>NC_134842.1:84634116-85834116 GCF_965363235.1 Mytilus galloprovincialis | reverse complement strand
GTTTAATAATGTATTATGTTGATTTACTTATATGGTGCGCATTTATCTGAATATAGCTCAAAGAAAACATATGCTTATTCCGTCAATTAATTCCGGACTGAGGTGGTTTTTTTCTAAAAAAAATATTTCACTTCCACCACTACCATTATTAGGTTAATTGCCGCATTCAGTCTAAGTGTATATTATTGCATCAATTTTAGCAGGTGCTAAATATGCCCCTTCCAATGAGGGCATAACTATTAAATTTGAATTTGATTTCAGATCTTGGCCAATTCATGTATGATACATACACTTTTCTTACCCATTTTACTGAGTTTAGATTTACTTTGCTGTTTTATTGTGTTGTCATCTCATGTGTGTGTTTATATCATAGATCTCTGGTCATTTATTCAATCTTTTTTTATTAAGTGCTATGTGTCGAATTTGCCATTAAAATCTTGATATTCTAATATGAAATTTTTTTTTCTTAATTATTTGCATAACTGTCTAAAATTTTAAATGACTTCTGCAAATGTAAATATTGAAAAAAATAAACCAATTTTTTTCTGATGCCTTCAACTATATTTACATTTTGTCGAACATTTTATTGAATAAATACAATGTGCATAAAGCCGACATTTTTCAATGGAATTGTGACAGAGTGTGTTTTGTGCGTTCTAAAATAAGATACAAGAGTCTTCTAGATATTTATAATGGGGCTCTAAGTTTATCTCACCGTTTTTAGTATTTAATTCACCACTTGTATTTTTTTATAGAGCAACACGGCGCCTGTCACATGTAGAGCAGGATCAGCTTACCCTTTCGGAGCACATGAGGTCACCTTGGTTTAATGACGGAGTCGTATTGTTCGATTTTTAGTTTTCTATGTTGTATTTTGTTGAGTACTGTTATTTGTGTTTTGGTCTTTTTCTTTTTTGCCATGGTGTTGTCAGTTTATAGTTTACTGATGAGTTTGAAATTTCCTTTGGTATCTTTTGCCTCTCTTTGATAAAGAGTTGAATTCATAGTTATATTATAATTCCTCATAGGTATCGAATGGAATCATTTTCTGTATTCAAGCAAATGTATCATGCGTACAAAGTTATTATGAAAACATTATTGCAACCTAGTGACACGAATTAATTGACAAAAGAACAATATAACACAAATTAAAACATGGGTTAGTTTATGTTTAGAAAGCTCGACGTAACGAAAGAGCAGTATTGTCCGTATATATTATATTATAGATGTATACATATACTGCAAAAGAACTAAAATGTAGAAATAATGGCTTAATGAAAATACCTTTAATGTAGAGTTTTTTGCTAAGCTTCCGTTCTTTCATAATCCAATGAGTTTTATTCTGGCTTGAAATATGTTGTTGAAGTTATTTCACAAAACAAAACACGTAAATATTTATTTCAAACACCATATTCAGTAATGATTAACATGATTAATCAAGGCAACAATAGTTTTCCGTAAAACATCAAAAAGAGGTATACGATTTCACGGATTTTTTTTCTGATTTGACCACAAAGGAGTATATAACTTCCTAAATATTTTATATCTTATTTCCAACAAGTAATGTGAGGCTATTGAACAGAAGATTAGTCTAAATGGTATCTGTTTGTCTATTTTAAAAATAGTCATAAATGCTCATAGCTCTACGATTTTACAAGAATGAAAAACACGCAAAATATAGAGAAGTTAAGAACTATATGCCACCGTACTTCATAAAACAATGAGAAAAAATTATCCCGCTTAAAAAGCTATAAAAGGCCCCGAAATGACAAATGTTAAACCATTCAAGTGAGAAAACTAACAGCCTTTTTCAATTGATTTTTACAGTTTGTTCTTATGTAGTGCTGTTATATATAGTATGTCAGGTTATTAATAAGGGGATTATTCAGTAATGGCAAATATGGTCAACATCACAATATCGGTATGTGCCCAAAGTCAGGATCTACATTATAATGCAATTTATGTGGAGATTAAGTGCTTACAAACATGGTTAACCTCTCAATATCAGTGTGCCCTTCCCAAGTCAGGAAATTCATTCTGTCTCAGGTTAGGAGAAGATTAAATGCACACAAACATGGTTAACAACGCAAATTCAGTTTGTGTTATACCTATTATGTCTGTTTGTTTTGTTCACACATTGTTGTCAATATAATGGAATTTTATGGGACCGTCATACCAATGAAAGGTTTAGTAGCTTTAAAACCAGGTTTAATCCACCATTTTCTACCTAAGGAAATGCCTGTACCAAGTTAGGAATATGACAGTTGTTTTCCTTTCGATTGATGTGTTTCAACTTTTAATTTTGCCAATTGTTAAGGGACTTTCCGTTTTGAATTTTTCTTTGGAGTTCGACATTTTTGTTGTTTTACTTTTTTGTTCGACAGGTGCCAGGTGAGGGGAGAATTTAGGGCTCGCAAATATGGTTAAAATCACAATATCGGTATGTGCACTTCAAAAATCAGGAACCTCTGACGAATTAGTCGTCGTTAGTTGCTGTTTATCATATTCGTTATTAGTGTATTGTTTTGTATATAAATCTGGCAGTTAGTTTTCTCTTTTGAATTGTTTTGATATTTGTCATGTCGCGGTCTTTTACAAGTTACAATACGATATGGGTTTTGGTTATTGTTGAAGGCCAAGAGCACACGCTAACCTAAAGTAGCATTAGTAATCTTCATTTGAAATTTAATTTGGTGGATTGTTTTCTCATTAGCTATCAAACCTTTCCTTTTATACTGAATCGGGTACACTAAGTTTTATCCATACTGAGAGTATTCGTATCCTTTAATAAATCTTGGAGGGTAAGCTAAATTTGGTTTCTGTGTAAAAAAATCATATTTTAATGAAACACATTTTAAATTATCTAGTAGTCATCAAGTTAGTTTTACAAGTTTTAAATATCATACTTACATAAATATTCAAATGAATACATCCGGTGTTAAGCAATCTCCTTAAGATACAAGTAGTAAACAGTGGTAAACAAGTTTCATAACCGATTCAGTATAAGAAGTTCAATGTTATCTATGATATTAACATACATTGTCTGAATCAAAACCCACGTAAGTCAGATCTCATTGACGTAAACCTTTAAATTTTCTTTTATTGAATAGTGCTTTCCACACACGTGTATGAATTCATATAAATTTCCTCAACCAGTTTTTGATAGTAAGTTTAAGTTTACTACTTCACACAGTACACCCAAACTATTTCATTTTTCTCAATACCCAATACGACCACGAACTGCTGTATACTTAAACAACCTGCCAGAAAGCCGGTGTTATAATCAATTTAATATATTTTTAAGGACAGATATGTTTAAATTCAACGCAGTTATAGATCTGATCATTCACCGAAAGTTTTACATTTTAAAATAGATAGCTTAGTATTATCAGTTTAATTGTCACATTAAAACCATATAAATGATTTGGAAAGGGCAATCATTACAAATAATGTTCAAAATTAAAAAAAAAAACAAAACAATAAAAACAATGAAAAATGTACTTTAGCAGTTTTAGTGTTGAGTTATGTCGATAATATTAATTATACTGGAACAATGAACAGTCTATTTCAGTTAAAAAGTGAAGAAATCAAAATCTAAACGGAAAAATGCAAAACTTTCTTCCTTACGTGATTCGTAATCGGGTCAGATTATATTCATCCCTATCAAATTAATAAGTGTCGGATTAAGGGTGTGTTGTTGTCAATATCGATAAAAGAAAATCACAAATGCAAAACTGTCAACCTGAAAATCTAAATATCGAATAGTTATAGGATAGAAAAGGAGTATGATTACATTCATTGAAAAGTGAATGCGAAGATACAGGGGACAATTCTATAACATCGAGAAAATGAAAAGTTTATATCATTAATCGATAAAAATAATTATTAATACATTTAAGTATTGGTTATCAATTTAAGTTATAACATTGTATTTTTAAAAATGTGTATTTGTTTTATACGGAGTGCGTATTAGATATCGCTTGAATTATGCCTGATGTTATAAATTTCGATGCAATAATAATCTATCCTAAGTCAATGTTACTATTATCATCATTGAAATCTAATAACGAGAGTTTACAAGCGATATAAGATGCCAAACCATAACACCATTCAAACATGTTTTCAAACGGTCTGATTGATGTACAAAACCGAAAACAAATACGACTTACGACAACCACTAAATTATATGCTACTGGCTTTGAACCTATTCATGATATTTTCATTTTGGTCGAACATCGGATGTAATAATTAAAGGACTAATACAATAAAAATAAGAAATAAATCAATTACATCAATAAATTGCGCCAAAATGGTGTTTGGTTGATAAATATCATGTACGATGTATATTGGATGTATATCATGACTTTGGATTTGTTAACAGATAACTAATTACCTTGCCCGAATGAAGATGCAAGTTAAATTATGTTTTCGTATAAATTTCAATACATTCATATAATTATCTTGTGATAAATATATCTTTTATAAGGTATTAAATATCGTACTTGCATAAGTTTCATTACAGATTCAATATTAGTTGCCAGATAGAATTAAGGATATTACCAAATATGGCACGATTAAACGAGAGTTAGATCTTATTGACATACACTTTAACATTTTTTTTTATGTTCACAGCGTATATATTTAAATAAAGGTCGACACTTCTAACTACAGCTAAGTTTCATAACCAGCTGATAATAGATTCAAGGTTGCAAGTTCACGCCGTACATTCGAACTGTTTTATATTTTCAAAACCATATACAGTCTCGCTCTGATGTATACCCGAAGAACTTGTCAGGAAATCAGTGTGTATTTGGCAGTAGTTTATTAAACGATACAACAAATATTAATAATAATAGAAATAATAATTGTTTTTTTAAACGAAGGTAACTCATTTAACAAATAACATGTGTAAATCTTCATTGAGGCATCCAAAAAGCATTTAAACTATCACAGAAACAATAACACATACAGAAGACACGGTACTACATTCTGTCGATAACTATATGTTGGCATTGCACGAAATCATGTTTTTTTATGACTGTGAATGACGTCTTTACAGTAAATCCATTGGATGTTGAATGTGTACTTTTTGGTATTTTACGCTTAGATACATAAAATGTGTATTAGTTTTAATTGGCTTTTGGCTAGCTTTCAGTAACTACGTGAACTATTAGTACTTTGTGTCTTTGGTTTTTTTTCTTTTCTTTCTTTTTTCAGATATATCACATCTTTTTATATTGGTATTAAGTGTAAAATATAAATATCCTGGACCAATTGGACTGCCTTAATATTCAATGTATAATAAATGAGCAACTTTGCTTAGAAGAAACAAAAAAAAACAGACATAAAAGATAAAAATATCAAAATAGGGGTATTACAGTCAACATTGTGTTATTATCTTTATCACTATAAAAACAAACAAAAATGTAACAAAGAAACACAAAAAGGCATAAAGACAAATCACATAAGGAAAAATGAAAGACAAGAATACAAATATTTACCATAGCACAATAACACAATGACGGGATGTATTAGTACAAAGCCACGTCAAATGGATATCACCAAAAATAGACGAAAGAGTAAAAGTAATATTCAAAGAGAGAAATAAAAGATTACTTTGACACGTTATTAAGATAAAGAAAAGACGTCAGTACCTAGAATCTATACTTTAAGACCATCGTGTATAATTTGTGAAGTTGATACCGAAAATTTAACAAGGTATTAGTACCTTCCGATTAACTCTTTTAGGAAAAGGACGAGACGTTCTTTGACATGCCCCCTGGTTCATAAACCTTCTACTCATACACTCAGACACTGGTGACGTTTTACAAAGTCTGAGTAGCAGCTGCGAGCTCTACGATATCGAATAAGTTGGGAAATGTATACCCCTTATGCAGGTGAAGTTGGTATATTGCTACTACGTTGGGGGGGGGGGGGGGCGGAAATTGATAATTTCAATATTAAAATCGTCTCGTTTGTCATAGAATCTGGTACTGAGATGACCGTGTATGTCAAATTCGAGGTATAAGTCTAAAAATGAGGCAGAGGAAGCCGTGTCTGTTGTTTCTTCAATGTATTGTTCTAGTTCTGAGGTATATATTCATGGAACCCAATTAAAAAAATTTGGATAGTTAATGGAAAGAACATCATCAATATATTTGAATGTGAAATTAAATGATTTGGCTTCTTTGATCTTCTTGTTTTTGACAATTGTCTGAAGGAACTCTGACTCAAAGGATAATAAGAATAGGCCGACAAGGAGAGGCGTACGGATCGTTCCCATAGGAATGCCGACAATTTGTTGAAAAAGTGTACCTCCAATTTCAACAAATATGTTGTTAATAAGAAACTCCAGCATACTAATCACTTGTTCCTCTGTGTAGCTTGTAGCTTTTTTGTCGTTTTTAACAAAATATGTCGTAAGGTATACATCCCAAAGTAATAAATGTATAGCGTATTCTACCATTTTTATATTGAAAAGCATTGTGGATTATTTCTTTTAGACGATTTTTCAATTTCACATGGGGAATGGTGGTATACAGGGTTGAAAAATCAAAAGTTTCATAGACCTAATTTCAGAAAAATATAAGTTGACTAATGACCAAATTGTAAGGATAAAAGGTTCTGTTACAGTGAAAGCTTACGTTTTAAGTGTATATACTGGAGCAGAAGTCTCATCCATTTATTTTGGGGACATTGTATTTGGGGAAAAATGAAATAACTATTGATTTTAGAGAGTTTGAAGAAGTTCAAAAACATGCAAATATAAGGCATAGGAATAGCATTAGTATAGATCCACACTGATAAATAGTTATATTGGCTAGACTATCAAGAAATATTCACTATGATTATAAAGATATGTGTGAAATAGTTCTCAGATCTTATCAAAGAATTTAATTTCCATCACAGGATAGAACGGAACACTTTAAAAATCTTAATTTAGGTTGTAATTCTTCTGTAATTCCGGAAGGTGAAACCATTGTCAAATTGTGATGAGTACCAGGTCCAACATGTTATTAGCACAGACCAATGTTTAACGTGTGCAACATTTTAATGTAGTGAAACAACGTCCAAATGAAAGAGGGGACGGCATAGATTGCGAATTTTTACATTATTTTGAAAATAATGCTGATCTGAAGGACTAGTAAAATATTGCATTAAATCAATCATTATGTGACAATAAGGACTTATTTGTTTACAACGGAGATGACAGATAGACCTAACCTGGGTTAAACCAATATTGCTCAACACCACATCATTCTTAGATAAGATATCATTTCATCAAACATCTTAAAGATTAAGACCTCATAAAAAGAAGGTACTTACGGACCACTTGATCAGCTTTTTATACAAGGTGTTATCTGTGAACTTAACGCAACTTAAAAGGTACCGACTACGCGTCCAGTTGTATTAGTGGGAAATGTTCTAAACTTTCTCCTCAACAAATAAGTGAACACACTACTAGTTGAATACAGTATAGATTTTGTGTAGATTTTCACTTTTCAAAATACCTAGATTAAACCTTTTAATTATTTATTTCAGATAATTTAGAGCTAACAGAATCGTTTACGAAACGAATTACAAATTATGTATCGGCAATAGACAGGAGAAGACTGTACCACCTTTTACATATGTTCGGGATTTGCAAAGGTTTGCGAGTAACAATGGATTTACACGGATCTTCTTAATTAATTTAGTAATTAATGGACAAGATATTAGTGGTCTGATATATAGAACATCATATATCGGATCTTCATGATGTTTTCGATCGCTTTCGTAATGCAGTACTTAAACTTAATTAAACAAAATGTATTTTTGCAAATTCATCAGTAGTCTTATGATACCATATTTCAACAGAAGGCATCCGACCACCTCCTGATCGTATAATGCTGTGTTTGAATTTTCCTCCCTTCAGATGTTAAACATCGACGTTGTACGTTAGATATGTTTTACTGTGTTCGGTGGTATGTTCAAAATTACAGCTCCATAGTCTAACCGACTCCTCGAATATTTTAGAAAAATGTTAAATGTGTTAAGTCACAAGAGCAGGACACGTACTGCACAAGACAAATACATGTATTGCTCACTTCTGATTTTTTTTCATTTGACTTGCAATTTTTTCTAACAGTAGACAGTTCAGCGACGGGCATAGGCAACAAGCTTTTACAAAAACACAGTGTTACAGGCAATAATTCCGAGTTGTACGGTTTGGGTTTAAATCATTGAACTGATATAAGAATTCGTACAGACCAACTAAATTTGAATTGATAGGACTTATTACTAGTATAGTTGACTTAACAGATACATGCACGTATATTTACCGTAGAATGTGACCACCAGGCGTTATGATGATTATTTCAAAACCAGTTTAAAGGAGCCATTTACGATTGATGGTTAGCTCTGTCACAGCATCTTAATTTTGATATCAAAGAAAAGCCTCTCACCGATATGCATGGTCCTGTTTCACTTTCAAGAGTCTAAAATGCGGCAAAACTGGACGTACACGTGGAAGAATTACTTACTAAATATGACCCACCTACCCTTTTCAGTATGAAGTTGTAGAAGTAAGACATATTTTCAAACCTCTGGAGTGACGGAGCAGTGGCGGGGCAGAATCAAGCAGACCAAAATTCAACAAAGAAAATATTTGTAAAATTGATTTCAATTTCATAAAAATCAAGCATTCGTATATCCTTGTCGTACATATCATTTATAATAGGCGATAATGAAACTAACTCTACTAGTCTGATGTCAACCAAACAACTCAATAATGCAAACGATTAACTTTTTATGGAAAGTTCATATAAATGGGATAGTTCTATTTAACAGAGGCACCCGACAGAATTATTTGATTTACGTGGCATTGATTGCATTTCCTTATCTGCTAATGATACTTTGCTTGTACATAGTTATAATTTGAAAATATGACTGGTTACTTACTCATTGGTTATATAGATATTCTAAACAACAATCCTATTTTACAAAGGCATCCTATTGATTCTATTGAGCTCTATGGACATTATTGCATTTATAACTCTACTGGAAATAGTCTACATGTAGACGGCTCTTAATTTGATACCAATTTCAAAACAGCATGATCGATGACTTATTATTTACATCGCGGGTTGCAAAGTAGGAACGTACCCAGAGATTGAGAGATTTATTTAGTTATTTCTAAGCAGTAAACAATGGGAACTTTAAGTTTTGTAAACCCACCGTCAAACATAACGACGAACATATGGTAAAAGAATAAATGGTGGACAATATTCCAGAACAATTCTATTTTCAAAATAAACCATCAACAGTGTAAATTTTTGCTTGGGAATATAAAAAAACTTCGAAAAGACGACAAAAAGTAAAATCATTCGACTTATCTAATCGACTGATGTAATCTTGACATTTTGTGCAAAAAGGTCACATGTGTGATGACGCTTTGATGTCATAAAGGCGTAATAATTGACATATGTGATCTTAAATGTCAATTGTACATGTCGTAATTGGTCAAAATAGATATGAGCAACAGCCTTGCACAAAAAAATATTTTACAAATATTTGCGACTTTGTGAAATACATCTTGTAGCAAAATGTCTTTTTGTGTTAAGCTGTTTTGACAGATTCTCTTAATGAGTCTATTTTGATAATTTTTGCTTTGTCCATATAACAAAGCTTACATTACATTAAGCTTACAGCTTACAGCTTACATTAACTCTATATCCTTTTATTTTTTTATTAACTAAAACCAGAATGAATTTGAAAGCTATGTTTTCAAAGATAAAAACTGAATACAATTATTAAATTGGCATGTGTTTTCCTATAGACCTTTCTAAGCAATCATTTTTAAAGAAAACCTTTACGTTGTTAATATACATGATATAGCAGTAGAAATACCATCTGCCTAATCGATTGTCTTTAAGCTGTCTCAATTGATCTTGCATGTTCACAGTATATGGACTTCAATAACAAGAGTCTGCTCCTGGCTCCATTGGCAAATGCCGGTTATGGTATATTTTGGGAACCAAATTCCATCAAAAATATAAATGGAGTTCTTATGGTGTTATGTTATACCACTGTCAAAGGTTAAGGGGAGGGTTGGGATCCTGCTTACATGTTTAACCCCGCCACATTATTTATGTATGTGCCTGTCCAAAGTCAGGAGCCTGTCATTCAATTGTTGTCGTTTGTTTATGTGTTACATATTTGTTTTTCGTTCATTTTTTAAAAATAAATAAGGCTGTTAGATTTCTCGTTTGAATTGATTTTCATTGTCGTATCGGGGCCTTTTATAGCTGACTATGCGGTATGGACTTTGTTCATTGTTGAAGGCCGTACGGTGACCTATAGTTGTTAATGTCTGTGTCATTTTAGTCTTTTGTGGAAGTTGTCTCATTGGCAATTATACCACATCTTCTCTAAGAGATGATTTCAGCTTTCCAATTGTGAACTTTCCATTTCTAAGTAGCAACATTCCAGCAGCACCTGCATACGGGGTATATATCTCCCAGTTGATACGGTATTCCCGTGCTTGCATTTCCTATCATGATTTTCTTGATAGAGGGTTGCTGCTCACAAGGAAGCTATTAAACTAAGAGTTCCAAATGGTGAAGTTGAAATCATCCCTTCGTAAATTTTACGGACGCCATCACGAGTTGGTTGACCGTTATGGAATAACCGTTTCACAAATGATATCGGATATGTTCCTTACATCGTAACTACAATCCCCTTCCCTTTCATGAATGTGACCTACCGAATTAGACCATTTACCGGATTTGTTATCACATAAGCAACACGACGGGTGCCGCATGTGGAGCAGCATCTGCTTAACCTTCCGGAGCACCTGAGATCACACTTAGTTTTTTGGTTGGGTTCGTGTTGTTTATTCTTTAGTTTTCTATGTTGTGTCGTGTGTGCTGTTGTTTGTTTGTCTTTTTCATTTTTAGCCATGGCGTTGTCAGTTTGTTTTAGATTTATGCATTTGACTGTCCCTTTGGTATCTTTCGTCCCTCTTTTACAGTTCCTGAATGAGCTCCAGTAAATCGTTCAGCATTTATAGCACTTGTTCATGTTTTAACTCGACACTGCCGGACAGTTTAACGAAATCTTTATACACGCCTTTAGAAAATTTGTCATTCGTTGGGCATTAAATTTTGCGACCAATGAAATCCACCAAATGGTGTCGAATTAATAATAACGAATCTACAGTATACAATAAAGGGAAATCGCATGACCTCCCAGCAGAGCTAAATCACACATGTCGAAATTGTGCACGCGTAATGATACTGAATGGGAAACACTCAGTCTGATTTTCTCAGTTGTAAATGATATAACCTTTTTGAAGTTACATTGGAGGTCGGTAAATTTGTTGATAATTATTTCAGATTGTCACAACTAGGAATAGGACACACTCGGAGAAGTTCCAGATACGACACTACTTTTAGCAAATCTAAGACTACGAACATATGTTACCTGTGATGCACATACCAAATCATCAGACTTGTTTATCGTTTAACTTAAGTTATTTTCGAATTTATTCGTTCGTCGTCATAATGTTATTTTGCCTCAAGCATCATTTAAAGATGTACTTAGGTGAGGTTTTGGAATAAGTGTCAAATGTTCAGTTTCCTCAGTGTTTTTCCATACGATACAAGGTAAAATATTTTGCCCCATAACACCTATCTATCTTTTAACATTAGACTTAATAAGACATAAAAGATCATTTGACAAAAGTTCAGCAGATTCTTGATTTTTTTCTTTTGATTTGAGACAGTAATAGTACCGATGCAAATATAAGATAAAAGTCCGAGTCAGCGTCTTCCCGTAATATTTTATAAATCAAATACCTCAAAAAGGAGCACCATGTCCTGATTTCGATCCTTTACAAAAAATGCAGTCAATAAAATGTTAAAATAACCGTGTATAACGTTTCAGTTGAATTAAATAACATATATCACCAATACAAATCTCTCAATCAATAATACATAATATGTAAGGCCAACTTAACTTTAGAAAAGACTATACCCAACTGGAAGAAGAAGACCTTATTAGATGGATGAATTCTGTTATATACAAATACCAAATACAAAACCCAAGATGTGGTATATACAAATACAAAACCCAAGATGTGTTACATACAAAAACAAAACCCAGGACGATTATATACAAATAAAAACCCTGAAGAAATGAACCTCCAACGGAGTTTTTTTTAACAAATTATGACTTACATGGAGAGTTGTCTCATACAACATTTTCTTATATATATTTTACCTTTATAGCCCATAGGAATAAACTTATTCGTTAAAGATATAAATTATGTTCATTGTAAAAGATTTTAAAATATTGGCTTTGTCTTTTTGACTTGTATATGCATAGCCAAAACAAACCCTACATACATGTATTTCAAAGATTTTATGACTGTAATTCATCTCAGAGTAACAGTGAGGCATTAAACACGGAATAACAAAACAATCTCACCTCACTGCAAGTTTCAGACGGTAATAAGTTTTGTGGGTCACATTCATGAAACGATAACGGAATTAAAGTTACGACAAAAAAAAACATATCCGCTATCATCTGTGAAACGGAAATTCCATAACAATCAACCATCTCGTGATGGGGTCCGTAAGTTTAACGAATGGATGATTTTAACTTCAACATTAGAACTATTGGTTTAATAGCTTCCTTGTGAGCAGCAACTCTCTATCAAGGAAATAATGATAGGAAATAAAAGCCCGGGAATATCGTATCAATTGGGAGATACATACTCAGTATGCAGGCGCTACACGAATGTTGATACATTGAAATGGAAGGTTCACCATTGGGAATCTGATATCATCTCTCTTTTGTCGTAAACTTTTCTTTTCAACCGACCCTTATTGTCAATAACTAGATGTAAACAAGCTTTGCTGTCCCAATGCAAAACATATGACAAAGATAAAAAAAAATAGTTGAACCACTTCCCGTCAGCACAACACGAAATCATTTACATTACGAAAGTCTCACAAAACAATATAAAACAACATAACAATTGAAAATGAAAATAATAACACCGAACAATACAAATAATGAATACGGCGTTTGTAGGCCTAATACAAAACAAAAAAAAAACATGAAATAGACTTTACCTAAAAGAAGTAGTGTTCTTAGTTTTATAAAGTTCTACCCGTAAAAATTGAAATCACAAAATTACTGAACTCAGCGGAAAAAAAAAACCGGAAAGTCCCTAATCAAATCAAAGGCTCAAACACATCAAACGAATAGAAAAAAACCTGTCCTATTACTGACTTGGTACAGGCATTATTGAATAAATAAATAGTCTAAAAGTATATTACCTTGTGTTGATGTACATCTTCATGGAAAGGATGTTGTGAATACATACCATGTCACGTCTGGAAACCTACTGCCTTCTAATTCATTAGCACATTTTTGTTATTGAATATATTATAAATGGTAGGTTATGATAGAAACTTTGAACTTATGTAAGAAAACTCCCGGTGTTAATAATGTCATGTAACAATTATCTGTTGATTTGTACCAAACCATATCTCTTCATATAACTCTGTTGAAAATAAACGCAGTATCCCTAAAACGCGAGAAAGGCGAATACAAAATCTAGAACATAATCCGCACATAAAAACTACAGTGCCGATTTGGTGCAGATTTTACCGCAATACATTGATGGATTGACATTTTAAAGTCTAGTGGAAATAGGTCATGTCATTAGGATGGGAACGTGCTAACTTTATATTAATATAACTTTGCTCTCCGCTAGACGATCATGGTGAGACATGTTCAGCATAATAGTTCATCAGGAAATAGTCCATAAGAAGACATTTTACCCTACCCGGACAGAATCAGAGTCGACAAGTCTTTGTTCATATAACACTCTTGAAAATACACAGATTATCCCTAAACGGCAAAATGGCAATTACCAAAACTTAATGTTTGTCCGCTGGAGACACTACAGTGCCTATTTGGTTCAGAATTCACCGCAATACATTTATTGATTGACATTTGAAGTTCAATTGAAACATGTCATGATATCAGTACGAGATAAAGAAAGGCAACAGTAGTATACCGATGTTTAAACTTATAAATCTACAGAAAAAAACATATCCGGGTCACAAACCAAAACCGGGGGAAAGTCATTAAATATAAGAGGAAAATGACGACACAACATTAAAATGTAACACACACAGAAACGAACTAAGCGTTAGACAAAATCCGACGAGAATAAAAAATATTACATCAAAACTAAATACATGAATTCGAGATAAAAAAGTACCGTGACACGTCTTATAATAATGTGAATTCACACTCAAATATAAAAGGAAACAAACGACACTAAAGAAAAACAACGTTAAAATGTAACACACACAGAAACGAACTATAATATAACAATGACCATATTCCTGACTTGGTACAGGAGAACGTGTTAATCTTATTGAAATATAACCTCGCTCAATAGCAGACGATCACGATGAGGCAGATCTAACGTAAAAAATCATAATGTTATTCTCCATAGGAATAAAATTGAGAATGGAAATGGGGAATATGTCAAAGAGACAACAACCCGACCATAGAACATACATATTACCCTACCCGGAGAGAATCAGAGTGGACCAGTGTTTGTTCATATAAAACAGTTGAAAATTATCGGGTTATCCGTAAAAGACAAAAAAAAATGACATTACTAAAACTAGACGTTCGTCCGTTGACGAACCTACAATGCCTATATGGTGCAGACTTTATTGCTAAAAATTGATGGATAGGCATTTAAAGAAACAATCTTGCTATTAAGACGAGAACATGCTAATTTTATATCGATTAGTCTTAGTTGAAAATAAACAGGTTATCCCTAAAAGGGAAAATGACAATTTCTAAAACTAGACGTAAGTCTGTTGGCGAAACCACAGTACCTTTTTGATGCACATTTTATCGCAAAACATTGTAGGACTTGCATTTACAGTACCATGGAAACAGTACAAAATAGGCTAATTTTACTTTAGTATAAACTTGCTCTACATAAAGACAACAGTAGTATACCGATATACAATAGACAAACACGATTAGCCAGGTGTGACGTAATAGTTCATAATGTAATAGTCCATGGGAAGACATGTCACCATACACGGACAGAATCAGAGTGAAACAGTATGTGTTCTAATTCACAAATGTTGCGTTCCTACCGAACAAACAGTAAAGGCAAATGTTCAAGGACCACCCTGTCAATAAGATCATAATTGAAGGCAAACAAAAGGTACTTCTAGATTCTCTTTCATTATCAATGCTCTTACTCAAATATTTGAAAACCAGGTTATAAGATAAGATAAGATAAGATAAGAGACATTTTATTTTCCAAAATAAGTCCTCAGGGGACATATACACATAACATATATAATTGATACAACATACAGTATTTTACATAACATTGTAAAATAAACTATTGAAATAGTCATACAGGTATAATTTGTTAAATAAAAAAGTATTTGATAGTTGCTACTCCAGAGATGTGGCAAACCCCATCCATTTATTTACTTTTTTTTCTCACTTGATTTTATACTATTTTGCTAAAAATGTATAAATATAAAATAAATGATTGTTTAGCTGCAACAGACACCAAGGGACGATGGTCTAGGATTGTGATCTTACAAGCTCTAACAACCCTCCTCGTATCTGATGCAGAAAACAAACACAAATGGAAAAAGTTCATCTTATTCACAGCAAATAATATATACTGCATTAAACAGGTATTGAGAATAGTGTAGGTTTCCCTACTGCAACATACACCAAGGAGCGGTACTCAAGGAGCTGTGGTATTTACACAGTCCTCCTCGTGTCTGAAGCAGACAAGAAAGCCACATAATTAACAATTTTTCGATATAAATTTACATGCAGTAGTGAGAATAGACTTATCTTCTGTGTTCATAAGCCATATCAGTTTATCTCTTGCGTTAAGAGTTAAAAAGTTGGAGCAACTTTTAGTTATCTCTTGAAATAGATGATTGCGGTCATCATTAAATTTAACACATTGAAATAAAAAAATGATATTCATCCTCCACATCTTCGGAGTTACAACGAGTACAAGTTCTGTCATTTAGGAGAGTACCCTGATATCTTCCGGACTCAATTCTTAAGTGGTGTGATGAAATTCTGAGCTTTGTTAAGCTTCGTCTCTTTTCAAAATTCCCAATAATGAAAAGATATTTTTCTCTTCCAAAAACTGATTTAAGGTAGCACAATACAAAGATTTTTTCACTCCCAATCAGACAACTTCAAACTGATATAATTCATTTCATCCTTCTTTATATTTTATAAATAAGGTACCAAAAGAAAGAAGAAAAATTAATCTTTCAAAATGTGATAATTTCATTATGTCATAATTATTACATAATTAATTAATGTGTAATTAGTTGCTATATTGTGATGTCCACACTTGAATGAATTTAGCATCTTTGTTCCTCATAGCATCCAAAAATATTTTATAGATTCTTGTACAACACAGCTTGACCTCCAAAACCGTGTCATTTTCTAAAGTTTCTAAGCAAATTGCAGATCAAAAGCCCAACATCTAAAACAAATAGATAACAGTTGTCATATTCATGACTTGGTACGTAATATAATGTCACTACCAATCATATTTCAACATGTAACTAGCAATATTAGGGTTGCCACAATAAATTCTTACTCATCTGGAATTGCACCCGAAATTAACCCTAGTCGATGACGGGTATACGTCAATGCCGTAGCAATGAACGAATAATATACCCAATACACACATTACGTAAAAGACAACACACAATATGCTTTATCAAAACACGTGTTTTTTTTTATATTGATTCAAACTCTTACTTTTCCAGGACTCAATATGTGAATGAATCAAACAGAAATAATGAGATATGTGAGAATTCCGAAAGACTCCCAAGTAATAAAATGTTTAAATTTTTTGTTGAACTTTTTTCTCTTGGAATATATACTGAATTTACTTACATACAAAATGGGTGAGAAATACCGCTATATGCGGTAAAGAAAAAAATGTGTGGCGTCGATTTTTTTCACGTTAGATACTAATTGATAATCGTCATCACAATTATATTGATATACGGCACTTCTTTTAAAATGTTTTTGACTTCCTTTCTCTCAATCAGGAGAAAACTCTTTCTTGATTCACATTTATATTACAATATATCACATCGGTGCTCAACTCCATGTGGTTTTTCCACAATGGAGGTGATTTTCCGCTAATGGATTTAATCAGAACGGCAATAAAACAACAACTATGTTTCTATTATATGTTCAGATACACAAATTATACAAAGGTTTATAGGCATAACATTTAGCGCAGTTTGAAATTCAGAATACTGTTTAACTGATAATTTCGTGCGAAACCTGAAATTCATTCCTATTTTTAACCCAAATGGATTTCATCGATTTTTTGGGGGGCATTAATGTAGTGTTTAGTAAAAGAACAATATTGCTTTTTAGTGATCTATTGATGTCACTGAGTGACTGTCTTTGTTATAAATATAAACAAAAATGTTTCTGAACTTATTGGGCAAATGTTACAAAACTATTTTTTCAACTGCAAATTTTGACTTATTTTACTGCGATAACTGATCAATGAAATCATTAAAAGAGAGGTGAAAGATACTAGAGGAATAGTCAAACTCATAATTCGAAAATAAACTGACAACGCCATGGCTAAAAAGGAAAAAGACAAACAGACAAATAATAGTACACAAAAAACAACATAGAAAAATAAAGACTGAGCAACACTAACCCTACAAAAAACTGGGAGGAGATCTCAGGTAAGTTTGACAGCAATACAATAAACTACATAACAACATGGGTATCAGTAGGATCCATATATAACTGAGATAGCTGTATAGTTTTATGAAAATCCAAATTAATTTGAAAAAGAATTAAACACATTTAAAGTTGACTATCTGAAATTAGTCTTGACTGAAAATTCTAGCTTTTTTTTACCAACTATCAATTAAATCCTTAATTTTGACAGCAATAAACAAAACAAACAAACTACCGAACAACCTGATATTCTTTTAGATCAATGTATAAATGAGATAGTTGTATAGTTTTATAAAAATCCAAGTTTATTTGAAGAATTTCTAGAAAAAGTTAAAGATGACTATCTGATTTAATCAAAACTGAAAATATTGCGTTTCTACCTATAAACTAAATCCTTTAATTTTACAACAATGAACCGAACTACAAAATTTCCTGGAATTGGTAATATCAATATATAACTAAGTAAAATGAGCTGATTCAGACAAGTCAAGACTTAATCGGAAGGCAAATACTGAGTATATACAGGTCTAGACTAAGTCGAGACTGTTCGAACCTTTGTTGACACCATTTTAGACTACACCAAGATTATCAAGTACTGAATAAGACTTATTTAGTTAAGTACATTTACGTACAGTTATGTACTGTCGAGATAGTGTCTAGTCTATCGAGTAAATTATGTGCTTCATCTTATTGGTCGGGCACAACATATGGTCTTTGCAGACTCTGAGCTGTTTTTAGTGTTAGTATGATAAATTTGAATCAGTCAGATGAACAAAAAATCAATCGGTCTTTCTTGGAATTTTCAACATATGCAGAACACCATTTTTTTAGTAGTTATCACGGACCTGAAATGTCTATTGGTCTATCTATATTTTTCAACGTTTGGCTTTTCGTTTAACATTTGTATAGATATACAGAATATTCACAAACAAGAACTTACCAACACAGAAATTCTACAAATAAATGCATATGACCGAACAGAAAGTAGATTCCTTATTGGAGGAATTACCATTCAATAAGGATGTTTACCATCTTTATCTGATGTCTTCAGAAACCGTTCATAGCAGAAAGGGTAAAATTATATAAGATAAAAATAGGCACAAAGAATGATTTTTAATAAGTTAAATAGCAAAAAAGAAGTTATTGACATTGAATATAGAATAAGTAGATGTAGTATACTTGCCAATGAGACAGTTTTCTAACTATTACTTTTTTCTGTTTTTTTTTTTTTTTTACTATAATCTATTATACTATGATATAAGTTCTTATACGTTGATCAACAACAACTATCATCAAGACAAATTATACAAACAATAAAATATAGTCATGATAATAGAGGTTACTTCTCTTGAATTGGCGATTTTTCAAATACGTTTTTCTCTGTCATAACCTACATCAGATATTAAGAAAACACCTGTTTATATAATAATGGTAAACACAGTAAGATCTACAAATTAATGAAATTCACGGACGTTTTGACTTGACTTATTGTTTTAAATGATAAGTTTTTAACCAGTTATAGCGTTCTCACCTGCTATCTATGTATTAATAAGACTGAAATTTAAAATGAAAATTAGCAACAAACACAAGATCTGTAGATAATTAAATATTATTAAACGTAATTGGTATTCTACAGGAAATGGTTTCCTTAAAAAACTTTTTAATCCAGTTTTCTATTTTTTTAATATTATTTCTGAAAATATGTAAACGTGATAGGCTTGTATAATTTATCGTCAATACGTGAATATTTGACCCACACAACTACCAATCATAGCAAATATTCTTGTTAAATTGAATCGTGTTTTTTTTTTAAATTTAATTATCAGTGTATCTATATTCATTCTATTCTGTACAGGAATACATTAATGGTAGCAGACTGTTAATTCTGTGACAAAGAAAACAGACACTTAAAATTGAGAATGGAAATGGGGAATGTGTAAAAGAGACAACAACCCGACCAAATAAAAAACAACAGCAGAGGGTCACTAACAGGTCTTCAAGGTAGCGAGAAATTCCCGCACCCGGAGGCGTCCTTCAGCTGGCCCCTAAACAAATATATACTAGTCCAGTGATAATGAACGCCATACTAATTTCCAAATTGTACACAAGAAACTAAAATTAAAATAATACAAGACTAACAAAGGCCAGAGGCTCCTGACTTGGGACAGGCGCAAAAATGCGGCGGGGTTAAACATGTTTGTGAGATCTCAACCCTCCCCCTATACCTCTAACCGATGTAGAAAAGTATACGCATAACAATACGCACATTAAAATTCAGTTCAAGAGAAGTCCGAGTCTGATGTCAGAAGATGTAACCAAAGAAAATAAACAAAATGACAATAATACATAAATAACAACAGACTACTAGCAGTTAACTGACATGCCAGCTCCAGACTTCAATTAAACTGACTGAAAGATTATGATTTCATCATATGAACATCAGGCACAATCCTTCCCGTTAGGGGTTTAGTATCATACCATCATAACATATATGAGAAGAACATAACCCATGTCATGCCAACAACTGTTTTTAGAATAAATGTGTTTAGTTCCGATGCAAAGACCTTATCAGTGACTCAATATTAACGCCAAAATATGCAATCTTTAATGACTTGACAACAGTATCGTAATTATATCCCTTCTTAATAAGTCTATTCAAAGGTTTTGTAAGTTTCTGAGGTGAATACTGACACCTTTGTGCTTTATAAAGAATATTTCCATAAAAAATTAACATTGAAATAGACAACCTCAACGTGGTTGTATCTAAATGTATCGAATTTTAGTTTTTGTCCAGAAGAAAATTACACAAAAATGCGAATACATCTTTATAAAACTTTTAATTTAAAACATTGAAATCAGAGGTAACTATCGGTACTAGGTTTTTTCCCGTTAACTATAAATATGACATTGAGAAAAAAAAGATAAAAATGTGAACGTTTACAAACGACTAATCGGTGCCTAAGATTCAATTTGATGACATGGTGTTTCAGACCAAGAGGATAGCTAGAAAAGAACGAAAGTCCATAGCAAATTGATTTTTAAGCATTCGTCCTTTCAAATAAGATATGATTATAAAAAACGGAACAATATTGATCATTGAGACGTACTCAAATTTCGAAAAAAAAATTGAAAACAAAATTGGAATTTACAGAGTATACTCTCCTAATAACATTGTTAGGTTTACATTTTTTCAATCATTGTATTTACTTAATACACAAAACATGATCTCAACCAATTTTGTTACTAGATATCCATCTGATACGGCACAGTGCAATTCTGCTGTGAGGTTCATACGCAAGCTTGATTTCTTGATTGACAACATATTTGTTACGTTCGGAGAACGTGTTTTTCAACAAACTATCGGCATTCCAATGGGAACGAATTGTGCCCCTCGTCTTGCCAACTTGTTTCTTTATCATTATGAGGCGGACTTCATACAGGAACTTCTTAGGAAGAAAAATAAGAAGTTAGCAATATCCTTTAACTCTACTTTCTGCTATATAGATGATGTCACTAAATAATTCAAAATTTGGTGACTATGTCGAATGCATCTATCCCATTGAACTAGAGATAAAGGATACAACAGGTACAGGTAAGTCGGCCTTATATCTTGACTTCCATCTAGAAATTCACAATGAGGGTCGATTGAAAACAAAACTTTACGACAAAAGAGATAATTTCAGCTTTCCAATTGTGAACTTTCCATTTCGAAGTAGCAACATTCCAGCAGCACCTGCATACGGTGTATACATCTCCAAATTGATACGATATTCCCGTGCTTGCATTTCCTATCATGATTTTCTTGATAGAGGGATGTTGCTCACAAGGAAGCTATTAAACCAAAAGTTCCAAATGGTGAAGTTGAAATGATCTCTTCGTTAATTTTACGGACGCCATCACGAGTTGGTTGACCGTTATAGAATAACCGTTTCAAAAATGATATCGGATATGTTCCTTATGTCGTAACTACAGTCCACTTCCCTTTCATAAATGTGACCTAACGAATTAGACTATTTACCGGATGTGTTATCTCATAAGCAACACGACGAGTGTCACATGTGGAGCTGAATCTGCTTACCCTTCCGGAGCATCTGAGATCACCCTAGTTTTTGGTGGGGTTCTAGTTGTTTATTCCTAAGTTTTTTATGTTGTGTTATGTGTACTATTGTTTGTCTGTTTGTTCTTTTTATTTTTAGCCATGGCGTTGTCAGTTTATTGTCGATTTATGAGTTTGACTGTCCCTCTGGTGTCTTTCGTCCCTCTCTTCCAGATTGCGACGAAGATACAAAAAGCAAGCCTACATTATACAGTAATATACTGAATTTGGCTGTTAAAAAATCAAAATGTCTTGTGGTATATTCACTGTACGTCAATTAGTTTGAATATCGATAGATTGGAATGTATCAAAAGAAAAAGTTTTGTGAACTTGATTTTTAGAAAAGATTCCACTTCGTATGTGACGTCATTTTTATGACATTTTGCGTTGAAGCCTGGACTAAGTCGGGTGTGTCTATTTTCTGTATTGGTCATTGTATTATGTATTCGGGTTTTGTTTTCTATAATTAGTTAAGACTTCAGTTTTATCATGTATATCTTTGATATTCATTTGTAAAATGTACTGTTTGCAATAGAATAAATTGTTCTAAATAATAAGGATGTTCTTATCACAAGCAAAAAACCCTAGCCGTATTTGGCACAACCTTTTTCAACTTTTGATCCTCAGTGCTGTACAACATTGTACCCTTTTTTTGACTTTCGATATCTGGGCGTCACTGGTAAGTCTTGTGTGGATTAGGCGCGGTTTTGGCGTATTGAATTTTAAACCTAATGCCTTTTGTTATGTATTATTCATGTGTTTCTTTGCATAATACGTTCTCCTATTGATTTGTATTGTAGTCCTGTAATATTATGTTGTCATTTTAATGTTATATTTAACATTGCCATTAAAGTGCGATGTTTGGCATGCCACAAAACCAGGTTCAACCCACCATTTTTTCGTCCTGTACCAAGTCAGGAATATGGCCATTGTTATATTATAGTTCGTTTCTGTGTGTGTTACATTTTAACGTTGTGTTTCCGTTGTGTCGTTTGTTTTCTCTTATTTTTGAGTGTGAATTCACATTACTATAAGACGTGTCACGGTAATTTTCTATCCCAAATTCATGTATTTGGTTTTGATGTTATATTTGTTATTCTCATACGATTTTGTCTAATGTTTAGTCCGTTTCTGTATGTGTTACATTTTAATGTTGTGTCGTTGTTCTCCTCTTATATTCAATGAGTTTCCCTCAGTTTTAGTATGTTACCCCGATTTTGTTTTTTGTCATTTTCATTTATGAGTTTTGAACAGCGGTATACTACTGTTGCCTTTATTTACAAATTATTTTAAAATGTCAAATTGATACTAAGTCATATTGCCTATCTGACAGAGATACAATTGAGGTTTTGTTTTCTATTGATTTTTTTTTGTAGTTAAAAGAGGGACGAAAGATAACAAAGGGACAGTCAAACTCATAAATCTAAAACAAACTGATAACGCCATGGCTAAAAATGAAAAAGACAAACAGAAAAACAATAGTACACATGACACAACATAGAAAACTAAAGAATAAACAACACGAACCCCACCAAAAACTAGGGGTGATCTCAGGTGCTCCGGAAGGGTAAGCAGATCCTGCTCCACATGCGGCACCCGTCGTTTTGCTTATGTGATAACAAATCCGGTAAATAGTCTAATTCGGTAGGTCACATTCAGGAAAGGGAAGGGGATTGTAGTTACGACGTAAGGAACATATCCGATATCATTTGTGATACGGTTATTCCATAACGGTCAACCAACTCGTGATGGCGTCCGTAAAATTTACGAAGGGATGATATCAACTTCACCATTTGGAACTCTTGGTTTAATAGTTTCCTTGTGAGCAGCAACCGTCTATCAAGAAAATCATGATAGGAAATGCAAGCACGGGAATATCGTATCAATTGGGAGATATATACCCCGTATGCAGGTGCTGCTGGAATGTTGCTACTTAGAAATGGAAAGTTCACAATTGGAAAGCTGAAATCATCTCTTTTGTCGTAAAGTTTTGTTTTCAACCGACCCTCATTGTCAATTTCTAGATGTAAGTCAAGATAATTGCTGTACATGCACTCAATATCATGAAGTTAAGGAAAATACTGATTGATTATTGTGTGTTAACCGTCCATTGCATGTTAAGTAGATATTTGTTTCTAAGCTCCTATACGCATTAGCTATTGTTTTTCGATCAATACTATTTAACTTTTGTTGATATTAATATAAATTCTTACCAACGGCTACAACAACAATTGAAATTGTACGATCGCGTCCTTTTCTGTTCTTTTACAATTTGTCAAAACCTTACTGTATGATATCATTTAGTTTCGGTAAAGACATTACAAAAGTAGAGGAGTTTACTTTGTATTTATTTTTTAATTTTTTCTATGTATTGTAGGCATTTCCTTGATGTCTTATTTGTGACTACCCTTTAATATTTAAATTCGAGGGTAAAAGTTGTCGTCATTTTCTAAGGAAAAATTATAGGTTGCTGTCATTCTCTTAGGAAAAGTATAGTTCATCGTCATTTCTCAACAAAAAACTAATGTGTTCGTCTAAATAGATCTGCTTAGTCTTGACAAAGTCCTGTAAACACACTCCGCCGCCGGTACATATATATATATAGGAAAGATTTGATGAAAAAAAATCAACTTTTTTATTTGCAGTTATTTCCCTTTATTTTTTTTTACAGGGAGACGGATTAATATAAGGGAAACCTTGTTTCCTAATCCCTTTGTAATATTGCATCACTGTATTTATATGTGTATGTCATGTACATGATTTTTTGAAATAAAATATGTTTAAAGTAAATAGATATGCTTACCTGAAACAGTTCCGCAAAATAAGATGCATCTTACTAACCTAACATGAAACAACCTTTTGTCTTATCTAACCTCGGTTGAATGAGAAGACAAAATCACAATCAGACTATCGTTGCAGTAAAAAGAGTGATGAATAACAGTCCTGTTGAGTTACAGGTAGATCCATAAAACATGCATACGCTTTCGGTAAAGATAACATTCATGTCAAATTCAGCTGCAGCATGAAGAGGCATTTTAAAAAATGCCGATACAATAAAGCCATCTTTTGTTAAAAAGAGAATGAACACCTTCGATGAATTGAGATGGTGCATTTTTGTAAGAACTGTTTTAAGCAAGGTATTGCCAACAGCTACAAAAACAACGAAAACAGAGAAATAATGACCCTATATGTTCTCTGTTTCTTTAAAACAAAGTATGATTTTAAAAGGACCTACATATTATACATTTGCATTTCCAGATGCCAGTTTAATGTTCTTATCCAGCATCATACCAACATGGACATCGTTGCATATTGTCTTACTTTTAACGTAAGTGGAAATGAAGATATGTACTTGTATTAAATGAAAACTAATGCTCTGACTGAAGGAGCGTAAAATTTGCGTTAAAAATATTTTATGTTAACAATTTAGCTTTAAGTACATATATTTACACAGGTGCCAAACGTGTCTCTTTCAATGTTCGAGGGATGATCTGCTTGAAATTGGAAATTTATAACGTCTTTTCAAATATTGAAATATGCCTTATTCTTCGTCTTGCCCTTTTAAAGATTTGATGATCAGGGAATATATATATATAAGTCAGCATAGCTTTATATGTTTGCCTATTTCAGCTTTATTGAAATACAACACATTATTGTGTGTTGAATTTTCATTAAAAAAAACAATAATCCAGATCACAAACACAGACTGAAAAACTCGAGTTGACCCCACAAGGCGCGACCAGATGCATTGACATGTATCACATGTTTTATTTCTATGACAATGTTACGCTAAAATTAGATAAGGTTCGTGTTGCTTTTTCTTAAGTATTATATGTTGTGTCATCTGTACTATTGTTTGTCTGTTTGTCTTCTTTTATTTTTAGCCATGGCGTTGTCAGTTTATTTTCGATTTATCAGTTTGACTGTTCCTCTGGTATCTTTCATCCATCTTTAAAAGTCAACTTCCACACAACGAAAGTAAAACAACCAAAACAAACCTTATCGTAAGACTATTTATGCAACAAATATCTACACAATATACCACAGTCTGTCACATGTAGCTGTTAAATATTTTGTTAAATATAAATTCATAGAACTTGTAGGAGACTAACTTCTATTTTGCTAACACTGCTAGGTTGGTACCAAATGTTAAGATGTTGAGATAAGTTATATAATCAAATGTGAGAAAAAATCATTAGTTTCAGTTTTACATTAAAATAGTAACGATTTGTACTAAAATTTAAACAGATACAATAAATTCACGAAACTCCTTTGGGACTAGACTCACTTTGTTTTTATCGTAATTTACAAAATTGTGTGACACTTGTTTCCTGTATTTTCTGCATATTCTTGCAGATATCAATTTCAAAATTAATCACATGTATTTCAAAACTATAGCAAAACTTGTACCGCATAAAAAACTGTACAATTCCCCGAAATGTGAAGGAATACATCAATACTCGCAAAAATAGTTAACATAGTAATATCTGGATATATACTATCCTAAGCAAGAACCTGTTAAGAAATAGTTGTCGTAAGATGCTGATTGTCATATACGTCAGTCATTCGTTGTTTTGTATATACATCTGGCTGTGGACGCAGACTTCTCTTGAACTGAATTTTAATGTGCGTGTTGTTATGCGTTTACTTTTCTGCATTGGCTAGAGGTATAGAGGGGTAGAGATCTCATAAACATGTTTAACCCCGCCGCATTTTTGCGCTAGTCCCAAGTCAGTAGCCTCTGGCCGTTGTTAGTCTTGTTTTATTTTTAATTTTAGTTTCTTGTGTACAATTTGGAGTTTAGTATGGCGTTCATTATCACTGAACTAGTATATATATATTTGTTTAGGGGCCAGCTGAAGGACGCCTCCGGGTGCGGGAGTTTCTCGCTGCGTTGAAGACCTGTTGGTGACCTTCTGCTGCTGTCTTTTCTATGATCGGGTTGTTGTCTCTTTGACACATTCCCAATTTCCATTCTCAGTTTTATTACTCTTTTGAATTGTGTTAAATATTGTCATGTCGTGACATATAAACATCTATATTTTTTAATTATTTTTTTTTATCTTTTTCTATTGTTAAAGGCTGCATGATAATCGATAGATGATTAAATACTCTGAAATTGATATTTGATAAATAGTTTACTCATTGGCAATCAAATCCTTCTTCTTATTGTTATACTGAATTGGGCACATTTTTTTTATTCTTTTTCAACAACAAATAAATATTCTTTATTTTTCAGATTGCTTGTTACAACTTTACTTCATTGTCCAAGCTTCAATAAAGTATCCCTGTATAATACTTTATAAGTATTCAGGAAAATACACAGAATATCGTAAAATATAAAGAAAAAAATTTCCATCAATTATATCAATCTTTTTAACTTTATGAAAAATACATGTTGAGATACTGTTTTGTTCACATTCATAACCCTTCGTAGCTCCTTTATAAACATAGCATACACATTTAAAAAAAATCAGTTTTTGCTCAGATACATAGTACGACTTGTAAATACAAAAACCTATAATTTTCAAGAAATAATTAAAACCGTTATACCCATGATCTGATATTTTGTATCCAAGTACTATATGTTTTGCTAATATCTTGTTTTGAAAATTCATTTTTGCTTAAAGATAATGCACTTTCTCCCAATTGGGCAAATTATGATTAATCGTTAATTAGAGCATTCGTATCTTTTGATTAATCTAAGGGTGTAGGTTAAATTTAGTGTCTGTGTAAAAAATATTTTATATTATCAAAAAGTTTTGCAAGGTTTTAAATATCATACCTACATAAATATCCCCGTAAATACATCTGGTGTTAAACAATCTTCTAAATATTTTTCATATCTTTCATAACCGATTCCATATAAGTAGTCCAACAGTGTCTATGGTATTACCATATATGGTCTGATAGCTAGATCTCATTGACGTAAACCTGCATATATTCTTTTATGGGAAAGTGCTTTCTACATACGTGTATTTATTCATAAAGGTCACATCTATGAATTAGTGCTAATTGTCACCAGTTGGTGTTAAGCCTCGGTAACACCTTAACGGATAGCTCGAACGAATGCCGAACGGATAACTTTTTTTTCAATCCATTCATGTTCGTTAGACGTCCGTTCATATCCGTTCCTTGTCCGTTTAGCGTACGTTTTATCCATAGACGTCCGTTCTGTCCGGTTGAAATTTTTTAGCATGTTCAAAACTTTGAACGGACGTCAAACGGATGAAGTGTCTATTGAAGGTCCGGTAGACGTCCGTTTTGTACAGTAATCGTCCGTTTCATTTCTGTTTTGTATCCGTTACTTGACCGTTATACATCGGTTGGAGGTCTGGTAGACAAATTCACCAACGGACTTCTACCGGAAGTTTAACGGATAAAACGGATGTTGAACGAATTTGAAACGCACTTCTACCGGACGTTTAACGAATAAAACGGATGATGAACGGATCTGAAACGGATAAATGCCAATTGAAAATTTCGCGACAGAAATGCCAATTATTGGTATGTAAGATTTCTTGAGTGTCATGAATTCATATTATTCATAATCGATCTTAGAGTCTTCACTATCAAGCAGCACTTATTCAGACCGACCATACAACCTTTTGGTGGCATTTTGAAGAACAAACCAAAATCAGTTACACATAACCTTTTTGAATATAGATGCGATTTACATGTATCATTATAGTCACCTTTAATTTTTCCGTATATCTTGTGTATCCGTTTTATCCGATACACTTCCGTTAGGTGTCAGTTTTATACAGTACTCGCCCGTTGGATGTACGTTCGACATCCGTTCTTTCCGGCACATTTCCGTTTCTCGTACGTTGCATATACGGTCTGTGTCCGTTATGCATTCATTACGCGTCCGTTTTATTTGGTCAGTACATCAAGGGACTCCCAACGGATAACAATTTTGTCAACGGAAAACTTTTATTTTCATCCGTAAGGCGTCCGTTCCTGCTATCCGGTAGGTGTGATCACAGCTTAAATAAGTTCGATGTAACTACTTTACACGGTACAGACATACTTTATCATTTTTTTCTTTCAAAAACCAAAACGATAATGATATTCCTCCAGAAAAACGGTGTGCTATCAGTTTTATATTCTTTTAAGGACAAATGTGGTAAAATGCAACGCAGGTATATATCTGATCACTTAATGAAAGTTAAACATTTTACAATAAATGGTTTACATGTTCGGATGAAATTCTACAGGTATTTATTATACGATAAACATTTGTAAAAATGTAAAACAAAACAATAACCACATATATGATAACATACAGATTAAAATATAATATTAAACTAAATTAAAAAAAAAACCAAATACATCGCAAATACCTTCTTCAAATAACTGAGAAACTGTTTACTGACAAATTATTCTCCGTTATACGGGAAAATAAACCAAATATAGTAACCAGATACATTCTAACACAATCATAGTGTACAGGAATTCTGAGTATGATTAAAACTAGATTGATTTTTGAAAAATCCCTTTTGGTAATTTTTTTATTTATTTTACAATTTTAAATCCATTTTTTTCGGAATGAATGAGTAATGTTTAAATTCAATTACTTTTTATTTTAATTATATGCCATTTTGAAAAAAAAAGTATCAAGTTTAAGTTTCAGTTAAAGGAAATAATATGCCAGATACATGTATGCCTCAAGGTAGCACATGCAATATTTGTATGTACTGGTATGATAAAATAATAATTAAAACGAACTCGGTAAAACTCCTTACAAGAATATTGGTCTTACATGACCCCCCTTACACGAAGAAGAGGGGATGAAATGGAGTCTGCATAAGTTTACGGTCAACATTGCTAATAATTGACAAATCAGATATGTCACTGTTTTTATCATGTGTTTACTCTCGAACAAAATGTTTTCGCGGTCTAAATTCGTTAGATATCAGTTTAGTTGTGACATATGAGGTAAACCGATTCTGATTGTGTCCTATACCCGTTTGTGTCGGTTTTTATTTTAATTCAGTGTGAATTCACATGATGGGGAATGAAAACATGATAAGCAAAATTTACTCATTATAGATACAAGGATTGAAATTCTCTATATATATAAGTGCTGACTACTAGATTGGTGATACCCTCGGGGAATTAACACTCTACCAGTAGTGGCATTGTCCCAGCTGTTGTAAATTAACTCATCACACGCTTACGATGTCAACGTACCCAAATGGTGCTCCTTTTGGAGATCATGCGATATCCGCTGTTTCTTTTTAACCGTCTTTGTCATTATTAGACATAAGAAGATGTGTTATGAGTGTCATTGAGATAAATTTACATTCATGTCACAATTTGAAAAGTAAACCATTATCAATTGACGATATCTGAATATATGTGCATAACTGTCGCATTAATTGATATGCATTGTCAAATAGGACAACATGATGTTTGGTTTATTGATATGATGTTCGAAGAATCTTGGCATTTGATGATGTTTTATAAATTAGCAAACATGTCAGGGGCGTAGCTAGGTATTCATTCAACTGTAGGCACAAATTAAATCGGCAGGGGGTCTGGGGGCCGCTAAAGGCCCCCATCAGGTCAAGGGGGCGAAGCCCTCCCCCCCCCCCCGACGGAAAACAGATTTCAGCGTTTTGGCTACAAAATTTTATGCACAAAAATATTAAATTAATTATAATATACATGATGAAAAGGTTGAAGAATTAAGAATAATTTACCAAATAATCAAATATTAAAAAAAAATATTTACAATATGTACTGCCAAGCATAGATCCGCGTATCCCTTTAAATAAGCAGTACCGTTTGGTATTTTCAAATCTATTCCGTTATGATCGATATATACGTTTAACTTAATTGATAGTACATATTGACGATCATTCATTAAAAAGATAGGCACGTGCACGTAAACACTGATATTGCTATATAATAACACTATCATTTTGGCTAGAAAGACATCAACCATCAATCTTCTGATTCTTTAACCTTCACCCTAGCCACACAAACACATACACACATAGTCGATGCCTAATGCAAAAGTTCTGTTCTGTTCATACTAACGTAACAAAATTCAAGAAATTCGTATTTCTGTATATCGCGCTCTACTCAGTGTAAAATCCCTACCTGCTTAGGAATTTGAATAATTCTGGTCCTTAAACGTAGATCTGAGAGTAGTCAAAACTACTGGAAGCTATTTGATAGATTGATTTTTAAACATCCAGTGTAAAATATTTATGCAAGTTTAGAACAAAAAATACAAATTGATTATTTACAATAAACACAACAGGGAGCTTAGTCCTGTAATAGGTGTTGTACAGGACGAAGGTCTGGAGATTTGAAAATGACATGCATTGGAAAATGATGGATTATTGGATAGGAGCAGAAACTTTGTCTTTCAGTAGACCAACTACGAACTCCTCAAAGAGTAGCATTCTCTCTACAACTAGGCATAATATTAAATTTCCCCATTCTGACCAGACGTGACTACGTATTTATACATCCTGTACAACCAAACGGACGACCAACATTGGCAAGTCGGGTGAAGACAAAGTGGAAAGCTAGTTGAAAACTAACAACAACTAATTAAAAATTCATGTGTCTAAGTTGAGGTTCATTCAAGTTTTTGTTGATAGAATTGAAATGATCTGAACCAAAGTTCTAGTTTATAGTTTCTATATAAGGTGCACAAATAAAAAACATTCAATTCTGTCCAATATTATATTCACTAAGGACGAGAGACTAGTGTACACATGACTTTCGATAATTATAGTTGTGACAACTTCACTGGAGTTCATATACATATAACGTTGTTTATTATTTTTTTTAATGAAAAAAAAAATATTTGTGAAAAAATTATGTATAGGCACGTGCCTACAGTGTCTAACGGCAGCTACGCCCCTGCATGTATCATATCATAAAAACAGAACTTGAATTAACTCAGATCGACGGTAAGGGATGTTTCCTTAAAAATGGCAACTGTCCTTTTAACACCTTCATAAAAAATATCTTATAATCATTTTTTTTTTGTTGCAGATTTTTTAATGTCGTTCTAACAAATATTTGCAGTTCAGCTCAGTACATATCTTCAATATTCAATGTGTAGTAATCAAGTTTTATAACAGATTCAATATCAGTAGTTCAATGTAATTTATCATATTACCATATATATCCCGATATTAAAACACGTGAGATGGATCTCAATGACATAAAATTCAACATATTTGTTATGATCATAGTGATAATAGCACACATGTTATGTTTATATAAAGGTAAACAATTATATTTCAATACTGTGTTTCATAACCAATCGGCAATTTAGCAAAGGTAACTGCTTCACTTTTTCCATTACATAACTCTATGACCCAGCACTACTGTATATTTGACGTGCAGATACAGAAGTTTGTATAAATTTCATTTTATTATCTCTTAATCAATAATTTATGAATTGATCGATGTTTTATTTTTCTCCATTTTTTATTAAAAAGACAGGTGTAGCGACTTAATACCATACTAATGTCTTTTTGTGTATCTTCAATTACATAATTATTATAATAAAAGTGATTTTCTATGAAATGTTTCCAATAAACTTAAGTTAGAATTGTTCTATTTTTTGCAACCAGCCTAGATGAAAGATAACAATAATTTGATTAATAGATACTTTAGTTTCAATCACGTCTTCATTTTTGTTTTTAATATTTCTGAATAAGATTTGACACTTAATCTGTACTAGGTATAATCAATATGACGGTTTCTATTATCAGATAATTATCTTTTTAACTGTTCTGGAGCTCTTATTGTCCTTTCATTGCTCAGTCTTTATTTTTTATCTATGTTTTCAAGGTTTTTGGACTGTTGTTTGTCATTTCTCTCATGATGTTGCCTGATTTCATCGTTTTATGTTTTTTGTTTTTTGTTTAAAGGAAATAACTCTTGAAATTATCAATACGTTTCTGTCAACCATTTTCATTAATATATTCTAAGCTTCTAGGTTACATAGATTATTTCCAATCTGTTTCAGGTAAATGCTTAAAACACATTGATGAAACTTGACTTTAACAAACACATAACTGATTTAAAGAGTTATCTCCCTGAACCAAGGTCTACTACCTTAAGTCATTTATACGTTTCTATGTCATTACAATTCAAACAATAAGTCGCTAATATTATCCAGGTGCACATAGCTATTTCACTTGGTGTAATTATACTATTGTTTGCCTGTTTGTTTTCTTTTTAGCCTTGGCGTCGTAAGTTTAGTTTTCGAATTATGAGTTCGAATAGTCCTCTGATATATTTTGACCCACTTTTTAACAAGGCTTCAAATTAAATCAACAGTTGTCTACGATATATTTTAATTAAGTATCAGATATAGGTAACACATTCAAAAGACCTCAGGGAATTGCATAATTTAAAAAGCACATGACTAGACGAAACAGACAAATAACTAGGCTTTCTATGACTGTCATATTAATGGACATTCAAAACATTTATTGAATAATCGATAAATTAACCTAATTTATGAATTAAATAAATCTTGTTTCTAACATATATGTCCTGTTACATGTGTTCATCTTTTTAGCAATCTTTATATTTTAAAGTATGTTTGCCTTGATAATAAATGTAAAGACATTAATATCTGGTGCAGAAATAATTGTAGCGTTATTATAACATCAAACATGTATGAATGAATATAATACATTTTCAAAAAGCCTCATAATAAGCAGCTTGTTCGTAATGTCTTAAAGTTAATATTATAAAATGAATATTTGTTCAATGCAATGACTGTTACTAAATTCGAGTCAAGACGTGAGACAGACGGATTTAAACTTGTTAAATAAAGTTGAATCTTAAACTATCTTGATCGTTAAAGATATATTTTAAATTGTCATAAGAGCGCGACTGTAACTAAACAAAACTCTACAACAAAAGTTAATGTAAACGGATTTATCTATTAGTATGGTATGATGAAGCATATCTTTTCCTTTTTAGGATAAACATTTGTTTTTTAAATGGTAGTAAACAAATGAAGTATTAGTGTAAGTTGTCACTTATATCTTACTAAATATAAAATGAAATTCATTATACTACCTTGTAGGGAGGTGTTTGACAGGGTAATGGTGAATTGCAATGTCTGAAATTTTTTAATTAATTTTATTTCAATCGTAAATCTAAATTTTCTCATATCTTTTGGTTATTTTATAGTTTACCTATGAAATAAGTTGTAAAATAACTCAAATAAAGCTTGCATATTTGTTAGCAAGGCCTAAATCTCCGGTAACCCTATGAAATAAACAAATATTATCATCAAACCGATTTGAATTGTTTTAGATCTTAATACACAAATAAACACATTTATCAGACCAAGTGTCAAATCATAAATCTTCTTCCAACATTAACAACATGACAAAATATTAAAATATCAAATGGGGATTTACCTCCTCTGGTTATGATATACAGACATTGAAATCTAATGGACAAATGCAGATTTACTACAAATGCACATGTTTATTAAAATTTGTACGTTATCAGGGTCGAAATAAAAAATACAACTATTCGTTTATAAGATAAAATATATTCAATGTATTGTATGAACGAAGATGGCCTGCTATGCTATCACATGCTTAAGCTTGTGTTATTGACTTATTATCAGTATTAATATTTAATGCGTTTCCCTCAGCTTTAGTTTGGTACCCCGATTTTGTTTTTTGTCCATAGATTTATGAGTTTTGAACAGCGGTATACTACTGTTGCCTTTTTTAAGGATACCAGAATGAATAAATGAATAAGAGATGCGGAATATAGATAACTAAAAAAAAAACAGCAGATCAGAGGACATTGTCCGGTCAAAACATAATTTTGACTGTTCTCTCCTATATTGTGTTTTTAAACTCTGGTCTCTATAGATATTTTTCGTTTTGTTGATGGATATGATGCGGGTGTTTGGGTTCGACCACTTCAATCTGTCTTTTATCACCTTACATGTATTGTCTTGTTTAATGCTGTGCGTTTGTAGCCCTGTGGTCTCATTGTACGTTATCTGCTGGTTTAAATTGGCGCAATCTGATAATTGCGATTTCTAAATCAAGTTCTTCTCAACACATTTGTTTAATACCATGTAATTATTTCTGCACATTTTCAAAATTCTATGTATGAAATTTTGTTCAGAATTTGTTTTTAATTTCGTTATTGTTTTCGTTCTATTTTTATTTAAATATTACTTTTAAACTTTACCTAATGCGAAGATTGAAAGTAATACTAGTTTTTTTCACTGCATTTCTGAGATGGAAAAGTGAAAAATATTTTTGTTTTACATTAAAACCACTTTAGGTAGGATTTGAGTTTTTAAAATAGGAATATTGTGTGGAAAAATCAGATATGCTATAACAAAGATATTTTGCCAGTCAAAAACATGTCATTACTGCAAGATATGTTAAAATTAGAAATTGATACTGGTTTTTTTTTATACGGATTCAGAATGATAAGCATACTTTTTTTTACAAATCCAATAAACTTCTTTCCTACGTCTGAACAGACACCACTTATATCACATCTTTAAAAAGGTTATTATGATTATCGAAAAAGTTAAATCACAAAAATAGTGCACTTCGAGGAAAATATAAAACGGATGTCAAAATAAAATGATAAATTAAAAGCTCAGATGCATCAAACAAATGGATAACAACTGTCATAATCCTTACGTATAACATGCATTTGATTTTGTAATTTTATAGCTTGCTAAACCTCTCATTTGTATAACAGTTGCATCATATTTCATTATACTCACAACGATGCGCGAACAAAACAAACATGCATAATACATTGTAATAGATAGAAAATCAACATTGTATAATATTAATCACAATAAAAATAAACAAATATGTATGAAACGTATTTTGGAAACTTTTATGCCATCTTCGAAACTATTACAGAGACATGATTTCGAAATGTTGTCAACACTTAAGGCACGGATATATATCAAAATGTCAACATTTTCTACGTTCAGCAACCATCTGATGTCTGTCAAACAATTATATGGTTAGAATAAAGACAAAGTGAACTGAGTTTAGAAAACCTAAAGTTTCAGAGACCTATAAAATACATTTATATTTATTATTGTATGTGTTTACATTAGCAACATACTTGGTGACACATGTCGATCAGAATATGTTAAACCTTCCGTGGCACCGGTGATTGACTCAGGGTTTTGTGTTTTTTGTGGTTTGTGTTGCTCGGTCTTTAGTTTTCTATGTTTTGTTTTGTAGTCTTTTGATTGTCTTTATGTAGTTTTCCCCCATGGAATTGCTTGATCGTTTTCAACATATTAGTTTCTATTCCTTTGGTATCTTCCTCTTTCTATTATATCTCATTTTGAATTGTGCATACAAAGAAATCCGATGTTTATCATCGTCGATTCCGTCACACGAACGTGATTCATACTTTTGTGTGTCGTTGAGAACTTGATGATGACATAGTTCGATTCGTATATGTGTACGTGATGAAATCCAGACACTTATGAGTTTGCCTTTTCATTTGGTTAAGAGTGATCAATACATAGCTCTTTAAGATATATTTCTATATATGAATCTTGCTGCATAATCGCAAGCTGTAGAGGGACGCACAACGCTCTATTTATAAAAAAAATGACGAAGGTACATATCACTTGTCAAATTAATTACACCAAAGAGTACTGATCCGCCAACACAAATTTCCGTAAAAAAAATAATTCAACAAAGCGTAACACAAGAAAAATATTTACTATCAAAATGAGAGAGATAACGAAAACAACTACAACGAAATTAAGTCCAATTTAAACGTGCAATATTAGATAAATATGATAATTTTTATCGACTATGTTTTTGGTTAGTAGACATGACTTTGATGTCATGACTCGTCAGACCAGAAATTCCTCTGTTGTTTTAATACATATTATTGTTTAAGGTTTTGATATCATCATGAATTATATTGATAATTTGAATGAACATTTAATAATAAGTTAATAAATTTAACAAGGGATTAACAGATTTGAACGGTACCAATAATTTGTCTCCAATTTTTAATAACTGATATGGTTTTACTCAGAAAATTTGAAATGCTGAATTACTAAATTGATTTTTAACGATGTGTTTTTTGTATTGTATCATTTATTAACGGTAAATGATTGAAAATTAGTGATGTTGCCTACATAATTAACTATGTTGGAATGCAACAGATTCATCATAAATATAAAGAATCGGGAAGACATACTAAGAATTAACAAACAACTTCTATATTTTTCGTCGATAGACAGAAGTTATATATATATATATATATATATATATATATATATATATATATATATATATATATATATAACAGTTACCATTCAAATGGTTCAAAATGCAGTTCTCTCTTTTCCTATATTATGACATCATCGCATCAAAGTTGTCCCTGTACTGGTATTGCAATACCTGCATGACATACCAGACTCCTTCAGACCACTCCTTACTTGGTCGGGTTCATGTTGACCAGTATTAAGTTATTAAAAAGTGTTTTGCGAATAAAATTTGCCCTTTTTATTTATTCAGGGGGGTGGGGCTGACCTAGCGTTGAACACTTTTCTTCGATTACGAGTTTTGGGTGTGCTCTTGGTCATCACATGGACACGTCAGGGCAGTTTTTTCCGCGGAACACATTGGTAAATACATCGCTTTAAAATGTACCCCCGTAATGCACTACTCCAACGTTTTTCTGAAAGTTATTAACTTTGTAATGAAAAACGAGAAATTCTAAAGCGAGTCCAATTTAACCAAAACCAACAACAGTATAGTTTAAGTTTTAGACAATTTCATCACTAGAGTATGTAAATAAAAAGTAGAACATTACCTTTTTATAGTCTAACCGACAAAGTGCAATTACTGTCGACTCTATTTCTGTAGATTGACAAATCTCAGGATTTCAAAATCAAACGGTATCACTGAAACGACGCCACAAGGAATGTTAATATCAAACTAAAGCTTTTCCTACAATTGCGTGAAAATTTGTTGGAATTGTAAAAATCTGATGTTTTTTTTGTATGACGTGTTTAAGGACAAAAGTACGGTATAACAATTTACGTCTCATTTGAAACTGACTTATCATGTCACACATGTGCGTTATTATTTAAAAGAGATACAAATCATATATTAAACAAGCACATACACCATTTCTTACCTCAGCGTCAATTTTCAAAAAGCTAAAATTTGGTCTTCATTTAATTTTTGATTGATTAAAATCTGGTCCATAGTATACCGAATGCCAATGACTAAATATGTATATCTACTTAATTCGTGTTAAGTGTTTGCACCAATAACAGTTATAATATTGCACGTGATTTAATGTAGAAAAAGAATGCAAAAACTTGGTTTTATTTATTTTATACAGTTTTCTTTTGAAGTAACTAAGGCTAATGCATATATACACACGGAAAATCATGTTCGTAATACGTTGAAACCGTGTCTACGATATTTTTTGAGAAAAAGCAAATAAATGTGAACAAAGGTCACATAAATTCTGAAAAGGTTATCACTTTTATCAAATAAAACAAGCTTGCACCCATCTTTTGGCGCATGTCACATGGACATTATTTTAAGTAAATATTTTGAGAGTTACATGGATACCAATAACGTAACATACAATATATATGCACACATATTCACAGTTCTTATAGAGTGCTGAATAAGTTGACAAGTAAGTTGGAAAAGGATATTGGAGTTGCAATTTTGTTACTTAACCAAAAATGTGAGTAATCGTAATATGTTTTGCCAGTTGTATGTGTGCATCTCTAAAAAATGGAATTCAAGCGTATGTTATTGTTGAGATTTTTCAGAAGTCCTTTTTAAATCAAAATTTGTTAAAGGCTTCTTCCGGTATGTAAAAATGATGATCATTCAATGAGTATACCTATGAATACAGTATTGATATAGCACTTCAATAAAAGATGGTATTCCTTTGTTACAGACATTGGTAGTTGGACTATTTTCTTAAAATTGTAGTACAACATAATTTAAAATTATGAAAGGTTAATTACTGTAATAATTGTTATTTCGACTAAGTGATAATTTGAACCGAAGCCGATAAGAGCGAATGTTTTATATTAAAAAAAAGTGTCGGGTGTTTGACATATTACATTTATGTCGTTTAAAACTATCTTTATAAAGAGGTAGCTATTATATTTTTGAAACGTGAAATTAATGAAATTACAATATGTTGTAGCGAGCTAATGACATCCTATGTTTAAAAAGCCATTTTCACGTTGGCTCTAACAGGCTTCCGTGGATTTTGATATTTTGTTAAAGTAAACATTATGTTTGCAATTGGAATTCTGTCCGAAAGGAACATAGTGCATATTAATTGGTTCTTTCAAATTTTCTAAATCCATGCATCTTTGTGTGTTAGAAGTTCTGTTAAGGTCTCAGTTTTATTTGGCGTGTAAGAATTTACCATAAAATTAACGAAAAGAAACAGGCAACATATCGTGTAAACCAATTATTCAAATTATTTAAGGTAAAATCTAGCTATGTTTAAGCCGACCAAACTTCCTGCTACTATATCAACGCCATACGTGTCATGTGATATATCCATTCAGCTAGTATTTGAGAGTTATCCATTGATATGTGGTGTGTATTTGCGATATATTCCTGTCATTTAGCGATTTAAGAATCACGCAGTTGTTTACAAAGTGAAGCTGATATAAACTTCGAGGGTATCATCAGCAATCAACTTTGTGCTGACAAGAATTATCATTGATATGGTCATATTTATTTTTTGAATTTTTTAAATTCTCAGGCTTTTCTTACTCAGGAATTTATTACCTTAGCTGCATTTGGCAAAACTTTAAGGAATTTTGGTTCTAATGCACTTCAACTTCGTATTTTATTTGGACTTTATAAAAAATTTTGGAAAATGTCAGTGATGAGTCTTTTGTAGACGAAAGGTTTGTCTGGCGTAAATACAAAATTTAATCCTGGTATCTATGATGAGTTTATTTGATATTTGAGGTGTTTACATTGTGTATTTTTTTACGGAAGTTATTGTAATTTCCGTTAAAAAAACTGTTTAAATGGTTGGAAAGATACTATGTCTGTAACAAAGTCTTTAGAAATGACAGTTTTTGGACGAAAACGAAATTTTTAAAATTAAAAAAAAAAGAGCCTCCTTCACAGATTTCATGTCCACACATTAAATAGTTATCAAAGGTACCATGATTATAATTTAGTACGCCAGACGCGCGTTTCGTCTACATAAGGGACAACATCAAAAGTTCAATGAAGGATAAAAAACTTAATTCACATAGTTTTTTTACTGAACCCCCTCCCCCCCCCCTCTTAACTTAATTTGGGAAAAATTGGTTGACCCATATGGATATATGTAAAATCGATGTAGGATAAACAAAACTTGCAGCAAGTTTAACCCCCACCCCAAACTATTTGAATTAGGTTTCTTATCCTTCATTGATCTTTTGATGTCGTCCCTAATACTCATCATAGACGCTCATATCGAAATACTTATAAAGCCAAACAAGTACAAAGTTAAAGAGCATTGAGGATCCAAAATTCCAAACAGTTGTGCAAATTCGGCTAAGGTAATCTTTGCCTGGATTAAGAAAATCCTTAGTTTTTTGATAAATTCAAAGTTTTGTTAACAGGAAATTTATAAAAATGACCACATTATTGATATTCATGTCAACACCGAAATGTTTACTACTGGGCTGGTGATACCCTCGGGGACGAAACGTCCACCAGCAGTGGCATCGACCCAATGGTTTAAATAGTTAACATGATTTTTAATTATTAGATTTTATTGCTGTGGCTCTAACTACAATAAATCAGATTGTAACTTTTTAAATATGAACTGTTGTATCGGAAAGGCTTTATTCCGTATTTCATAATTTTTTTAAAAGATTAAGATGAAAAGACTTTTTTTTAAATACCTTTCAGCATACTCACTGGTAACTTCCATCATCGGTTAATCCGCTATCTGATAAATTAAATAAACTGCAAAAATATCTTATTATCATTTAAATAATTAAATTTTGTGTTTATTATTAAATTTTATCGATGGACGCGAAGAAAAAAAAAGAATTTTGTTTACTTCGTCACCATCTTGTTTGCATTGGTTAGAGAAGGTTGTTCGGTCAACGTCATCTATCGAAATATAAATAGCGTCAAGAGCCACTAACGAATTCCCTCTCGACCAATCATATAAACGTATTATGTAATATCAAAATCATATCAGAATTATTTAGGTATACTTAATTCATTGTCTTTAAATTATTGATTTTTGATAGGAATGCACGACAGTGTGACACTAAACGTTGATTGAATAAATTGTCTTCCTCGTATTAGCCAATCAAATGCTGACATTATAAAATAAAGTGACTTGTAATAAATCAAAATATATCATTGCATACGGCTTTGTTTATTTTAATAGAATAATCAAAATATTTTATTTCTTTTTTATAAATCGTAACTCTATAAATGGTAAGTTGTTATATCTATATAAGATTTTCTATTTATTAAATTTCAGATGCAACATTTAATCCTTTCCCTGTTAGTATTGGCTACATGTATATTGACAGTGCAATTACAAGGTGAGAGTTTTTTAAAAAAAATAAACAAGAAATTCTAGAGGTACGAATTCAGAACAGACTAGCAAATATGTTTTTTCAACATAACCATGATAAGATTTTACAAATTATAACAAACAAAAACAGCACACGGAGACGCCATTAAACAAACGCGGAATAGGCCTGAAACATAAGATATAAAAAAAGGAGATGTGGTATGATTGCAAATGAGACAACTGTCCACAACAGACCAAAATGACACAGACATTAACAACTATAGGTCACCGTACGGCCTTTAACAATGAACAAAGCGCATACCGCATAGTTAGCTATAAAAGGCCCCGATATTACAATCTAAAACAACGTAATATCATATCCCGAATTGCATTTTCATCATACTTAAAGTGAAAGTTTATGCGACGATTTTGTTTTAAAGAATATTCATAGACAAATATCTAAATTTTTAAACGATGTCTTTCGTTAGGTTATATGTGAACATATTACTCATACTCTGATTCTTGTAAAAGTTATATTGATACAATAATACATTCATGCTTCTTAATCTTAGCCTTCACTATCTTTTAGTTAAAAGTTCGACAGACGCACCAACAAACACCACAACGCCAGCGCCAACTAGTACTAAAGTGGCATTAGTTTCGGTGACGGTAGCGAAAGCTAACACACAAGGAAAAATAACTACAACAGTTCCACCAGGGGGGAAACAACCACCAAAAGATAATAACAGTGCCAACATATTACCAAGTGTTTACATTATAGGATTTTCAGCCGCTGTAGTTATACCGTTTATACAAAAAATTGTTTTCCAATAAATGAGAAACGTTTTATTACTACCATAACAGATGTGTATAATTTTTGTAATAACTATTTGAGGATTCAGATATGATCCGTATCACATTGTTCCAGGTTTTAGTGACTTTTTGAAACATTAATTTGCTTCAGTGAAATTTAATTTTAATTATTTATTCATCATAGTATTTACATTGTCCTGTTTAAATATATGATAAATGGTTTATACGTTACATTTTTTGATAAATTTATCTAAATAAAATTGAAAATGTGTTATATCAATTTGCATTTGTCTCACCTTTTGAAATAAGATCTTGGTAAGTTCTGAAGAAGTCGACATGTGTTATTTTTTTCATACATTATTTCATAATTGAATACTAGCCCAAACAAAGACGCCTTTTATTGTATGTGTGTTATATATGTTGCATGTGTGTAACTTACCCTCTGTCCCGTCTTATGGTGTTTAAATATATCAGGTAGTGCGATATGCTCGTGCATGTTCACACTATACAGATTTTATAAACAAGAGTATTCTCCTTTCACAAAAAGTACTCCAACAGAGTTATGAGGAGGAAAGATTAAAATGACACTTACTTATTATTGTGGACACCATCGCGAATTGGTGGTTTTATACGATATGTCTGTGTTCCAACAGTAAACTAACGACATTTTTGCCGCGTCTTAGATTGTGCGCGTTGTCTACCATCTTTGTCGTCTGTTGAATTTCAGTGTTTCGTTCTGTCATTGACTTCCTCTTATAGTTGATATGATTCCCTCGGGTTCAATTTGTAATCCGGATATTTTTCTCACGATCGAGTTATGTTATTATATTCTATGTCCGCTTCATTTGGTTATGACATTATGAGGGGTGAAAGATACTAAAGGGACATATAAACTCATGAATCGAAAATAAACTGACATGCGTGGCTAATAAGGAAAAGACAAACAAATAGTTTACAAAAAACAACACTGAAAGACTTATCAACATAAAAAGCACAAAGGCCTTTTATATGCAGTGTTGGCAGTTGTGCTAATGTTTTATTGCTACAGTACTGATGTACATTGTATACTTTCAAACCCTTGAATACTGGGAAGTCCCTGGCCTTAGTAACTAATAACACGTGATAATATTTCGTACTGAATAAATAAACCATTCATGCAGTATAAACTTAATTATATATGATGTTTTAAAAACTATTTTACAAGGTTTTAAATTACATTTTCAACACAACAACGTTGACTGCATGTGGGTGAGTTCGGATCAGTTTGTTATCAAATTTACTTGTTCATGGACGGCTGTAAACGCCTATCAATAATTTGATCCCCGTATTTTCTTAATTGGGAAATAGGCGGTTCTATTTTTTCTCTCTTTTGGCAAAATAATTTCGGAATTAATAATGCTTCTTTTTTATTAGCCAATAATATAGTCTAACACAATGTAATATCATTAATAACATACATTTACAGTACTCCCCTTCCCCTAATCAGGTGTCATACCACCAATTACTCCCTCAAATTTAGAACGTAAGTGAAAGTAGGCCTACTCGAACAAAAAAAAGTGCATTTGATGTCATTGTTCACCTAAACTAACTAACAAATTTGCAGAAATGAAAGTTTTGTTGAAAGAGAAATATATTAAGACCATTTTGAATGTATGTTGAAAATTGGCTTGCAGAAAGGTGACACCTGTACAATTCAGGATATACCTACTTTCTATGAAGTTAAACTTAAGGTAAAATATTTAGAAAGCTGTGAAAATTGCAAAATTTGGCTGAACAGATAGGGACTTTTAATTGGTGGTATGACACCTTTAAGCAAAATGCGGTGAAACATCAAAATCAGAAAACAATTGTTTTTTTTTGTCTTAACTGATCATTTGAGATAATAGTAGCCACATTTCAATCTTTTTGGGGGCAAAATGTCACATATTGCAAATTTAGAGCCTAAAACTTGAGTTTGTCCTATTTTTAGCTTTTTCCATCCTGACAATATGCTTTTATATAAAAAAATGTCCTAAATAATGTTATAAATGCACAGAAAGTTATTCTGTGGTGTTAAACATTGAAACATAAGTTGTTTACTACCCCCAAAAAAATTTTGTCATGCAGATTTAATGAAATTATTTGATTTTTACCCCTTATGGCATTGCGTCATACTATGTACTTGGCAGATAGCATAGCCTAATATAAGCACTGCAGAAACTCACAAAAGCACCATTTATTATTCCAAATGAAATTTTTATATCTTAAATTTTATTAACTGATGTAAATAAACACAGTTAAATGACCATGACTGCACTTTTGATCAATTTGTAGTACTTTACTGACACCAGATGAAAAAAAGGGGGGTCAATATTCCTTGACACTTCAATACCTTGGATTTTTTACTAAATTCATTGCAAAAATTGTTGGAAGTCTTTAAAGAAGTAGAACAAACAAGAAAAAATCAGCAAACAATGATCTTGATATTGAAAGTTTATGTTCCTGTAGCCCAAAATGAAATTTTCAAGTATTTTCTATCAAAGTCATACATTACAGTCAGTTTAAATTGAGCTGTGAAATTTTTATTATAAGTCGCATAATGCTCAGATAGGCTGTTTTTAACTACAAATTGACTAAGGATTAAGAATAAAGCAAAATAAAAGATTTCTAATCAACTTTTTTGTCTCTTTAGGTGTCATACCACCAATTACTCCCTCAAATTTAGAACGTATGTGAAAGTAGGCCTACTCGGACAAAAAAAAGTGCATTTGATGTCATTGTTCACCTAAACTAACTAACAAATTTGCAGAAATGAAAGTTTTGTTGAAAGAGAAATATATTAAGACCATTTTGAGCCAAAATTTACCTGTCTATGAGTTTGCATCAAAAATTGAGGATTAATGCGCTCCATAGTATACTAATTTAAGATTTCCAGAAAACCAGGGGTTATTTTTAGTGGTACCTCCTTTCGGAAGCTCTCTGCTTTCTTATATGATTTTGAATGTATGTTGCAAATTGGCTTGCAGAAAGGTGACACCTGTACAATTCAGGATATACCTACTTTCTATGAAGTTAAACTTAAGGTAAAATATTTAGAAAGCTGTGAAAATTGCAAAATTTGGCTGAACAGATAGGGACTTTTAATTGGTGGTATGACACCTAATCAGTCCTGTTTATTCCGTTGCTTTTTTAAGTCTATATGATGGTCATTGATTCAATTTTACAGGTTGGCATTGTCAATTATTCTGTGGTTTCCCAAAGTGTGAGTGGGTAATAGAAATATGGTTACTACAGGTCTTCTATCGACCAGCAGTAAAATCCTTGCCAACGCAGGGCTTCAGTTTGGCTGTGTTGGATGAAGCATATACGCAGCCACGGCCGGTCAGAATGGAGACGTCAAATTCGTTAACTCGTGTAGAGAGATTTTCTCGCTCTCATGACGTATTGACTACTGAATGTTTAGCAACAAACAATCCATCTGTTAATATTCTGGAAAGCAATCACAAATCAAGCTATATTTTATGATACATGTACTATTCAAAAGTAAAGCAGAACTGATTAACGGAGCATGTTTAACTTAATTCAACATAGTATTTTCTAATAAACTCATCATAGATATCAGGATAGAAATTTTGCATTTGTGCCCTTGGCGCGTTTCGTCTACAAAAGATTCACCAGTGATGTTTTAATCAAAATATGTTAAAATATCCAAACAAGTACGAAGTTGAAAAGCATTCAGGATCAAAAATCCTAAAGGTTTTACCAAATCAGCAAAGGTTTTCTGTTCCTGAGGTAGAAAAGCCTTAGTAATGTAAACATTCAAACTTTTGTAAACAGTTTATTTATAATTATGACTATATCAACGTCAGTTCATGTCAACACAGAAGTACTGACTTCTGGTTTGGTGATACCCTCGAGGAATAAAAACTCCATCGGCAGTAGCATCGACCCAGTGAATGTAAACCGGCAGTACATGTAAATGTCTTACAGATTCAAAAATCACTTACACAGCACAGCGGATCACCTTAAAGCTGCTGAAAAATTATAAAGTAAGTCTGTTATTCTGTCAAAAGAATTGGAAACAATATCAGTATTACGGTGTCATAAACTTTTTTGACATATTTGATTTAAGGCGGTCATTTAAACATAAATATGGAGACATCAGATACAAGCCTTTCTCAATTTAGTCTTATATGATTTATTATGATTGAACTTCATAAGACAACTTTATACAACTGATTGTTATGATCAATAGTTATCAAAAGTACCAGGATTATAATTTAGTACGCTAGACGCGCGTTTCGTCTACATAACACTCATCAGTGACGCTCATGTCAAAATATTTATAAAGCAAAACTAGTACAAAGTTGAAGAGCATTGAGGATCAAAAATTCCAAAACGTTGTGCCAAATATGGTTAAGGTTATCTATGCCTGGGATAAGAAATTAGATTGGCAATATAAGGAAAGGCCAAAACCAGATATATCTGTTAAATTTACGAACTGGAACGAGACCAATTATAGTAATTTCAGCATTTACAGTAATATGATAGAACAGAATGTCTCTTGAATTAAATCGAAACGTTAGAGGATATCAAAAGGGTAATAAAAAGTAAAATTAAAAAAAACTGAACTCCTAGGAAAATTCAAAACGAAAGTCCCTAATCAAATATCAAAATCACAAACTCAAACACATCAAACGAATGGATGCAAACTGTCATATTTCTGACTTTGTACAGGCATTTTCTGTATTAGAAAAAGTTGCATTAAACCGGGTTTATAGTTGGCTTAAACTCTTACTTGTATATCAGTCGCATCAAAATAATTTATATTGACAACAATGTGTAAACAAAGCAAACAGACATTATCGGTAAAAAGGTCGCAGATAGGGGTACAGCAATCAACATTGTGTTACAATCTTAATCACTATAAAAACAAACAAATAGTAAACATAGAAGCACTAAAGACATAAAACAAAGCATTTTAGCAAAGATGAAAGACAGGAATACAAAATTGTCCATAACACAATAACACAATCATGGGATCTATAAGTCAAGTCATATGTGTCAAAGAAACACAAAATTGGCTGTTAAAGGTACAGCACACCTTTGAAAACAAAACCACCAACAGACAATGGAATAATACGTTAATTTGATTGAGTCTTATAGAACGATATAACATGTACTACATTTCGATTGGCTATTCTGAAGTTCATTGGCCCAAACAAGAGAACACGTGATTTCATATGATATTTACAAAAGACTAGTTCAACGATTCGTTGATTTAAAAATAAGATAATGCAACCAAAAGGGAAATAAGGTTAACACCTGGTGTAGATTGAGTTTGTCTACTACATAGGAAAAATTGCAACATATGTTTTCATATGTTTAACATATGTTTTTTTATATGTTTAACATATGTTTTTCATATGTTTAAAAACATATGTTTAAAACATATGTAAACATATGTTTAAGCCGACATGAAAACATATGTTTTCGAACATACGAAAAACATATGTTTTTCACATGTTTTTCACAAACATATGTTTTTCATATGTTTTCATACTAGACCTAAACATATGTTTTCATATGTTTAGCCTAAACATATGTTTTCATATGTTTAGCCTAAACATATGTTTCATATGTTTGGCCCAAACATATGTTTTCATATGTTTTTATATTGGTCCTAAATATAAGTATTTTTTTATGGTTTTTTTTAAATTGTTCAAATGCATTTATTTTCTCATGAATATGTATTTTTGTTGGATTTGTATTTAAGGGTAATTTTTTGATGTTTTTCTTTTGTATCTTTTTTTCTCTGTCAGGAACTCATTTTGAGTGTAAATACTTCCATGTGATGAGTTGTTGTTGTTAAAACTACCTACATGTAACTCCACAGAAAACGCATAGCAAAATCAAAAGCTCAAACAAATAAAAAAACAACTGTATACATTAGCATTCCTTTATGCAGAAAAATTATAATCACAGTCAGTGCTACATAATTTGTATATCAAGTAGAACCGTTTTTTTTTTATTTAGTTGTTGTCACATCTATTTTCATATTTTTGTCTCTTTGACATACACCATTACTATTGTCTATAATCTATTTTTATATGTTTCTCTTTGACATATCCTATTTCTATTGTCTATATTCTATTTTCATATGTTTCTCTTTGGCATATTCCCTTTCTATTGTCTATATTCTATTTTCATATGTTTCTCTTTGACATATCCCCTTTTTTTTGTCTTTATTCTATTTTCATATGTTTCTCCTTGACATATCCCTTTTCTTTTGTCTATATTCTATTTTCATATGTTTCTCTTTGACATATCCCATTTCTATTGTCTATATTCTATTTTCATATGTTTCTCTTTGACATATCCCATTTCTATTGTCTATATTCTATTTTCATATGTTTCTCTTTGACATATCCTATTTCTATTGTCTATATTCTATTTTCATATGTTTCTCTTTGGCATATTCCCTTTCTATTGTCTATATTCTATTTTCATATGTTTCTCTTTGACATATCCCTTTTCTTTTGTCTATATTCTATTTTCATATGTTTCTCTTTGACATATCCCATTTCTATTGTCTATATTCTATTTTCATATGTTTCTCTTTGACATATCCCATTTCTATTGTCTATATTCTATTTTCATATGTTTCTCTTTGACATATCCCTTTTCTATTGTCTATAATTTATTTTCATATGTTTCTCTTTGATATATCCCATTTCTTTTGTCTATATTCTATTTTCATATGTTTCTCTTTGACATATCACATTTCTATTGTCTATATTCTATTTTCATATGTTTCTCTTTGGCACATTCCCTTTCTATTGTCTATATTCTATTTTCATATGTTTCTCTTTGACATATCCCATTTCTATTGTCTATATTCTATTTTCATATGTTTCTCTTTGACATATCCCATTTCTATTGTCTATATTCTATTTTCATATGTTTCTCTTTGACATATCCCATTTCTATTGTCTATATTCTATTTTCATATGTTTCTCTTTGACATATACCATTTCTATTGTTTTATATTCTGTTTTCATATGTTTGTCTCTTTGACATATCCCATTACCATTGTCTATATTTTTTTCATATTTTTTTTCTTTGACATACTCCATTTCCATTGTCTATAATCTATTTTCTATGTTTGCCTCTTTGACATATACGGTAGATAAAGTACCAATTACTTGTACATGAAAAGCCTCGTCAGTCATAGTAGCTGCAAGTTTCTTCGTAAGTAAACATTACACACAGAATCTTAGCCTTAAATGTTCCACATTTCCAACACACCCCACGAAATCCAACCAATATACGAAAAGTTTACCTACAATTTTACCTATGCAATATATGAAAAGATATACATTTTCTAAGATCTAAATTAAATGAAAAGGGTGGGATAACAGAACCCGAGCAACAACCAGGCCTCTTATCCATACTATCCATTAAGGATTGAAGACCCCCCTCCAACCCGCATCCCACCCCGAGATCTTAGTACACTTTTATACAAATTTGTCCGCCATTAGGGATTTATACTCAAAGGCGGATTAAGAGGGGGCCCTCTCTTTTCTGAGAAAATTTTGGTTGATTATAATATATGGGGAATCACTGAAACTTGACCGGAGTGAGCCCTCTCTTAGGCAGTCAGTGCGACTCCACTTAAGAAATTTTGGGATGGTTATTCCAGACAAATTCAGCTAAATACCAAAAGTGTAATATGTTTATTGATGCCCTCCCCCCCCTTTTTTTCAAAGTTAAACTTATCTGATTCTCTGAAGGGTTTACAATTACGGTTATTTGGGATGCATTTGTGTGTTTATCTTGTAACATCCTCATTACAGATAAAGAAACGGATTACTAAATGCAATTAAATTTATAAATTACAATATCGTTCTCAGGTCTACAAATTAAAATTGACATATCAACAGTCAAATAGTTTTTCGTGAAAAAAAGAAGCAGACTCATTTTCCTGCATTTGTCCAATGATAAAACAAATTGGCATTATTATATTTACCTTTCGTTGCCCTGATTAAGGTACATAATCCATGAAAACAAAACACTGTCACTGTCGACGTTCCGTTGCGTTGACTTTCATGCTTTTACTCTATAAAGACTTTCATTTCTACGTTTCGTTCCCAAGTTTCATCTAGTTAATGGACAAGTCACCCATTTCAATTAATCTGTTTATAAGTAGACGTAGAAGTACAAGAATCTACCTCTGTTCATTCTTAAAACTTAAAAAACACAGCTGCAGACGATCGAGTGAGCGTCCATGGATTTGCGTCATAGTATACAAAACGTAAACGGTGAAAAGATTTCCGGGTTTTCCGAGTTTTCGAATTCGACGTGCCAAGTCCGTAAAATGAGGGTCCGGAATCAAAATTAGGGATTTAAGAATAGAGAATAATGACAAAAAATGCAGAATAAATAAAAAAATAAAAAATATAAAAAATAACAGATAGTAAGAAAAGCAGAAATATAGAATAAAGAGAATCATGTAGAGAATAATGGGGTTATTAAAATAAAAAAATAATAACTTTATAGAACAAACTATAAAATAAAGAATATTTATTCATATTATTATTTATTAACCATAACTCATTCACTTATTTTACATTCTGTTCAATGTAGAATAAAAGCTCTGCTGTGGGGTGACATATGCTTTTATACTAATTTTGACATTTTCTCTAAACATTTTTTTAAATGTCTTTAAAAACATATAAAAACATATGAAAATCATATGTTTTTCATATGTTTACAAACATATGTCATTAAACGTATGAAAACATATGTTTGCTTATATGTTTTCATATGTTGCAATTTTTTTCTGTGTATGAAAGACGAAAGTAACAATAAAACAAAAAAAAATATGATTAAATGCAATACAATCTTTTATTTAGGAAATGACTTTTCGTAAAAGGTATTACTTAAATATTATAACTCGTCAAAATCAAAGCTGTTGTAACATATCTGAGTTCAAGATTATCTCGATGTATTTGACATTTATACGTGCAATATCTTATTGATAACGTTTAAGTCTTATTGCATTAAAACCCGTATCAATAACTCGATCTCTCATCCTAATCATGTAATACTTTAGGCTACAAAAACTGATTGGCTTAATTAATTCTAAACATATATTCTTGTTGTTTGTGTCTTATACAAAAAGATAAGTATTGATATGCTGCACTTTATAAGACAACATGGAATTTAAAAAACTAACGTCATATCTGGTTTACCAGTTTCATTATACATTTTTACAGTTGAAAGATAATATATAACTGGTTTTTCATGGCAATAAATAATTAATGAATGGCATGCGGCTTCCCTAATGTGCAGGGTTATTTGATTTTTTTTGTGTTTTCCCCCATGGGACGTTTTAAGTTCGTTTTCGACTCATCAGTTTGATAATCGCTTTTGTATCTTTATCTACTCTTAAATGTGATTGATTAATTTATTTCATTGTATTCCAATCTCTTTATATAGCTACATTTGAATATTTAAAACAATCCTAGTCAGGTGATTAATCATGTACTGTTCAGACACTGTGCAAGGTTTTTCGTAATTATAATGATTTGTATTTGACACTGGCCACTGTAGATCTCAAAACGTATAATAATTTCAAGTTTAAACATTTCCAATACTGTTACATGTATGAATAAATAGTACTTTCCAAATGTGAAATCAAACATTATTAATGATGTAATCAACAAATATCATTCATAAGTTTCATATATTTGCTGCGTTTGAGTTTTGATTTTGAAAACTATGATAAATCCGTCCATGGTATATACATGTCAGTATACTAATGATAATGATACAATAAACAAATTTTTAGCTGGACACAAATTGGCATTGAAGTATTAAGGGACATGCTTTTGTGTAGAAAAAGCATAATAAAAGAAGGTCCTAGTATTGATAATCCTTTGCTTTTATTGCAAGTTTGAGTAATGCTCAAATACACTAGGTAGATCCATAAAATCATAAACTAAGAGTACATTCAAGCGGTTTCTATGATTTTTGTAAGATGTATAAAAACTTCCACAAAAAAAAATTCAAACTGAGTATTAAGGTCACATCAGATTTGAAAAGGTTATCATTTAGATTAAACAATGCCAGGTTTTCTCTAACTAGCCTAGATCCCATATCACAGGGAAATTATTTTTATTTTTGCATTTTCTTTTGAGGGTTCACTAACGTAATTGTAAAGTAAGTATTATGAAAGTTGCATGGACACGGATAATTCTATCCAATAAATATGCGAAACGAAATCTGTAGTCGCATTAACAACCCATTTTGATACGGACGATAATTTAAAAAAAAAAACACACAACAGAAAACGTAAGTTAGTCTATAGTTGCAGTTGGAAGATATCAGGGTTCTCATTATGTAATATTAACAAAATATAAAAAAAATATATATCTTAACACAGCTTGTTCCTGTTTTTTATTTCTTGTTTGCTAAATGAAGTTCTGTTTAAGGTTTTTGTTTAGCGCATTTTTGTTATATTTATCTGTAAGAAGAAGTACACTTATACGACACCTGAAAAAATTTATAACTGGGCGTTCAAAACATAGATTTAATTGTGTCTTCTATTTGAAATGTCCAATAATATACAAGTACGGAAACGTATATGGTCTTTGTCAGGCTATTTTGTAATTGATTGAAACATGACATTTTTTTTTAATAAGCAATGAAACATAACATTTGTTTTGACTAAGCAATGGAACGTGTTTTGTAATCTAAAGTTACATTTTCCTCAAATTGATTTACTTTAATAAAAATTATTACTAACATGTATTTGAAAATATAATTAAACCTATTATTCCCATTAAGTAAATCAAAAGACCTGATGTGGGGCTTAATAGTGAAAACTCTTCTATTCAATTGAGATATGGACTGAAAATATTTGACTGAACAACCTATACAAAATCAGACATAATAGCATCCAGCCTACATATATGTATATGTTGACGACAATAAACTGATAATTAAATGATATTGGATTGTTTTCTTGCTGTGGTCATTTTCCAAAACATCAAAAAAATAATAATGCAATAAAAAATATAGAATGATAAAAAAAATTGCAATGTTCCACTTTTCCGATTTCATAGAAGCTCTGTTTGATAAATTGTACCCTGACATACACCGACTCTTATATTTCTTGCCTATCAAATCAAAATCCCATTTAACAAAAATTATATCATGTATGTAAGATTTGAACGTAAAGGTGTTGAAAGTAACACACACACATCAGTTTGAAATGATACAATGATTCCAAATAATTTTGGAAGGACTGGCAGAAGTTCTGAAGGTTCAGCAATTAAATATCATGTTATGCTTGCCCCCGGACATGTTGGATGTTTTCATGTACGATTTGGTATCACAAGGTTTTTCTTTCAAACTACGTTTGCGTAATGCAATGTAAAGTATAGATTTTTTAAAGGGTATTTTATTTTGATTCATTGATTAAAAAAACACATTAACTATTCTACTATTTGTGATTACTATAGATGCAAAATATCCGAATAAAAACAAAACTAGAGACAAAAAAAGATCTCTGTTGGTAATTATGTGTAAATGCTTTACAATGCGTAAATTCAGATAAAAACATCAGAAATTGAAGGAATTTACCATTATCAAATGATTAATCAGGACAGTGTTGCCATCTTCCAAAATGACAAATTTATGAATATTTGTAAATATTTTTCGGCAATTCTTTTAAGATTTTAATCTTTGCTTTGCTCTTTGACAGTGCCGAAAGTTCACAGAACGTAAGTAATTAGTTTCTGTCTAAAACGTTTTCAACAGATTTTGTCAGTACAAAACTATCTGTGTCAAGGCTGTTAATATCATTGTATGAGCATTTTCAGTAAACATATATTTCTTCAATACATATGCCCTTTAAATATAAAATGCCGATGTACATGACTTGCATTTTAAATTTCGCACATTTAGGTCAGATTAACATGTTTAGGTGGTTCATACAATTATATCTTTACAAGTAGTAATATATGATAAAATATTATAAAAAGGCATTTGTTACGCCAGACGCCTCATCAGCGCTATAGGCTAGAATGATAATACACTTGATATTTTAACATGGTTAAACAGTACCACTATTACATCACCAGATGTGCATGTCGACCATTAAAGTCTCTTCGTTGATTTTCAAAGCCAACATAATTGAAAAAGTGAAACCTTCTACTAATTTTAAAGAGTTGATCAAACTTAAAAGGAAAATAGTTATAGCCAATTTCGGACTTTGAATCACGAGATCTGCACGTGGGATAGATATTTCTGTAATCTAAAATGATAACTGTCGATCTTCCTTCTGTCTGTATCAATTGTCAACTATAAATAAACTTTCGGCTTTGTGCGTAAAATACTTATACCCTACCTTGTTTACTTTTGACCCGAATATTTTCCGCTTTATCATGTTTTTTTTAGCTCATTTGCTGTGATTGATCGAAAGAAATGTTTATATTTCATCTCGCAGTTTGAGTTTACAATATTTATATGCTCCGGTATACAAGTCTGAACGTTAACGCAATTGTGGAAATAGCGTATTTGTTTACCTTTAAAATTTTTAAAGTCGCTGAAAGTATTAAAAAGAGCACTGAATTCTAACACCATCATAAAAACTGCAGTATTTCATCATGTTCATAAAGATAATTTATGAAATGATTCAATGGGACTTGAACTCATTTTGATCTTACCACAGGTAGGCCTTGTATGATTTTCTTTTTTTTTTTGGGGGGGGGGGGGGTTACTACGAGCGATAGAAAAAGGGGAAATATCAGCACTAATATCCGACGCGTCCTAAACATCAATATGTTTTCAAGCCACAGGACTTTTTTTATACTTATAGGACAAATATTTCAACTTTAATTAATATAGGGTACGACACTTATTAACTGTTTATTAAACACACATAATAATGTGATAAGACGACCAAAAGTATATTTACACCAGCAGACAAGTAAAGCGAATTTGTAAATATCAAATGTAGTTTTGACGTTTTATTCTGTTATTAAATGGAATTTTTTTCAGAATGGCACTGGCAAATACAATTTGTCGCTGTTAATGACTGGACTTCATAAAAACAACGTAATATATTGGCGTCACAATAGAAAATATCTGACGCTCAAAAGGAAACTTGATTTTTTTTTATACCCAAAATAACAATGATCAGTTGATATAATGATACATTTGAATTTTGCGACGGGTGTAAAATACAAGCAATTATAGAACTTGAAAGTATAATAATAGAATATACATGAAAACTTTGAATAAGTAAAAACATATTATCGAAACATATTAAAACGATTTCGGAATTAGGAATTGCAATATGCTTCACTTTCCGTTTGAATTGGACTATTGATTTTAGCGCTACTGATAAATCTAATACGCGTTATAAATTATGTGCCTGGTATCTGCCATCATCTTAAAAGAGAGGCTAATATACCAAAGGGACAGTCAAAATCATAGATCGAAAATAAACTGAGAACATCAATGAGAAAAATGAAAAACACAAACCAGACAAATAATAGTCCACATGGCACAACATAGAAAACTAAAGACTAAGCAACGCGAACCCCACCAAAAACTAGGGGTGATCTCAGGTGATCCGGAAGGGTAAGCAGATCCTACTCTACATGTGGCACCCGTTGTGTTGCTCATTTTATTCAGAACCCGGTAATAGTCTTATTCGGTAGGTAACATTCTTGAAACGGTAAGGGGATTGTAGTTTCGACGTAAGGAACATATTCGATATCATCTGTAAAACGGTTTTTCCATAACAGTCATCCAACTCGTGATGGCGTCCGTACAATTTATGAAGAGATGACTTCAATTTCACCATTTGGAACTCTATGTTTAATAGCTCCTCTGTGAGCAGCAACCCTCTATTAAGACAATCATGATAGGAAATACAAGCACGGGACTCTCGTATCAATTGGGATATATATAATCTGTATGGAGGCGTAAATGATCATACTTTTTGTTTGTTATTTTATTCACGCGATACCTTAATATATTAACTTCAACATTTGCTATTGATATAATTTTAGATGAGTTACATTCCGTTGTGCTTGTTATTTTTGACAGTATGGACAATGCAGATAGAAGGTAAATACAATCAGAAAATGAAATCAAGAGGTCTATATTTAGGAAGCAGTAGACTAATTTGAATGGCAGAGAAATAGAGCCATACGTATAAAAAAGAAGATGTGTTATGATTGCCAATGAAACAACTATACACAAGAGACCAAAGGACATATAAATTAACAACTACATGTCACCATAAGACCTCTACAATTTACTTCACTCTACATACACACTAAGTGAACTGTTCGATTTGCTGTCTGGTTTTTTTAAATATGCCACCCAGTTTTGTTGAAACTGGAGTGGAGGCCTTAAATATGATTCATTGTGACAGAAAGCGGCACGCTTGAGAAAAACTAAAAAAATCGTTGCAATAATAATTAGAAGAACTTGTGAGTTTTAAATTGCTCACTGAGGCAAGGTGACCTTATATAAATTTGGCTATTTTATAGGTTCTTGTACAGTTACTTGTTTTTTAATTGCGGTTCTTAAACATCATTGGCTATCAAATATTAAGCTACAAGTGTTGCTGATGAAGGTAAAGAAAGATTTAGTGTTCTTTTTCAAACATGCAGGTAAAACATATTCGTCCTTCGTCTCGATCGACGTCTTTACCAAATCTGCGTACTAGATTATTTTGTTGAATTATTTCGTTTGGAAAATGCACGCCATATTTCCCAAAGAGGGGCGAACGATACCAGAAGGACAGTCAAACTCGTAGATTGAAAAAAACTGACAACGACATGGCTAAAAAAGAAAAAGACAAACAGACAAAAAAAAAGTACATAAGACAACATAGAAAACTAAAGACCAAGTAACACGACCTCCCCCCCCCTCCTCAAATAAAAAAAACTAGGGGTGATCGCAGGTGTTCTGGAACTGTAAGCATATCTTGCTCTACATGTGTGCATCTGGACATAAGGAAAGAGTAAAGAACGTGTATATTTAAAGCTTGTGTTGGTCATCGCCATTCCAATACCATTAATTAATTATAAATATGAACAATTTATATACCTTTTTTTCTATCGTCCGACCAATGAAACAGTTTTGTTTGCTCTGTCAGGACAATTTATTTGATCACGCACAATAAGGTAAACCTACAATTATCAATTAAATATTTAAGCATTTATCTAAAGAAGAGGGGATGTTGAGAACGCCAATGCAACAATTATTTAAAACACACAAAGAAAGCATTTTCTTCTCAAAGCGTATCATTTATACTATGTTCATGTTTTGCAAAAAGACACAACAATTTCTCATATTCAGTCCTCGGAATTCTTTTCTAATGAAAAGAAGTAAAAGGAATATTTCAAAAAAGTAAAAAATAAAATGCCGAACTCCGGGAAAATTCTAAACGTATAGTCCTTTATTAAAATACGGCAAAATCAAAAGCTCAAACAAATCAAACGAATAGATAAAAGCTGTCATATTCCTGACTTGTTAATCTGGCAAACAAAATGTTATCAAACGCATAACTTTAACAAAGATAGTAATGTTCTGGTAAATCAGCCTAGTTTGCATGTATGCTACCTCTAGTATTAGTAGAAATGACGTCCTTGTCAGTTATGAAAGAAACATAAAGTGTAACTGCAATTGGTGCATTGGTGTCATTCCTTTTTGACATCGTGAATAATAAAATTATCATGCCTCCGACTGAGAATGTATAAATAATTTATTTTTTTTCTGTATGCATATGATACTAAGTTTTTTTTAAGATAAAATGTATTTCGTGTATACCATTGTAAGTCATTCGAATAATGTTTATAATGAATATACTGTTTCTATTTATTGTGGTATAATCAAACTTTTTGTGGATTATGATTTATATTATTGACATTTCTTCTAACATTTTTATTTTTTACTCTTTTAAGATGTTACTCCAGCAATTAGTTCAACAGCAGCAACAAATGCTTCTGTAACCAATGCTACTACAGCACTAGCTGCAGGAAATCTACCAGTCAAAACACAAAAACCAGTCACAACTCTACCACCAGGAGTAACTAAAGCAGTAGGACAAAAAACTACACCTTCTCATAGTATCAGCACAGACATAAAACCAAGTATTTACTTTGTCAGCTTTTCTACAGTTGCTGTATTGTCATTATTTTTACAATAGGATTTGTTTCGATAAGCCAGAAATAATTTGTAAGATTTGTGCAAATATCAATTGGTCTGTACTATCATCCCTTTTTTATTATTCCTTTTAATATATCATTTACCATATTGACGTATAATAGCATATAGTTAGGTTTTGAATACTTTAAGAAACATCAATTTGCTACATACTAGTGTTATGTTTTAAAAAAAATTGTTTGTTAAGTCATTTTACAATTAGAATTTTAACTACTGAACTATATCTAAATCTAAAACTATTTAAAAACTGGAGCATTGTTTTGGTATTGTCAATTGTTAAATAAACCATATTTAATTCGAAATAAACAGTTGTTTAAACATGTTAAGAGTACAAAACTGTAGGGTGAAAGCACAACACATAATGATATATTCCAATTTGTATGAACTTTTGGTAATTGTATGATATAATAACTCGAAACGTCCAATTGTTTCAAGTTTATTGAATTTACATGTGTTTCCTTTTGTCAATATAATAGAATTTGACGCGGCTGTCGTACAAGTTAGAAGTTAAGCTAGTCATAAAACCAGGTTCAATCCACCATTTTCTACATACGAAAATCCCTGTACCAAGTCAGGAATATGACAGTTGTGTTTGAGCTTTTGATTTTGCCATTTGATTAGGGACTTTCTTTTAAACAATTTCCTCGGTGTTCAGTATTTTTGCGATTTTACTTTTTAACAATTGACACAATTCCTAAAACTCTCAGATAACATTAATAAAGAAGAAGCATCTGGTACATGTATCTAATATCTCCTATGGCCCTATTCCCAATAAAGAAAATTTGAAATAATCGTTGAATATCATTTTTTTCGGTACAGGTGAACCACGAAATACAAATTGTGTATTTATATGAATGTAGAGATAAGCAAAACAACTGAAAAAAATATCGACGAAAAATTAAGTTTTGTCCCAATCCACGAAAATTGATACCCACGAAAATAAATGAACCACAGTAAATTGTTCAGCATTTAAAACACTAAGTTCATGTTTTAACTCGTCGTGAAATTGATTACAAATCGTATTCAACCAAAGCCTTTGAAATTTGTGTTTCCTACTTATACACCGATCACGTGCCCTATAGGAGTAATTACGAGTCATACATGTCATAGTCATTAAAAGTGATCAGATCAGGTTCGGACATTATTTATGAGCTAACATGCTTTGTATAAAGAATTACAAAGAAGAAAGAATGGATCATACTCATATAAAATGTATGTCCGATCATAAGCAGAAACGCTTCCTGCCCATGCAAGTAATATTTCTACCGGACGTTAAGTAGCAAATCAATCGATCAAACAAACAGTTAATTATTCAATCCTTTTGGAATTGTATCTGTATAAAAATGAGAAGATGTTGTATCATTACCAATGAGACAACCATCCACCAGAGACCAAGAACACATTACCAGATTTCGTTCTGTTGCAAAAACGTTTTACAAACAATTCACTCAATCTCCCTACACATTTCTATTCTTAAAGTTCTTTCTAACTATTGCAAAATAGTATACAATAATTTACTGATTATGAGGTTTATAATAGGTTTGTTGTTTGTATGACAGGGCAATAACTGGTACCGAATAGACAACGAACTAACTATTGTCGTCATACTTAGTCATTAAATCCACCGTTTTCTACAAAAGGAAATATGTGAGTTGGCATGCATTCGTTTGATGTGTTTGAGCTTTTAATTACGGACTTTCTGTTCTGACCTTTTCTCGGAGTACGGTATGTTTTGTTATGTTATGTAACTCTTGCAAATAACACAGGCATCAAAACATGTCCTGTTATAATAATAGTCACATCAAAATGCATAGGATTTATAAAAAGGCATAATTTGTCAATGTGTTATTAGTAAATATATATTGTTTTGTGTTTAGATAAACTCATCATATAAAGATACCAGATTTCAAGTTTGGTTTCGCAAGACGCGCGTTTTTGTAGTAATTTAAGACTCGTCAATGATGCTCGTATAAACAAAATTGAAAAGGTCAAAAAACAATACGAAGTTAAAAGTATTGATCATTTTGTAAAATTTCCATTAATATGATTACCGGTAACAAACTATTTTGCTAAACAACGAAAGACACATATACAACTAATTTTGCGTGTTGAGATCTACCAAAAGGGTGTTATTTATGTAGATTTTGTTCAAATTTTGAAAATAGCTCCTCCTATACAAAGTGTCTTAATAATCTTAAAGGCAGATCTAAAAGGTACGAAGACAGACACTAACCAATTCAGGAATATGACCGTTGTTATCCATTTGTTTGATGTGATTTGAGTTTTTGGTTTTGCTATTTGATTATGCTCTTTCCATTTTGAATTTTCCGCAGAGTTCGGTTTGTTTGTTATTTTACGTTTTACAGTTCAAAGTAAATACTCTGTTTGACGTTAACGAATAAAAAGTCCAAGCAACGCGTATAGTAAACAAAATCATCAACGAAATCAGGTTTATAATTCTGTGAGGCTGACAATCGCTTGGTCTACTGACACTCGTTAGATACACTCGAACCAACAAATGATGCTTATAATTCAGATATCCAGACGAGCTTGTATATTCAAATACTTATTTGTGACATTCACATCAACAAAGCAGGCTTTAAAATATGTTGTCATCTAGATAGTTATCAAAGGTACCAGGATAATTTAATATACCAGACGCGCGTTTCGTCTACATAGGACCTATCAGTGACGCTCAGATCAAAATAGTTATAAATCCAAACAAAAACAAAGGGTAAGAGCATTGAGAACCCAAAATTCTTAAAAAGTTGTCACTAGACAGTGTTTAATCTACAAAAAAGTAAAATCACAAAAATACTGAACTCAGAGGAAATCTTATCGGAAAGTCCATAATCACATGGAAAAATGACAAATACATCAAAAACAAATGGACAAGAACTGTCATATTCCTGACTTTGACAAAATGTAGAAAATGGTGGATTAAACCTGGTTTTATAGCGCTGAACTTCTCACTTTGTTGACAGTCTCATCAAATTCCGTTATATTTACAATGATGCGTGGACTAAATAGACATATTAAATAAAATAGTCAAAAGATGGGTACAGCAGTCACCATCGTCTAACAATTCTAAAAGGAACAGTTAAACAGAACACAAAAACATCTATCTACAAACACATTCATTGATTTGTGTGTCTGACGTCAGAAAGTTTTATACGCCATATATTTTTGTCGTTCAATGTTTATGCAAACAATTTTAAAATTTCACATGGGCAATGTTAGCATACAGGGTTAAAAAATCAAAAGTATGTAAGAATTAATTTCAGAATATAGACCGATATTTAAAATAGTCCAAAAGTTCTATGGAATTTATAAGAATCCACAAATAGTTTATTCCTCTACGCGCTTGAATAATTTTGACGTTTGTGGTTCAACGTATTTTCTAATTCAAAATAGAAATATATCATAATGACATATTATAGAACAATAACATACTGTCGGAATATTTTAAAGTACAGAGTCATGTTATAAGAACCATAGAAACACAAGAAGTCGCATATGCAAAACACACCAGCAAAAAATAACTCGTTAGTGACGATTGACGATTGAATAGACAAAGTTAAAAAAAAAAATGTTCGAAGTTGAAAAGCATTTTAGGGTCGAAAATTACGAAATCACTAGTTTTTGCCAAATACAAAACCAAACTTCAGGAATATAGACATGTCCATACGATATGTCAAATTGTAACCCAACGTCAGTGTTTAAAAATTGTGAATGAAATGAAAATATATAACTAATCACAGTGACATTGTTTATTTATTTCATTGGTGATAATAAAATGTACTTGAGACTTAATTTAGTGTTCTAAATTATACGTGATACATCCGGTAAATGTTAACTTGACAGTACACACCAAAACAATAATAATCAGCATGGAGTTCAATGTCAAGCGATAGTTGTTTGATAAGAGCACAATATGTTACCAAAATCATAGTTTTAAGTGGTAGAGGCTATCATCATAATTGTACCTTACAATGCATGGGGTGCGCTTAAATTATTAGGTGACTTGAGTTTGTTGGATGTATCACCAATTAAAAGCAAAAAACGTATAGAGTTTTTGACGATTTGTCGGTATACTCAAGGTCAGTTATGAGAATTTTCTAGGTATACAGTAATACATGAAACAATGGGAAAACATTTTCAAAATTCTAAAACATAATGTGACTGCAGATCTGTGTAGATCTGTGACATTTGATACAAACTTTGTTTAAATTTGATTCTTGTACTAATTAGTCCTGCGATGTTCTTTTTAATGTCTTATATCGGTAATTCTAATGCAACAACGTTTGTAACGTTCATTTTGATTGGATAACGTCACTTTCTTACATGGCATCAATTGACAATTGATGCTATGAGACGTTCGCGCAAGCGCAGACGGCATATGACAGATTTTAAATACATGTTTTAACGTTGTTTTCTGTCAGTTTCATTAGAATGGAGATAACAATATTGTATTCTAAGCTCCGACGGCATCAATTTGGGATTTGATGGTCGCAAATACCCGTTTACTGTCTCCGCTAACGCGTCGCCAGTAAACTTAATTTGCGACCATCAAATCCCCAATTGATGCCGTCGGAGCTTAAAATACAATACAGTTATCTCCTAAATGAGAAGCAATTAATCATATATCTCAAACTTTATATAAATATTACTCTGAGTACATTTTAACTTACAATCAAATAAATAACAAGATTAAGAACATCGTTTTGTCAAGACAATGTTGATGGTGAAACATTAATGAAAAAATGCATATATTCTGTCGTTTTATTTTATTTATTTTGTTTTCAACTGGAAAATGTGACATAAGTTTTTGTAAAATATTTGTTTTTTTTAAAGGTTTAGGTTAATTTAAAATGCGATCTCTCCTTTCTATTGCAATCCATATGATACACTCTCCTATGAAATCACATATTTGTGTCATTTTACTTTTTCAAGTTGTCATATGCATAACACTAAATGTTTTCCGTCATAATGTATCACTTTTGTCTTGCTTTTTATTAATAACCGCATTAAATAGATCTATGTTCCGAATCATCAATTGATAATTATTGCAGTACAAGTAAAGTTATCTTAAGCTCGTGCAGTCTTCAGTTGTTGCTTTTTCTTTGTCAAACATGGTAGATTTTCCCGATAAAACAAATTAAAGAGGAGGTCGTGAATATTGTATACTCAGTTTGGAATTGCCATTTTATAACATACCGTTATAGTATAGGATTGATAACATCTTTATTTTATTGATTTTTTCACACTAGGCATATTATTAGTTGACTGATCCCAATACAGTTTACTACACTTCAGGTTACACTATTTAAGGTTTATTTTGCACCTAAAGAATTGTAAAGTAGTTCGACACAATTCGTAAAAAAAATGTGACGACTAAAAAGGAGTCAACAATTAAAACAATCAAACTGAATATAATATTGTTACGCTCTGGTCATTGGCCTTATTTCGTAAACTAAAACGTGTATTTTTCATTGAGTATAATTTGTGGCCCCCGTTCCACACTTCTCCATGCAGATGTCCCCGAGTACGCCACGTATGGTATTTTTATGAGAGGAGTGGTTTACATGTACTTAAACCTATCTAATGATGCTATTTAATCGATGTGTCATCTTCATTTAACGGTTCATTTGCCAAAATTTGTTTTAGTTTATCGTTACTTTCACTTTTCGGCGCCATTCCTCATGTTTTGTTTTTCTTGTGTACTACGTCATTATTGTGGACGGAACCACAGAGATTGGTTATTGTTTATTTTAAAACTTTATAGGAGACTATTATAAAACCTGCGTCTGCCGTATTGCACCAAGTAGCGTACTCGGTGTTTACATTTTGGCTAGCACCAAGCAGATTTACTCGGTGCTGCACCAAGTGGAATTACTTGGTAAAAAGTATTTTAACCTTTTAGATATTTAAATATTAGTCCTTTATGATCCTTATAAAATTATGAGGTTAAATATATATAACCTGCACCAAGCAGTATCTGAAATTATTTACTGTGCCTGTGCACCGAGAAGATTTCCTTGCACCGACTAGATTTCATTGCACCAAGTACAATAGGAATTATAATATAGCAGTTAAAAATAAAATGTATTTTTTTTATATTAAGATAACTCTATTCGTGTGTTTTATGAACTTCTACATATGTTGTGAATTACTTAAGCTGAATTGATAATAATATTTAATACAATTTATGAACTTCCATTATGGTTTTTATTATAACTTCCTTCACTGGAGGCCCACAAAAGAAACTACGGGTGTATATCCTGACAAGAAAACCCCGGAACGTTACACTAGTGTCAGAATCTAAAAATTTTAAATTATTTAAAAAAAAAATCTGGTGAAGTTTGAAAAATAAAATCATTTTAAAATGGATGATTCTTTGCAGTCAGATTTAATTCAATTTTATCCAACAGATAGATTATCAATTAGTAGTGATAATACAGTGGTTCTAATGAATCTACTCAAACAGACAATCAAACTTACAGTTTACCAGCTATTTCACCTGCAGTAGGAGATATGTTTGAATCACTGAAATAGGAGATATATTTCAAATGATGACACAACAAAATGCAGCAAATCTTTCTATGATGGAAGAAAAATTTCAAAATCAAATCACGCAGTTGAAAAATCATTTGGAAGAACAAATATTTAATTTAAGAGAAGAGTTTAATAAACAAAAGTCTAAATCTGATCAAATTCAATCTGAAAGACCAGAAATTATTGTTCCAGAAGCTAAAATTATAAAAACACATGCAGTACAAGAACAAAAACCGCCCCAGAATACAACATGTATACCTTCAATTTCTGAAACATGCAGTTATCAAAGTTACAATAATAGTACCAGGGGTATGCAATCTTATCCTAGTTTATATCATGCTGGTGTTACACAAAAACACAAAGTAAATATGAAACCACAACCTTATGATGGTACTGATGATATAGAAGAATATATATCTCAGTCAATTTCAAATTTTAGCTGAAGTTAACTGTTGGGATTATAATACAATGTCACTATGTCGGGCTAGCAGTTTAAAAGGTGGCGCTAGAGCAATTTTAAATGAATTAAACGAGTTTAAAAGGCTAGATTTTGATAGCCTAGTTGATGCCCTTCATAATAGATTTGGTTCAGTTCATAGGTCTGAGATATTCAGAGCCCAGTTACAGACTAGAGTAAGAAAAGATAATGAATCTATATCTGCCCTCAGTCAAGCTATAAAAAAATAACTGGCTGTGCTTATCCTGGTGCTCCTTCCTCTGTAACAGATATATTGGCTTTGGACCAATATATAGATGCATAACATGATCCTGAAATGCGTCTCAGAATAAGAGAAACAAGGCTCAAAAATATAAATGAGGCTGAAGTTTTAGACTTTAGGTTTGAAACCTTTAATCAAGCTGATAACCATAGGTGTAAAAATTTGATTGGTTCAAATGAAACAAAAGCAGTGTTTCCAGTTGGTGCAGATACTCCAAACCAAGCTGATGAATTACTTCAATTAGAAATTAAAGAGGGTAATGTGTTGAAAGAATTGTTAGGTGATATGACAAAGAAAATATCTAGTTTGTCACAAGAAATAAAGAGTATAAAGGGGAATAATATTAATTTCCAAATCAGGGGAGACCACATCAGCAAAACCAAAATGCTTATAACAACAATAAAAATAGGGGGAATAATTGGTACAACAATAGAAATAATCAAAATTAAAAACCAATTGTTCAGAGAACAATTGAAGGTCTTTCAACCAGTAAGGATCTATTTTGATATGAAAATATTAAAATTTGGTTTTAAAATATAAATTCCAGCGTCAAATGACAGCTTATTGTACGCTGATTCCAAAAATATAAGGTTTTTATACAAAAAGATATAAATAAGGGAGAAAATTTTCTACTTCCGGTTCAAAGTATGTTACTTCCAGTATTGTCTTATAGTTTACTTGACGTTGATTCCAAAAATATATGGTTTAACATACTTTAACAATAATTTATTACAAAAATTAGCTACTTCCGATTTACAAAAGGTCACTTCCGGTTAGCTTTTTCAACGTGATATTGCTTGCAACCTAATGCAAAAAGTCTAATGGCTTTAACATGAATACATATGAGGTAAAAAGCAAAGGTCAAAATCTAGAACGTTTAATTAACATATGACCTTGAGCTCAATTTCAAGGTCATAAACCAAGGACCTCAAATAAAAAGACTCTAGGTCTCTACTTTTTATTGTTAATGAGTTATATTACCATACGACTGATATTAAATATAAAAGGGGGAAAAACTCGCATCAAATGTTTAGGTACCCTTTCGACTTAAATTAAAGTGTAACGACATGTCGCAACTAACAATTGCGTGAAAATATTTTGTCGATATCTTATAAGATTTCTGAAAATTAGTGATAACAATCAAAAATCAAAATTTTTAACATGACCTTGACCTTTGACCTTGACCTCATTTTCATTTTTTGGACCAAGGACCTTAAAACTTAAGACCCTAGGTCTATATCACTTATGGTTTTCAAGTTCAAAATACATTTCACTCATATCAAATACAAAAGGGGAAATAACTCTCATATGGAATCTCTATACGGCTTCGGTCAAAATAAAACAGAACATTCTGAGGATATAACGAGCAATTTGGAAAAATAAATTTGTCGGTTTCTTGAACGGTTGCGAAGCCTTAGAGATCACAAGAAAAAAAGTGTTTGGGGAATTACTCTTATATGGTAAAGTATATGGTTAAGCAGTGTCAGTTACAAAAGCGTATAAACTGTTCGATATCACATTCCAAATATCTAATCGACATCTTGCGAAACAAAAAAACAGCGAAGGAAAAAAATTAGGCGCAAGAAAAAAAAATAATAATCAGAAGAAAACCAATAGGTCTTTCAACCGAAAAGGTTGAAAGACCTAATTATAATAGAACTAATTCACAGAGGGACAATAATTACCAAAATATAGGGTAAGGGAAACTACCAACAGTCGAACTCATGGGGTAGAGGTCGACAACAGCAGAATGGCCCTCCACAGTCAGGATAAATAATTCAAAGACATCTGAGGAAGGATTTTATTTAGATATGACTATATGCTGTAAACATATTTCTATGTTGGTTGACACGGGAGCCAGTGTTAACATTTAAAGTCAAAATTTTCTAAAAACAATAATTCAATCCTAAATGCATGAAATTACGCCGGTAAAAATGAATAAGATGACTGAAACTGGTGAAATTTCACCATTCATTGGTGAATTTGAAGCATATCTTAGATTGGGGGAAAATTTGTTTAAACATAAAGTTTTGGATGCAGATATGCCAACCGAGGGTATACTCGGTATGGATTTTCTTACAAATAATGAATGTGATGTTCTATTAAGTAAAAGCTGTTACAGTATAAGATACAGAGGTCAGGAATGGCCATGTTTTAAATATAAAAATGCTGGGCAAGTTTCCTGTTGCAGAATTCTAATATATGAAAAAATTGTCTCACCCTCATCCAGTGAAACTATTGTTTCTGGTATAGCTGTAGACCCAATAGTAAGAGGAAAAACTGGGTTTGTGGAACCTGTTAAAAATATTGTAGAAAAACATGGACTATTAATAGCAAAAGCTGTGTGCAACCAAATTGTGGTTTCATTCCCATTAAAATTTTAAATCGGTCTAATGTAGAACATGTTATTCAGAAAAATACTGTAGCTGCTATATTAGAACCAGTTGAAGCTGACATGATTGAGCCATGTCAGAATATAAATGCAGTTGGAAGTACTGAAACAAATGCTAAAAATATCCCTAAGCCTGATCATATCCAAACTGTATATGGTAGTAATATAAATGAATTATCAGAAAATCAAAAAGTTTAATTTAAAGAACTTTTATTAAAATATCAAAATTCTTCCTCCAAGTCCGCGACAGAAATCGGTAGAATTAAGCTGATAGAGCATACTATTGACACGGGTCAAGCTCGTCCAATTAAACAAGGCAGTGTCTGCATGTATTCGCATGCGGTTACACATAGTCAGATTGCCATTCGTAGGCTACGCGTACCCACATCCGGTTTTACAATAAAATGCCATCAGATCGCGAATGAAACGTGATGTCTCTAGTGAAATATAAACGGAAATTATCGATAATATGGGGATTTCGTGAATAACGAGTAAAGAGTATGAAAAATAATATTTTGCTAATTGCATTTATTATATAATGATACATATTCTAATATGACGACCTATTATCGTCAACCAGTATAATCACATTATATCTACCTTTAGCGCAAACGCAGTAATACACAAAAATGGTTGGTCTGCCTTACGACCAACTTATGTATACTACCAGATATTCTCAATTTTCGACATCAAAACACCCAGTTTACGTAGACCAAGATACAGATACAATATATTTATTTCTATTCTACAGCAAAATAAACAAATCAGTCCATTGAAATTTTTTCCATGGTAAAATTTCATAAAACGAAAATTCTGCGAAGTTAATTCTTGTGTAGTTTTAATCAATTTGTTCACTAGTTGTGACAAATTCTGTATATATTTCACGTTTCTATCCCGATCCAATGCCATTTTTTATAAAACCTGATGTGGGTACGCGAAGCCTACGAACGGCAATTTGACTATTCGTACCCGCATGCGGGTTCGAGCAGACACTGCCATTAAACAACGCCCTAGACGTTTTCCTCTTGCTAAGATTCTAGAAGCTGAAGCTGAAATAGCTAAAATGGCTGAACAAGGAATAATTGAGCCTAGCACAAGCCCCTGGTGTTCCCCAGTAGTAATTTTGCGCAAGAAAGATGACTCTATTCGATTTTGCATTGATTATCATCTTTTTAACCATAATAAAAATTTTGGATAGCCATTTATTACCACGCATAGACGATACTTTGGATGCTCAAGCGGGATCTAAATGGTATTCCACGCTCGATTTAAAAGTGGATATCATCAGGTATCCATAACTCCAGAAGACCGCCCCAAAACAGCCTTTCATTTCCTGGTAGTGGGCTGTGGCAGTTTACCGTGTTTGCTTTTGGACTTTGTAATGCCCCTTCTGTCTTTGGAAGGCTTATATATATATATATGCTGAAAATTTTATCAGGTTTAACCTGGAAAACATGTCATGTCTGTTTAAATGTCATAATAGTGTTTTCCAAGATTTTTTAGGAACAGATTGAAAATTTAGCTGAAGTCCTTAATCGACTTGAACAAGCTAATTTAAAACTAAACCCCAAAAAATACAAATTTTTCCAGAAACGTGTCAAATTTTTGGGACACGTAGTCAGTGAGGATGGCATTGCCACTGGCCCTGAAAAACGAAATGGCCAATTCCTAAAAATGTAAAGGAAGTTAGGTCCTTTCTGGGCTTGTGTTCATATTATCGCAAGTTCATCTCTCATTTTGCAGATATTGCCCGACCACTCCATAAATTAACTAAGTCTTTTATATGGACAAATGAATGTCAAGAAGCGTTCAGTAAAAAAAAATCTGACAAATACCCCTATTTTAGCTTACCACAGTAATGAAGACTCATTTGTGTTAGACACAGATGCGAGCAATACATGCACACTATTAAAGAGCTTATCATAAACTATCTATAATACTAAAATTACGAGGATCAATTTGTCAGCCGTCATCACGTAAAAACGACGAATCACAGAATTCAACTTTATATATAACTAATATAGTACAAAGGTGTAGATTAAAAATTACACCACTCCAGGCCCTTTTGTTTTCCACGTAATTAATATTGCCAATAATTAAGAAGTTCCGGGTCGAGTCCGCTACCGATACCAATAGTATATTCACCTGTTACCTATTACCTTATCTGTACCTTCCGCATCTGACAGGCGCACCACCAAACGTTGTATTCAGGATTAATATTCTATATACACGGGTCATAACCACAGGGTTGACACTACTAAATTGTCAAATTGTTACCTATTGTAGTATTTTAATCAGTAAGACTTTCTAAGATAACAATACGAATACTAAAAATCTGGACTAAAAATAAGGCGTATAGGTACAGTTTTCAATTTGTTAGTGGGCATGACGTAAAACAGCGAAGCAAAGAATTCAACTTTATTTATAACTTATATAGGACAATGCTGTTGATTAAAAAATACTCCATTCCAGGACCTTTTGTTTTCCAAATAATTAATATTATTGTTTCAGTTCGACGGGTTCAAACAGAAAGACTTGAAAGCAGAGAAAAACTGTGTATCTTATAATCGGCATGACTTTATTATATATCAGATGACAATACTAATACTAAAATAAGGCTTGCGCATAGTTATATACTTTAATTCAGTCACGGACCCGTGATATCACGGGTGTGTTCTAGTTGTAATAAAATATATGAACATAGTGGTATATAAAAATTCTTTGAATGTTTTAGATAAATTAAGTGCTTTCGATGGTCCTTTTGATTCTGTTAATAGTTTTGATTTTTCTACTCTTTACAATACACTTCAACACTATCTTATTAAACAAAAGTTTTCCTATTTAATTAAATGGCCGTTTGGTAAAGCTGAATGCAAATTTATTTGCTGCAACACATTTAAAGCCTTCTTCTCTAATGAGAAAGGTAAATATGCTAGATATACTTACTGGAGGTGTGATGAGATGATTGAAGCTGTTAATTTTCTCCTGGATAATATTTATGTACGGTTCGGCAACAAAGTTTATCGACTTGTTGTAGGTATCCCCATGGGCACTAATCATGCTAATTGTGCCCCTTTAATAGCAGACATGTTTTTGTACTGTTACGAATCACAGTTTATGACTAAACTCAGTAAAGACCCGTCGAAATTGCATTTAATTGATAAATTCAACAACACTTACCGTTATTTTGATGATATTTTTTCGTTAAATAATCAAGAATTTTTTCAATATACTGCTGCAATTTACCCCAAGGAACTTACTTTAAATAAATCAAATTTATTCGGTGATACCTGTCCTCTCCTGGATTTAGATATTTCGGTTTTAAACGGGAAACTCCACACTAAAATTTACAAAAGAGACGATTTTTCGTTCCCTATTGTTAATTTTTCATTTTTAGATGGTGATGTTCCTTTGGCACCATCTTACGGTGTTTATATTTCACAACTTGTTCGCTATGCCCGTGTCTGTTGTGACGTTTTTGATTTTAACGAACGCAACCTATGTATTACTGGTAAATTATTAAACCAGGGATATCGTTACCATAAATTACTTAAAACCTTTACTAAATTTTTCCATAGATATAAGGATTTGGTATTGAAGTTTGGTTGTACCTGTAGAAAACTTATTTCAAACGGGTAAGCACATCCTCATTTTTACGGAAATGTTGTTAACCGTGCACGGAAATTTAGAAATGATCCATGTGACCTTGTCGCTCCTTTAAATAAACTTATTCTAAAAGGTTACCTATTCAACACTGTAATAAAATCATTGTTTTTATTGGTATAAATATTGATTTTGTTATCAGTAAATTAAAAGCTAACTAAATATTACCATTATGTTATATACATATACATACTCATGGATCTACAATCTGTCGATACCTGTAACTTGGCATTGCACAAGGTCATGTTTTTCTCTGGCTGTTTATGACGTCTTTACACTAAATCCATTGGATGTTGGATGTGTACGGATTGATAGTTTAGTCTTAGATGCATGATTTTTTTATTAGCTGTTAGTGGCTTTGATCTAGCTGTCAGATAACTGCGAGTACTCTCAGATCTGTTCATTAAGTCTTTTTGTGTCGGGATGTATTAGTACCCGGCCACGTCCACTTGTATTTTTGTCCATCTGATGACTTAAGCCTTTTTCAACTAATTTTTATAGTTCGCTCTTATGTTGTACTGTTATACCACTGTCCCAGGTTAGGGAGAGGGTTGGGATCCCGCTAACATGTTTTACCCCGCCACATTATTTATGTATGTGCCTGTCCCAAGTCAAGAGCCTGTAAATTCAGTGGTTGTCGTTTGTTTATGTGTTACATATTTGTTTTTCGTTCATGTTTTTACATAAATAAGGCCGTTAGTTTTCTCGTTTGAATTGTTTTACATTGTCTTATCGGGGCCTTTTATAGCTGACTATGCGGTATGGGCTTTGCTCATTGTTGAAGGCCGTACGGTGACCTATAGTTGTTAATGTCTGTGTCATTTTGGTCTTTTGTGGATAGTTGTCTCATTGGCAATCATACCACATCTTCTTTTTAAAATTGGGGCAGTTTTATCTCAAGTCCAAAATGGAACTGAGAAAGTTGTAGCCTACTACAGCAAAGCTTTTAGTAGAACGGAGAAAAAGTATTGTGTCACACGCAGAGAACTTTTAGCTGTTGTAGCTTCAATAAAACAATTTCATCATTTCTTATATGGGAGACACTTTCTAGTTCGCAGTGATCATGGCGCTTTATTAAAGATGGCTTCTAAAATTGCAAGATGATTTGAAATTATTTAAAATTGAGCACCGTGCTGGTCGCTCACATGCAGATGCAATGTCAAGGAGACCTTGTCATGACGTAAATTGTAGTCATTGTACCAAAGCTGAAGAGAAAGGAGTAGGTTCAGTAAGACCCCTTTTTGGCCCCAAAATTAAGCAGTTTTGCAAAATTGTGAAAATGTCATCTTTTAGCTATTTTTTGGAAAGTAGAATGCTTCTGCTATATAAATATGTGCTGTTTTTGACAATACAATGCACATATATCGTGTACTAGCATCATAAAGTCATGCTAAATTACTGAAATCTTCACAATTATAGCATTTTAGTTAAATTTTAGACGTTTTCCGTCTTAAATGAAAGTGGCCGCATTCGTGTTCATTCATAATATTGAAATATAAGTTGTAGTTGATGATAATATATAACATATATAAAGGTTGAGGATGAACACGGATGCGGCCACTTTTATTTTTGACGAAAACCATCTGAAAAGTGACGTTTTTTGGCATATTTGATAGATTTTTCATATTTAAGCTTCAATCCGAGCGTTTTTAATGACTGAATCAGTTAAAATCTTTAACATAAACTAATCGAATCAATTGAAATAGACACTTAAGTGTTTAAAAAGTGTCCTAAATATCTCGTTAGATGAAACTGAAATTTGGGGCCAAAATCGGCCCTTACCGGACCTACTCCTTTCAGCAAGAAGCTGAAAATTGAGATGAAGTTGTACCTACTACTGTAAAGGTGTACAGTGTTTTTAATAAAAAGGGGAGGAAATCTATCTCCTTGCCTGACCCTAATACTAATAATATGATGACTTCAGAAAATGTTCCTGTCTATGTCACTACCAGATCGGGGAAATTTTTAGATTAATCCCCCTCCTGGAATAGCAATAAAGCTGCAAAGTTGGGAAATGTACCCATCAACATCAGATGGTGAACCCTGTAATGATTTTACAGGAGAAAAGTTCGCTGAATGTCAAAATAATGACACTGATTTAAAACTATTAATAAGTTGGAAGGAGACTGGGGAGAAACCTGTTTGGGAGAAAGTTTCTCCGTGTAGTTCCGTAGTAAAATATTAATGGTCCAGGTGGGAGTCCCTTTATATAAAACAAAAGGTTTTATATCATAAATGGGTAAATGCAGATGGCAATGGAGAAAAATGGTTAAAAGTTATTCCACAATGCTTAAAAGTTATGTGTTATCTTAATTACACAACAGTGCTACTGGAGGACATTTAGGTGTTAAGAAAATTCTTTCCAAAGTTGGGGAAAGATTTTCTTGCTTTAAACAAAGGCATGATGTGGCTAATTGGTGCAGGCAGTGTGATATTTGTGCCTCTAAAAAGGGTCCAAATAAAATGCCACATACTCCACTCAAACAGTATAATGTTGGGGTTCCCTTAGAACGAATAGCACTTGATATTTTAGGCCCTTTACCCAGAACATATAAGGGAAATCGATATTTAATGGTTGATGGAGATTATTTCTCAAAATGGGCTGACCTAATACCCATAAGAGATCAGGAAGCCAATACTGTTGCAAATAAACTAGTGGAAAGAGTTATAACAATTTTAGGGGTACCTATGGAAATCCACTCTGACCAAGGGTCTAATTTTCAACCACATATATTTCGAGAAATCTGCAAGCTGTTAGGTCTACATAAAACCCGACATACGGGCCGGAGACCCCAAAGTGATGGCATGGTAGACATATTATTAAAATAGTACCATTGAAAATATGTTAGCTAGTTTTGTTTCTGAAAATCAGAAAAATTGAGATGAGTATATATTTTTACTCATGATGACATATAGAGCTTCGGCACACGAAACCACCATGGTTTCCCCTCATGAAATGGTGTTTGGCCGCAGTATAAAATTGCCAATTGATCTTTCACTTGGACACCCTGACTCAAATTTTATTAAACCAGAATATAGTACTGACTATGCTTATGAATTGTCTACAAAATTAGACAAGATTCATGAATTTGCACGAAAGCACATTGCTGCTGGTAGCAATAATATGAAGCGGTTGTATGATAGAAGTACAAATGTTCATGAATATAAAGCTGGTGATGCTGTTTGGTTATATAGCTCGGTTCGCAGTAAAGGGTTAAATCCAAAATTACAAAGGCATTGACAAGGACCTTTCTCTGTGTTAGAAAGAATAAATGCTGTTTTTACAGGATAAGAAAAAGTCCACGGTCAAAGCCTAAAATAGTGCACCATGACCGATTAAAATTATATGTTGGTGAATCATTACCTTTCAATGGTTAATTAATTAAATTATATATAGTTTTAATTATATAAAAGAATTTATACTAGTGTGAATATGGCAGGAGGGAAAATAATAATAAACAAAAACAAAAAAATAATAAATATATATGCTGGATGAGGTTGCATTTCCCCTAAACTATCAGGTTGTTAATATTTTATATAATGCTAGATTTAATACAATAAGCCAAACTTGTGTTCTTTAAAACACTTTTTCTTATGCTAATTACTCTATACAGATGCCTTAACCATGATTTCGATCGTCCCTTTAAAGTTGAGAGGCATATGGACGAACATCACTCAAATTTCAGTTATATGTGCCCTAAATGTAAAAGAATATTTCTAAGAAAAGACAGCAAACACAGAAATTGTAAAAAAGGGGAATCAGGTGGACGAGATTTGAAATATGTCAGTAGAGAAAACTTTTTATTTTGGGAAGCCGAGCAACAAAAATTCAAGAAATTCAAGAGTGAGAAAGCCGGCAAATGATAATTGAAATTCACCCATCACAAAACGAAAATAAAGAAAATAACACTGAAATAAATGTACAAAAATCACAAAGTAGGGAACAACAGTCAGAGGTAAACACTTAACTGGAGAAAAGTATTCAGGAGAACAATAAAAGAAATGATGATCAACAAAGAAAAGAAAATTCAAAACAGAAATTTGTATCAGTAGAAAACAAAGATGATAAAGTAAATCAACCAGCAGATAGAGTGAATGAAAAGAAAAGGAAGCGTTCTTTATATCCCACCAGGTCCCCACAAGATCATCCACCCCCATACCTGAGCCTAGGAAAATTATTATAAGCCCCGCAAAGAAAGTGATGCCACCTCCCCCTCACGTTTACGCACCAACTTTAGTGCCACCTGTTGGACCGTTATTTTATGAAGAAGGACTTAGCACCGTTTGTTTAGATGAACTTAAAATTTATATAGCTGAACCTCTATTTGAGACTCAGCTATACCGAGCATGTACCTGATGTATCAGTCGTGTCTAATGAAAATTGTGCAGCTCCTTCAGTCTGTAGCCAGCAGTCAAAACAAGTTGATGTATTATCATTATTAGCCCCGAGTTAAATGCACCTAGTGTGAACGCACTATCTACAGACAGCAGTCATATCCCCACCCCGAAAAATATTTTACAATTGAAAGCTATGGCTGATTGCCAAAAATCTAGAATAATCCTAAATGATGGAGGAAGTCGCTTTGAAACATGTGTTCTAACCCTACAACAAAACCAATCAGCTATATTGTCTTACATGATTCTGAAAGACTCACATTCGAAACCCTACAAAGAGGACAATATCTACACATACTTTTTAGATAGAGACCCCCGTCATTTTGTGCATATTCTTAATTATTTACGATCGGAGTGCAGAATGATTTGTTAACCTTTCCAATAACTGTTATTGCTCTCCGTGAACTACAGAGAGAGTGTACATTTTACAATCTTACCCATTTGCCTTGTCTTTTGGAGAGAAGAATTGTGGACATACTACAAGAACATTTGTTGGAGTGACATTTAGTTCTTATATTCACTATGTATTTACAAAATTTTACACGGTACATGGCATCTTTGGCCTACTACTGTAATTTCCGTCAGTTTCAGTCACTCTGTATAACCTGTTTTCCAGTGGAGATTGTCAATAAATATTCCCCAAATCCCTTGGGAGGGTGGTTTATTAGATTATGATAAAGTTCAATGTTTGGTCTGTCCTAATCCTTGTATCACTTCGAGTTCCTGAGACTGATATTTTCTTATGGTTGATTTTTACCAAGTATTTATTTCTTGACAAGTAGATGTTAGATGGTGAATTTTTATTACCCAGGCTTGGGCGTTGTTACATTGTTATTTGGTGCAGTAAGCAGTATTATATACATTCCATTGTAATTAATTGGCGGTATATTCCGTTTTAGTATTTAATTAGAAAAAAAATATTTATTATATATTGATATGACTATAGTAATATATTGATAGTGAATAAGTGGAATACAGGAACTCAAAAATACTATATATATAAATGCTGTGGGTGTACAATAAAACACCAGACTACTGTAGTAGCGTGTGGAAAAAGAACTCTCAAAGTTCAATAAATAATGTTGACATTATTAAAATGGCTATTATCATATATATACTTCAATGTATAAATTGTCGGTGTAAACCAAACCACCAGGACCAAGAACATGTGGAGAAATGACTCTCATTAATTGTCTCGGAATGATGTCTGTGATATAAACAAAATTTTAAAATATATATGTAAGACTCTAAATTGCGATGGTGCTCTAAAGTGCGATGGTCACGCTAGTGCGATTGTCTACGCTAAAGTACGATGGTGTCTCACGCTAAAGTGCGTTGGTTGTTTGTTCGCGAAAGTACGATAGTGTATCAGGCTAAAGTGGGATGGTCCAAAGGTTAAGATTCGAAGTATTAAAACATCGAGGTTTAAAAAGTCTTTTTGCAAAAGCTATTATGCTAAGGTATAACATATGTGATAGGCTTTACAATTTACCGGTAGGCGGAAGTAATTTATTTCTAAATTAACAAGTCCGACCAAGTTATAAATGCTATAAAGGTAATTTATGTTTTGCTAATATTCAATTTCATGTAAAATGAATTTTTAACAATTCGGAGCGTATTGAATATTTGGATAATTGGTGTAGATTGCCGTTCACACTAATGATCACTAATATTACAATCTCCCTTACATTTGTCATTGAAAATTAAAAATCCCTTATTCGTTCATTGTCGGAATATGCAACATTTACTTGCATAAGCTTAAATCTAAATGCGAGAGAGCTTTCTCCTTTTCCGTATTTTCCTACAATTTACAGTACGAACTTATGTTAGCAGACAATTTATAGTTAACGCATGAAAACATGTATCTCTATTTTACCGACGTTACTTTTCATTAAAATCGACGGCATTTTAACGGGGATCACAAAGTAAACTGCCGCATAAACAATGCTTCGAATGTGTCCGTTCGCTTCAAATAGAAGCAGGATAAGTATGCCTATACTGTTTTGTATTTATATAGTAAAATGGTCGACTGTAGGATACAAGTCCTTTTTTCAGCACTCGAAAAAAATAAACATTGTGATTCAGCCGACAAAGACGGTTAAATTTAATCAATTACTCGTAAGTCATGGACATATGGTGTAAAAATTGTTAATCAAATATTCCTAATATATTTTCTGGTATGTTCATTTTTAGTTTGTATAAACAACTGTTAACGTCATTATCGAACTACATTTTTACGTCTATATTTTCCCGGACCATCGCACTTTAGCGTATGGAACCACGCACTTTAGCGTAGACCATCGCACTTTAGCGTCACCATCGTACTTTAGCGTCCCCATCGCACTTTAGAGTCCTACATATATATGTATAGTATTCTCAGAAAGAGACTGAACAACTGTGATTGATATTCTTGCCTGGAAAACTGTCTTGTTGTTGTTGATTGTGTATATTATATATTATAGATTTAGGTAAAATCTTACTGCACCGAACTTCAACTGCTATAACGAAAAATGGACATTTGATTTAATTGTGCTAAAAGTGAAAGTGTGTTATTTTTAACCTGTTAGTGTTAATATGTTATGAAGTTATTGTTGGAAAAAAGGAGGTTCATATACTATTCTGGTATTAACTGATACATCTGCATGGCTGACAAACCATTGATTTGGGGACAAATCCTTTTTCCATAAGGAGGCGGGTAGTGTTACGCTCTGGACATTGGCCTTATTTCATAAACTTAAACGTGTATTTTTCATTGTGTATAATTTGTGACTTCCGTTCCACACTTCTCCATGCAGATGTCCCCGAGTACGCCTCGTATGGTATTTTTATGAGAGGAGTGGTTTACATTTACTTAAACCTATCTAATGATGCTATTTAAGCGATGTGTCGTCTTCATTTAACGGTGTATTTGCCCAAATTTGTCTCAGTTTATCGTTACTTTCACTTTTCGGCGCCATTCATCATGTTTTGTTTTTCTTGTGTACTACGTCATTTTTGTGGGCGAGGCCAAAGTATACATAGCATGGTTTGCGTGCACCGAGTAGGATTTTTCACCTCAATGCAGAACGATCGCTGAACTTAACTTGCAATCAAAATTATTTGCACCGAGCGAATTATATTTAAACATGACCATAATCATTTAAGATTTGGCAAGAGATTAGTAATTGTTTATTTTAAAACTTTATAAAATGAATTCAATGCATTGTTCGGAGACTATCATAAAACATGCATCTGCCGTATTGCACCAAGTAGCGTACTCGGTGTTTACATTTTGGCTAGCACCAAGCAGATTTGCTCGGTGCTGCACCAAGTGGAATTACTTGGTGAAAAGTATTTTTCTTTAATAGAAACCTTTTAGATATTTAAATATTAGTCTTTTCTGATCCTTATAAAACTATGAGGTTAAATATATATAACCTGCACCAAGCAGTATCTGAAATTATTTGCTGTGCCTGTGCACCGAGACGATTTCCTTGAACATACTAGATTTCTTGCACCGACTAGATTTCCTTGCACCAAGTGCAATAAGAATTATAATATAGCAGCTAGGAATAAAATGTATTTTTGTTTATATTAAGATAACTCTATTCATGTGTTTTGTGAACTTCTGTATCTGTTGTGAATTACTTAAGCTGAATTGATAATAATATGTAATACAATTTATGAACTTCCATTATGGTTTTCATTATTACTTCCTTCACCGCAGGCCCACAAAAGTAACTACGGGTGTATATCCTGACAAACCCGGAACGTTACAATATACACACAAGACAAATTAAAGTACTGCTATAAGAGAAAAGAATGCATGCACAAACTGAAAATCAAAGCTTTTAGATGTAAAATCTATCGAAAATTTTAAGATTTACCAAAAACCACTTTTCCCACACAAAACCATCCATAAAATTACTTCAACTCCCCAAATCGTCGTGATAAAAAACAGATAGTAGATCATTTGAGGATTAACGGAAGATTGTAAAACTCTGTGACGTTAGAGCTATGATGGAACAGACTGTGGTAGTGACCATCATTTGCTCTGTTGTAAAATTAGACTGAAGCTAAGAAAAGCATTAAAGAATTGAACCAACAAGAAGGAAATATTCGACACAGTCAAACTAAAACAACCTGAAATTCTAAAGACATTTTAGATCGAGCTCAGAAACAGATTGCCAGTGTTAAAAGACCTACAAGACAATGAGCCAAGCACTGTAGAAAGCTTAGAACATGGATGGAGTTACTGTGTTTAAGGTAGCAATAAACAGTTAGGAAAAAATACTAAAATTTGCCCTTATGAATTTTACCATCCCCTTTTCATTGCTTTCTTGCAATATCAAGCTTACTGTTTGTGTCATATATGGGCATATGTATGTAATCAGAATCTTCCATAGATTTTATATCCCGTATATAAAATGGTAAAATATAATTTCTTTTTGGTGTATCTATGGCAACAATCTGCATTTATTTGTTATAAAATATTGCAAAAAGAGGGGGGGGGAAGATGTCACATATTTCCCCAAAATTTGGCTAAAAGTAGAATTTCAATCGCTTGAAGTAATACCTTTTCTGAAACTGTGTACATATATCATACAGCAAATCCAATGAAAATCATATGTCTTTCATCTCATTTTTTTGTAAAATTGCGTCAAAAACTTCGTGTAGAAAAGGAGTGTTTGTAAACAGTACATTAATTTCTGGACCGATGGCCGGTCTAGCTATGAAAATACGGATTGTCAAACAGAAAACAGCCCATAAAACATGTAAAAACTAATCATGATGCACTTATAAACCATCTTTGAAGGCTAAATTAGCACTCATATGTCTAAAAATGAATTTTATTACACAATAACTTTCCTATTTGAAAAATCCACAGGGGCCAAAATGCGAAACTAAACTTCTAACTGTGTTTTGCTACCTAAAGAAACATCAAGATACTCTCGGACTCCGAAAACGTGAAAGGAAGAAATGGATAAGTGATGACACCTGGATAAGCATTCAGCAGAGACAAGACATAAAGACAAAACTGAAAAACACAACATCAAAAAGAATCCAAAATACTCTAAGAAAAGAATATCCAGTCAAAGACAAAGAAGTAAAATGTAAAGCAAAAGCAGATAAGGCAATATACCTAGGGACTCTTACCAAAGAAGCAGAGACAGCAGATTCTAAAGGAGAACTAAACACTGTTTATAAAATCACGAAGTAACTAAGTTGTAAGCACACAAAATCTAGTGTACCATATACAAGGATGGTAAAGTACTACAGCCCTTGGATGGTGTAAACTTCCCAAAGCAACGTGTATGGTGTAATGGTGTATGGCATATGGTGCAATGTTGTAAGGTGTATGGTGCTATGGTGTATGGTGTAAGGGCAATGGTGTAATGGTGTATGAGGAATGGTGTGATTGTGTAACGTGCGATCGGGAATGGTGTGAATGATAGTGTACGACCTTTCATTGGTTGCAAACGAAGTTTTTTTAATTTCATTTTTTCGGATTGTAAGCATAAACATAATAAAAATCTTAATATTTAAAATTCAATTGCATTATGGGTATTTTCGGATCATGTAGATAGAATGGTGTAAAGTGTAAGGTGTATGGTGCAAAGGTGTAATGTGTATGGTGTAATGGTACAAGGTGTATGGTGTAATGGTGTATGGTGTTAGTGGGAAGTTTACACCATCCAAGGACTGTAGTCTCAGAAAGCCAACAACTAGAAAGGTGGACTGAAAACTTTAAAGAGTCGTTGAACACAGAACACCAAGGAGATGTTACAATTATAGGACAGTTCGGAATAAAACTAGACATATATTTTGGGGAAGTATCAATGGAAGAGATCAGGAAGGCAATACTCAGACTGAAGAACGAAAAATCACCTGGTTTAGATGCAATAACAGCCGAAATGCTTAAAGCAGACAGTCATAGAAACTGCAAAACTACGTTTCATAAATTGTTTAGACATATCTGGAGGCATGACACTATTCCCAATGATTGGACAAAGGGTCTCATAATAAAACTACTCAAGAAAGGAGACCGAAGTGACTGCAACAACTGGCGGGTATAACTTTGATATCAGTACCAAGCAAGATACTACTGAGATTATCTTTTAACATAATAAATGATTCTATAGATGAAATTCTTAGAAAAGAGCAGGCAGAGTTTAGATCAGGTAGAGGTATTTTTCCCATCAGAAATTTGATAGAGCAAAGTATAGAATGGCAAAACACGCTAGTCCTTAATTTCATCGACTTTCAAAGAGTCTTTGACAGTATTAAAAGAAGTTGCTTATGGGCCATCTTAGAGCATATGGTGTACCATTTAAAATAATCACCTTAATACAAGCTTTCTAGAACAACTATAAATGCAGTGTATTACATAACGATCAACAGTCATCTGGAGTACGGCAAGGGTGTATAATATCTCCTATCTTATTCATTACAGCAATAGACTGGTGTTTGAGAACACCAGTGGGAAATGAAATTAAAGACATCAGATGGACCATGAATTCCTTTCTTGAGGATTTAGATTTTTATAAATGAGACCATGCTCATGAACATCAACAGTAACGCAATACAACCAGTGTACTTGAGAAATAACATCATTGAAGAGATTGAGGACTTTGCATATCTTGGAAGCATGTTAAGTAATACCAACGGAACAGCAAAATATATAAGAGCCAGAATTAGAGTCGCTTGGTAAACACAATTAGCGACAGTAAAACCTACGTTTTACGAAGGCAAATCTTAAAATACAATACAGTTATCTCCTAAGTTGTTGACCATTCGTTTGATGGATTTTGTCATTTGATTAGGGACTTTTCGTATTGAATTTTCCTCGGAGTTCAGTATTTTTCTGATTTTATTTTTCGTATATGTTTCATTCATTTTACAAAAGATTTTAAGCACTAGATAGAACACTCCATCGACGATATTTAATCAGATTATTTTTATTTATGTTCAAAATCTCAAATAAAGTGTTTACATTTCTAAAATTACAGATAAGAGGGACAAGCATGAAGTTCAGTCTCGAATACTTTATTGTGTAAAACTCTGGCCTCCGTAATTTTTCTGGTATCTTTCATAAAGATTATTTGTTATCTAACTTTTCAGCAAGCACATTGTACTGAATTTATCGCTGCGGATTAGTCTGAAAATGGAGTTAAAGACCAGAAATAACTTGATGGTTTATAGTTCTGTCTATCTTGTCATCATCATATCTTTAAACGATTTAAATATGTTTATGCACAGTGTCGATATGAATAAAAGGAATATCTCTCTTGATCTTGATGATAATTCGAATACATTTTACTTACTTGATTTATATTTACTCTGCAGTTTGACACTCTGTACCTGTACTTTAAAAAAATTCTGTTGTGGTTTGAAATTTATAAGCTATAGATTGAAATGTTTGTAGAAATTACAGTTGATATAGACACCTATTGGTTGCTAGGTAGTAATTACAATAATTCTGCAAAATAAATATACACATTGCGTTTGTTATTAAATTAGGTATAACAATAATGCAGATTGTTTAATATTTACTGGTTGAATCTTAAACATAAATAGAATTAGCAGTATTTTTCACTTATTTAGTGATTTCATGGCAACCATTTTAATCGTTGCTAAGCAACATAATATATGAAACAGATTCAAAATAACACCATTTTCAGACTGTACTAAGTATAGTGTTACAGTACCATTATTAAAATTAAAAGGAAAATTCGCGATTTTTCTCTTATAGTCTTATTATGTTCATAATACCATAAAAAAACAGATTCACCAAGTTTTATTTGGATATGAAAACAAATAAAGAAGAAAATTGGGAATTATCAATTTTATTTATTCTAACTTCCTGACTTATGTGACGTAGTTTAAGTCTTTTTGCATACCGGGAGTGGAATTAATCTCATTTGAGTCTTATTAACCAACTAAAAATAGGTGATAGCCATTCAACTTTTAAATTTAGATTGTAGGATTTGTGTTTCAACGGTTTTTGATACGAGTTTTAGTAGTAAAAGTAAATCATACAATACCCCGACAAATACTTTAAATCACATATGAAACTAGCATGATCGATAGTGTATTAAAAATACATGACATTGTTTGTATTCTGATCTTTTTGCTTCAGTCCAGCAAGCATTTCCTACTTGCAATAAATTATACAGTGTGTATTGTTATGTGACACTTAGTGAATGTTGAATACGTGGTTAAACTCAAGGTAATTAAAAGATTAGCATTCTGTTATTCTAATCTTTTGGTCTTCATTCAGTGAATTCTAGCCGTCGCGTCGGTGAAGATCAAAAGATTCCACCGTTCCAGGTGTGAACAACATTTCGTATGAATGTTAACGGGAGAGATATTTTTAGGAACAGAAAATGTAAAAAAGAAATAAGATTAATTTAAGGTTGCACAATAACTGGATAGCCGTTGTATATTTTTATATTTTACGTAAGCTCACTTTTAAATGAATTATGACTGCTGGTTACTTTTGTAACGATGAAATACTGAATTAATTTAATTGAATAAATTTTTAATCAATAATAGCCTTCTAAACACGAGTGTATGAACTAAAAATTGTACTATTTTAAATAAGAATCGGTAACCTTGAATATTTGAAACAGATCACTTCAAATTGCAATTATATAATTTGGTTCATCCAAAACGATCTTTATTTACGTATTCAGGAATTAATGTTCTCATCAAAATATTTTAAATCACACAACGTATAAATACTTCAGCTATTTTTAAAAAAGTGTTTAAGATATTGACAGGAAATTCAAAGATCTTTTTAAAATGGAATCGAAAAATTACAAACATATTCTTTTCAGGTGTGAAAAACATAAACAAAATTTATACATAATCGGGAATGTCCTTATCAAAATAATCTTCGTCTCACAACGTATAATACTTTAGCTATTTGACCAACAATGTTTTAAATAAAAGACAGAACCATTTAATGTCTTCTTTTTGTCTTTTTATATATAATCAAAAAGTCTGTTTTAACTGGCAAGGATACAAGCAGTTTATTCTTTAAATTTCTGTTATTAAATACAAAGAAAGGAAATAATTCCCGAAATTAATTTCAAACTTTGATATTCAATAGATGTCATGGAAAATATTCACATCCCTTAGAGCCATGATAATTAGTGTACGTCCATTGGTATATATATATAAAACATGCATGTCGGAACAGGAAATATGGCATTAAGCACTTTCAGAACCATGTTCACATTATTATACTTCCTTTGTTCGAGAACAATCTAATTGAAATATAAATCTGTAATTTTACTATGTCCATAACTTCGCTGAATCAAAGCAGAGACATATGTCTCTGACCAAAGCAAGTTAGACATCGACCTGTATTTAATTAAATTGGTTCTCTTCTTCTTCTTCTTTTGGTATACAATATTCCATCGACATTCTATGATTACAAACTGCTGGCATACGTGAACTAGTCTATTTGAATTTTTTTATCCCAAATTAAACAAACTTTATATTTCTTTCTTACGTTCAATAAAGGTGGGCCAAAAATGGCCCTTATCACCCCTTATCCTTTTAATTGCTAAAGAAAAAAAACAACACTTTTGATAACATTTCTCGTGAACGCCATTTTAATAAATTAAAATGGTGATTTAACTTTTGGTAGATATGTTAAGCAACTTGTTAGTATATTTGCTCATACTTTTTCTTGGAATATAACGTAAACACATAGATTGTGATAGTTATTTACAACTTTCAGTGCTAAGATTGACAAAATTAATATATAAATGTAATATTTTTTGTAGCAAATGGTTTGTCTATATTCTGTTAATAGATATACAAAATGTTGTATGAGTGCCAATGAGACAACTCTCCATCCAAGTCACAATTTTTAGGAGTAAACCATTATAGGTCAAAGTACGGTCTACAACACGGATTATGGCTCACACCGAACACGAACAGAAAGCTATAGAGGGCCCCAAATATAACTTGTGTAAAACCATTCAAACGGGAAAACTAATGGTCTAATCTATATAAAGAACGAGAAAAAAGAAACACTTCTGAACCACATCAGCAAACGACAACCGCTGAAGGTTAGATTCCCGACTTAGGACAGAGGCAAACAAATAAAGTGGGTTTAAACGTTTTAATTAGTACCAACCTTCACCCTTATCTGAAACAATAGTTTAACATCACAACATCGAAAGACATACTATAAAATATCAATTGAAACGGCTTTACTCAGTTAAAAGAAATGTTAACACAAGTGACCATATACTGAAAAAATAAATGTGATTTATGATCACTGTAAATACAAAATCAATAAAGTAAGAGGTGAATAAGTACAGTAAAAGTATTATACCGCTGCAAAATGTCACATAATCTCAGAAAAACAACAATAACCTTGAACAAAAAGTCGCCGTTTCAATAATAATCACAGGTTAACGAAAATAATGTTGTTAATAGATTCAGTTTAAATAGAGAAAGGAAATATTTTTTTTAAATAAATAATTATGATGTTCATTGTACGAAAAAGTGAAAAATTATAATAATACCAAACACTTATCAAAACTGGTATATAGACCAGATATAACCCTGAATAAGTAAGCAATAAATATAAAAAAAAGCATAACAAATAGTATTGATAGGTCAAATTAAAAAGAAAGTACGATTTGAGAGTACTCGCAGTTACTGACAGCTATTTAAAAGTCAAAAACAATTAATAATAAAAAAGAAAAACATTTAAAAAAACTTAAATTTCGAAAAATACTTTTTTTCAACGCAAAATCAATTATTTTTTAATATACTATTATTGTTAGAAGAACATTAGCAAAATTATATTAAAAACGATGAAAATACCCTTCTCTCGTGGATTATTATCAGCTGTTGACCTGTGCAAAATGAAAACGAATCTACTGACAAAATGAAACATAAGCAGAAGTAGTACTCCGCCGTTCAATAGTTCTAAGGTCACACCAATTTAATTTCTTGTTCTACGAATTTTTGGACTCCATAATTTGGGGCGAGCGAGCGATTTGAAAATTTTAATAAAAAAATATTTGATTTGAAAATGTTTGAGGCGAAGCTTGAAAAGTAAAGGCGAGCGATTATATTTTTTTTTTTGTAAACATAAAATAGTAGGTTTTGACAATATTAAAACTTGATTTATCACTTGTACTTTGACATTTCTTTAATTTCTGAAGTATTTTTTCCCTGTTCACCAAGAAATAATTAAATCTGGTCTATATATGTGTAACTGACAATGAGACAATTCTCAATCCAAGTCATAATCAGTTTTTGGGCAACCCCTTAATGTTATAAATATCCATTTTACATGTTTTATGAGGGATCAATATAAAATATAATATATTTGTTTGTACAAAAGGGCTCATATTTGCTCAAAGAACTATATATATCTATCTGGTATTAAATGGTCAAAACATGTCCAAGAATTTTTGTTAACACATTTACTAATATTATTCAAAATAAGTGGACCCCTCTTTTAGAAAAAGTTGTTCAACATATGATGTAACTTTCCTCTTTTTGAGTACAAAATTCTAAGTTTTCAAAGGTTTTGTATAGAAGAACTATACAAATCCTTGGTATTTCTATTTTCTTTTCTACATCAGTAAAATGACCCCTTGTCTGAGGGAGGGTTGTTCTCAACCTGATAATAACAAACACAGGTCAAAGTACGGCCTTTTACACAGGGCTTTGATACAGACCAAACAGCAAGCTAAAAAGGACCCCAAAATTATTAGCGTACACAATTCGAACAGGAAAACCAACGATCTAATTTATATATCCGAACTGGAAAATACCTATGAACCACATCAACAAATGATAACTGCTGAACGACAGACCCCTGAATCAATCAGGACAGGTGCATAAACATGCAGCGACTATGGAGAGTTTGTTTCGCCAGCATACAATATAATTGCAGTTGAAGGCAAATCCTTCAGAAGTTCTTTGTACTTTATTCTAACAACGAACACTTTTTGATAGGGAATATAAGTAAGGGGGAAAGAAACCAATTTTTTGTTCTTTACAGGTATTCCCGCTGTTATAAATTTACATCGGAGCACTCTCACTTTTGATAAATAGGTTTCATGCTAAAACAAATATTCTCACAGATATTTACACAGTGTGGTTGGGTGCTTTTATGTTTAAAATCGTTATATACAGGTTAGACTGTGTTTTTAAAAACAAATGTTGATATCTTTTTATAATATTTACAAAAAAAACCGGTGCGGGAATTGGACATGATTACATTTCCGGATGCGGGAAGCGGGAATATAAAAAAAATAAAAATATTCTGTTTTGAAAAAAATAGGTGCGGGCGGGTCCGTCGAACAAGGAATCAAATTGGTGTGGCCTAAATCAATTAAGGGAAAACAAAACCGCGTCACAAACCAAACCCGAGGGAAACATAAATTATTTAACAGGACTGGATTCATCGCCAGATAATTGTCTTAAACTTATTCCAGCTCTACATGATCCTACATAACAGCTTTATGCTAAAAATATGTTATGAATGACCTAGTCTGTAAAGTGTTCTTTTTGTGTGACAAGCACATGCACATGTTTGATAAGAATTGGTCCGTTTTATACGCATTTAAAACCAATCTTATTCATTTAAATGGGAGTTCGTTTAATTAGCAATTATGTTTATTATATTCGTTTATTTCATTTCCTATTTAAGTTCGTCTTACATTAAAACACAAAACTGAACCCAACATATCATGTAACTTACACGTTTTAAACAGTAGATATTTCAAACTATTGCAAAATGGAATCCGTTATGAAAACCAAGTTAACTTAGAAAAGGTTATCATTTTGATTTGATGAAACAGGTCGGTCTCCTGAAATAATGATTAAAAGAATGCGACACAGCAACCAATCAACATAACTATATCATGATGGACATCTAAAGATATACACTTTTATGTTTTTGTATCATTAATAAAAAAAACCTGGGTATTCAATTATATTTTATTTATTCGTTCAAAACATATATTGCTATCGCTCATTTGAAAAGAGACTTTAAAAATAGATGCACAAATATATGTCGAAATTCAATCTTTAATATTATTGAAACACATTGCAATGAAACTGCAACCAACATACAACCTAAGTGTGGTATTCAATATGTGGGACAGACGGGACGAGAGTATTTCAGAAGAAATCAAGAACATCTCTACCGCTTTCGTAGACCCAAAAAATTCAAAAGTTTAGTATATCAGCATTTAGATAAGCATAATCATAATCTAAAATATATAAAATTCCAACCGCTCGAAACCGTTCAAAAACAACCAGGAGAATCGCTCAAGCAATTTGAAAAATCACGCGAAGTTCGCGAATTGTTTTGGATAAAAAGACTTCAAACAGCTTATCCTCTCGGTCTAAATGATAAAATATTAGGGCAGGGGAACATATCTAAAACTCATATCGATGTCATTAATATTGTTGATAAACGACTTAGAAATAATAGGTCTCATGGTAAACGCAAGAACCGTAATCAACGTATTAAACATCGTATAAATTATACACTTGCTGATCTGTTATCTATAATAAAGAATAATGGCAGACATCAAGTATTATGCAAACTGGGTCAGATACCTATAAGTAAATTATATGTTATTTTTCTGGAGTGTGATAAAATTTCTTTTTTTAGCCCATTTTATGAATACACCCGTATTATTACAGCCTTTTGTCATCACAGGCTTTTTCCTATTATTGATAAACCTGAAAATCATAAACGACATTTTCTCAAATTAAAATATATAAATAGAGGTATTGATTTTATTAATTTGTCTAGCATATTCAATGACTCTTCTGTCTATAGCTTAATACCTCCATATTTTGATAATATAGAACAACCCATTATTTCGTATTCTTATAAAAACCGAGCAGAAATTTGATTTTCAATTATACGTCAATTACAACAGACGTCAATATAGAAAATAATGTTCCTTCCACTTGAGATTGCGAAACATCTAGTTTTAAATATGTTCCCTATGGTCATGTTATCACAGGAGACCTCAACATCGTCGATGACCGTGAAGTCATAACTTTTCTAAAGAAAGGACCGAAATACCGTCCTCCATCTACAATAGATTGGAAACAGTGTCGTCAGGTCATTAAAGACGCTCTGTCTGCCTATTGTAAAAATTGGTGCAAACGTGAAAAATCCGATAAAAAATCTTTAGACAGTTATTTGAATAAAATTATGAATACGGTTGATATTCGAATATCTCATTTAGAAAACAATTCTGAAATTAATAATAGGAACCATGATATACCCATTTCTAGAATAAAAAACAAACTCAAAGTACTCGCAGAGCGGTTTGGGTTCGTACCGGCAGACAAGGCAGCAAATAATTTAGTGGTGGTGGGACGCATATACTACACAAAAGTTCTTCAAAACGAAATTATCAATTCCTCTACATTCAGGTCAGTGCGCACCACAGAGAGTCAAATCGTTAACAAGCATACCACTGCCACTGCCCAGCTTAAAGCATCTTCCGAACATTTGAAAGTCCCTACCATGTACTGGTTACCGAAATTACACAAAATACCATTTAAATTCCGTTTCATCTCCGCTTCCAGTAAGTGTTCTACTACTAATCTATCAGTGCTTCTAACCACCTCCCTTACTACTATCAAAGAACTGGTTATTAACTTTTGTAATAAAGCTTATGAAAATAATGGTATTAATTATTTTTGGAGTGTTAAAAATTCTTTAGAGGTTTTAGATAAAATACATGCTTTCAATGGTCCTTACAATTCTGTTGACAGTTATGATTTTTCTACTCTGTACACTACACTTCCACACAATCTTATAAAGAAAAAGTTTTTGTATTTGATAAAATGGTCTTTCGAAAAATCTCATTGTAATTTTATTTGCTGTAACTCGTTTAAGGCCTTTTTCTGTAACGAAAAAGGAAAGTATGCTAGATACACTTACTGGAAATGTGAGGATATGATTAAAGCTTTAAACTTTCTGCTTGATAACATTTATGTACGTTTCGGCGATAAAGTGTATCGTCAGGTAGTAGGTATTCCTATGGGCACCAACTGTGCCCCTTTAATAGCAGATTTATTTCTATATTGCTATGAATCTCAGTTTATGACCAAACTCAGTAAAGACCCATCATTGTTACATTTGGTTGATACATTCAAAAATACCTACCGTTATCTGGATGATATTTTTTCGTTGAATAATCCAGAGTTCTCTAAATATACTTCAGAAATTTACCCAAACGAACTTATTTTAACTAAATCTAACATAAACAGCAGCAGTTGTCCTTTTCTAGATTTAGACATTTCAATTTCAAGCGGGAAACTTCACACTAAAATTTACGACAAAAGAGACGATTTTTCATTTCCTATTGTTAATTTTCCTTTTTTAGACGGCGATGTGCCTTTGACTCCATCATACGGTGTTTATATATCGCAACTGGTTCGGTTTGCCCGTGTGTGTTCTGATGTCATAGATTTTAACGAACGTAATCAATGCATCACTGGTAAATTGTTGTGTCAGGGATTTCGATACCATAAATTACTTAAAACTTTTACTAAATTCTTTCATAGATACAAAGATTTGATTAGTAAATTTGGCTATACCTGTAGAAAGCTTATTAAAAATGGTATTTCACATCCTAAATTTTATGGTAATATTGTACTTAAAGCGAGGAAATCACTATGTGATCCTTGTAAACTCATCGAACCTTTAAACAAACTTATAAGTAAGGGTTATCGTACCAATATTGTAATAAGATCTCTGAATATAGTTCACATTGGCACTAATATTGATATTGTCATTAGCAAATTAAAACATAACTAAATTTCATTATCTTTTGAGGCGAGATGTATAGAGACACAGACACGTTAACTTTTATTTCTATAGAAGTCGCTCTTCACTATACTACTACCTGTCGATACATTTATTTTTGGCATTGCACAAGTCATGTCTTCTTTGACTATTAATGACGTTAAATACTAAATCCCTGTGATGTGTTTTAGTCGATTTTAGTCTCTGATGCATGATTTTTTTATTATTAATTGGTTTTGGCTTTTAACTAGCTGTCAGTAACTGCGAGTACTCTCAAATCGTATTTTCTTGTTAATTCGACCTGTTGATACTGTTTATAATGCTTTTTTGTTATTTTTTATTTATATGGATCTTGTCTGTACACCAGCTTTGATTATTTGTAATATCTTCAATTTTTCACTTATTCTTACAACATTTGTATAAACTTCAAGATTATAAAAACCGGTTTTTTTCTAAAGTGAACATTGATTGGTGAAATATTTCTCAGTCATGTCCTGTGTTTGAATTTGTTTGTTAGCTTTTTGGTCATGAATGTTTGTCTCTAATATTTAATTAACTGTGCATTTGTATTCAGATATCGCAGATCAAATTTATTCGTTCATTGTTTAATCATAGGTTTTTTGATTGAGTTAAGTCTGCCAATTGATATTTTATCGTATGTTTTTCTTTGTTGTGATGTTATGCTATTGTTTCAGAAAAAGGCAGAAGGTTTGGATCCATTAAAACGTTTAATCCCGCTGCAAATGTTTGCACCTGTCCTAAGTCAGGAATCTGATGTACAGTAGTTGTCGTTTGTTTATGTAATATATACGTGTTTCTCGTTTCTCGTTTTGTTTATATAGATTAGACCGTTGGTTTTCCCGTTTGAATGGTTTTACACTAGTAATTTTGGGGCCCTTTATAGCTTGTTGTTCGGTGTGAGCCAAGGCTCCGTGTTGAAGGCCGTACTTTAACCTATAATGGTTTACTTTTTAAATTGTTATTTGTATGGAGAGTTGTCTCATTGGCACTCACACCACATCTTCCTATATCTATATAATATGCTAGCAAATTGTAAGGCATAGTTCAATTAAACAGCAACCAAACACCTACACCAAAAATGTTGTCAAAAGCAGACGTTGATAGACAAGAACCCAGACCAAACAAATTGTTTTATAGTCAAAGCCAGTAACGAGTTTGTAAATTCGTCTTTGGATGTTTACTTATGATAGCAGGTTTCACTTGGGTCTAGTATAGCTCTGAATGATATCTTGAACATCCGGTGAACTTTATCTGTACTTTTCACACCTAGACTATCATGACCAACACGGGGTTAAATGTCAAGCTAAAGTGGTTTGATTAGAACAAAAGATTTGACAAAAATCACTATATTAAGTGTTTATATGGATTAAGTCCGATGCGTTAAATTGTATTATGAAATCAGACTTAAAAGTTGGCGCATGTCAGGTGTGCAACAATTTTTCTAGCATAAAATTCTGACGAACCACTGTTATTCGCAAGGTAAGAAATAAGATCTGTTTCTTGTATTTAACTTGTAAACAACTTGTACTGTAACGCAACTCATTTTGTTGACGAGAGGGTAGAGCGATAGAAGACATGTTTACCCGCCACATGTTTTGTGTACGTGTCTAATGCGTTTGAGGCTAAAAATGGTGGTAAACCGTACCAAACTTCACATATTGGTGATGTTCGTCATCGACAAAAATTGTCAACTGATCCAGACAATACCTAATTATTTCTTTCTGTAGCATATGCAAAAGGAGCGATGGATAAAAAAAATCATTTATGTTCGGGGGAACATCCGGTTGAAATTAAACAAACGTATCGCACTCTTTATTTAATGGGCATAAAATGTCAAATTAATAGTCTTCTCTTTGACGAAATGTGATCATTAGATGTGAATTTTGTTTTTAAATCTCGGAAATTTTAAGTCGTACATGTACAAAGGCGCTAAGGATCGTAAAGAATAGTCCTAACCGATTTCAACATCGTTTGTCATCTCTAATATTACTCCCCTAGTTTGAATAAGTAAATTGAGAAACAATACCCCACAGCCTTTACAGCTTCGATCAGCGGTTAAAAGTTATAAGTTAATCATTTACTACTACAAAACCACACGAAAATAGTTAAATTAATAGATGGCAAACTCAATGCATTAATAATGCCTGACTGGGGTTACATATGCATATAGTCATAGAATACATATTGATATATTCTCTGATAGTTGGAGATATTACATACCGTTTACATATTTCTGAAGTTACAATCTTTAATAGTCGTGTCTTGTTCTTATCATTTCTTAGATGATGACGGTCATGATTCCTGTTTTATTGTATATACTTTGCACAGTTCAGTGTATTGGTAAGTTAAAACTTTTTTAGTCATGAATATCATATCTTTTTGAAAATCTTAACACCGTTCGAAGATATACAATTGTTTGGTAACATGTGTTATTTGATGAGATTATAATTAAAAACATATATAACAATACATTCAGGATGTCCCTTTATCGGTTTTATTTTGATTAAAATTTTCCATCCACAGATACCTACAACAATGACGTTAATTTTATGCTAATATTCAAACGGCCATTTATGTACCATTATGATAATAGTTATCATAGGTACCAGGATTATAATTAAGTACGACAGACGCGCATTCCGTCTACATAAGACTCATCAGTGACGCTCAGATAAAAAAAGTTAAAACGCCAAACATGTACAAAGTTGGAGAGCATTGAGGACCCAAAATTTCTAAAAAGTTGTGCCTAATATGGCTAATGTAATCTATTCCTGGGATAGGAAAATCCTTAAAGTTTCAAAGTTCGAAACAATATTGTGTTTATATTTTGATCGACACGTTGGTGTGAATTGAGAAGGTCACAGAAAACAAATCACTCTTTGAATTATATCATGTATAACAAATTGAAGCGAAATTTCGGCAACGTTTATGCCTGTCAACTATCAAAGCTATAGTTTCGAATTACAATTAATCGTAGGCCTGCACTAAGCAAGGGGTAATTGACACGAACGGTACATTCGACGTGACTGATCTTATTGAGACGTTATCATGCAATTTTGTTTTCTTCTGTTGTCAATTATATCAATATATCTTAGTCATACTTTGATATAACCGAATACATATACCGGCTGTGTACGTGCATGAGCAGTACGACGGCTGTCACATATTGAGCAAGACTGTTTACTGCTCTTGTGTAGTTGAATTATCTCCTGTTTATGTTCAGGTTCTTGTTGGAAAATCTTAAGTTCTCATTGGATTTCTTTTTTGATTGTATTTGTCGTCTAATTAATTTTTTGGTATGATTCTATCTGATTTTTATCAATTGTCCATTTGTGTGTTCTTTTATTTCCTTTTTCTATGTGTATTGTTTTTAAATGAATCAGCTTTAATTTAATCTTTTGTTTAGTTTATTCTACCCTTAATGAAATAAGATGCAATCTGCTGGTTCAGCACACACAAAAAAGTGAAACTTCACTGACGAGACATTTATTGTCAAAACGTGCATATGTTGCAATGATATTGGTACCGTTCATTTTATTATTGAAGAAATTAAAATGATATTGATTGACTTACAATTATAGTTATCATATTCAAAATTTTACGAAGATACGTATTTAGTTGTTTAACAAATATTATCAATAATGCATTGAGTTGAACGTGTCTCAAGTGATGAACATTAATATTTACAGATGCAAATACAAATACAGCGTCAACAGCAATTACATCATCAATGATAGACACAACATTTACTTCAGTTCCAACATCGACGACAACTATACCCTCAACAACAATTTCATCATCGGGAACTATTACAACATTGACATTGATGACTACACTGTCGACATCTGTACAACCTTCTGACGCAGTCTCTACTAACACAGATGCAACGTCAACTACAATTGATAGCACACCTACTTCACAATCATCAGAACCTAGTACGATAACAAAACTGACAACGGAACCTGATGTTACAAGCGATACTTCTTTAACTACAAAGTTCGTTTCCATTTCAACCAAGCACGTGACGACATCCCCCAAAAATGCCACAAACAAAATTTCATTGTTTTTCCCCATAACATTTTTAAGCTTTTTCGTTCTTTTTGTTTAAACTGGCAATAATTGCATGTATGATAAACTATTTTAAATATGATGAGAATGGTATTCTTTTTGGTCAGGCTGGAAAATTATCAGGATCAGATAAGTCTGCTTAGCGAAACCTGTTCCTTATGTTTTTTATAATGAAAATACTTCATTGTGTACACTACCGTTTAATAACAACATTATATTTAACAATTTGCAAAAGAAATTTTTGAGATGGATTTGTTTTCAAAATCATGGCTAATAAAGGTAAAGTAGAAATAGCTTCAGATGTACTTTAAATACATGTAAGACCGTTATTTGCGGCAATTAACTGAAAAAGTAAAATAACCACCGACCTTCGATAGGAAAACTGACAATCCTAGTAAATTAAGATTGTAGTCGAGTGTACCCGCACGAGCGGTGTTCTAACTCACAACCTCAGTCTTGACTGGCTGGTGATTACAGTAGAAACTACGTACTTAAACCACTCGGACACCGAGGCCCCTTCGAGCTGAAAGAAGGTAGCCTAGTAAACACAAATGAATCTAGTTTCGGATAATCATTATTACTTGTAAATGTTGAAATGCATTTGTCATTTGAAATTCGCCTTTATATTCTTTCACTGCTTTTCGAGTATTCAGGCGAATACCCAGTTGAACTCTTTGATAGAGAAGGTAAAAAGGCCAAATTGGTATATTTGATTTGTTTATGTCTGTATGGGCTTTACAAAAATAATGATTGTTTGATTGTTTAAAGTTTAGGATTGTGTGCCTATTATACACGTGTTTTCACTTAAATTATAGTATGGACCGGACCTTTAACGAATTTTTATTAAAAAGTTCTTGGTACTTTCTGATGAACTTTTATAGAAAAAGGACAAGACGTTCTTTAACATACCCCTCGTTCAACAACTTTAAGCTCAGACACTGATGACGTGTTACAAAGTCCGAGTAGGAGCATAAGTCTAAAAGGAGGCGGAGGAAGCCGTGTCTGTTGTTTCTTTAATATCTAGTTCTGCGGGATATATTAATGGAACCCAATTTGAAAAGTTCAGATTGTTAACGGAAAGGACATCATTAATATATCTAAATGTGATATTAAATAACCTGGCTACTTTGATCTTCTTCTTTTTTTGGACAAGTGTCTGAAGGAACTCCGATTCTTATGTAAATAATTAAAGGCGCTTAGTTCATTCCCATAGGAAAGCCGACAATTTGTTGAAAAGGTCTACCTCCAAGTTTAATAAACATGTTGTCAATAAGGAACTCAAGCATACTGATCACCTTTTCCTCTGTGTAGCTGCATTTATTTTGATTTTTTTTATCCATGTATGGTTAATACCACTACGCGAGTAAACACTTTCACAGTAATTTTGAAGACCATCTTTCACTGCGGATAGAACATTTGTCAATCTAAAGGAACATGCAGATGAGCAGGCAATGTACCGTTGTTTGTTTGGAAATTTGTGAAGCTTAGGTGTCCGATACAAACATGATAAGTCCTCCGATTTTTTGTTCAATGTAATGTTTATTGAAGCCATTAAGGACTTATAATTCGCCAAAATCTTATCTTTGTCAAATATTATAATGTTGCATGTTGGATAACCTGAGCGCTCATTTATTCCTAATTCTTTTACAAGACACTCGTAGTAGTACGAATCGATTCAAATACAAACTTACTTATCATGAAGAGATAATAGAAATTGCACAGCCTCTTTGTCTCTTAAAAAAAGGACTTTGTTCGATCATTAACACAGATTTTCAAAAAAGTTAATGCGACGTTTTATCAGAGACTGGTTGTTTTTTATCCATTCTCACAAAGTGTTCAGTTCTGCTTTGGTGATGTAAATTGCATCAATTCCTCTTTTGGAAAAGGGAACAGGAAGAAATTCCTCTTTTTCCACATGTGAAGGTCTTACTAGCTTAAAAGTATTGAAAAGAGCTACACCACAAACTATACTGACGAGTTTGTATTTTGGAGAAAATGTATTTATGCATCCTTTTTCAAGTGATTATCTCTCAAAAATTGTAGAAAATTAACAGGCAGTGAAAAAAGTTCAGTTTTGAAATAAATGCAATGTAACCCGGTTAGAGAAGATCAGAGAATGTTGACTTATTTGTAGATCTGGCATTTCTAAACGATATGACTGCTTACAATTTATCTCTATCTATTATAATATTCAAGATAATATAAAAAAAATCTGTAAAACTTTCATTAAATTACCAATTCTGAGGCAGCAACCAATCAACCGGTGGTCTGATGCGTCCTTACATTTCAGGAAAGATAGTCTTGACCTGATGATCATGTTCATACCATGTCAGATTTGCTGTAAATGCTTTAATTTCAGAGATATAAGCCACAAACTGCATTTTACCATGTTTACCTCCATGTTCTATATTTAGCCATGCCGGCTATTTTGGTTGATTAGCGGGTTCATCGGATACATTCTTAAACTACATACCCAAATTGTGATTAAGGCCAAGTTAGGTTTCATTTGGCCCAGTAGTTTCAGAAGAGAAGATTTTTGTAAAAGTTAACAGACGACGACGAGGAGGGGGTGAATGGGGGCATATGGTTGGACCCCATCCCCCCCTTTTCCCCTCTTTTTCATTATAGTTTTTTTTTAATTTACCAGCGTAATTTATATGCAGAAATGCATCAATGGAAAGGTGTTGTTCTAATTTTCGCATTGCTTTTATTTAATATTTCTACGCAGTCTCTGTTGACAAACAGACAAATAATAGTACAGAAGATACAACATAGAAAACTAAAGACTAAGCAACACAAACCCCACCAAAAACTGGGGGTGATCTCAGGTGCTCAAGAAAGGGAAGCAAATCCTGCTCCACATGTGGCACCCGTCGTGTTGCTCATGTTATAACAAACACGGTAAATAGTCTTATTCGTTATGTCATATTCGTGGTGAAAAGGGAAGTGAATTGTAGTTACTACATGAGGAACATATCCGATATCATCTGTGAAACGGTTATTTTATAACGGTCAACCAACTCGTAATGGCGTCCGTAAACTTTACGTAGGGATGATTACAACTTCACCATTTGGAACTCTTGGTTTAATAGCTTCCTTGTGAAGGCATTATGTCGGCATTCACCTCAAAAGCTGATCAAACCTTTAAACAGGCTTATTAGGATAATGTTGCCAAGCCATTATGTTGGTATTAATATTGCTTCACTCGTAGGGTCTTTGCGTTGGAAATAAACACATTTATTCTAAAACTAGTTGTTGCCATGATACGGATTAAGTTCTTCTCATATATGTTATGATGGTATGATACTAAACCCCTAACGAGGGGTTAGCACTTGATTTTCATATAATGAAGACATAATCGTTCAATCAATTTAATTCATGTCTGGAGCTGGTATGTCAGTAACTGCTAGTAGTCTTTTGTTAATGTATGTTTCATTGTCATTTTGCTTAGTTTCTTTTATTACCTGTTCTGACATCGGACTCGGACTTCTTTTAAAACTGATTTTACTGTGAGTATTGCTATGTGTTTCTTTATTCTACGTTGGCTAGAGGTGTAAGGTGGTAGGGGGTTGAGATCTCACAAAACATTTTTAACCCCGCGGCATTTTTTGCGCCTATCCAAAGTCAGGAGCCTCTGGTCTATGTTAGTTTTGTATGTTTGGTTTTTTTTTAATTTTAGTTCATTTATATGTGTTGAAGTTAAGTGTGATGTCAATTTTCACTCAACTAGTACACAATTTTACTTAGGGGCCAGCTGAGGTTGGTGTTCAGTTCTGCTTTGGAGATGTTGATTGCATCAATTCCTCTTTTGGAAAAGGGAACAGGAAGAAATTCCTCTTTTTCCACATGTGAAGGTCTTACTAGCTTAAAATTAATGAAAAGAGCTACACCACAAATTATACTGACGAGTTTGTATTTTGGAGAAAATGTATTTATGCATCCTTTTTCAAGTGATTATCTCTCAAAAATTGTAGAAAATTAACAGGCAGTGAAAAAAGTTCAGTTTTTAAATAAATGCAATGTAACCCGGTTAGAGAAGATCGGAGAATGTTGACTTATTTGTAGATCTTGCATTTCTAAACGATGTGACTGCTTACAATTTATCTCTATCTATTATAATATTCAAGATAAATTTAAAGCCTTAAAAGTACTGCTCAATTACTTATCCAAAGCACATGGGTTACCATACAATTTGCGTGCTGTTGTTCTGAAAATATTTTGTGTAAATATTATTGTTTTTTTTCGTGTGTTTTGTATTTTTTATAGTTGCATTTAGTGTGCCAACAAACGTTATTGACGTCACATGTACATACCAAACAATGACGTCATTCAATAGGTTGCGTCACGCCCGAATGACCGTACCTTTTTTGAGGAAAAATATTTCTTAAGCAAAAAATAAAATAAAAAAAATAAATAAAAAGTGACTAAAAGTATGTAAAAAAAATTAAAAAAGTAGGGGTGTCATAAAGGGTAAAGGTTTGATAAAGGGTTTGCGATAAAGGGTAGGGGTGTGATAAAGGGTATGCGACTGATAAAGGGTGCGCATCAAAGTTGCGCGGTATGGATTAAACAGCAGGCTACTTATCAAATATTCAAAACTACTGTATTTACTACTAAACATATGATAAATGAGAATAATATGACCGTTATGGAATATCTGTTATATAGATGATATCGGATATGTTCCTTATGTCGTAACTATCATCCCGTTCCCTTTTCAAAAATGTGACCTACCGAATTAGACTTTTTACCTTTATTTGTGACATGTTTACCTAATGTGTCTGTTTGTTTTGTTCACGCATCGTTATCAATATTATTAAATTTGATGCGACTGTCGTACAAGTGAGAGGTTCAGTGTTATAAAACAAGGTTCAATGCACCATTTTCTACATTTGAAAATGCCTGTACCAAGTCAGGAATACGACAGTTGTTGTCCATTCGTTTTTATGTGTTTTGTCATTTGATTTTGCCATGTGATTAGGGACTTTCCGATTTTATTTTCCTCGGAGTTCAGTATTTTTGTGGTTTTACTTTTTAAGTACCTTGTGTTATATTAAGGTCATGGCAAGAGTAAAATCTCTTTGTTCTTACTGTGCTATAATCTAGATAATGCACAGCAATTCAAATGTGTGCATTAACTACCTCAGACATACCGCACAGTTCAAATCTATTTTTACCTTTAGGGGCGGTTCCCGGATTTTGAAAGGGGCGTTATTCTGTCAAATTAAAAAAACCAAGAATGTGTCCATAGTACACGAATGCCCACTCGCACTATAATTTTCTATGTTCAGTGGACCGTGAAATTGGGGTCAAAACTTTAATGTGGAATTAAAATTAGAAAGTTCATATCATAGGGAACATGTGTACTAAGTTTCAAGTTGATTGGACTTCAACTTCTTCAAAAACTACCTTGACCAAAAACTTTAACCTGAAGCGGACGGACGAACGGACGCACAGACGGACGGACGAACGGACGGACGGAAGAACGGAGGCACAGACCAGAAAACATAATGCCCCTCTACTATCGTAGGTGGGGCATAAATATCACCGAGTGTAGCGAGACTAAAGACAATATTGACGATTTTAAGCTAAAACACCGTACTTTGTCCAATCCAAGAGTAAACGACCCGTTCGCCCCCACCCCCGAATCCGCCATCTGAACGACTTTTTGAATAATTATTCCTATAAAGAGACTATATTTGGAGCTGGAGATAAATCAGACTTCACAGACTTCATTTAGATGGACGTGTCTTAAAAAGTAATAAAGATTAAAAGAAATGGGGGGGGGGGGGGGGGGTTGCGGGGAGTAAAAGGTTTTGAAAGAGAAACATATTTTCTGTTTATTTAACCTTTTAAATTTAGGTATTACAACATCTTCCTCGGTTCTTTTAAGCATATCATTGAGGGAAAGATATTCAAAAGCAATTAATCTTATTTAAACTCAACAACCCTTGCAGTTATGTTTTTTTTCATACACCGATTTGAAAGTACACAATTTATCAAAGTCTTAATCGTCACCAATTAAATAAAAATTGGGAATAAATTAACGGAAACGATTTAAAAACATATACCATTAAATCGCTATTTTAGAATGAGTCTAAATATAAAAAAAAGATTAATTTAAAACTTACTAAAGTCGTATTTCCCCCTTTCTTTACCCTACAAGAAACTTTCCTAGGACCCGTGGATTGGAGAATAACGTCCACATTTCTAAAACGTTCACGTAAATTGATTGCGTCATGTGTTAAAACAGTTATTGGCCAATCAAATCGGTATATGTAATTTAATCTGCACAGCACGAGATGACCCAATCCACGTGTTATTGGGTCATCTCATGATGTGCAGATTAAATGACATATACCGACTTGCTTCGTCATTAACTATAACTTAACATATTTGAATTTTTTTTCTGAGACAAGTGTCTGTTCATCATTTATATAGTTCTAAACAAACGCAGGACATCATGATGGTCTGGATTACAGATTTCAACCGAAAGAGAATAACAATGTGTGCTTCACATAAGATAAAAAGCATTTGAAAAAATAAACTGTAAATTGATGAGATATTATCCCTACAGGAAGATTTCCACTGCTTATATCATACATAAGAATCAAACTTTGTCAATTCAAATCGTAAGTTGTGAAAAAAATATATTTAAATGACGTGCTTCTTTCGCTTTGTAAACAACACCGTGATAATATTCTCGATATATCTATACTTAGCGCAGACTAACTGACTGAGAGATATACATAGTAATGGCTGTTACAATAAACTTCCCACGTAAATCCACATGTATTTGAATCAAGCTCAGTATGGCATCCATATAAAATAAAACATATTCCATGATTGAGAATGTGCAGCGCCGGGCAACTAAACAACTACCAGGATTAAAGAATTTAACATACTCAGAAATACTGCAAAAATAAAACAACTACCATCTCTAAATTTTAGGGATATACCTACAAGAACAGGGGTACAGTCTGAAAATATTTCCACAGAGATCCAGAACAGAATTAAGGAGAAATGCCTTTGCTCTACGAGTGGTGAGAACATGGAATACACTACCCGAAATTATAGTGACATCAACAACCACAAATACATTTAAGAATAGACTAGACAAATACTGGATGAACCAAACAATGATGTACGAAGACTGAAAATCAACAATTACCGGAAGTGGAGAAGATTTATATATAGAGACTGACGAAGAGGAACTTTAGTTCCTGTATCAGTAAAAGAACCTAAGTAAGAATCGATTTGCAAACCCTTTGCCGATTTTATTGTTTTAGAAATTGCAATTAAAAAAAGAAAGATATTAACTTCTATTCTTATTGTGTAAATTTCCAACAATCTATGACTTCCATGAATTATTTCTTAATTCTAAATGCGTATTACATGTTCTTTATGAAAAATAAATATAACTCTCCCTCTACAATATATATAGCAATATTTTTGTTCTCTCTTTATTCATTTAAGTAAAAAAATAAACGAGATCTCTGGTAGCAATTTGTACAGTTTGTTCTTATTTTGTACTGTTACATCAATGTCCCAGGTAATGGGGAGGGTCTGGTGCCTACGAGTTTAACCCTTCTACATTCTGTATGTGCCTGTCTCAAGTCGGAAGCCTGTAAATTAGTGATTGTTGTTTGTTGCTGTATATCATATTTGTTTTTCGTTCATTTTTCTTTTTTTGTACATTATCAGGCCGTCAGTTTTTTCGTTTGAGTTGTTTTACATATGTCATCTTGTGGCCCTTTATAGCTCACTATGCAGTATGGTTTTTTCTCATTGTTGAAGGCCGTACGACGACATATAGTTCTAAACTTCTATATAAGGCCCCGTTGGAGAGTTGTCTCATTAGCAATCATGCCACATCTTCTTATTCTTATATTCGTAAAATTTGTCTCAGTTTTTCAACTTACAAAAATACATTTGATATCTTTCATGGATTCTAATATCTACATGTTCACACTACATTTACAGTCTCAACTTGTATATAAATTACCCTGTTTGTTCATGTACTTTAAACATTGTATTGTTTAGTATAGTTAAATGTATTGCATCCTTCGTAAAAAAAATACCCTTTTTCTTCAGAATTTGGGCGATTCAGGCCATGTAGTATGGTAAAGACACTTATCTATTATTGTAAGCCGTGTGTTTATTAGTTTAATAACTTAATTCATAATGGGAAACACAAATTTCTGTTTTCTCACAACCTGTCTCGTTTATTGCACCATAAATATGTAACTTGCAACACTCTATATTTGCTATAGTAGTATAAAAAAACAACTGAAAAAGCGTTATGTGACTTTGTTCTTTTCCCACGAGCAGGTATAATAAAATAATTCTAAAGCAAGGTAGGGTTAGCTTATATATTAGGGTTATCCGATATTTTTTGATATTATTTTATATTTGATACTTGATCATAGTGGAATCAAACGTTGGATTATCTTTATTGTAATCCGAAATTTACTTTTTTTGTATATCTATATACATTTGGTCAGCTTCTTAGGTGAGTTTTGTGTAGATGTTTTTAGTACTGTATGAGAATAAGAATATAAATGGTTGAAATCCTAACATCCAGTGGCAAATATTTGATGTTAATTCAGAACAAATAAAAAATTAGTATTTTATGAACTTTCTTAAAGGTAAGCCAACTAAATACAATACATCGATACATTGTACAAGTAATGTGTGCAATGAAATATAATAAGTTGGTACGCATGTAATGGATTTTAATAACTTGGTATATGTATGGTGATAAAATAAAACAAACTGGTATAAATGTCGATAAATAGTAATAATCAATAGTACGAAACTGAAATCTTTCCAGAAAGTCAAAGTTACATAAGAGATATAAGTTCCAATGCCGTAAATCATTGAGGCAACTGAGGCATGTGATGAAGGGCAAGGGAATATACTAAATTGTTTTAAACACAGACAGAGATGTGTTTGATAGCCAGAAAAATAGCCAAGGATTGTAAGGTCATTGAAATATGAAGAAAAATTAAGTTTTATGATAACATAACTCGATGTAAAATTGTGAATACACTTACATTTAAAGAGAATAATAAGGTATTTGAGATAAAATTGAGAATGGATCGTTTCATTATATCTTTGCAGACAACACTTAAAATGATAAAAACTGGTATCCTGAGAGCTTTATATCTGGGGCCGGTTGTTCAACTTGTCGTTAGGTCTAACGCTGTCGTTAAAATATGCTAACGCTTCGTTAAAATTTAACGCATGGTTAATCCTGTTGTTCATCTCTACGTTAGATTTAACGCAACGTTAAACTGTCGATAACTTCTATAAAATCTAACGCTGCTATAGACCATCGTTAAATACTTAACGAAGCGTTTTATTTGATAAAATGGCTGCACTGTTAATGGTACCTAGGCAAAGAAAAGAGAGAATCTTTAGAGGAATGGTTTCACATCTAAACAATTTGACTGACAATGAAATGAGGATCAGATATAGGTTTAGAAGAGATTCTATAGCCTACATATGCAATATTGTGGGTGATAAATTGAGAAGATCTACAGCAAAGGAAACTGCTCTAACAGTGGAGCAACAAGTATGCATAGCCTTGAGGTTTTATGCCTCTGGGTAATTTTTACAAGTAATTGGAGATAAAATGGGATACGACAAAGCAACTGTATCTAGAGCAGTGAATGATGTTACCAATGCTTTACTTGATGTTAAAGACAACTTCATCCATTGGCCAAAAGACATCAATTCTAAAAACAGGATGGTGTGGTTTACAGACAAATGAACTTCCCAAATGTTTTGGGGTGCATTGATTGCACACACATCTTCTTCTTCTTTTTCTGATATACAGTTACAGCTTCATTGCTTGAAGATTACGAACTGTTGCATGCGCGGAGTATATGATTAAAAATATGAACAAAAATATATCTTTAAATTTGTCGAATACTTGGTGATATTTACATATAAGAAAACAACAAGTGATTAAAAAATATGTACATTGTTATTTATAGAATTAAATTATGTTGTGGAGAACAGTTGGTGTCAACTGATCTCTATATGTTTCAATGGTTTGACATGCTACCACAACTTGTGGTAACAAGTTCCATTGGATGATTGTTTGCGGAAAGAATGACCATTAAGATAAGATAAAGATAAGATAAGATAAGAAATTTTATTTCAAGTCGGGTTACATTAAATACAAACATAAGCTCTGTAGAGCTTTTTGTCGACATTAATAACAATAACAACACACATATTAAGATACATAAAACACACATATGAGACATACAAATTATGATAGCTATATTGCTAGTAAAAAGTTCATAAATAAAAAGCATAGCACATGCAAGCAAAGCACTAAAACTGAAACATAAGCACATGCAAAGCAGAATGAAATAAATAAAGCAAACTAATTTCTATAAGCTACATGGAACAAACATTTAACACAAAATAAAATAAAGGTATTAAGATCTGCAGGAGCCACACCTGCATGAGTTGCCATTCCAGTTGTTGATCATACTTTTAAACTGGTTTAGGTTTGTCTGTGCACGGATCGTGTCAGGCAACTCATTCCATAGTGTAGCTCCAGCATATCTTAATGAATGAAGGCCAAAATGTGTGGTTCTCACCTGTGGAATTTCAACAGTTTGTTGTTTTCTAAAAGTATAAGATACATTTTTAAAATTAATGATATCATGGAGATACACCGGTGATTCTTTATGTAATATTTTAAAAGTTTCTATTGCCATCATTCTAAGGCGTCTTATTTTTAAAGAAGGTAAACCAGATTTTAACAACAGAGTTTCATAATCACTATCAAAATCTTCATATATGAACCTCAAGGCACGTTCTTGTATTTTTTCCATCTTTTTAGTATTACCCTCCCCACAAAAATGCCAAACCACAGGACAATAATTGAAATTAGACATAATATATGAATGATAAATAGTTAACCTTCCCAATTTAGATAGATGTTTTCCAATTCTTTTAAGAACATTTAACTGCCTTGATGCTTTTTTACAAATATCAGAGATATGAGTTTTAAACTTGAGTTGATAATCTATTGTCACCCCCAGGAGCTTTACCTCAGTGTCACATAAAATTTCATTCCGTCCAAATTGAATTTAATATTCCCACTTTTTGATTTATTCCCAACAGCAATAGCCTGAAATTTATCTGGATTAGCTTTCATTTTGTTATTAGCAAACCAATCAATTAACACAGCACTTTCCTTTTCCAAAGATTTAACTAATCCATTTAGGTCTGGTCCTGAGTGTGACAATGTATTATCGTCTGCATAATTATACAGTTCATTTTCTTTCACAAAATTGAAAATGTCGTGTAGAAAAATATTAAAAAGCACAGGACCCAAAATCGAGCCCTGCGGTACACCTTTATAGATATTTTGCCAGGTACTAAAATATGCACCGACTTTTACACACTGTTTCCTATTTGATAAGTAATTATCAATTAAATTAAGTGCCTCATTTGACAGGCCATATGCCTTCAATTTTAAAAGAAGTAAATTATGGGGTAAGCAGTCAAAGGCCTTAGAAAGGTCCATTAGCACAGCAGCCACATATAAATTTTGATCGACTGCTTTTTTCCAGTCCTCAATGACTTTTAGTAAGGCGGTGTTACAGCCATAGCCAGGTCTAAAAGCTGACAAGAAAGGATGAAATATTTTACTAAAATATTCTATTAGCTGCTGATATATGGCCCTTTCAAAGAACTTTGACACCACCGGAAGAATGCTAACAGGTCTGTAGTTTCCTGCCTCTAACTGACTATTCTTTTTATGCAGTGGAACTATTTGTAGCTGTCTTTAGAGGTGGATATTTGCCTAAATGTTTGAGTATGAGATTTTCTTGTTCTAGTATCTGATGGTATGAGGACTAGTGATGGGATGGCAATGAGTCCATGGATGACCTTATATAACATGATAAGTCTGGTTTTGAGGCGGCGCTCAGTGAGTGAGGGCCATTGTAGTTCGTTTAACATGGATGTAACACTACTGGTGTTGTGGTAATTGTTACATACATATCGGGCCGCACGCCTCTGTACCATTTCAAGCTTATTTTTATATTCTGCTGTGTGTGGATCCCATAAACTACAGGCATATTCAAGTTTTGGTCTCACTATTGATTGGTAAGCACGGGATTTGATACTGGTGTTAGAAATTTTTAAGTTTCGCCTCAGAAAGCCAAGAGATTTATTTGCATTTGATATGATGTTGTAGTGATTGTTCCATTTTAAGTTAGACTGTAGGGTTACGCCGAGATATTTTGCAGATGTTACTGGTTCTAAAATATGGTTATGTAGGATGTAATCGTGTTTAAATGGTTTCTTTTTTTGTGTGATGGTTAAGATTGTACATTTTCCTGGATGAAAGGCCATGAGCCAATCAGCCTCCCATTTAGCTGCTGCATTAAGATCTTTTTGTAAATTTGTGCAGTCTTGTTGACATGTAATTTCTCGGTATATAATACTATCATCAGCGAAGAGTCGTAATTTGCTGTGTTCGAGGTATTCTGGAAAATCGTTGATGTAAATTAAAAAGAGTATAGGCCCAAGGACGGTTCCTTGGGGGACCCCTGATGTTATTGGTGCTGTATTTGATGTTATTCCGTCTATTACCACCGTTTGCGTACGGTCTGATAAGAAAGCCTGAATCCATTTTAGAGTGTTCCCTTGAATGCCATAGTATTTTAGTTTATAGAGTAGACGTTTGTGGGGAACTTTATCGAAGGCCTTGGCAAAATCCATAATAATGAGGTCTGTTTGTATATTTTTGCTGTTGTTGTTATGAAGTTCTTGTATAAATTGAATTAGTTGTGATTCACATGATCTCGATTTTCGGAAACCATGTTGGAGGTCGTAGAGTATGTTATTTGCCTCTAAATAGTTCATAATGTTACTTGTCACAATATGTTCCATCAATTTACAACAAATACAAGTGAGTGAAATTGGTCTATAATTTTCAGCCTTGTATCGTTCGCCCTTTTTAAATGCTGGTGCAACAATTGCATGTTTCCAGTCTTTTGGTGTTATTCCCGATTCCAGAGATTTGGTAAATATGGTGGTAAGGATAGGTGCTATTTGTGCTTTTAGTTCTTTTAATACACGTCCACTGATGTTATCTGGACCACTTGCTTTGTGTGGATTTAGTTTATGTAATAATTTTTCGACACCTGGTGTAGTGATGTTTATTTCTGGCATTTTTGTGTATGGGCTTGGACCCTTATCAGGAATATTTGATGGTGGTTCATTAGTAAATACTGACTGAAATTGTTGGTTAAGAATGTCTGCTTTTTCAGTAGTGTCTGTTACAAGTATACCTTCTTTTTTCAGAGGCGCAATTCCTGTATTATCATTTCTAGTGCTTTTGATGAACTGAAATAGCTTTTTTGGTTTTGTGTTTGTGGACTGATGATAGTCCGGTTCATTGATTGGTAAATCACAAATAATTTGTTCTATGTAGTTCCAGTATGCCTTTCTTTGTTCTTTTTGTTCTGTTTGTTTTAGTTTCTTGTATTTAGAAGGATTTCTATTTCTATTTTTATAACACTTATTTTTCTTGTTAATAAGTTTCCTAAGGTTGTTGTTTACCCACGGTAGTCTATGCTTGTATGTGAGCATTTTGTGAGGTACATTTGACTCTATTGATTTTAGAAGATCGTTTTTGAAGGTGTTCCATAGTGTATCTGCATCACTCGAGTCATACAATTTATTGATGGTATTAAGTGTTGTAGTAAGGTCAATTTTTATATTGTTCCAGTTTGCCTCTTTATATTGTAGTATTTTTCTTGGTGTTTCTCTTACTCTTTTAAGCCAGGTGTCCATTTCTACATAAACTATATCGTGATCTGCTGAGCCAATAGGTGGTAAAGTGTTGAGTTTATTGATGCTAGTTGGATTGTTTACAAGAATGAGATCTAATATTCTGTCTTTACGTGTTGGTTTGTCTGTGGCTTGGTGCAAGTTATGATTTGTTATTATGTCTAACAGAAGCTGATGTTGTTTAGCATCTGGTTTGCCTAAGATGAATGCTGGTATTGACCAGTCAATGTGTCCAAGATTAAAGTCCCCTCCTAACCATATATTTGTGGTTGTTGTATTATCTAGTCTATTTAAGGAGATGTTGAGTTGTTCCAAAGATGTACCTTTATCTGATGGGGATCTATAGTAACTACCAACACAGATCTTTTTTGTGCCAGAGATGTTAATTTCTGCCCAAACTATTTCACAATCTGTTTTAAGTTCTACAATTTCAGAACTAATAAACTCTTTGGTGATAGCTATTAGAAGATCAAGATCAAGATACAAGATACAAGGGCCATCAGAGGACGAGGCAGCTTTTGTCAACAGAATGGGGTTCCATAGTGTGAACGTGCAGGCAGCAGGGGTCACCACACCAGGCGAAGTGAGCGACAAAGTCGCTCTAGGTCTCCCCACTTCGCTCTAGAGAAGCTCCAGGGAGAAGTTTATGTCGCCCTCGATTTTCAGTAAAATTCCCCAATGTCGCCTCATGATTTTTGAGAAATTCTCGATTGAAACGTATTTTTAAAACGACCGATAGGTATTGAAATACAAAGCATGTTTTCCCCAAATTCTGAACTGATTTCTCCGCGATAGTATCATACTTCAACATAAAAATTGCTTTCCCAGGTGTACTATAAGCAAGAAAAAAGAAAAATCTCGATTTTGTTATGATTGTTTATTGTCCGCCATCTTTGTTATTGAAAATTGTAGATGGCGCCATTTCATCTTTTCAACTCTCATCATTTATCTAATCCATATTGATATGCACTATTAATTTTGATTTTCTTATATTTACTGACAATATGTGATGCCCCATAAAAAATTTCAGATTTCTTTTCAAAAACAGAATATTATCAACTGGTATCCACTTGTATTTTTGCTACTCACGTAGTTTAGTACACTGCCGGGAACCAACACAACGATTATAAACTACAAAACGCAGTCGGTTTTTCGTTCAGGATTTTGTTTTACAGACTGATACATGTGCTTTGTTTCAGCTAAAGGTCCTTCAAACAGTATTTCAATGAATATCTGCTCATTAATTTGATTAGGATTGGCAATATTCACTTCCGAAGTCCTATATTTTTGAAAAATATAAAGTAAGAATTTTTGACGCGGATCGCACCGTATTTGTTTTTGATTTACAAGTACCTATTCAAATCCGGTTATGAAAAATACGACTTTTCTGATGTTACTTTTTGTGATTTAGTCATATTTAAACACTTGTGAAGTGTTTTAGAATCAATTACATACATTTCTAACGGCAACTTGATTTTGGAAATCGGCATTTCCATGAAAATAACGCAAACGTTTGCGATTACATGTACACGATTTGAAATTAACAGTTTAACTTTACGTTTTCAACACATGTCAAACAGTTTTCTCTCTGATTTCTTATTAAATATTATTCTAAGAACAAATACATTTTTGAATCATGATCTTAGCTATGAAAGACAGTGAAACCGTATTTTAACTTTTCTTAATTGATTATTAATTTTGTTTTAAAAGGTTCTTAGACTTGATTTACATGGTTTAATTTTAAAATCTTTGAAATGCAGCATAATTTGATCAACGTCAAATCTTCAATTCATCCAGACCTACATGTACCAGAATAAACATAGCTCTTATGCCATTAACTTATGGTCCTTATGTCATGAAATTTTTTGACAATTTGCATAGGTACACATGTAAATAAAAAAGTATTTCAGACTACAAGCATGGCAAGACAAGGACTTACAAAATGTACTTCCTTAGCAATTGTCATGCAAAAATGATTCGAAAAGTAACAAAAAGGATAGATTCTTTGAAAATTTTGTTCATAAAAAGTATTAACACGATCTGTCGATTTTCCCTGAAGTCTCCCTGTTGTGCCTTCACTTCTCCCTGAAGTCTCCCTGTTGGGTCTTCACTTCTCCCTGTTTGGCTGCCAGGGAGAAGTGACTTCTCCCTATAATTTTGAAGTGTGGTGACCCCTGCAGGCTGTGTGTGATTACGAAGGTACTAATTTAATTTGTTTATATCCTCTTCGTCTGTTTATTTGTTTACCTTTGTTATTATCTCCCTTAAACTTTTTCGTCAGTAAGTCAACAATTCGGCCCTCGATCTTATATAAACTGGACCCCAGTTGTGTTCACTTATCGCTACACTGACAACAGGTATGGCCTAAATCCCGTGGTCTTTCTGACCACGGGATTTAATAATTTGACGAGACTAGTACATCATGTGCTATGTTAACCCGAATAATCCAGTCGTTATATTACGATCACTTCGATCACTCCATTAACGCCTGAATGCATCCACGATAAAAATGCGTCAACCGGAAATTTCTAAAAACGAACTGCATCATGGGATATATTATATATTGACATATGGCGCGAAATAGAGGAGGAGTTAAAATTGTTTGTAAACATGTACAATGGAGCAAGAAACTTGTTTTCATTGTACACACGTGTTTGATCTGAAAAATTTATCGAAGGAATGTAGAAGGAATATACATAAGATTCACGGTGAGATCAATATTTTAGAAACTTTGAAGTCAGTTTACGGTGGTGTCGAACTGCATGATTTCAGTGATTTTGAACAAGACTGTTTTGTTTGCAGTAAGTGCTATAGTGTTATACAGGGTATATATAGGAGTCAGAAGAAACTTTCTACTTTGACAGACTCTTTGAAAAGTGTAGCATCTACAAAATTTTCATCGCTGAATCCAGAAAACACAACTGTAGTGGGAACCACTAATGACAGGACGATTGCCCGGATAGTGACAGGACGGTTGACCGGACGACATATAAATAGTCATAACTTTTTTGTTATCTGATAGATTTGTTTAATATTTGTAAACCTGAAAGATATTAAACTATATTTTATGAATATAAAAAAAAAGAGGAAAAATAATTATTTATGAGCAAAAAAAGTTGACCGGACGGTATTCACACTCGCCAATATACGCTAAATATATATTCAACTGGTTGACGACAAGTGTTAATATCTCTTTTGTTTTACAATATTTGTCCATAAAACTCAGGAATCTGTGAGATTTATAAATATATTATACGAAAATATAAACTTGATTGCAAAAAAACGTGTTTTTCTCAAAAAAAGTTGACCGGACGGTATTCACCCTCGCCGATATACGCTATATATATATTGAAATGGTCGACGACAAGGGTTAATATCTCTTTTGTTTTACAATATTTGTCCATGAAAATCAGGAACCTGTGAGATTGAATAGTATATTACACGAAAATATAAACTTTAAAGTAAAAAAGAAAAAAAATCTGCAAAAAAAGTTGACCGGACGGTATTCACCCTCGCCGATATACGCTATATATTTATTCAACTGGTCGACGACAAGTGTTGATATCTCTTTTGTTTTACAATATTTTATCATGAAATTCAGGAATCTGTGAGAATAATAAATATTGGATACGACAATATAAACTTTATAGTGAAAAAAAAAGTTTGTCTCCAAAAAAAGTTGACCGGACGGTGTTCACATTCGCCGATGTACGCGTTAATTATATTGAACTGATACAAATAAGTGTCAATATCTTATTTGTTTTACAATATTTTTACAGGAAACTAAGAAATCTACGAGATCAATAAATACTTGATATGAAAATATAAACTTTATAGTAAATAAAAATGTTTTTCTTCAAAAAAAGATGACCGGACGGAACAAACATTCGCCGTTATATGCCTTAATATAAGTTGGTAGACCCAAGTGTTTATATCTCTTTTATTTTATCAAATTTATGAAATCTGAGAGATCAATAAGTACTTGATATGAAAATATAAACTTTATATCAAATATGTTAAATGTTGTTCTTAAAAAAAAAAGTTGATCTGAGGGAATTAACATTCGCCGATATTATTATTTAAATATATTGTACTGATCAACACAAGTTTTAATATCTCTTCATTTTTATAATATATCTGTCCATGAAATGAAATAATTTGTGAGATTAAATAAATATTTTACAAGAAAAATATACTTTAAAGTAAAAACAATGAGCCCAAAATGTTTATGTGAGCGAGTTCACCAATGCATATTAGAAGTAATGATATTTAATCAAATTAATCTAATTTTGACACTTGTTGTAATCACCAATCAAGCCAAATAACATGTCATTAAAGTTTTTACACCTGAGACATCAAATACATTTAATTGAATTACCTTATAATCAGTTGGTAATTAGTATCCAATTAAAGAAGAAATTTTATGAAGTTCAGGATTTCAGATTAACATTTAACTCACCTAATAATAACTATTCAATTGTTCAGTCATTTATGCTCTGACTTTCAACCAGATCAGATCACACAAATTATATTTCTACTATATTTTGCTTTTAGCATGTCTTTTTAAAGACAATTTTCAATATATATATTCATTATTGAACTATTGATATAGATAGATTGATAATTGTGTTACTATATATATTGCTTTATTCAAAAGCATGTCTTTTTAAAGACAGTTGTCAAACATATATTTATAAATACAAAGTAAACAGATTGATATTAGTGCTACTATATATATTGCTTTATTTAAAGGCATGTCTTTATAAAGACAGTTGTATAGCCATCATATTAGTACAACTTACCAGTAGACAAAATATCAAAATGGACAGTGGGTCTATTGTCTATATGCATACAGATGTATTACATCAAACAGAAATAGTAGATATTTTAACTAAACCTGAAACATCTTGTACATCGAATGTTCCCCCTTATAAGCCAAACGATGTAATTTTGAAATAAAAGGTATATCCTGCTCGAAATTCCCACTTCCACCTCCCCGTTGGTAAGCAGGGGGCAGAATTATTCTGGCAGACGGAAGGGGTCGGTTACCAATTTGTTGCCGCCAATTTTTACCATTTGAACAAATTGAAACAATTTCATTTATTCGATAGTAATATAAACTATTAACTATAAACAAGGATTTCTAACTATACAAATCACCAGGCAGAAGCTAGCGAACAATAGCTAGCAAACAATAAGCCAGCGAACAATAAGGCGATATATCGAGAAACCAAAAAACAGAATAAGACAACAACGGCCGTTAAATAAAAAAATATTCAAAAAGGCAGAAAATCAATTAAAATATAGCAATTTTAACTCAATTTTGAAATGGTCAAAAAATTAGGGGGGGGGGGGGGGGGGGGGTCGGCCTATTCCAGGGCTTCTAGAGAAAAATAATGAGGGGTGTCACGGGGAATGACTATTAAAGTCTTGTAGAGGAGAAACAGGCGCTTCTTTTGCGCTAAGTATCGAAGGGCGCTAAGTTCAAAAATCTGAAACTAGAGCTCAAAATTCGAAAAAAAATGTCAAAAAATTAGGGGGGGGGGGTCGGCCTATTCTAGGACTTCTAGAGAAAAATAATGAGGGGTGTCACGGGGTATGACTATATAGGTCTTGTAGAGGAGAAACAGGCGCTTCTTTTGCACTAGGTATCGAAGGGCGCTATGTTCAAAAATCTGAAACTAGAGCTCAAAATTCGAAAAAAAATGTCAAAAAATGGGGGTAGGGTCGGCCGATTCCAGGAGTTCTAGAGAAAAATAATGGGGGTGTCACGGGATATGACTATATAGGTCTTGTAGAGGAGAAACAGGCGCTTCATTTGCACTAGGTATCGAAGGGCGCTATGTTAAAAATATAAAACTAGAGCTCAAATTTTGAAAAAAATGTCAAAAAATTAGGGGGGTCGGCCTATTCTAGGACTTCTAGAGAAAAATAATGAGGGGTGTCACGGGGTATGACTATATCGGTCTTGTAGAGGAGAAACAGGCGCTTCTTTTGCGCTAGTTATCGAAGGGCGCTATGTTCAAAAATCTGAAACTAGAGCTCAAAATATGAAAAAAAATGTCAAAAAATTAGGGGGGTCGGCCTATTCTAGGACTTCTAGAGAAAAATAATGAGGGGTGTCACGGGGAATGACTATATAAGTCTTGTAGAGGAGAAACAGGTGCTTCTTTTGCACTAGGTATTGAAGGGCGCTATGTTCAAAAATCTGAAACTAGAGCTCAAAATTCGAAAAAAATGTCAAAAAAATGGGGGTAGGGTCGGCCTATTCCAGGAGATCTAGAGAAAAATAATGGGGGTGTCACGGGATATGACTATATAGGTCTTGTAGAAGAGAAACATGCACTTCTTTTGCGCTAGGTATCGAAGGGCGCTATGTTCAAAAATCTGAAACTAGAGCTCAAAATTCGAAAAAAATGTCCATAAAATGGGGGTAGGGTCGGCCTATTCCAAGAGTTCTAGAGAAAAATAATGAGGGGTGTCACGGGATATGGCTATATAGGTCTTGTAGAAGAGAAACAGGCGCTTCTTTTGCACTAGGTATTGAAGGGCGCTATGTTCAAAAATCTGAAACTAGAGCTCAAAATTCGAAAAAAATGTCCAAAAAATGGGGGTAGGGTCGGCCTATTCCAGGAGTTCTAGAGAAAAATAATGGGGGGTGTCACGGAATATGACTATATAGGTCTTGTAGAGGAGAAACAGGCGCTTCTTTTGCGCTAGGTATCGAAGGGCGCTATGTTCAAAAATCTGAAACTAAAGCTCAAAATTTGAAAAAAATGTCCAAAAAATTAGGGGGGTCGGCCTATTCTAGGACTTCTAGAGAAAAATAATGAGGGGTGTCACGGGGTATGACTATATTGGTCTTGTAGAGGAGAAACAGGCGCTTCTTTTGCGCTAGGTATCGAAGGGCGCTATGTTCAAAAATCTGAAACTAGAGCTCAAAATATGAAAAAAAATTCAAAAAATTAGGGGGGTCGGCCTATTCTAGGACTTTCGAATTTTGAGCTCTAGTTTCAGATTTTTGAACATAGCGCCCTTCGATACTTAGCGCAAAAGAAGCGCCTGTTTCTCCTCTACAAGACCTTTATAGTCATTCCCCGTGACACCCCTCATTACTTTTCTCTAGAAGCCCTGGAATAGGCCGACCCCCCTAATTTTTTGACATTTTTTTTCAAAATTTGAGCTCTAGTTTTAGATTTTTTGACATAGCGCCCTTCGATACCTAATGCAAAAGAAGCGCCTGTTTCTCCTCTACAAGACCTATATAGTCATATCCCGTGACACCCCTCATTAGTTTTCTCTAGAAGCCCTGGAATAGGCCGACCCTACCCCCATTTTTTGACATTTTTTTTCGAATTTTGAGCTCTAGTTTCAGATTTTTTAACATAGCGCCCTTCGATACCTAGTGCAAAAGAAGCGCCTGTTTCTCCTCTACAAGACCTATATAGTCATATCCCGTGACACCCCCCATTTTTTTTCTCTAGAACTGGAATCGGCCGACCCCCCCCCCCCCCTAATTTTTTGACATTTTTTTTTCGAATTTTGAGCTCTAATTTAAGATTTTTGAACATAGCGCCCTTCGATACCTAGTGCAAAAGAAGCGCCTGTTTCTCCTCTACAAGACTTATATAGTCATACCCCGTGACACCCCTCATTATTTTTCTCTAGAAGTCCTAGAATAGGCCGACCCCCCTAATTTTTTGACATTTTTTTTCGAATTTTGAGCTCTAGTTTCAGATTTTTGAACATAGCGCCCTTCGATACTTAGCGCAAAAGAAGCGCCTGTTTCTCCTCTACAAGACCTTTATAGTCATTCCCCGTGACACCCCTCATTATTTTTCTCTAGAAGCCCTGGAATAGGCCGACCCCCCTAATTTTTTGACATTTTTTTCAAATTTTGAGCTCTAGATTAAACAATGACATAAAACGTGCTATATTTTACAGGGTAGGACTACTTTTACATACGTTCTAAATTGGAGAGGGTGCATAGGTGGCCCTACACCTACAAATAATCCGTTGTAAGATGCATAGTTATTGTGGTACTGAATATTAGCCTAAAAAGTTATGCGACTTGTTAAATCAATAGATTGGATAAAAACCATTTCAAAATTGAGTTAAAATTGCTATATTTTAATTGATTTTCTGCCGTTTTGAATATTTTTTTATTTAACGGCCGTTGTTGTCTTATTCTGTTTTTTGGTTTCTCGATATATCGCCTTATTGTTCGCTGGCTTATTGTTCGCTAGCTATTGTTCGCTAGCTTCTGCCTGGTATACAAATCCTTGCTATAAAGGTTATTTTCTCATAAAATATTGCTATTAACAATATTATAACCAAAGAAGAGATATTTTAGTCTTGTGTCGATCAGTTCAATATATTTAAGGCATATATCGATTGAATGTAAAATCCGTCCGGTCAATTTTTTTTTTTTTTTTTTTATTATTTAAAAATATAGTTTAATTTTTCGTATAATATATTTATTCATCTCCAATGTTCATAAATTTCAAGGACAGATATGGTAAAAAAAATAATATTAACACTTATGTCAATCAATTTATTATTATTAAGGCATATATCGGTCCGGTCAACTTTTTTTTTAAGAAAAATATTTTTTTTATCATAGAGTTTATATTTTCATATCATATATTTATTTATCTCGCACATATCTCAGTTTTATGAAAAAATATTGTTTACAAAAAAAAATATTTACATTTTTTGTCGCTCAGTTCAATATAATCAACGCGTACATCGGCGAGGGTGAATACCGTCCGGTCAACTTTTTTTGCAGATTTTTTTTCTTTTTTACTTTAAAGTTTATATTTTCGTGTAATATACTATTCAATCTCACAGGTTCCTGATTTTCATGGACAAATATTGTAAAACAAAAGAGATATTAACACGTTGACCATTTCAATATATATATAGCGTATATCGGCGATGGTGAATACCGTCCGGTCAACTTTTTTTTGAGGAAAACACATTTTTTTGCAATCAAGTTTATATTTTCGTATAATATATTTATAAATCTCACAGATTCCTGAGTTTCATGGACAAATATTGTAAAACAAAAGAGATATTAACACTTGTCGTCTACCAGTTGAATATATATTTAGCGTATATTGGCGAGTGTGAATACCGTCCGGTCAACTTTTTTTGCTCAACAATAATTATTTTTCCTCTTTTTTTTTATATTCATAAAATATAGTTTAATATCTTTCAGGTTTACAAATATTAAACAAATCTATCGGATAACAAAAAAGTTATGACTATTTATATGTCGTCCGGTCAACCGTCCTGTCACTATCCGGGCAATCATCCTGTCATTAGTGCAACCCAACTGTAGTTACGCCATGGTTCAAATCATGCTCACTTGGAGGTATTTATAGTCTTTATAAATGTGCTTAAGACCATGGTCTTATATTGATGACGTCATGCCGATTCGGAAGTCCTCGGGATTATTTAAAAAAAAAAATGGATGACGATCTAAATGCTTCCATACTTTCCAGAAAAGTGAAAAATACAAAAAAGCAAACACTTAAACCATACAGAAAGAAATTTTTTGAGCTAGGCGAAACTCAGTATGATTTTTCTAGTCGGAAAAGAGCAAAATGTGGCTACTGTAAGTACAGTGCGACCTGCAAATTGAATCTCCGAATAAAGTTTAGCTGTCTTATTTGATGTTTTAAAAATGTACAAATATTAAGGCCTCTGTGTAAGTCTTTAATATTCATCATAGATATTAAGACCATGCCCATGGGATAGTACCATGATCTTGTATCTGGATCATTAAGTATAAATTATAGACCACATGACAGCTCTCATGATTTGACATGTAAATGTTACGTAGTATTATAATATAAGTTAAATGGTTCGCTACTGACACCCTACAGATCAATAGAGGGTTATTAAAATCCTTACAGGGTGAAGCAAGACCGTGTACCCTCTATGAGTACCATGGTCTTATATCTTAACTGTAAAAAATAAGACCATGGGACCTTGTACCCTCGGTGAGTACCATGGTCTTGTATCTTTACTATAGAAAATAAGACCATGGGACCGTGTACCCTATGTGAGTACCATGGTCTTAGATTTTAACTATAGAACATAAGACCATGGGACCGTGTATCCTCTATGAGTACCATGGTCTTATATCTTAACTATAGAACATAAGACCATGGGTTTGTGTTCTTTATGAGTACCATGGTCTTATATCTTAACTATAGAATATAATACCATGGGACTGTATACCCTCTTTGAGTACCATGGTCTTATATCTTAACTATAGAATATAAGACCATGGGACCGTGAACCCTCTATGAGTACCATGGTCTTATATCTTAACTATAGAACATAAGACCATGAGACTGTATACCCTCTGTGAGTACCATGGTCTTGTATCTTAACTGTAAAAAATAAGACCATGGAACCGTGTACCCTCTGTGAGTACCATGGTCTTGTATCTTTACTATAGAAAATAAGACCATGGGACCGTGTACCCTATGTGAGTACCATGGTCTTAGATTTTAACTATAGAACATAAGACCATGGGACCGTGTATCCTCTATGAGTACCATGGTCTTATATCTTAACTATAGAATATAAGACCATGGGTTTGTGTCCTTTATGAGTACCATGGTCTTATATCTTAACTATAGAATATAAGACCATGGGACTGTATACCCTCTTTGAGTACCATGGTCTTATATCTTAACTATAGAATATAAGACCATGGGACCGTGAACCCTCTATGAGTACCATGGTCTTATATCTTAACTATAGAATATAAGACCATGAGACTGTATACCCTCTGTGAGTACCATGGTCTTGTATCTTAACTGTAAAAAATAAGACCATGGGACCGTGTACCCTCTGTGAGTACCATGGTCTTGTATCTTTACTATAGAAAATAAGACCATGGGACCGTGTACCCTATGTGAGTACCATGGTCTTATATCTTAACTATAGAACATAAGACCATGGGTTTGTGTACCCTCTATGAGTACCATGGTCTTATATCTTAACTATAGAATATAAGACCATGGGACTGTATACCCTCTGTGAGTACCATGGTCTTATATCTTAACTATAGAATATAAGACCATGGGATCGTGTACCCTCTATGAGTACCATGGTCTTATATCTTAACTATAGAATATAAGACCATGGGACTGTATACCCTCTGTGAGTACCATGGTCTTATATCTTAACTATAGAATATAAGACCATGGGACTGTATACCCTCTGTGAGTACCATGGTCTTATATTTTAACAATAGAACATAAGACCATGGGACCGTGTATCCTCTATGAGTACCATGGTCTTATATCTTAACTATAGAATATAAGACCATGGGATCGTGTACCCTCTATGAGTACCATGGTCTTATATCTTAACTATAGAATATAAGACCATGGGACTGTATACCCTCTGTGAGTACCATGGTCTTATATCTTAACTATAGAACATTAGACCATGGGACAGTGTACCCTCTATGAGTACCATGGTCTAATATTTCAAGTGTAGAATAAAGGACCATGGGACTGTGTACCCTCTGTGAGTACCATGGTCTTATATCTTAACTATAGAACATAAAACCATGGGTTAGTGTACCTTCTATGAGTACCATGGTCTTATATCTTAACTATAGAATATAAGACCATGGGACTGTATACCCTCTGTGAGTACCATGGTCTTATATCTTAACTATAGAATATAAGACCATGAGACTGAGTACCCTCTATGAGTACCATGGTCTTATATCTTAACTATAGAACATAAGCCCATGGGATTGTGTACCCTCTGTGAGTACCATGGTCTTATATCTTAACTATAGTATATAAGACCATGGGACTGTATACCCTCTGTGAGTACCATGGTCTTATATCTTAACTATAGAATATAAGACCATGGGACAGTGTACCCTCTATGAGTACCATGGTCTTATATTTTAAGTGAAGGATATAAGACCATGGGACTGTGTACCCTCTATGAGTCCCATGGTCTTATATCTTAACTATAGAATATAAGACCATGGGACTGTACACCCTCTGTGAGTACCATGGTCTTATATCTTAACTATACATCATAAAACCATGGGACTGTATACCCTCTGTGAGTACATTGGTCTTATATCTTAACCATAGAACATAAGACCATGGGACCGTGAACCCTCTATGAGTACCATGGTCTTATATCTTAACTATAGAATATAAGACCATGGGACTGTATACCCTTTATGAGTACCATGGTCTTATATTTTAAGTGAAGAAAATAAGACCATGGGACCGTGTACCCTCTATGAGTACCATGGTCTTATATTTTAAGTGAAGAAAATAAGACCATGGGACCGTGTACCCTCTATGAGTACCATGGTCTAATGGGACTTTTAACCCTCCATGAGTACCATGGTCTGATATCTGAAGTATAGAACATAAGACCATGGGATACCATTTATGAGTACCATGTATCAAAAGTATAGAACATAAGATCTTTGGAAAGGATAACAGCTTTATAAATACTATGGTGTTATTTAACAATAAGACCAATTATACTATTATAAAAAAGCAAGCTGCATGTACATGTTGCACTATCATGACTATTAAGGTTTACACCCTATTTTTACAGCAACTAAAAAAGACAACCATGGAAACCTGTTGACAGATTTTGATCAGTTATCACCATCTCAATCTAGTGAATCCACATCTCAATTCAGTGAAGCCACACCATCTCAATCTATTTTGGCCACTTCATCACAATTCAGTACTACTAGTGAATCCACATTATCTCAATCCACTGAAGTCACACACCAAACTTCTCCTGTGCCATTAGATCAACCCATTGCAGATAATGATACATCTTCAGTATTACTATTAAATCAATGTATACTGGTAAATATTTAGTTTATATTCATCAATAGAACCATATATTGATAACCTAATTTATATTAGAATATACTAACAACTATCCATGTATGAACTGTAAAATTGATTAATCATTGTTTGTCATGTGGCAACAATTTCATACACAGATCTAATATATTGAATTCCAACAGAAAGTAAAATGGTGGTCTGTACAATTTAACATTATCAAGCAACATTCACTTGCTTCAGATTGACAAAAGAACATAAAGGTTTGGAAAAGTGTAATATAAGACAGAGTAATAGCTTTGAAAGAATGTATCAGTAAAAATAATTACCCTCAGAAACAAAACAATTATCAACCGATGCTAGGCATATCACATGGGCCTCTGGAAATGTGTTGTTGAACTTCAAGATCTATAAATAAGGTAACGTGTAAATTGAATATACAAGTCTTCACATCTGTGTCTTTTAGTTGTCTCATTTGTACCAAATGTAATTATTATAACAGCTTTAACTAAGGTGTACTTTGTACTTAGGTGAGGTTAGGTGAAAATTAAGAAGTTAAAATTGATACTATAAGCTGGTAGAGCATCAACTAGTACATGTAGTAAGGATAAAAATAAGTTTTCTATTATTCATCCACTTTTTTTCTACAGTATATCAAAAAATTGTTTTTATAACAGTACTCTTAATTGCATATTTGGTGTATCAAACATTTTCAACTTTAATAGCTGTTTTGTCTTCTTTAAAATATTTTTACCTTCTTCTTCAGACCATTCCAACTATCTTGTAAAGTTTTAGGCATTTTCTTTAATGATAATACTGAAAGTAAAGAATATATCATTTCAACAGTAATTGATATTTGTTATATCTGAATTTAGGACTGAAAACTTTATTAAAAAAGAAAAAAATAGAAAAATATTTTTTACCGTACAAGCCTTAATCTGTTATTTTGGAGACAAGCCCATGACATGTTCTTAGTGTGTATATTAGGGACTAGTCTTAGGGATTTTTTTTGGAAGACAAGACCATAACATGTTGTGAGTGAGTGTATTGTAACCTGGTCTTATAGAAAGAAAAAAATAAGATAAGACCATAAAATGTTGCTAGTGAGTACATTTTGTATATTGGTACCCAGTCTTATAGAAAAAAAAATAATAAGACCATGGGATCTGTGATTTAGTATATTTTCAGTACCTGGTCTTTTAGAATTTTGTTTGAGATAAGACCATATTCTTCACTTAAAATATAAGTACACTGTCCCATGGTCTTATATTCTATAGTTAAGATATAAGACCATGGTACTCACAGAGGGTATACAGTCCCATGGTCTTATATTCTATGGTTAAGATATAAGACCATGGTACTCACAGAGGGTATACAGTCCCATGGTCTTATATTCTATGGTTAAGATATAAGACCATGGTACTCACAGAGGGTATACAGTACAGTGGTCTTATATTCTATAGTAAAGATATAAGACCATGGTACTCACAGAGGGTACAAGGTCCCATGGTCTTATAGTCTATAGTTAAGATATAAGACCATGGTACTCATAGGGGGTACACAGTCCCATGGTCTTATGTTCTACATTTAAAATATTAAGACCATGGTACTCATAGGGGGTACACAATCCCATGGTCTTATGTTCTACACTTAAAATATAAGACCATGGTACTCATAGAGGGTACACTGTCCCATGGTCTTATATTCTATAGTTAAGGTATAAGACCATGGTACTCACAGAGGGTATACAGTCCCATGGTCTTATATTCTATGGTTAAGATATAAGACCATGGTACTCACAGAGGGTATACAGTACAGTGGTCTTATATTCTATAGTAAAGATATAAGACCATGGTACTCACAGAGGGTACAAGGTCCCATGGTCTTATAGTCTATAGTTAAGATATAAGACCATGGTACTCATAGGGGGTACACAGTCCCATGGTCTTATGTTCTACATTTAAAATATTAAGACCATGGTACTCATAGGGGGTACACAATCCCATGGTCTTATGTTCTACACTTAAAATATAAGACCATGGTACTCATAGAGGGTACACTGTCCCATGGTCTTATATTCTATAGTTAAGGTATAAGACCATGGTACTCACAGAGGGTATACAGTCCCATGGTCTTATATACTATAGTTAAGATATAAGACCATGGTACTCACAGAGGGTACACAATCCCATGGGCTTATGTTCTATAGTTAAGATATAAGACCATGGTACTCATAGAGGGTACCCGGTCTCATGGTCTTATATTCTATAGTTAAGATATAAGACCATGGTACTCATAGAGGGTACACAGTCTCATGGTCTTATGTTCTATAGTTAAGATATAAGACCATGGTACTCACAGAGGGTATACAGTCCCATGGTCTTATGTTCTATGGTTAAGATATAAGACCATGGTACTCATAGAGGGTACACAGTCCCATGGTCTTATGTTCTATAGTTAAGATATAAGACCATGGTACTCACAGAGGGTACACGGTCCCATGGTCTTATGTTCTACATTTAAAATATTAAGACCATGGTACTCATAGGGGGTACACAGTCCCATGGTCTTATGTTCTACACTTAAAATATAAGACCATGGTACTCATAGAGGGTACACTGTCCCATGGTCTTATATTCTATAGTTAAGATATAAGACCATGGTACTCACAGAGGGTATACAGTCCCATGGTCTTATATACTATAGTTAAGATATAAGACCATGGTACTCACAGAGGGTACACAATCCCATGGGCTTATGTTCTATAGTTAAGATATAAGACCATGGTACTCATAGAGGGTACTCGGTCTCATGGTCTTATATTCTATAGTTAAGATATAAGACCATGGTACTCATAGAGGGTACACAGTCCCATGGTCTTATGTTCTATAGTTTAGATATAAGACCATGGTACTCACAGAGGGTACACGATCCCATGGTCTTATGTTCTATAGTTTAGATATAAGACCATGGTACTCACAGAGGGTACACGATCCCATGGTCTTATGTTCTACACTTAAAATATAAGACCATGGTACTCATAGAGGGTACACTGTCCCATGGTCTTATATTCTATAGTTAAGATATAAGACCATGGTACTCACAGAGGGTACACAGTCCCATGGTCTTATGTTCTATGGTTAAGATATAAGACCATGGTACTCATAGAGGGTACACAGTCCCATGGTCTTATGTTCTATAGTTAAGATATGACCATGGTACTCACAGAGGAGGTATTTATAGCTTCCGAAAGAAGGGTTAAGACCATGGTCTTATTGAGTAAAGTATCGCACTGCGCATGTATTCGATCTTCAATGTGGAGTTGTATTTTTATAGACTTCCGGAGGGAAATTTAAATTGTTTAAATTATTATTATAGATTTAATTTTGAGAAAACAGTCAGGTATACACGATTTTAGATATACGTATAATACAGTGGGACACCTATAAGAATATTGTGCATGTTTTTCGGTGGTTTTAAGTAATGGAGTACACAAACAAATGTAAATAGTCTTCAATTTGTCGGATTTTGAGAATTTCAGTGGGTAGGGTGAACAATCCGGGGTTTGATCGACCTTTTACAATCAATGCTCTTGAATAATGACTTATGGTTGGAACCCCTTTTGAAAATTGCTGTCCACCCATGTACATCTGTTAAAATTTAAGCTGTGTTTTAGCCTTTACTGTCTGAATCATATAGGATAAGACCTTTATCTGGACTTCAGAATACTGTGTTTTTAAGATCCGTATTTCGTTAATATGAGGCAGCAATTACTTGTAAATGGGGATGTGTTGATAAAAGAAAAGAAAATACCGTAATGTTTCCAATATTGTTTCTGTTGTTAGGGGTTTAGTTGTGACGTTATTTAAGTTTTATTTAAGTGTAGAACATAAGAAAATGGGACCGTGTACCCTCTGTGAGTATCATGGTCTTATATCTTAACTATAGAACATAGGACCATGGATTTGTGTACCCTCTGAGTTCCATGGTCTTATATCTTAACTATAAAATATAAGACCATGGGACAGTGTACCCTCTATGAGTACCAATAACCATGCATGGTCTAATATTTTAAGTGTAGAACATAAGACCATGGGACCGTATACCCTCTGTGAGTACCATGGTCTCATATCTTAACCATAGAACATAAGACAATGGGACTGTGTACCCTCTGTGAGTTCCATGGTCTTATATCTTAAGTATAGAATATAAGACCATGGGACCGTGTACCCTCTGTGGAGGTATTTATAGTCTTTATAAATGTACTTAAGACCATGGTCTTATATTGATGACGTCATGCCGATTCGGAAGTCCTCGGGATTATTTAAAAAAAAAATGGATGACGATCTAAATGCTTCCATACTTTCCAGAAAAGTGAAAAATACAAAAAAGCAAACACTTAAACCATACAGAAAGAAATTTTTTGAGCTAGGCGAAACTCAGTATGATTTTTCTAGTCGGAAAAGAGCAAAATGTGGCTACTGTAAGTACAGTGCGACCTGCAAATTGAATCTCCGAATAAAGTTTAGCTGTCTTATTTGATGTTTTAAAAATGTACAAATATTAAGGCCTCTGTGTAAGTCTTTAATATTCATCATAGATATTAAGACCATGCCCATGGGATAGTACCATGATCTTGTATCTGGATCATTAAGTATAAATTATAGACCACATGACAGCTCTCATGATTTGACATGTAAATGTTACGTAGTATTATAATATAAGTTAAATGGTTCGCTACTGACACCCTACAGATCAATAGAGGGTTATTAAAATCCTTACAGGGTGAAGCAGGACCGTGTACCCTCTATGAGTACCATGGTCTTATATCTTAACTGTAAAAAATAAGACCATGGGACCTTGTACCCTCGGTGAGTACCATGGTCTTGTATCTTTACTATAGAAAATAAGACCATGGGACCGTGTACCCTATGTGAGTACCATGGTCTTAGATTTTAACTATAGAACATAAGACCATGGGACCGTGTATCCTCTATGAGTACCATGGTCTTATATCTTAACTATAGAACATAAGACCATGGGTTTGTGTTCTTTATGAGTACCATGGTCTTATATCTTAACTATAGAATATAATACCATGGGACTGTATACCCTCTTTGAGTACCATGGTCTTATATCTTAACTATAGAATATAAGACCATGGGACCGTGAACCCTCTATGAGTACCATGGTCTTATATCTTAACTATAGAACATAAGACCATGAGACTGTATACCCTCTGTGAGTACCATGGTCTTGTATCTTAACTGTAAAAAATAAGACCATGGAACCGTGTACCCTCTGTGAGTACCATGGTCTTGTATCTTTACTATAGAAAATAAGACCATGGGACCGTGTACCCTATGTGAGTACCATGGTCTTAGATTTTAACTATAGAACATAAGACCATGGGACCGTGTATCCTCTATGAGTACCATGGTCTTATATCTTAACTATAGAATATAAGACCATGGGTTTGTGTCCTTTATGAGTACCATGGTCTTATATCTTAACTATAGAATATAAGACCATGGGACTGTATACCCTCTTTGAGTACCATGGTCTTATATCTTAACTATAGAATATAAGACCATGGGACCGTGAACCCTCTATGAGTACCATGGTCTTATATCTTAACTATAGAATATAAGACCATGAGACTGTATACCCTCTGTGAGTACCATGGTCTTGTATCTTAACTGTAAAAAATAAGACCATGGGACCGTGTACCCTCTGTGAGTACCATGGTCTTGTATCTTTACTATAGAAAATAAGACCATGGGACCGTGTACCCTATGTGAGTACCATGGTCTTATATCTTAACTATAGAACATAAGACCATGGGTTTGTGTACCCTCTATGAGTACCATGGTCTTATATCTTAACTATAGAATATAAGACCATGGGACTGTATACCCTCTGTGAGTACCATGGTCTTATATCTTAACTATAGAATATAAGACCATGGGATCGTGTACCCTCTATGAGTACCATGGTCTTATATCTTAACTATAGAATATAAGACCATGGGACTGTATACCCTCTGTGAGTACCATGGTCTTATATCTTAACTATAGAATATAAGACCATGGGACTGTATACCCTCTGTGAGTACCATGGTCTTATATTTTAACCATAGAACATAACAGATGTACATGGGTGGACAGCAATTTTCAAAAGGGGTTCCAACCATAAGTCATTATTCAAGAGCATTGATTGTAAAAGGTCGATCAAACCCCGGATTGTTCACCCTACCCACTGAAATTCTCAAAATCCGACAAATTGAAGACTATTTACATTTGTTTGTGTACTCCATTACTTAAAACCACCGAAAAACATGCACAATATTCTTATAGGTGTCCCACTGTATTATACGTATATCTAAAATCGTGTATACCTGACTGTTTTCTCAAAATTAAATCTATAATAATAATTTAAACAATTTAAATTTCCCTCCGGAAGTCTATAAAAATACAACTCCACATTGAAGATCGAATACATGCGCAGTGCGATACTTTACTCAATAAGACCATGGTCTTAACCCTTCTTTCGGAAGCTATAAATACCTCTCACTTGCACAGGAAAAACGATCTCCGACCAAGAAAAGATCGAGGGAATGTTTGACACCAGTGAAGTCGGGATACACACCCCATGGAAAAAAACCATTGCCAGCATCATGTCAAACTCCAAAAGCAAGAAGAAAGAGATTAAATTTCAACAAAACTCCACGACAGACCCCTAAATCTACTAGAAAATCTCCTGTCAGTCCAGGTCCAAAAGTGAAGGTTAGTCATTTATAATAATTCTGCATGGTATTAAAGTTATTGTGTTATTGTTTATTAAACAGTAAAAATGTGAACTTTTAAAGTTTAATACAATGCCAAATTTTTTTTGCACATGCAATATAGACATACAATGTATATGTATACTCAAGGATTTGTATAGTGAGACAATTTTCTAACATAATTTTATTGCTACTGAAATTATCAGCTTATCCATTTGTCATCTAGACATGAAATTAATCACAGCTGGAATTGACTTCTTAAATCAACTGTTAATTAATCCCATCTTCTTTATGTGTGATTTTTGCCAACTTATCTGTGAGTGTTTAAATATTAACACCTATATATGTGTAATATGTCTCTTTGATCCTTTAATGTAAACTGCATGTACAAATGTATGTTAATAGGAACAGTATGAATATTTTATTGGTTTTCTAAAAATCAAAAAATTATAAAAAGTTAAATCTTCTGACCAGGAAAATAATAATTACCATCTAAATCTGTTTTTGAAGAATATATAATTATATATAAATTGTTACATGTCAAGACTGTTGGTATTAATTTATGAAATTGTCTTTTATGTGTCTTCATTCAACATTTTTATTTCATAACCAAAAATATTTATTTTAACCTTAATTAATGTTGGAATGTTTTATCTCTTTTCCGTTATATATATATATATTTAAAGAATTTTTAGAAACATATAATTTTGGCTTCATGGTGCCTCAAATTCATCAAGCTTCTGGATTTGTCCCTGTGCAGGCACAAATGTACATGCAAATTACTCCATTCTTTGTTCTCATGTTGGTATATTGTCTTCACAGGTACATCTGGGATTTAAAGGAAGTTCAAGACAAACTACGTTGAAAGGTTCAAGTAAACTGGCTTGCAGAGCCATTGTGCTGAAGCAGTACAAAACAGCAATTAACCATTTACTCCAGATTGAGGATTTAAAGAAGGACATTTTTCAAATAACCAAAAAAAAGATGAGCCAGGAGCTGCAACAAATATGTCAAGCAAAGGAGAGTGTGTTAAGAACAAAGAATCTAGAGAAATTTTCATGGAAGAAAGCTTACAATGAACTGAAACAAACATGTCCATTGGTAACAGAGTTGATGTTGTTGATTGCCGGAAATAAGAATAAACAGATACCAAGAATTGTTTCCAGCATAGCCATATTGCTTTTCAACAAAAACTCACAGATGGGTGCAATACAAGCCATTAATAGTATTCTGATGTTCAGAGGTCACATTCGCACCAAGGTATATATTTCTGTTCATGGTAGCATATATGACATATATGCAAGTACAATCTACTATGTAGAAAGTGTAGATATAAATGTTTTGTGTAACAGATCTGGTGGAGGCTTGTCAAAAAAAAAAAATTCAAAAGGAACATGTTGCTAGATTAAAAAGATGTGTTATGGTTGCCAATGAGACAGTTCTCCACAAGACCAAATGACATAGGAGTTGAAAACTATATACGTCATGATATAAGTTACTATATGATCTTCAACAATAAGCAAATTCAAACTTCAAAGTTTTTTAAAAGAGAAACTTGTATTATACATGTAGATACATTGTATATATGTAAAGTAAAATGAGTTTCTCTCAATCAGTATTTGTACTGTTATCGTTGAATTGTTTCAATTTGAATATTTGATATGTTTTGATTTACAGGTCTACACTACATTTAACCGTGCAGGTTTGTGCAGCTCATACAAATCATCCATCAGACATGTAGACCAGATCTGCCAAAACTTTGACCAGCCTGTTCGGAATTGGGCTAATAGAGTAGCCAGTCATTACACCAAAAAATTGAAAGAAACTGCACATTTAGGTCATTAAGATTTCTTCAAATTCTTGAACTTTAATTGATATACACTATTTATTTAATAGAAATTCATTTACGTATATAAAAAAAAGAAGATGTGGTATGATTGTCAATGAGATGTAAGTCATCACAAGAGACAAAATGGCACAGAGCAGCACTCTGATATTAATATTCATTGATTATTTAAACTTATTTTTGAGGACTGTACGTCAAATTCAATTCGGAATATATTACATGCATTTATTATTGCAATTTTATCATTTTAGAATATTTAGCGATATTGATAAAATTTAAATCCTATTTAATTCATATAAAAAATTCCAAAATGAGGGTTTTAAACTTTGAATTATTGTGATAATAACCCTGTTGCAATTTTCACAATAATAAAGACATCTCAATAATTTCTGAATTTAGTAAGAAATGCATGTTGATCAATTCATTACTAAAGACTCAAGATGAACAACTTATTTTTATTTTCTGTAGATGAACATAACTATGCATTGTCATCACTGGAAGACCACATTTCATGTAGTACTATATTGCCAGTGTTGGAAACACCAGCAAAAGGACATACAGGTAATTTCACTTCAATAATGTATATTTCATGATTGAATATTTAGTAATTAATACATGTAAATGTATATATGTTTGCAAGCAGATTGAATATAATGTTTAATGTACTTTGCTGTTTGGAATTTTTTGACAAGCCTAAGTCCATGGTGGCACATGTACAGTCATATGAATAAACAGAAAAAGTGTAAAAGTGCTATATATTGACATTCAACTATTAATTAGCAAGCTTTGAAATTAATAATCAGTACACTGGTACCTTCCACTGAGAGCTGTGAGACTTTTTGATTAATTTTTCATTCTACTTAAATGTTGCATTTTATATTACACCAGTACATATATATATATATGTATATTGTTCATATTTATTTTATAGGTACCAATCCAGTCAAATTATTCTGTGAGTCCCCATTTGAATTTTCAACTCCTGAAAGTGAATCACCTACATACATGTATACAGCAGTACCAGTTTCACCGCTATCAGAGACACCTAGGACTTCACTTACATGTAATGGTATGTTGATTTTATTCTGTTTTTTGTCTCTGGCAAACAATTTATAAGTTATTTGTGATATACATTTATATGCTAACTGAATATTTTTTCCCTTACCCGTACATGATTGTATTTGTATGTATGGCAGGGGCGGATGCAGGAATTTTCGAAAGGGGGGCTGCTAACCCAGGGCAAAGGGGGGGTGCAAGGGGTGCAAAACATATGTCCCGATACAAATGCATTGATCGGCAAAAATAAAGGGGGGGTGCGCACCCCCGGAACCCCCCCCTGGATCCGCCACTGTATGGTAAGAGCATGAATTTGTTGTCATGAAATTACGGTAAATTATTATTTTTTTATTTATCAATCTTAAAAAAAAAGTAAAACTGACAGGTCATTTATTTATTTATTGTTTCAACCAAGAGCCTAGATATGAAATAAAAGTTATTTATTTTTTTACATTTTGATTTTAACAGATCTAGATACACCTGATCGTACATCAGAAGAAGTCTTCACAGAGTCTCCTTACACCACCGTTATGGCGACAGAAACAGATGAAATATCTTCTTGTTATGGACAACTTAAACATGATGACTAAAGTTAGACACAAAACAGAAGACACGTCTAACAAAATGCATAATCTTGTGCATGCTTTAGCTGTTCAAGACAGAGTTTCTGCAGATGACCTGGAAGAATGTGTACCTCAGGCTGATATACTAACTATACCAAATGAAGCTTTCCTACCCAGTAAAGTGGACTACACTCAACTTAACCAAGAATACAACATTTTAATTCAAAGGGTTCTTGTTGAGAACATAATACAGTTGAAAGAATGCAAGGAATTCGTCATTTATCATATACCACATCAATTTTCAAACGAATCAAGGAAAAAAAGTTGTGTGGTAAGTTCCAAGTGTAAAGTACTATAAACCAGTCTTATTTCGAAACAGATGTTTAGTTTATCAGCATTGGGAAGCTGAGCTACTACTAAGTATTTTCCATATTTAACAGGGAGAAAGTTGTTGCTGCTGATGTTTAATATATAATATAACTATAAGATAATTTAAAGAAAAATAAGCTTAATGGTTACAATCAATTCAAATTTAATTTAAATACATGTCTTTTAACAGGACAAACACTTAAAAAAAAGTAAAACATATGTTGTTATTTTGTGTACTTTTATAGTGCATTGTTGATTTAAATCAATGATAATCATATTTTTCAGATACCACTTGGCATTTTGGAGAAAGACGAAAATAAAACGGAAGAAATGATAGAAATTATAGAACATTTACAACAGTATACTCCTAAAGCACACAACAAGATGATGCCACTTTTGATGGGAGGTGATGGACTCTCTGTTGAAAGAGGGGAAGGAGCACAGAGAGCAAGAGCTGATGGGATTTCACAAGAAGATCGCTTAGAAGGTTTTATTTGGAAAAGCGAAGACTGGCATGCCCATGTCATATCATTGCAGGTGAGAATTAGTAACAAGTTTTTATTCTAATCCAATTCAAAGTATTTTATTGTTATTTGTTTCCATATAAACTTTAAGCATCTGAGTGCCTGCACAGTTTTGTTCATTGCGTTGATTGACTTGTTCAATGGCATTGATATCACCTGACCAATACATTGGAAAATTAATTTATAAATGGTACCCCCAAAAAACAATTTTGGACTAGACCCTCCATCATTCTGATTCAATTAAAGTTGTATTGTTATACATCCTTTGAAAGATACTTTTTATACCACTAACTGTTCACATTTTTATCTGTAGGACACATTCAACCAGCTGTTTAAAGGAACTTCCTCACCAGAAAAGGGAACATTATTTCAGTTACGAAACCTTTTTGAACACAGAGGTGTTAAGTCTGAGGTATGTATTAGTATTTGTCTATAAATAAGGATACTTTACAGACACTTCATATGTCATATGAGACGGCACTTCAACTTTAAAAGTATCAAACTAGAGTTCACTTGTGATCTTTTGAAAGTTGGAAGCCACACTGAAAAAAAATTGTGATTACCAAACACAATTATACTTGCACACAAATAAATAATTTTTATGAGAAAAAAATGTGCAAATTTACCCTAAATAGAGTTAGGGGAATCCATCCGTGATACAAAATCAGCACATGCACAGCCCCAGAAAAACACACCTAAAATAAAGGAACAGCACTTTTATTGCTGTTCTTAATCTCAAAATCATATATATATTTCTTACTTTGACCAAAATTGATGAGCAGAGGACTAGTATCTTATACATCACACCGTAATGGGATTTAATTGTAAAAAATGGAAAGCAAACATATATGTTCTCAAGACCAGGTCTTTTTTTCTTGATTTTATATGTACCATTATTGTATCTTGCAGGTAAAAGATGCTGTAAATAGTTGTCGGGACTTCCTGCGTTTTGTGACACAAGGGTATGTCATCCTTGCTGCTCTAAATGTGCTAAATATGCACTCAGTGAAAGACATTGAAGAGAGCCTTAGTACTAAAACAAAGGGAGAGAAGAAGACTTTTATGGAAAATTTATCAAAAAATATAGTTTCCAAATTCCTTCAAACAGAGACACCATCTTTAAAGCAGAAAGGGCATGGAAATAAGATTAATAAGGAGAACCGAGTACCATGTGGCTTTCCGGGGTGTCAAAAGACATTTTTTAGGGACGGAAAATGTAGACTAAACCATCGTGCCATCTGCCCATATAGACATCTCACATATTTGAGTGTACCTGATGAAGAGACAGACTTAGACCAACAGTCTACTTTAAACCAGTCAGAGGAACAGCAGGAAAAACCAGATTACAAATTCAATTATTCCTGTTGTCTGCTAAGAGAAGGTCTCCAAGACTGGATCAGAGAAGATTCTTCAAAGGAGAATGACGGAGACAGGCTAGTGAGAATGTGGAGGTTTGACTTTCTTAGATTTTCACTATATAATCACACCAAATATCGCCTTTTAGCCTTTCGTTTACAAGCGCAATTAATGGCTCTTTTACCACCAAAATTAGCACATCAGCTGAGACACAACAGATGCATAAACATTCATGGAGTTGAGGGGTGTAATGTTCCAGCCGACCAAGCACTTGAGTTTTTAAACATGAGGGCAAAGGATGCATTGAATTCACTGCATGGCAATATGTCCTCAGCCTCCATTCAAAGATGTGGAAGAAGTCTACAAGGGTGCAACGTCATAATAGACTCGTATACCAGAGGCCTAGATCAGTATTTTGGCAAACCAACAAATTCAAAACCATCAATGAAAAAGGACATTTCAAAGCTTGTTGAACATTTGGGTTCTGAAAATTTATTTGCCACTGTTCCTGGTCGCCATCACAGGTCATTTCCAACAATAAAAAGTGATCCGTTAGAAAAGTTGGATGGTTGTAAATTGAACCAGTGGCTAACAGAAAAGAGGGAAAGTTTTGCCAGGACCCAGAGATTGAGATCTTACTTCGTACAATAAGAGTTCAATCAATTGTGAAGGTTGAAAATTAAGATATACATGTACCATTTTTGTCTTTCAAGATCAATGTTTTTATGCTCTCTTTATTCAGGAAATCCTTGTTTAAGCCACCAAAAGCTGATATACATGCATTTTTATAAAATGTATGTTGATGAAATAACCTCATTTGTTGTGATATTTTTAGTGCAATACATGTATATATTTATTGTAGTCGTCAAATGTGGGCATTTCATACTCTAGTGCAATATGTTTATGTTTGAAAACAATTTGTCATATTTTTATAGTGCGATATATTTAGTGCAATAGAATTTTTTCTCTAAAAGAGTTTTTTTTGTTGATGTGTATTCATATCTCAGGTAAATTCGAACATTTGTTCTAGTATAATGCAGTGTCTGATAATTTTAGTGCAATAGCAAATGCTCAAATTTAACTTATTTTTTATGACAATGATGAATGTGCATATATATAAGTAAGGTACATATATCAGTTGCTGTCTAGTGTCATATGGGTCATGTAAATAACTGCTTTTGTTTTAGTAATTGAAGTCAGTTTTTGTGATAAAGTGTAATTAATATGTTGAGTATAATACCAAAAACATTCAATAACAGCTTTGTTGATGTTTGTATTGAGTGCAATGTGTTCATGTAAATAATTTTTTTTTTTGAAATGTATGCAGAGGGTACCTGGTATTTTTAGAGCATCTTTTTACATGTCTTTAGTATACCACAATTTCAAGTGTTAATTTATATATACATGTACCATGTGATGTGTTGTGCAAGTTTTGTTGACATATTTAAAGTACATATAAGGTACAAGTTTATTTTCATTACTGATTGTTGTTATAGTGCTGTCTGTGTCTATATGTGTACGAAATGTACTTATCAGTAATTAAGAACTATGTTTTAATAGTGCTTGTGTCATGTAAATAAGTAAAGAGATGTGTGGAAGAATTCACTTTAAATTGGATGAAATCTGTTAATTTTTTTCCTCAATGTTATTTAAGATTGCAGCATTAATAAGAAATTGATTAAATTGTAGTATTGTTTGTACAAATGTTTTACTGCTTGATTATTGTTTGAAAATAAAGATTTTTTTTTATAACAAATTGCATTGTTTCCTTTACTTAGTGTTCTTTCTGAACTTGATTGCATTGATTGTTTGATTAAAGCCAAGTGGGATTTTTTTCATGCATGCCTTTGAAATTTTAAAAAGTTGAGCAGTGATCAAAACCAAAACCAAAAACCTTGTTATCCAATTCCAGAACTTGTCATTTGGTTACTTTCTTTCATATCATTCGTTGTTGTTTCTTATAACTGATGACTCATCTTTAACGCATTAATTTATTTAACTAATTGTTGGAAGCTGTACAGCCGGCCATTATATTGGCTTATGGTTGCATATATTCATGCCCAGAGACAAGACTGACACATTAGAAACAAGCGATAAAAAAATGGCAATAGGACAGAATAAAATAATATATATATATGAACCTGTTAAACCATGACACATGCCTTACATGTATGTACTTGTTACTTGTACTAAGTCAGGAGCTTGAAAAATGAGAGCGGTTTGTAGTTATTTCTTGTTGGATTGTTTTACACATGTCTCTGAAGCCTTTATAAGTCTGCTTGTTATGCTCATTGTTGAAGGCCTAGCAGTTACTAATTACTTTTATGTCATGTTCTTTGGTACCAGAAAGAATGTATTCTCATTGGCAATCATACCACATCTTATTTGTAAACAACATACAACAAAAAAGATACTGCACAAGTCAAAGCTTAGTCTACTTTGAATTGGAAGAATTGTAAAAATACTAGAACAAAAATTGGTTGATCAGAAAATTTTGTCTGCATTTTTAATTGCATTTGCTGAAGTTTCAGAACATTGAAAGACTTAAATAATTTGGATCAAGGAAAATCTTTTACAAACTGTGCTATACAAAATTTATAAATGATAATTGTTATTGTTACAAAACTGAAACTCTTGCAATTACCAAATTTCATTTATATTTTGAAGTTACTGTACACCGTACTAGTATGCAGTTAAATGTATATACATACATGTATAGAACAAGGTATCAATTTGTCAAAGAGCATATTTTAGTCTTATGTATCATATATAACAACTTTAATTTAAAATTGTAATAAAGTTAATCTTTAACTTCTGCAATGAGTTCAAGAATATCTCCCGCCAGGTTATGATCTATATTAAGTCCAAGAGACACAATGTCGTCTTCACTGAAAATGAAGTCTGCATTTTCTACAACGGTTTCAATCATAGAACTATTAAAAAGAAGATGACGTCCTTCTTGTTCTTCTACAAGGAACTCGTAAAAATCTAGTAAGTTTTCCCTCACTGCTTCATTAAGAAAACCACAAAATTGTCCAAGTAAGAAGTCGTCTTCTCTAGAGAGTAAGTCATTGGAACTGTTTTCATCATGAAAGCTGAAGCAGTTTCCACATTCACAATTGACCTTACAGTTACTGCAGCAGCGACACAATGATGTTGGTTGGCTTGATCTTGTCCCTGATGATGGTGATGCAATGTCGTCTAATTTAAAATGAGATGTCAGCTGCATACGCAAGCATTTTGTTGTACAGAAGTCCCGCACTGATTCCTTACAGCGATTTTTAGCTATGTCATAACCGGAATAATATACACACGAGACTGATTCTCTACCGTCTCTACCAGCTCTCCCACTTTCCTGAGAATATTGTTCCAGACCTCGAGGTGCACCCCAGTGTATAACACGTTCAATATCGGGAATGTCCACACCCATTCCAAATGCAATTGTAGCGAATATAACTCGCAAATTAGTGTCATAACTTGGGAACTGTGACAAAACATGGGTCTTGTTTGTGTCTGCTGTTGAGCGGTGAAACATTGCAACCATTCTTTTCTCAAGATCATTGCCTTGTTCTATTTCATTACAGAAATGTTCATATAAATCAGCACAAGACATTATGTTTCTGCAGTAAACAATTGTTTTTTTGGAACTTTTACCATTTGTCTTTAACTCATTAAGAAGCCAATTTAGTTCTTCTTTCTTCTTGTTGGATTTCTGCATATGATATATCACATTTGGTCTGTCAGGGAGAAGTGATACTGTGCATGTGTCATTTCGTATCATTTGGAGTTTCTTCATTATTTCATCTCTCATAGTTTGTGTTGCTGTTGCAGTAAGCGCTACAAAAGCTGTTTTTTCAGGAAAAACTGATCTCAGTTCATTCAGTCTGTCATACTCTTTTCTAAATTCACCACCCCTGAAATAAAGAGTACATCTAAACTTAAGATATGTCAAGTTATAATAAAACAAATTTAATCTGTTTTAAAATAATCAATTCAACATGATTTAAAACTCAGGATATTGTTTTTTTTTAGCAACTGACATGCGGCATGGGCTTTGCTCATTGTTGAAGGCTGTACAGTGACCTATAGTCGTTAATGTTAATTTTATTCAATAACCAAAAGCATATTGATTATAGTTAATTTATACATGTTATGTGCGAAAATTTCAATCTATTTGAATGAAATAAATCAATTAATGATTACATATAAGACTTATAGATTTTTATAATAAGGTCTATAAAATATCTATAAAAACATTGTGTACATTTTGAAATTCAGAAATTCTTGCAAGGTTTTTATTATTAATTGGAATAATGTGACTACATGTACAATGTACTTGACTAAAGACCGAAATATAAATAAGAACTTGCATTCTGATACTAAAAACATATACATAATGCAGCTTTCCTCCAAATCGCATATATTAAACTATTAAATTTTATTAGTTCTTCAAAATTACAGTAATAAATACCTGTAAAAATAAATTTATAGTACATGTACATCATTTCATGTGCATATTATATATATAATATAATAACTATTAAAATTTAAAATTAATTAATTTTGAAAAAAAAACCAAAGATTTTTTTTTGCCATTATGTCACTGTATATACAGGACTGATCTAACCATGTCTACAAGTTAAAAGAGGAGCCCAACAATATGTCCTCAAAATGAAATTTGTAATAAAAAAGGGGGTTCAACTAACAAGACCCCCTCTTTTTACCCTGGATTCGATGATCACTGCTATAAAATAATTAACAAGAGATTGTATATAAGACCATTCAGTTATACAATGTGCTTCATCAATGACAACTGCCTTTACACGATCATGGAAAACACCTGATGTACGTCAGACTCTTCCTCCACATACCAGATGTCAATGCAGCCTCTGGCGAGGAAAATACAATTGAGAAATGTCCTTCAGATATTTTCTGGCCAACACCTTTATCTTTCTGAATTTCACCAACCACAACAGATTTTATTGACAGTTTTTCCAGCTTTTGCACTTGATCCAGCATCAATGCTTGTAGTGGTGAGATGACAACAATAGACGATTTCTCTCCAGTCAAGGCCTCAAATATCTCGGGCAGATAAAAATAAATACTGGACTTTCCATAACCCGTCGGCAGAGTAATGAATGTATCATTCAATTGGACAATTGCTTTTATAGATTCTTCCTGTTTTTCTTTAAACTTGAAGTCATATTTATCTTCTATCATTCGAAGGCATTGATCGGCGTCCATTTTGAAATTTGTAAACAAGCGGTATTTACTACGGAAGTAATCAATGCGCATACTCGCCATGGGATAGACTCTGATTGGTCTGTACAATTTGTACAGGGCTGACGCGACCAATGATCAATCTGCCTTCAAGCCCTCGAGAAAAGTAGTGGATAGAGGGCGCTGAATTATTCGAGTTAGTGCTATGTTTGATAATGTATTATACTGATAGCAAATCAAAGAGAAATTAGCACATTTATAACCCTACTGAGTTCTTTAGGGAATGAAAGATACCGTCTCAGTTTGTCAAGAACATGTTAACACGCTCGTTGGTCATTTATCTGCGAGTACCACCATGGGGTTAATTAACAGATACTTGTTTATTTTGCGGCATCGCAGTAGTAAAATTTGAGGTCAATTTCCTATCACTTTAATTGGCCAATTTTATTAGCGAATCGTTGAATTTGTACGACTCGTCCAATTAATGCCAATGTGACAATAGCTCCAACCCGTTCCTTCGGTGCGAAGCTATAGATAGAACGGCGGACCAGTTTAGATCTTATACGACCCAAATATTACAAGTGATCCATTTGTGTGCTATCTTTTCCAATAAGACCACGCACCTGTAGCCTGGGATCCGGCCCAATCTAGCTGCGCGTCGTAAGATTGACAAGATTAGCCAGGACCCCAGGCTACACGCACCTGTCACTCCAAACAGTGTGGTTATTTGTGCCACTTATTTATATGTGCTATTTCTAATCTTTACAATGTTGGTAAAGAAAAGCATAATATTACTGTTGTATTTTTTTTGTACGGGATCGGGTTAGTCCTATAACATATGACTTCGCATTCTTATTCAATTTTTAACGTTTTTATACTGATACATTGTATTTTCATTTTTTTATTTTCTTTGGCTCGAGTGGCACATTGATAGTAAAAAAAATATATCAGAACAGTAAATAGAAATATAGTATTAATGAATGGGTGTTTTTATAATGGCCCTGTTATATGTCCAAGGTCTGTAATAATGGTCGAGGAAGTCTGTAATGGCCCGAGGCAACGCCAAGGGCCATTACAGATATCCGAGGCCATTATTACAGACCGAGGACATATAACAGGGCCATTATAAAACACCCATTTCTTAATACATTTATTAACCAACTGAACCAAAAGTATATGTGTTGCTACCAACTTGATGTACTCTCTTTTAGTTTGAAAAAAATAATTTGTACTTCACCATGATAAAGCCTAAATAAATATACCAAATATCCAAGATGTAAAGTTGAAAGAAGTTATGTGTTGAAAAACAGGATGAACAGTGATCCCCTTAATATGGTTCTTTATAACTCTTTAATGTGTGTTGCTGGTTACTAGATTAAACAAAATACAAAAAGGTATTATACTCTTTATAACTTAATTTTATTAACTTGATTAAAACCCTAACTGCATGGCTTAATACAGACAAACTGGGCTTTAATACAGGGCCATTACAGAAAAACAAGGCCATTACAGAAAAAACAGGGCCATTACAGAAAAACAGGGCCATTACAGAAAAAACAGGGCCATTACAGAAAAACAGGGCCGTTACAGAAAATATGTAATTTTTAATAAATAGTCATTTTTGGCAATAATGTACTTAGTTGGTTAATAATTATAGTAAATAATGCCCCCGAGGTCATATGTTACAGGACTAGGGATCCGGTGTTATATTAAGCTCGAGATGTCAGGAATGACACCCTTTCGGGATTTCGGGAATGACCCTTTCGGGATCCGGGAATTCTTTTTTGAATTTCTGGATCTCTGGATTTTGTGTTTTTAAGGACAGGATTTCTGGATCCGGACCCCCCCCCCCCCCCCCCCCCCATAATACTGAAGGAAACATATATATATATATATATATACAAAAAAAGTTTCTTTTCAAGCAGTGTACAGAATTACATATTAAAAATTAAATACACAAAAAGAGTTTTAAAAGCAGCATTGTCTAGCGCTTTCATCCATCTTGGGACTTTTCAAGACTATGAACGTCGTTATGGGGAACATATTAGTATTATGACGTAACGTCATTGTTCGTAACATATTAGTAGTATGACGCGACGTTATTGTTCATGTAACTTCATTTAGGACATGGTCACGATTTAATAAGATGTCTAATTGTAGACTTAATAAGAAAATTTTTCGTTGGAGTAATAATATCAGTTTTAATAAAGTAAAAAATTGGAACTGTAGAGTGAATACAAAGTTTAAAGAACTTGATCTTAATCAGTATTGTAATATTGAATGTATTTTGAGCAAGTCTGTTATTAAAGATATTGAAAACAAACTATTTATTATGTACCAAAATAATTGGCATTTAAATTTACTAGCTAATGAAAGCAGTAAATTGCGTACCTACAGGCTATTTAAATCAAATTATTGTACAGAAAAATATTTAAGTATTACTATGCCCGGTAAATATAGAAGTGCATATATATATATGCTAAATTTAGAGCAGGTGTTGCTCCGATTAAAATTGAAACTGGCAGATATGAAGGTATAGATGTAAATGAAAGGTTCTGTTTTAATTGTAGAAAAAATGATTTGAATATAATTGAAGATGAAAAACATGTTTTATTAGAATGCCCAGAATATGCAGATTTGCGAACGATATTTTTTAACAGTGTATGTAATATAGAAAGCAGTTTTAGTAATTTAAGTAATGAAGAAAAGTTTTTATTTATGTTTCATGATAATAGAGTTTGTTATTTTACAGCCAAAATCTGCCATGAAGTACTTTTTAAGAGAAAGTGTATTTTATACTCGTAATAAGTGTTTATAATGTTGTTTGTTTTCTTTTGTATAATTGTTTTTAAATAGTATGGTGTTCTATGCTAAGCTATATTGATATATGTAATAGATGTAATATCAATGTATTTTAATCTGTGTTTTTACAGTCTCTCATAACTCTTTTTAGAGTGGCTCTTTTATAAATTGTTAATATTATATTGTGTTGTATATCAAATGTTTTAAAGAGGTGAGACTCTAATAAATTATTTGTTTGTTTGTTTGTTTGTTTGTTTGTAACTACTAAGCATTAAGCTTGGCGTCAAACACTTTTATGAATTTTCTCTCTAGTTCTTTACGGTATTCTTCTGGTGGTTCCGTACATTTGAAGAACGGGAAAATTTTGAATTTTCCTCCCGCACAAATGTCTAAATGTTCGCTCAACGGAATTTGTCTGTACTCGGGTTGCCGTATTTGCTGTTTATGGATCCTGATCCGTTCACACACACTATTTCCTGTTTGACCTATGTAATTTTCTTTACAGTTGACACATGTTATACAATAGAGTAAATTTTCTGATTTGCAAGTCATGTTTGCGTTTACTGTAAATTTCTTACCGTTTTTGAAATATTTCGTACTACCGATTTCTAAGTAATTATAATTGTCTCTGGAACATACTCCACAGCGTGAATCGCCACAAATTTGTACGGATGATATGTTTTCAACTATATCAAATCGCGCTTTTGTAAGTTGGCGTTTCAAATTTTTCGGTTGTCTTCTACTATAAATGATCGATTCTTCTTTTACCAAATTTTTCATAATTTCACTTTGATGTAAAATCGGAAAATTCGATTTTATAAACTTGAAGGCATTTGGTAATGACGGATCATGAGTAGTCACAAACGGGAGGACATCATCATCGGTTGTCTGTTCCTTCGGTGTTCTAAGTTGACTTGTAGACATTTCATTTGTCCTCTCAATACTGTCATTTATAAGTTTTAATGGATATTTCTGTTGTAAGAGATACATCTTCAGTTCTTCTAATCTTCTTTTGTGAAGAGTTTTATCCAATACAATTGAACATACTCGTCTTGCCATACAATATGGAATGTTTCTTTTTGTATGTGATGGGTGGCATGATTCAAAATTTAAATACTGGTGTGTATCTGTCTTCTTGTAATAAATATCCGTAATGATTTTATTGTTGGAGAGTTTAATCAAAATGTCTAGAAATGGGAGTTCCAAGTTACTACTTTCAATAGTGAATTTTATTGACGGATGCAATGAGTTAAGAATTTCATGGAATTTTTCTAAGTCGTCTGTTGATTTATTCCATAATATAAAACAATCGTCTAGAAATCTTTTCCACTGTTCATAAACATAAGTTTTGAATTTCTGTCCAAATATCTGGCCAACTTTTTCGTATAATATTTTTTCTAAGTAAGCCATAACTAAATTGGCATAGGTAGGCGCAACTTTTGTTCCCATTGCAGTTCCTTTAATTTGTTTGTATCGACGTTCATAGTCTTGAAAAGTCCCAAGATGGATGAAAGCGCTAGACAATACTGCTTTTAAAACTCTTTTTGTGTATTTAATTTTTAATATATATATATATATATATATATGAGTAGGGTTGTCACTGACTCAGACGTACTTATGAATATAATTATTTTCTGTGACTGTATCTTACATTAATTTGTAGGATCCTTTACTATGGATAATTTAGCTGATCTGTAACAATAACATCTTCATGCCTTATATATCATGTACTGTAGTACGCCGCTAGATTAAAACTGACGTGGAAAGGTAACACATGCCCACCGAAAGCTCTTTTTTTGAGAGCCCAGGTGGTCGTGTGGTCTAGCGGGACGGCTTCAGTGCAGGCGATTTGGTGTCACGATATCACAGTAGCATGGGTTCGAATCCCGGCGAGGGAAGAACCAAAAATTTGCGAAAGCAAATTTACAGATCTAACATTGTTGGGTTGATGTTTAGACGAGTTGTATATACATTATGTACACAGCCATGTATCACCATCATTGATGGCGATCCGATGGATACATCTGTTGTAGGGTTGTCACTGACTCAGACGTACTTATGAATATAATTATTTTCTGTGACTGTATCTTACATTAATTTGTAGGACCTTTTACTATAGATGATTTAGCTGATCTGTAACAATAACATCTCCATGCCTTATATATCATGTACTGTAGTACGCCGCTAGATTAAAACTGACGTGGAAAGGTAACACATGCCCACCGAAAGCTCTTTTTTTGAGAGCCCAGGTGGTCGTGTGTTCTAGCGGGACGGCTGCAGTGCAGGCGATTTGGTGTGACGATATCACAGTAGCATGGGTTCGAATCCCGGCGAGGGAAGAACCAAAAATTTGCGAAAGCAAATTTACAGGTCTAACATTGTTGGGTTGATGTTTAGACGAGTTGTATATATATATATATATATATATATATTTCACTGATAACGATTTTGAACATTCATAAATTATAAAATTATTGAATATACTAATAGTTTCAATCATCTGTATGCTTTTTTTAGGGCCTCAATGAGCCTCAATGAAAATTAGAGTTGCACTTTTTAATTGAAAAAAAAATATATTATTAACTGGAGTCCCGATAAAGTTCCTATACCCCCTCCAGGGGCGGATCCAGGATTTTGGAAAGGGGGGCGAAGATTTAAATTTTGCCGATCGGAGCGAGGCGAAAAATTTTCGGGACCTTTTTTGGCTAAAAAACATAAATTAAGTGTAATATGCACTATTTAAACGGTTCCTGGCTTGGGGCATGTATATTTCAGTTATAGTTGCTGTAAAGTGTAAGGGTTGGATATTTTTTATGCTGTATTCTCCCTTTTAATTGTCTATCATAAAATGATAGTATTGATCCAAAGCTATTTACTACTGATATATTTGATGTAGGGCTCGTCAGTAAAAAATAGACATGGAAATTCGATGAAATTTACAATACGACCGACACGATTTAAAAAAGACAAACAAGCAGCTTTTATCAAAATGTTTGATTGATATGTTTCACCCAACATAGCTTAGAGAACTGAAGTGAGGGGTTCCAAATCCACCAAAGACTACGAAAGTGTCTGAAATGACAACGAGTTTATGAATGACGGTCGACAAATGGAGACAAAAAGGTCACACCCAGCAGGCAGGTTACAGTCTGGTCTTGAAAAAGTATTCAATATATATAAGTCCGGCGAAACAGACATTCCTGTCAGACATGCAAACCCTGGCCACAAAAAAATACTCCCGTTTTTATTCATCATGTTCATTTCATGCTAAATAATTTTGTTGGGAATTTTCGTTTTTAAAAGCAAAAAAGTGGGCTAGACTATTGTTTTCAATCCAGATACGGCCAGAATTTTTTTTAAGGCAAGAATCAGAGTCATTTTTTCTCTCTCAAATATCTCAGACTGCCTCCTCAAATCAAATGGTTCGTACCTGAGACTTGAAATTTTTTTAGAGCTTATACTAAAATTGAGAATGGAAATGGGGAATGTGTCAAAGAGACAACAACCCGACCATAGAAAAACAACAGCAGAAGGTCACGAACAGATCTTCAATGTAGCGAGAAATTCCCACACCCGGAGGCGTTCTTCAGCTGGCCCCTAAACAAATATATACTAGTTCAGTGATAATGACCGCCATACTAATTTCCAAATTGTACACAAGAAACAAAAAAAATAAATAATACAAGACTAACAAAGGCCAGAGGCTCCTGACTTGGGACAGGAGCAAAAATGCGGCGGGGTGACAGGGGATCATTATTCAACATTGTTATTTATAAAATAAGCTGGGGCATTTGGGGTTAAACATGTCTTCGTACATGTAGGTAAATAATATCATGAATATTGTGGAACTTTTTTTCATGAGAGCGTTATAGTCTATAGAGTATTTACTATTACTTTCTGTTTGGTGGAATAGTGAAATAGAGGTCAATACGTTATTGCTCAATCCTGTGTCGCTTTGAAGGTTTCCTGCTTGTCATGACATCCTCAGCTTAAGCAATGTGTATTACTGTAATTTGAATTTAAAAATGACCGAGTGCCGTTTCTTTATGTTTTTGAACGCACTGGTCAACTCCATCATAGCAAATCACATGACTTTGACAATCAGTAAATACCAGCGAAAAATATCTTTATTAGTAAAGAATTGTCGTATAAAAATTAAATACTCGGGAAATGGCAAAGTTCACGAAGTCTAGTCTGATTAATCATTTTACAAAAAAGAAAAGTCCGAGCAAAAGGGGGGGGGGGGCGTACGCCCTCTACGCCCCTCTCTGAATCCGCCACTGCCCTCTTATTAGTCACAAGTAGCTGAATAGACTGAGTGAACTTTATTCAAGCTGCAGTTAACTGTAACATTAATTAGTACTCTGCATAGAATTAAAATTAGTTTAATATTTTTTTCAGGGAAATTTACCAATATATCTGCTAACTGGCCAGGGTCAACCCATGATTCCCACATCTTCAACACATCAAACCTATATATGTCACTACCTGGAGACAAACAACAGAGGACTTGCAGACGGTTTGATACTAGGAGACAGCGGGTATGCATGTCGCCCTTTTCTCATGACACCATATCTAAATCCCAGAGAAAGACACCAGCAAAGATTTAATAGAGCACACTCCAGTACAAGATCTATTATTGGAAGGGCTTTTGGAATCTTAAAGAGAAAATTTCATGTTTTACACTCTGATGTAAAAATAATTATAGAATACTTTGAAATATGATAACAAAAAAGTGGTTTGATTGTCAATGACCAAAGACCAAATAACTTGGAAGTTAACATCGATAGACCTGTAACTAACTGTACAGCCTTCAACAATGAGATAATCCTATATAGTGATGCATAGCTAAAATGGTTAATTAACCTCAGCAGTTTCATACAAAAAATGCCAAAAAAAACTTCAGCCATGAAGAAAAAAATATATTGAGTAAAAAGGGACACAAAAAAGAAACTAATTTTAAAAAGGATACTAATTAGGGAGCTACCATTTATTGTTTGAGGGGGTAGCTAGTATGAAAAATGCCTTTTTATTTTCACACTTTCATACATAAATTGTCATCCTGCCTCTTTTTTTACTCGAAACTCTTGTCCTGACTTTTTTAAATTTCATACAAGCGACACTATCCCCATAAAATTCAATGGTAGCTCTGTAAAACTAGAGACAATTGTTACAGAAAGAGCCGCAGTTAATAGGGATCATATTGAACCTGTTATTTAAGTAACTATCGGTATTGTTTTTTTTAGAATGCAGTGCAAATAATCATTAACATGATATTTTTTGTTAAAGTGGATATCTGCATGGATAATTTTCCAGGAGACAATATTGTAGATGGGAATACACTTCTGAAACAGTTTTTTTTTTTATTGAATGATATCTTCCTGCTCATAATTATGAAATTATAAATTTCAGGTCAGAATGAAACCAGAAAAAGTCTGTCGAGTGTTTGGTGCTTGTGCTGTTCTACATAACATAGCTTTAACAAGGAATGAACCCGTTTGGAAGGTGTTTGTGGTGTACATGTTCAGCAAGACCAACCAGTGCAAGTTCCGAATTTTGAAGGAGAACAGGATGGTAGACACATTAGAGAGCATATCGCAAGGGTTTTCTTCAACTGAAATACATGTTTAATACACAAGAGTCTTTATTTTTTCATCAAATATAAAATTGTGATAAATACAAATTATGAGTTCATAAATACAATATCAGTTATTGGGATTACGGAGTGTCGGTCGTCACGCTTTTTTAACATCATCTCATTGTTAATTGTACACTGAATGACATTTTACCCCAAGGCTTGATTAATGTATACATTTAAGGTCATCCTTTTGAATTTTTTCACTTTGTCGCAAAGTGGGTATTCCATAGTCTGTTGGGTGTGTAAATACGCCGGTTGGAAAGGGGATGTATAATCTAATTGCGTTGTATGGATATAGTGTAACGCCATGCATATTACAAAATCCTGTGAGGGGTCTGATTATAGATATTGTACTCTTTGTAAATTTGTTCTCATCATGAACATGCATGAAATATTTGCCACTGGATGTAAAGAAAACGATAAAAACGAATATAAACATACCAAATAAATGCATAGCCAGAATTAAAACAAGAGTACACACGCTGAAATATCTAGCCTTCTTTACTAATCATTGATATTGATAATTGAAATTATGTGGATAGTCCTTAATATCGATTGATTGATTGTTGGTTGCTTAACGTCCAGTGGCAAATATTTCATGCATATTCAGGACGAGAACAAGTTTACAATGAATACAATAGGTAGGTTAATACAAAAGAGGCCATCTGAAATGATGGTCGGGGAAATTTGGACTGCCACTGGAAAATCAGGGTATATTGGATAGGGACAGAAATTTTGCCTTGCAACAGGCCACCTACGGACCCCTCAAAGAGTTGTTGCAAGGGTTCTTAACGTGCAAAGAGCGTGGCACTCTCCTTACACGAGGCATCGGATTTAACGTCCCCAATCTGACCGGACGTGACTGCGTACTTGATACATCCCGCACAGCCAAACGGACGCGTCACTTCGGCAAGCGTTTTACTGCCGGTCGGAAGAAGACCAAGAGACCATATTTCTATTCCCCAGTCACCCTTGGGGGTCCTTAATATCGAATAGAATAGAATAGAATATTTTTATTTCCCAAATTACCTTGATGATATTAGTTAAGTGTGATACATGTATTAAGAACTCCTTTAACTTTGCAAAAATGCTTTGACACTGACTGACATAAAAATAAAACAAGAGCCGTGGTGTAGTGGTTATTACAGAAGCGTATTGGCGCCACACATTCTTTTTTTTTTTATTTGTCTTCCTATGTTTGCGTTAAAACGCAAACCTTTGCGATATTACGCAAACCTTTGTGTTATAACGCAAACCTTTGAGATATAACGCAATCCTTTGCGTTTTAACGCAAACCTTGGCGTTACAACGCAAACATTTGCGTTAAACGCAAACCTTTGCGATATAAGTAAACGCAAACCTTTTCGTTAAACGCAAACCTTTGCGATATAACGCAAACATTTGCGTTTAAACGCAAACCTTTGCGTTACAACGCAAACATTTGCGTTACAACGCAAAACCTTTGCGTTATCTTATTTCTTATTTAAGATTCAAAGGAAACAGTAGTTATTAATGGAGGAGGCTGTATATATTAAATTTATCACCTTTGTAGTCATTGCAAAGTAAAATGCTTGAATAATTAGATCATATCAATGACTAATGATGAGCAGAATATTATAAGAAGATGTGGTATGAGTGCCAATAAGAAAACTCTCCATCTAAGTCACTATTCGTAAAAGTAAACCATCATAGGCCGAATAACTGTCTTCAACACGGAGCATTGGCTCACACTGAACAACAAACTATAAAGGTCCCCAAAAACGATATCCATGTTACTACTAGTATATATATTTCAAAGAAAATTGAGTAAATTGAGGTTATACCTAAGAAAAAAATCAACCCTGCTAATATAGCTATAACCGAATATAAATATACTTCCAAAGTAAGCTCTCGTTTGAGAACTGTGTAAAGTAGGGTGCATTCAAACAAGCTACCCTTTGGCAATAAATGTATAGAATGAAGATGTTTTATATAATTAATAAAATTATGTTCTCTCTATTCAAATTGCTACCCAAGCATCTTAAAAATACTTCATTATATTGAAATGAAAATTCAATGACTTTTTATCAAAGAATCTTATTCATATTCTGAGATTTATTAAAAAAAAGCAGAAAGATCATTTTGTCTATTTGACTTGGAGGTTTCACAATTGTATGACATTTTTTTTTATCTTTCAATTTAAATATGACTATATACTAAACTATATCTATGTTCTTGTTAGATAATATACTTTTCTGATGCACAAATCAGTCTTAATTTATGTATAATTGCACTTCAAGTATTCCATTATTCCTATGCATATTTATTATAATGATTTGGCCTTGTATGTTTCTTTTTTTATCTACAAGTAAATCAAATCAGAAATAAATGACAGACGGACATATAGATACAAAACTTAATGAATAATTGAAATCAAGATATTTGCGTTATAACGCAAAGACCTTTGCGTTAAGGTTTGCGTTTAACGCAAAAGGTTTGCGTTATAACACAAAGGTTTGCGTTATAAAACGCAAATGTTTGCGTTATACCGCAAAAGGTTTGCGTTGTAACGCAAATGTTTGCGTTATAACGCAAATGTTTGCGTTAAACGCAAAGGTTTGCGTTATATCGCAAAGGTTTGCGTTATAACGCACATGTTTACGTCATCACGCAAAAGGTTTGCGTTGCGTTGTTTGCGTTAAACGCAAAGGTTTGCGTAACATCGCAAAGGTTTGCGTAACATCGCAAAGGTTTGCGTTTAACGCAAACATAGGAAAAAAAAATATGTGTGGCGCTAATACGCTTCCGTAGGTTATAGCATCGGACTTCACATACAAAGATTCCTGGTTCGATCAATGTTCTGGCGACAAAATGTCGGGAACTTAATTTTCGACTCTCCTTTGACACCATTGTGAGTATGGTCTTGAGATACGATTTCAATATTTTTTTAACCCCTGATTATAGACATAACTTGTCAGTTGTGCTGCAATGACCATTAGAGGGGTAACGTATGACCAAAATGTCAAAACACGCGTAAAAAATAAGCGATAACTAAATTTGAATAATGAAATGGATATTTTGAATAATGGAATGGACTGCTGCGACCCTTCAACAGTTGAACCTTATACCTCATTCGAAAGCTTATCAATAGAGGAACAAAATGTATATGGTCAATAATTTCCACACCATTTGTAAGCTTATTTATAAAGGAACGAAATGGTTGTGAACAATATGTCTATGTGCCGTAATGACTATTAGTGGTTATGGAGAACCTAAATGCAAAAATACGCGTGAAAATTAAGAAATAGCCAATTTTGAACACCTCTAATGGACATTACGGCCCAATCGACAAGTTATCTCTATAACCAAGGGGCCGAGAATATATGTAATAGCCCAAGGGTTCTTGGACAGAATAAAAGGATTCGTCAAGTTTAAGATGCTTTATTCATACGACCCCTGAAAGTACACAAATAACAAAACGTAAATACATAGACAGTACAGTGTACAAAGGGATATAACTCTAAATCATAAAACGGAAAGTATATGTATAAAATACGATAAACTAGCTCTTTTCTGTAAGAATACAACCAATACTATTTAAGTGTTCTCTCAAGGTATATCAAAAAGAGCGGCAAAAACTATGAGCTCAATGACTGTGACCAATAGAAGACAAGATAATATGACACATGACTGACTGACTAATGAACCAGAGTAGAACTGTACTAATCTAAGAAAAACATAAGAGAATATAATTGTCATACCAGTCTTTAAGAACAAGATAGCTCTGCCGAACCACAGAATTACCGTCCTATCACTCTTTTGTCATGTCTTGGTAAGATTTTTACTTCTATTTTAAACACTAGATTGTGTGATTATCTTGATGAGTACTCTATTTTACTAGAAAATCAAGCAGGTTTCAGACATGGATACTCAACTACTGATCATTTATTTTCAGTATATGCACTATTCGAGTTACTTAGATTAAGAAAGAAGAAACTTTACTGTGCCTTTGTCGATTTTGAAAAGGCTTTTGATTTTATACAAAGAAATTTTTTATTATTTAAACTTTTAGAGAATAATATAAATGGCAAATTTTTCCGTATTATACAAAATATGTACGAAAATGTAAAATCACGCATTATATTTAATGGTGAGAAATCAGAGTTATTTACTTGTGAAATGGGTGTAAGACAGGGAGAAAATCTTTCCCCTGCTCTGTTTGCAATATTTTTAAATGATTTACAACATTTTTTTGAAGGCAAAGATGTACTTAGTGATGACCTCGAACACGAGTTAACAGTATTTTTAAAAATATTTATGTTATTATATGCGGATGACACTGTGATGTTTTCCGAGAGTAGTGAAGATTTACAAAACATGTTAAATGAATTTGATGATTACTGTGAAAAATGGCAACTCAAAATAAATGTTAACAAGACAAAAGTTCTTATATTCTCCAAAGGGAGACAACCCAAAAATATTAGATTTGTTATACAGAATAGAGAATTAGAAATTGTAACTGAGTATAAATACCTCGGTATATTTTTTGCTAGAAGTGGTTCTTTTTTAAAGACCTGAAAATATATTTGTGAACAAGCTACAAAAGCAATGTATGGTATTTTAAAAAAGTGTAGACAAAACAGTTTGACTATAGAATGTCAGTTAGACATGTTTGATAAGATAGTTTTACCTATTCTTCTTTATGGTTCGGAAATTTGGGGATTTGAAAATTTTGATTTGATAGAACGTGTACATTTAAAATTTTGTAAGCTTGTTCTACATTTAAAACAGAGTACACCTAGCTGTATTGTCTATGCTGAATTGGGTAGATATCCTGTAATTTTTCCCATGGATGAAACTTTTCTCCGCTGAAAGTCACTGAAAAAGAATACATCTTGCTTAGGTGTTTAACTAAAAAAAGAGAAGGTACTTTTAAATATTAAATAAAGGAATTGATTTATTTCTCAAAGAACACTGATTAGGATATACATGTAAGTTTAGAACACTGTTAAATGGGAAACTTTATCAAACTAATGTTCTTAATATTCATTTCACTCTTATCTCTAACCATATGTTTCAGATGACAAAAGTTTCCATATTCCTGTTATTATTTACCATATGGACAATGCAGATAAAAGGTAAAGACAATAATATGAATGTTACCATAATTTCATTTCTTGTAATTTACTTTGCAAACAAAACCATAAGTGTAGACTCCTTGAACTGTGCAGCATGTACAGAGACAATAACAATCAAAACCAAGGAGTAAACAAAGACTCATCAAACCAAAAGACATTTACAAATATTCAAACAAGTCCAGTTGGAATAAGAATGAGGATGCTAAAGAATGTGTCCTCAAGCGCCTCTTAAACTTAATTCCAATTTAAACACATTTTCCCTGATCACTTTTCATTCATAATTTAGTCTTTTAATAACGGTCTTTTCGGAAGTTTTACTAAATAATTTCGAAACATAAATTAAAATAAATCGATAGTAGATTACCGATGGTCTAATTCCGTATGTCATCGGTTAAGGAGAGACAAATCTAGGTAACGAAAAGAAAACTGAAACTATTCGATGACATTTCTTCACTTTTCTTTTCGTTTTGATTTGTTTTGTGTATGCAAAGTCCGTAGTCTCATAAAAAACTTTTTCGAAACTTAAGATCGTTTGTAGAGTACTGAATTTAGTTTCATTTTGACTTTTGGTTAATCAAGAGACGAAACACGTTTCGTCTACATTAAACTGACCAGTTGCGCTTATTTCAAAGAAATTGGAACAAAACAGCAATGTTATTTATAAAAAAAAAATCATGTCGTTGATAATGGATTGTTGTGTACAAGTATTCGTAAGCTACGAACTAATTTAAATTGTCTACATTTCTCGCAAGTTCTCGTTGTAGCATTTTGGCGATTAGCGAGTTACACCAGTATCCGGTTGCTCATACATTTGTACTTGTATAAGGTAGAAGTAGATTTTCACTTGCTTTTTATTGATAATTTAGTCGAAAAAGTTAAGCCTTGTGATTAAAGTCTTTATCTTTTTTTTGCTTTAATGTAAAAATTATTCGATAATTTATAATTCTTTATAAAAGATATGTTAATTATAAAATAGCAAGACAGCAACCGATTAACGTAATAATATCAAGAAGTACATTTAGATATTTAGAAACGTTGTATTAATCGATCGTTTAAGAATTAATATTGTTGAAACAAATTTCAATGAAAATGCAACCCACATAAATGTATACATACTATTCTCAATTTTTATTTTATAAGTATGCTAGCAAGAAACTGTACGGTACATGCAGGTTAATGAAAAGCAACCAAACAACAACACAAAAATGAAAAAGTTATCAACGGCCGAAAGCAGTGATAAGTAGACTAGTGTCCATACTTTCTGGTTGTTTTAATCAACGTCAGTAAAAAATTTGTCAAGTACGTTTGATATTTATATACCTAATGATATCAGGTTTCTTTATCTGTACTTTACACACCAAGACTATATCATGCTACTTTTGTACAATATAGGGTTAAATGTCAAGCTAAAGTGGTTTGATTAGAGCAAAACTTATTAAGAAAATCATTGTATGTAGTAATACAAGTTATCATTTGTATAAAGTCCGATACATGAGACCCGATGATATAATCAGACTTGGTACATGTCAGGTGTGTCACAATTTAGAATAGCATAAAATAAGTCTGCCGAACCACCTCTATTCGCAAGGTAAGTTATAGCAAAAAAAACTTACACTGTAACATTACTTATTTTGATGAGGGAGAGAGACTGTAGAGCGATACTAAACATGCTACCCCTCCCTATTTCTCCAGTTTTAAGTACCTGTTCAGTACAAGGAGTTACAGACCAAAGGTTATAGTGGTAAAACGATGCGTTATATTTGCGACCATTAACATAACAGCGGCGCTCTACGATCATTACATAAGATGCAGAATAAAACTAAAGGCTATTTGAACGAAGAGAGTTAAATTGACAGAGAACAAGTTCAGTTAATTTAAAATAGCTTACCGAGGTGATATATAGAAGAGGCTGGATGGGCTTCTTCAATTTATTTTCTTTAAGTTTGTAGGCAATTTTTCTCGTTTCTTTTTACTTTTTACAAAAAAAGAAGATGTGGGATGATTGCCATTGAGACAATCCTCAACACGAGACCAAATAACACAGAAATTAACAATTATAGGTTGCTAAACGGCCTTCGTCAATGTGCAAAGCCCATACCTCATAGTTAGCTATAAAAGACCTCGAATTGATATAAAATTATGTAACCCGAATCATATAAGAAAACTAACTATCTAATTAATGTACCGAATAATGAACGATAAACAAATATGTTACACAGGAAAAAACGACACCACTGAGTTCTAGGCTCATGAACTGCTCATTGTTCTCTTTTGTTTATATTCAAGTACCTTATTATTATTTTTTTATTTTTTTGTCCAATTTTTATCTAGACTGTATTAACCTTCTCCGTATTCCGTAAACCCCCATCAAAACAGGTTAAGAATTGATGTTATGCTGTAGTTGTAGAGATGATACCGTTTGCACATTTCTGACATTGGAAATTTTAAAATATTTTACATAATTAGTGAATTGTTTATAAATCATGCTTGCTGTTCGATGTGATGAAGACCGTTCTTTGACCTAAAATGGTTTACTTTTCCAAATTGAGACTTGTCTCATTGGCACTCATACTACATTTTCTTATATTTATAATATATTATCCAATCATAAATAGGCGTGTCTTTTCTCGTTTTTTTTCAGATGAAAACGATTATGATTCCTGTTTTATTGTCAATATTTTGCATAGTTCGGATAAGTGGTAAGTTTATGGTTTTGAGTCGGAATTATTATATCTTTTGGAATAGTATAAATCCGTAGGAACATATTTAACGGTTTCGGTAACCTATTAATAAGAAACTAATATAAAACACACTAAATAAATTATCTCTTTGGTTAGAAGAAACGCCCTCCAAAGATAAAATTGAGAATAGAAATGGGGAATGTATCAAAGAGACAACAAACCGACAATAGAAAAAAAAAATAACAGCAGAAGGTCACCAACAGGTCTTCAATGTAACGAGAAATTCCCGCACCCGGAGGCGTCCTTCAGCTAGCCCCTAAACAAATATATACTAGTTCAATGATGATGAACGCCATACTAATTTCCAAATTGTACACAAGAAACTGAAATTAAAATAATACAAGACTAACAAAGACCAGAGGCTCCTGACTTGGGACAGGCGCAAAAATGCAGCGGGTTTAAACATGTTTATGAGATCTCAACCTTCCCACTATACCTCTAGTCAATGTAGAAAAGTAAACTATATGTATCTACAACAATAATGTAACCTAGTCATACTTTGCCAATATTCAAAAGGCCTTCCGGGATAATTTGTTTAGAGGGTTACAAAAATATTGTGTTAAAATTAAATTAAAATATTTGTGTAACTGCAGAACTGATTCATAAAGAAACTGTTTAATACAGAACCACTTCAAAGTATTTCATGCCTTTTAAATTGATTTGTCTGTAGTGATAATGCATAAGTTTTCCTCATTATTGAAGGCCGCATGATGACCGGTACTTGTAAACTTCTACTTCTGTGGTCTACAGCTATGAATCGACTCTTTTTATTGTTGTTATTGCTTTGAATCATAATCCATCGTAGATCTAGACTTAAGAAGAGAGAGATAACATGAAGGGTATAAAATTATTTAATGAGAAATGACAATATTATATGATTCTCACCTCTGCATTTTATAAAACATAAAAGTAGTTAAAAAAAATCTACGTTTTTTATATTTTTTTTTTTATGTTGAAACAGTTAAAATTGTAAAAATGCGTATATTGTTGAATGAAATTAAAACTGTTTGTGTTATGATAATTTATTATTGAATTTTTGAAAATATTATAGATGAAACTTACAATGATAGTTGCAATACTCTACATTTTATGAAGTTACATTATTTTATTATTTACAAAAAATAACAATAAAATTCAGTCAATATTTATTTCCATTAACCCTGCTATAAGTAATGTACTTTTACATTTGCAGCAGCGTCAACAACAACTGAATCTAGTGAATCATCTTCAGAACCATATACCAGTAGTGAACCGACAACATCTATAAATACTACTTATACATCTACATCAGCGATGAAAATTACAACCGAAGAGGAGAACACAACGTCGACAACAATAAAAGAGACAACAGAACCGACAACCATGACAACTAATACAATGACTTCGATTACAAGTGAAACTCCAAGCACGAGTATCACTGTATCTACCGATACATCTACAATTGATCATAGTACAACTGCTTCGCACACATCAGAACCTAGCGCCACAACAATACTGACAACGGAACCTTTTGTTACAAGAAATACTTCCTTGACAACGAAGTTTGTTACCCGTTCAACCAAGCACGTGACAACAACCCAAAAAAATTCAACAAACAAACTTTCATCATTTTTCCCCATAACGTTTTTAAGTATTGTAGTCCTCAATTTTTTTAAACTAGCAAATTATTGCATTTAAAATAAACCATAAGTGTACTAGAATGATGTCATTTATGATATTTTTTTAAATTTCTGTTATATGTTTTGTTTTCTCCTGAATTTTCAACTGTTTTTATCGTTTGTTGTTTTCATATTGTTCTGTTTCATCACTATCCTTCTTTTCGGGGATGGTATAGCACTAACGCATATGTTGAAGTCTGTCGTGTTGTTTGAGTGTCTGTCTAAGTCAAACCCTTGTCTATCGATGGTTGTCGTTTGTTGCTGTATATAATATTTGTTTCGTTTTTTTTCTGTTTTTACTTTTGCTGTTATCGCTTTTGAAGTATTTCCCGCATTGTCATGCCGTTTTCATGTCATTTGGATTCTAGTGGAAAGCTGTCTTATGATCAATCATACCACTTTGCTCTTCATGAATTTAAGATGTTCTTTTTTTTTTCTAAAAGAATATATGAAAACAAATATTACATGGGCCGGAAAGACTGGACTCGGAACAGACACGAAATTTTATAAACTGTAACCAGTTTTTCGAGGTCACAAACTTTCCGCTAACAGATACCTGGGTTGAGTTCAATATTATAGCAGCTACGTAGCTGGTATAAATATCTATGTAAAACAAATGGTATATAGCTACACGTTTAATAGTCAAAATATACGTAGCACTAATACGTAGCCGGTACGATATTGAACGCAACCCTGTTGTGTCGTTATAGAGAAATCGGAATCAATGAGAAAGGGGCCAAATATACCAGAGGGACATTTAAACTCGTAGATCAATAATAAAAGGATAACGCCTGGTTAAAAAAAAGAAGACAAACAGTTACACAATAGTACATAAAACACAACATCAAAAACTTAAGACTAAGCAACATTAACCCCACCTAAAAATGGGGGTGATCTCAGATGCCCAAGATGTGTAAGCAGATCCTGCTCCGCATGTTGAACCCGTCAGTTAATCATGTTAGTACAAACCAAATAAATAGTCAAATTCGGTTGGTAAATTTGTTAAAAACAAGGGAACGGGATTGTAGTTCTGATAACAAACTCGTGATGGCGACCGTAAAACTAGAGGCTCTAAAGAGCCTGTGTCGCTCACCTTGGTCTATGTGCATATTAAACAAAGGACACAAATGGATTCATGACAAAATTGTATTTTGGTGATGGTGATGTGTTTGAAGTTCTTACTTTACTGAACATTCTTGCTTCTTACAATTATATCTATAATGAACTTTGCCTATTAGTAACAGAGAAAAATATTTGGTAAAAATTTACATAAATTTACCAAATTAATGAAAATTGTTAAAAATTGACTATAAAGGGCAATAACTCCTTAAGGGGTCAATTGACCATTTAGGTCATGTGGACTTATTTGTAGATCTTACTTTGATGAACATTATCGCTGTTTACAGTTTATCGCTATCTATAATAGTATTCAAGATAATAACCAAAAACAGCAAAATTTCTTTAAAAATTACCAATTGGAGGGCAGCAACCCAACAACCGGTTGTCCAATTCATTTGAATATTTCAGGGCAGATATATATTGACTTGATTAACAATTTAACTCCTTGTCAGATTTCCTCTAAATGATTTGGTTTCAGAGTTGTAAGCAAAAAACTACATTTTACCCCTGTTCTATTTTTAGCCGTGGTGGCCATCTTGGTTGGATGGCCAGGTCATCGGACACATTTTTCAAACAAGGTACCTCAAAGATGATTGTGGCCAAGTTTGAATTAATTTGGCCCAGTAGTTTCAGAGGAGAAGATTTTTGTAAAAGATAACTAAGATTTACGAAAAATGGTTAAAAATTGACTATAAAGGGCAATAACTCCTAAAGGGGTCAACTGACCATTTCGGTAATGCTGACTTATTTGTAAATCTTACTTTGATGAACATTATTGCTGTTTACAGTTTATCTCTATCTATAATAATATTCAAGATAATAACCAAAAACGGCAAAATTTCCTCAAAATTACCAATTCAGGGGCAGCAATCCAACAACAGGTTGACCGATTCATCTGAAAATGTCAGGGCAGATAGATCTTGACCTGATAAACATTTTTACTCCGTCAGATTTCCTCTAAATGCTTTGGTTTTTGAGTTATAAGCCAAAAACTGCATTTTACCCCTATGTTCTATTTTTAGCCGTGGCGGCCATCTTGGTTGGTTGACCGGGTCACGTCACACATTTTTTAAACTAGATACCCCAATGATGATTGTGGCCAAGTTTGGTTCAATTTGGCCCAGTAGTTTCAGAGGAGAAGATTTTTGTAAACGTTAACGACGACGGACGACGGACGACGACGGACGCCGGACGCAAAGTGATGGGAAAAGCTCACTTGGCCCTTCGGGCCAGGTGAGCTAAAAAATGAAGGGATAAATAAAAAAAAATGTCTGCATTATTCCGGGACGATAACAATTAATTGAAAATGAAACGAAAGTCGGTTAATAATTTGGAAAGCAAGGTCAAAATGATCTGTTTAGAAGAACATAGATTTTATTCCAGGGAAAATGTCCTATTAACGATAGTGTGGCTTTTAAGCATATTTTAGTTAATCAATTGTTTTATAACATCCATATTCGCACAGGACATGGACATGTCTTCATACCCCGTGCAATTAAACAGACGTGCACATCAATTACTGGTAAGTAATCAAGGGATTGCCATATGTCTAACCCCTAATAATTAACCATTTGATTGTGTCATATTTCTAGTATATATTTGACATAAATACAGCTATTCGTAGGAACTATTTGTTTATAATGTGTACTATTTTCTTGTATGTTCTTTTCGACGGGGACTTAATTAGTGGTGATATACCTATTGTTTTGTTGCATTTCAATTAAATGCTTTCTATAGGCCAAGAACTGTTATTCACATGAGTATACCCACGGATTTGATGCAAAACCATCAGTTCATTTGTTCCGTGTTTTGATTTTGTTTAATTTTTTTCTGTCTTTTCATATTTTTATTGACTATGACGATGTCAGTTATTCCACGACTTCGGATATTTTTTTTATAGAGTTTTTTTTATGAATCATATATACACGTAGAATGACTTAGGTTTAAACGTTCAAGAATGACTGGTAACATGTGGGACTGTTGGACGAATGTGAACATTAAAAAATAGTCAAACCAAAAACTTACTTTCTATGATTACACCTTCAAAAACGTTGGATACTGTGCTACGAATACGAGACAAACATCCATATTATTATATGTTTTGAAGAAGAGTGTTTGGGTTTGAAATATGTAGACGGTCTCTCGTTAACCAATTGGTTTTAACAGTCCTTTTTAATATTTTCTTCATAAAATTGAACACTCTACTGATTTACCAGCAATCAACATAGCAAATATACCAGCAATCAACATCATAGCAAATTTACCAGCAATCAACATAGCAAATTTACCAGCAATCAACATCATAGCAATTTTCCAGCAATCAACATAGCAAATTTACCAGCAATCAACATAGCAAATTTACGAGCAATCAACATTTCAAAAACCGAGACAAATTTGCAATCACTAGCAATCATAATGCAAATGCATACAATCAACACTGCAGACACCAGCATTCAACGTCAAAATTACATATAATGAACATTGCAAACACCAGCAATCAAGATCGAAATTACATACAATGAACATTGTAAACATTAGCAATTGACATCGAAATTACATACAATGAACATTGCAAACATCAGCAACCAAGATCGAAAATATATACATTCAACATTGTAAACATCATCAAACAGCGTCGAAAATACATACAATCAACATTGCAAACCCTAGGAATTAACGACGAAATTATACACAATCAACATTGCAAACACAAACGATTTACGACGAAATTTTACACAATCAACATTGCAAACCAAGCAATTTACGACGAAAATACATACAATCAACATTGCAAACCCAAGCAATTAACGACGAAATTATAGACAATCAAGATTGCAAACCCAAGCAATTTACGACGAAAATACATACAATCAACATTGCAAACTCAAACAATTAACGACGAAATTATACACAATCAGCATTGCAAACCCTAGCAATTTACGACGAAAATACATACAGTCAACATTGCAAACCCAAGCAATTAACCCCGAAATTATAGACAATCAACATTGCAAACCCAAGCAATTTACGACGAAAATACATACAATCAACATTGCAAACTCAAACATTTAACGATAAGACCCCTTTTTGGCCCCAAAATATAGCAGTTTTATAAAATTGTTAAAATGTAAACTTTTATTTATTAATTGAACAGTAGAATGCTTCTTTTAGATAAATATGGGCTGTTTTTGACAATACATAGCATATATATCGGGTACTAGCACCATTAAGTCATGCTAAATCACTGAAATCTTAACAATTCTAGCATTTCAGTTAAATTTCAGACGGTTTTCGTGTAAAATGAAAGTGGCCGCATTCGTGTTCATCCTTAATATTAAAATGTAAGTTGTATCTTATGATAATATATAACATATATAAAGGTTGATGATGAACACGGATGCGGCCAGTTTCATTTTTGACAATATCCATCAGAAAAGTTACATTTTTTGGCATATTTGGTAGATTTTTCATATTTGAGCTTGAATCGGATCGTTTTTAATGACACAATCAGTCAAAATCTTTCACATAAACTAATTGAATAAAATAAAATAGACACTTAAGTGTTTAAAAACTGGTCAAAAATTTTTGTCAGATGAACCTGAAAGGTGAGGCCAAAATCGGTCCTTAGCGGACCTACTCCTTTATGATAAAAGAGATCATTTTTCATACCTATCGTTTATGATCCATTTTACGGTGTTTATGTATATCAACTTGTACGATTCGCTAGTGTATGTAACAATGTTTAAGATTTAAACGAGAGAAATATATGTATTACTGAAAAATTATTACACCAGGGTTTTTAATATCACAAACATTTACTAAATTTTATCATCGGTATAAGGACATCATTCGTAAAAAAAGATTAACATGAAGACTTCTTATACGTTAAGGAATTTCATATCCAAATTTTTACGGAAATATTCTTTATAAAGCACAAACATGTCAGTATTCACCTCAGAAGCTAACACAACCTTTAAATAGACTTATTAAGAAGGGATGTAGTTACGATACTGTTGTCAGGTCATGAAAAATTGCATTTTTTGCGTTAATGTTGATTACATTTATTTAGTCTTTGCATCGGAACTAAAAACTTTAATTTAAAAAACCAGTTGTTGGCATGACACGGGTAATGTTCTTCTTATATATGATATGATGGTATGACACTAAACCCTTAACGGGAAGGATTGTGCCTGATATTCATATGATGAAGACATGATCTTTCAATCAGTTTAATTGAAGTCTGGAGCCGGCATGTCAGTTTAATGCTAGTAGTCTGTTGTTATTTATGTATAATTGTCATATTGTTTATTTTCCTTGGTAACATCTTCTGACATCAGACTTGGACTTCTTTTGAACTGAATTTTTAATGTGCATATGTTATGTGTTTACTTCTCTACATCGGCTAGAGATATAGGGGAGGGTTGAGATCTCATAAACATGTTTAATCCCGCCGCATTTTTGCGCCCGTCCTAAGTCAGGAGCTAGCTCTGGCCTTTGTTAGTCTTGTATTATTTTTAATTTAAGTTTCTTGTGTACAATTTGGAGTTTAGTATGGCGTTCATTATCATTGAACTAGTATATATATATTTTTTAGGGGCCAGCTAAAGGACACCTCCGGGTACGGGAATTTGTTCGCTGCATTTAAGACCTGTTGGTGACCTTTTGCTGTTGTCTGTTCTATGGTCGGGTTGTTGTCTCTTTGACACATTCCCAATTTCCGTTCTCAATTTCACTAGCAACCAACATCGAAAATACATACAATCAACATTGTAAACACCAGTAATCAACATCGAAAATATATACAATCAACATTGTAAACACCAGCAATTGACATCGAAAATATATGCAATCAACATTGTAAACACCAGCAATCGGCGTCAAAAATACATACAATCAACATCGTAAACACCAGCAATTGACATCGAAAATACATACAATCAACATTGTAAACACCAGCAATTGACATCGAAAATATATACAATCAATATTGTAAACATCAGCAATCAACATCGAAAATACATACAATCAACATTGCAAACATCAGCAATCAACATCGAAAATATATACAATCAATATTGTAAACATCAGCAATCAACATCGAAAATACATACAATCAACATTGCAAACACAAGCAATTGACATCGAAAATACATACAATCAACATTGTTAACATCAGCAATCAGCGTCGAAAATACATAGAATCAACATTGTAAACATCAGCAATTGACATCGAAAATACATACAATCAACATTGCAAACATCAGCAATCAACATCGAAAATAAATACAATCAACATTGCAAACACCAGCAATCGGCGTCAAAAATACATACAATCAACATCGTAAACACCAGCAATTGACATCGAAAATACATACAATCAACATTGTAAACACCAGCAATTGACATCGAAAATACATACAATCAACCATTGCAAACACCAGCAATCAGCATCGAAAATACATACAATCAACATTGCAAACACTAGTAATCAACATCGAAAATACATACAATCAACACTGTAAACATCAGCAATTGACATCGATAATACATAAAATCAACATTGCAAACACCAGCAATCAACATCGAAAATACATACAATCAACACTGTAAACATCAGCAATCAACATCGATAATACATAAAATCAACATTGTAAACATAAGCAATCAACATCGAAAATACATACAATCAACATTGTAAACATCAGCAATTGACATCAAAAATACATAAAATCAACATTGTAAACAACAGCAATTAACGACGAAAATATAAACAATCAACATTGTAAACACCAGCATTCAACATCGAAAATATAAACAATCAACATTGTAAACATCATCAATCAGCGTCGAAAATACATAGAATCAACATTGTAAACATCAGCAATTGACATCGAAAATACATACAATCAACATTGCAAACATCAGCAATTGACATCGAAAGTACATACAATCAATATGGCAAACACCAGCAATCAGCGTCGAAAATACATACAATCAATATTGTAAACATCAGCAATCAACATCGAAAATATATACAATCAACATTGTAAACACCAGCAATCAGCGTCAAAAATATATACAATCAACATTGTAAACATCAGCAATCAACATCGAAAATACATACAATCAACATTGCAAACACCAGCAATTGACATCGAAAATACATACAATTAACATTGTAAACATCAGCAATTCACATCGAAAATACATTCAATCAACATTGCAAACACCAGCAATTGACATCAAAAATACATACAATCAATATTGTAAACATCAGCAATCAACATCGAAAATATATACAATCAACATTGTAAACACCAGCAATCAGCGTCAAAAATATATACAATCAACATTGTAAACACCAACAATCAACATAGAAAATACATACAATCAACATTGCAAACACCAGCAATTGACATCGAAAATACATACAATCAACATTGTAAACATCAGCAATTGACATCGAAAATACATACAATCAACATTGCAAACACCAGCAATTGACATCGAAAATACATACAATCAACATTGTAAACATCAGCAATTGACATCGAAAATACCTACAATCAACATTGTAAACATCAGCAATTGACATCGAAAATACATACAATCAACATTGTAAACACCAGCAATCAGCGTCAAAAATACATACAATCAATATTGTAAACATCAGCAATCAACATCGAAAATACATACAATCAACATTGCAAACACCAGCAATTGACATCGAAAATACAAACAATCAACATTGTAAACACCAGCAATCAGCGTCAACTATATATACAATCAACATTGTAAACATCAGCAATCAACATTGTAAACACCAGCAATCAGCGTCAACTATATATACAATCAACATTGTAAACATCAGCAATCAACATCGAAAATACATACAATCAACATTGTAAACACCAGCAATTGACATCGAAAATACATACAATCAATATTGCAAACACCAGCAATCAGCGTCAAAAATACATACAATCAATATTGTAAACATCAGCAATCAACATCGAAAATATATACAATCAATATTGTAAACATCAGCAATCAACATCGAAAATATATACAATCAACATTGTAAACATCAGCAATCAACATCGAAAATACATACAATCAACCCTGCAAATACCAGTTATCAACATCGAAAATATATACAATCAACACTGTAAACACCAGCAATCAACATATAATATACATATAATCAACATTGCTAACACCAGCAATCAGCATCGAAAATACATACAATCAACATTGTAAACACCAGCAATCAACATATAATATACATATAATCAACATTGCTAACACCAGCAATCAGCATCGAAAATACATAGAATCAACATTGTAAACACCAGAAATTGACATAGAAAATACATACAATCAACATTGTAAACATCAGCATTCAACATCGAAAATAAATACAATCAACATTGCAAACACCAGCAATCGGCGTCAAAAATACATACAATTAACATCGTAAACACCAGCAATTGACATCGAAAATACATACAATCAACATTGTAAACACTAGCAATCAGTGTCGAAAATATATACAATCAACATTGTAAACATCAGCAATCAACATCGAAAATACATACAATCAACATTGTAAACACCAGCAATTGACATAGCAAATATATACAATCAACATTGTAAACATCAGCAATCAACATCGAAAATACATACAATCAACATTGTAAACACCAGCAATTGACATCGCAAATACATACAATCAACACTGTAAACATCAGCAATCACCATCGATAATACATAAAATCAACATTGTAAACACCAGCAATTAACGACGAAAATATATACAATCAACATTGTAAACATCAGCAATCAACATCGAAAATACATACAATCAACATTGCAAACAACAGCAATCAGTGTCGAAACTATATACAATCAACATTAAAACACCAGCAATCTGCTCGAAAATACATACATTCAACATTGCAAACACCAGCAATTGACATCGAAAATACAAACAATCAACATTGTAAACACTAGCAATCAGCGTCAAAAATATATACAATCAACATTGCAAACATCAGCAATCAACATCGAAAATACATACAATCAATATTGTAAACATCAGCAATTGACATCGAAAATACATACAATCAACATTGTAAACACCAGCAATTGACATCGAAAATATATACAATCAACATTGTAAACACCAGCAATCAGTGTCGAAAATATATACAATCAACATTGTAAACATCAGCAATTGACATCGAAAATACATATAATCAACATTGTAAACATCAGCAATCAACATCGAAAATACATACAATCAACATTGTAAACACCAGCAATCAGTGTCGAAAATATATACAATCAACATTGTAAACACCAGCAATTGACATCGAAAATATATACAATCAACATTGTAAACACCAGCAATCAGTGTCGAAAATATATACAATCAACATTGTAAACACCAGCAGTTAACGACGAAAATATATACAATCAACATTGTAAACATCAGCAATCAACATCGAAAATACATACAATCAACATTGCAAACAACAGCAATCAGTGTCGAAACTATATACAATCAACATTAAAACACCAGCAATCTGCTCGAAAATACATACATTCAACATTGCAAACACCAGCAATCAGTGTCGAAAATATATACAATCAACATTGTAAACACCAGCAATTGACATCGAAAATATATACAATCAACATTGTAAACACCAGCAATCAGTGTCGAAAATATATACAATCAACATTGTAAACACCAGCAGTTAACGACGAAAATATATACAATCAACATTGTAAACATCAGCAATCAACATCGAAAATACATACAATCAACATTGTAAACACCAGCAATCAGTGTCGAAAATATATACAATCAACATTGTAAACACCAGCAATTGACATCGAAAATATATACAATCAACATTGTAAACACCAGCAATCAGTGTCGAAAATATATACAATCAACATTGTAAACACCAGCAGTTAACGACGAAAATATATACAATCAACATTGTAAACATCAGCAATCAACATCGAAAATACATACAATCAACATTGTAAACACCAGCAATCAGTGTCGAAAATATATACAATCAACATTGTAAACACCAGCAATTGACATCGAAAATATATACAATCAACATTGTAAACACCAGCAATCAGTGTCGAAAATATATACAATCAACATTGTAAACACCAGCAGTTAACGACGAAAATATATACAATCAACATTGTAAACATCAGCAATCAACATCGAAAATACATACAATCAACATTGCAAACACCAGCAATTGACATCGAAAATACAAACAATCAACATTGTAAACACTAGCAATCAGCGTCAAAAATATATACAATCAACATTGCAAACATCAGCAATCAACATCGAAAATACATACAATCAATATTGTAAACATCAGCAATTGACATCGAAAATACATACAATCAACATTGTAAACACTAGCAATCAGCGTCAAAAATATATACAATCAACATTGCAAACATCAGCAATCAACATCGAAAATACATACAATCAACATTGTAAACACCAGCAATTGACATCGAAAATACATACAATCAACACTGTAAACATCAGCAATCACCATCGATAATACATAAAATCAACATTGTAAACACCAGCAATTAACGACGAAAATATATACAATCAACATTGTAAACATCAGCAATCAACATCGAAAATACATACAATCAACATTGCAAACAACAGCAATCAGTGTCGAAACTATATACAATCAACATTAAAACACCAGCAATCTGCTCAAAAATACATACATTCAACATTGCAAACACCAGCAATTGACATCGAAAATACAAACAATCAACATTGTAAACACTAGCAATCAGCGTCAAAAATATATACAATCAACATTGCAAACATCAGCAATCAACATCGAAAATACATACAATCAATATTGTAAACATCAGCAATTGACATCGAAAATACATACAATCAACATTGTAAACACCAGCAATTGACATCGAAAATATATACAATCAACATTGTAAACACCAGCAATCAGTGTCGAAAATATATACAATCAACATTGTAAACATCAGCAATTGACATCGAAAATACATACAATCAACATTGTAAACATCAGCAATCAACATCGAAAATACATACAATCAACATTGTAAACACCAGCAATCAGTGTCGAAAATATATACAATCAACATTGTAAACACCAGCAATTGACATCGAAAATATATACAATCAACATTGTAAACACCAGCAATCAGTGTCGAAAATATATACAATCAACATTGTAAACACCAGCAATTAACGACGAAAATATATACAATCAACATTGTAAACATCAGCAATCAACATCGAAAATACATACAATCAACATTGCAAACAACAGCAATCAGTGTCGAAACTATATACAATCAACATTAAAACACCAGCAATCTGCTCGAAAATACATACAATCAACATTGCAAACACCAGCAATTGACATCGAAAATACAAATAATCAACATTGTATACACTAGCAATCAGCGTCAAAAATATATACAATCAACATTGCAAACATCAGCAATCAACATCGAAAATACATACAATCAATATTGTAAACATCAGCAATTGACATCGAAAATACATACAATCAACATTGTAAACACCAGCAATCAGTGTCGAAAATATATACAATCAACATTGTAAACACCAGCAATTAACGACGAAAATATATACAATCAACATTGTAAACATCAGCAATCAACATCGAAAATACATACAATCAACATTGCAAACACCAGCAATTGACATCGAAAATATATACAATCAACATTGTAAACACCAGCAATCAACGACGAAAATATATACAATCAACATTGTAAATACCAGCAATCAACATCGAAAATATATGCAATCAACATTGAAAACATCAGCAATTGACATCGAAAATATATGCAATCAACATTGCAAACACCAGCAATTGACATCGAAAATATATGCAATCAACATTGCAAACACCAGCAATTGACATCGAAAATACATACAATCAACATTGCAAACAACAGCAATCAGTGTCGAAACTATATACAATCAACATTAAAACACCAGCAATCTGCTCGAAAATACATAAAATCAACATTGCAAACACCAGCAATTGACATCGAAAATACAAACATTCATCATTGTAAACACTAGCAATCAGCGTCAAAAATATATACAATCAACATTGCAAACATCAGCAATCAACATCGAAAATACATACAATCAATATTGTAAAAATCAGCAATTGACATCGAAAATACATACAATCAACATTGTAAACACGAGCAATTGACATCGAAAATATATACAATCAACATTGTAAACACCAGCAATCAGTGTCGAAAATATATACAATCAACATTGTAAACATCAGCAATCAACATCGAAAATACATACAATCAACATTGCAAACACTAGCAATTGACATCGAAAATATATACAATCAACATTGTAAACACCAGCAATCAACGACGAAAATATATACAATCAACATTGTAAATACCAGCAATCAACATCGAAAATATATGAAATCAACATTGAAAACATCAGCAATTGACATCGAAAATATATGCAATCAACATTGCAAACACCAGCAATTGACATCGAAAATATATGCAATCAATATTGCAAACACTAGCAATTGACATCGAAAATATATGCAATCAACATTGCAAACACCAGCAATTGACATCGAAAATATATGCAATCAACATTGCAAACACCAGCAATTCACATCGAAAATACATACAATCAACATTGTAAACATCAGCAATCAACATCGAAAATACATACAATCAACATTGTAAACACCAGCAATCAACATCGAAAATATATACAATCAACATTGTAAACATCAGCAATCAACATCGAAAATACATACAATCAACATTGCAAACACCAGCAATTGACATCGATAATATAGACAATCAACATTGCAAACACCAGCAATTGACATCGAAAATAATTACAATAAACATTGTAAACACCAGCAATCAGCGTAGAAATATATACAATCAACATTGTAAACACCAGCAATCAACATATAATATACATACAATCAACATTGTAAACACCAGCAATTGAAATAGAAAATACATACAATCAACATTGTAAACATCAGCAATCAACATCGAAAATAAATACAATAAACATTGCAAACACCAGCAATCAGCGTCAAAAATACATACAATCAACATCGTAAACACCAGCAATTGACATCGAAAATACATACAATCAACATTGCAAACATCAGCAATCAACATGAAAACTACATACAATCAACATTGTAAACACCAGCAATTGACATCGAAAATACATACAATCAACATTGTAAACATCATCAATCAACATCGAAAATACATACAATCAACATTGCAAACACCAGCAATCAGTGTCGAAACTATATACAATCAACATTGTAAACATCAGCAATTGACATCGAAAATACATACAATCAACATTGTAAACATCAGCAATTGACATCGAAAATACATACAATCAACATTGTAAACATCAGCAATCAACATCGAAAATACATACAATCAACATTGTAAACATCAGCAATTGACATCGAAAATACATACAATCAACATTGTAAACACTAGCAATCAGTGTCGAAAATATATACAATCAACATTGTAAACATCAGCAATCAACATCGAAAATACATACAATCAACATTGTAAACACCAGCAATTGACATAGCAAATATATACAATCAACATTGTAAACATCAGCAATCAACATCGAAAATACATACAATCAACATTGTAAACACCAGCAATTGACATCGAAAATACATACAATCAACACTGTAAACATCAGCAATCAACATCGATAATACATAAAATCAACATTGTAAACACCAGCAATTAACGACGAAAATATATACAATCAACATTGTAAACATCAGCAATCAACATCGAAAATACATACAATCAACATTGCAAACAACAGCAATCAGTGTCGAAACTATATACAATCAACATTAAAACACCAGCAATCTGCTCGAAAATACATACAATCAACATTGCAAACACCAGCAATTGATTCGAAAATACAAACAATCAACATTGTAAACACTAGCAATTAGCGTCAAAAATATATACAATCAACATTGCAAACATTAGCAATCAACATCGAAAATACATACAATCAATATTGTAAACACCAGCAATTGACATCGAAAATATATACAATCAACATTGTAAACACCAGCAATCAGTGTCGAAAATATATACAATCAACATTGTAAACATCAGCAATTGACATCGAAAATACATACAATCAACATTGTAAACATCAGCAATCAACATCGAAAATACATACAATCAACATTGTAAACACCAGCAATCAGTGTCGAAAATATAAACAATCAACATTGTAAACACCAGCAATTGACATCGAAAATATATACAATCAACATTGTAAACACCAGCAATCAGTGTCGAAAATATATACAATCAACATTAAAACACCAGCAATCTGCTCGAAAATACATACAATCAACATTACAAACACCAGCAATTGACATCGAAAATACAAACAATCAACATTGTAAACACTAGCAATCAGCGTCAAAAATACATACAATCAACATTGCAAACATCAGCAATCAACAGCGAAAATACATACAATCAATATTGTAAACATCAACAATTGACATCGAAAATACATACAATCAACATTGTAAACACCAGCAATCAGTGTCGAAAATATATACAATCAACATTGTAAACACCAGCAATTGACATCGAAAATATATACAATCAACATTGTAAACACCAGCAATCAGTGTCGAAAATATATACAATCAACATTGTAAACACCAGCAATTAACGACGAAAATATATACAATCAACATTGTAAACATCAGCAATGAACATCGAAAATACATACAATCAACATTGCAAACACCAGTAATTGACATCGAAAATATATACAATCAACATTGTAAACACCAGCAATCAACGACGAAAATATATACAATCAACATTGTAAATACCAGCAATCAACATCGAAAATATATGCAATCAACATTGAAAACATCAGCAATTGACATCGAAAATATATGCAATCAACATTGCAAACACCAGCAATTGACATCGAAAATATATGCAATCAACATTGCAAACACCAGCAATTGACATCGAAAATACATACAATCAACATTGCAAACAACAGCAATCAGTGTCGAAACTATATACAATCAACATTAAAACATCAGCAATTGACATCGAAAATACATACAATCAACATTGTAAACACCAGCAATTGACATCGAAAATATATACAATCAACATTGTAAACATCAGCAATCAACGACGAAAATATATACAATCAATATTGTAAATACCAGCAATCAACATCGAAAATATATGAAATCAACATTGAAAACATCAGCAGTTGACATCGAAAATATATGCAATCAACATTGCAAACACCAGCAATTGACATCGAAAATATATGCAATTAACATTGCAAACACCAGCAATTGACATCGAAAATATATGCAATCAACATTAAAACACCAGCAATCTGCTCGAAAATACATACAATCAACATTACAAACACCAGCAATTGACATCGAAAATACAAACAATCAACATTGTAAACACTAGCAATCAGCGTCAAAAATATATACAATCAACATTGCAAACATCAGCAATCAACATCGAAAATACATACAATCAACATTGTAAACATCAGCAATTGACATCGAAAATACATACAATCAACATTGTAAACACCAGCAATCAGTGTCGAAAATATATACAATCAACATTGTAAACACCAGCAATTGACATCGAAAATATATACAATCAACATTGTAAACACCAGCAATTAGTGTCGAAAATATATACAATCAACATTGTAAACACCAGCAATTAACGACGAAAATATATACAATCAACATTGTAAACATCAGCAATCAACATCGAAAATACATACAATCAACATTGCAAACACCAGCAATTGACATCGAAAATATATACAATCAACATTGTAAACACCAGCAATCAACGACGAAAATATATACAATCAACATTGTAAATACCAGCAATCAACATTGAAAATATATGCAATCAACATTGAAAACATCAGCAATTGACATCGAAAATATATGCAATCAACATTACAAACACCAGCAATTGACATCGAAAATATATGCAATCAACATTGCAAACACCAGCAATTGACATCGAAAATACATGCAATCAACATTGCAAACAACAGCAATCAGTGTCGAAACTATATACAATCAACATTGTAAACACCAGCAATCAGTGTCGAAAATATATACAATCAACATTGTAAACATCAGCAATCAACATCGAAAATACATATACAATCAACATTGCAAACACCAGCAATTGACATCGAAAATATATACAATCAACATTGTAAACACCAGCAATCAACGACGAAAATATATACAATCAACATTGTAAATACCAGCAATCAACATCGAAAATATATGAAATCAACATTGAAAACATCAGCAGTTGACATCGAAAATATATGCAATCAACATTGCAAACACCAGCAATTCACATCGAAAATATATGCAATCAATATTGCAAACACTAGCAATTGACATCGAAAATATATGCAATCAACATTGCAAATACCAGCAATTGACATCGAAAATATATGCAATCAACATTGCAAACACCAGCAATTCACATCGAAAATACATACAATCAACATTGTAAACATCAGCAATCAACATCGAAAATACATACAATCAACATTGTAAACACCAGCAATCAACATCGAAAATATATACAATCAACATTGTAAACATCAGCAATCAATATCGAAAATACATACAATCAACATTGCAAACACCAGCAATTGACATCGATAATATCTACAATCAACATTGCAAACACCAGCAATTGACATCGAAAATAAATACAATAAACATTGCAAACACCAGCAATCAGCGTAAAAATATATACAATCAACATTGTAAACACCAGCAATCAACATATAATATACATACAATCAACATTGTAAACACCAGCAATTGAAATAGAAAATACATACAATCAACAATGTAAACATCAGCAATCAACATCGAAAATAAATACAATAAACATTGCAAACACCAGCAATCAGCGTAAAAAATACATACAATCAACATCGTAAACACCAGCAATTGACATCGAAAATACATACAATCAACATTGCAAACATCAGCAATCAACATGAAAACTACATACAATCAACATTGTAAACACCAGCAATTGACATCGAAAATACATACAATCAACATTGTAAACATCATCAATCAACATCGAAAATACATACAATCAACATTGCAAACACCAGCAATCAGTGTCGAAACTATATACAATCAACATTGTAAACATCAGCAATTGACATCGAAAATACGTGCAATCAACATTGTAAACATCAGCAATTGACATCGAAATTACATACAATCAACATTGTAAACATCAGCAATCAACATCGAAAATACATACAATCAACATTGTAAACATCAGCAATTGACATCTAAAATACATACAATCAACATTGCAAACACCAGCAATTGACAACGAAAATACATACAATCAATATTGTAAACACCAGCAATTGACATCGAAAATACATACAATCAATATTGTAAACACCAGCAATTGACATCGAAAATATATACAATCAACATTGCAAACACCAGCAATCAACATCGAAAATACATACAATCAATATTGTAAACACCAGCAATTGACATCGAAAATATATATAATCAACATTGTAAACATCAGCAATCAACATCGAAAATACATACAATCAACATTGCAAACATCAGCAATTGACATCGAAAATACATACAATCAACATTATAAACACTAGCAATCAGTGTCGAAATTACATACAATCATTATTGTAAACACTAGCAATCAGTGTCGAAAATATATACAATCAACATTGTAAACACCAGCATTCAACATCGAAAATATATACAATCAACATTGTAAACATCAGCAATCAACATCGAAAATACATACAATCAACATTGCAAACACCAGCAATTGACATCGAAAATACATACAATCAACATTGTAAACACTAGCAATCAGTGTCGAAAATATATACAATCAACATTGTAAACATCAGCAATCAACATCGAAAATACATACAATCAACATTGTTAACACCAGCAATTGACATCGAAAATACATACAATCAACACTGTAAACATCAGCAATTAACATCGATAATACATAAAATCAACATTGTAAACACCAGCAATTAACGACGAAAATATATACAATCAACATTGTAAACATCAGCAATCAACATCGAAAATACATACAATCAACATTGCAAACACCAGCAATTGACATCGAAAATATATACAATCAACATTGTAAACACCAGCAATCAACGACGAAAATATATACAATCAACATTGTAAATACCAGCAATCAACATCGAAAATATATGCAATCAACATTGAAAACATCAGCAATTGACATCGAAAATATATGCAATCAACATTGCAAAAACCAGCAATTGACATCGAAAATATATGCAATCAACATTGCAAACACCAGCAATTGACATCGAAAATACATACAATCAACATTGCAAACAACAGCAATCAGTGTCGAAACTATATACAATCAACATTAAAACACCAGCAATCTGCTCGAAAATACATACAATCAACATTGCAAACACCAGCAATTGACATCGAAAATACAAACATTCAACATTGTAAACACTAGCAATCAGCGTCAAAAATATATACAATCAACATTGCAAACATCAGCAATCAACATCGAAAATACATACAATCAATATTGTAAACATCAGCAATTGACATCGAAAATACATACAATCAACATTGTAAACACCAGCAATTGACATCGAAAATATATACAATCAACATTGTAAACACCAGCAATCAGTGTCGAAAATATATACAATCAACATTGTAAACATCAGCAATCAACATCGAAAATACATACAATCAACATTGCAAACACCAGCAATTGACATCGAAAATATATACAATCAACATTGTAAACACCAGCAATCAACGACGAAAATATATACAATCAACATTGTAAATACCAGCAATCAACATCGAAAATATATGAAATCAACATTGAAAACATCAGCAGTTGACATCGAAAATATATGCAATCAACATTGCAAACACCAGCAATTGACATCGAAAATATATGCAATCAATATTGCAAACACTAGCAATTGACATCGAAAATATATGCAATCAATATTGCAAACACCAGCAATTGACATCGAAAATATATGCAATCAACATTGCAAACACCAGCAATTGACATCGAAAATACATACAATCAACATTGTAAACATCAGCAATCAACATCGAAAATACATACAATCAACATTGTAATCACCAGCAATCAACATCGAAAATATATACAATCAACATTGTAAACATCAGCAATCAACATCGAAAATACATACAATCAACATTGAAAACACCAGCAATTGAAATCGATAATATATACAATCAACATTGCAAACACCAGCAATTGACATCGAAAATAAATACAATAAACATTGCAAACACCAGCAATCAGCGTAAAAATATATACAATCAACATTGTAAACACCAGCAATGAACATATAATATACATACAATCAACATTGTAAACACCAGCAATTGAAATAGAAAATACATACAATCAACATTGTAAACATCAGCAATCAACATCGAAAATAATACAATAAACATTGCAAACACCAGCAATCAGTGTCAAAAATACATACAATCAACATCGTAAACACCAGCAATTGACATCGAAAATACATACAATCAACATTGCAAACATCAGCAATCAACATGAAAACTACATACAATCAACATTGTAAACACCAGCAATTGACATCGAAAATACATACAATCAACATTGTAAACATCATCAATCAACATCGAAAATACATACAATCAACATTGCAAACACCAGCAATCAGTGTCGAAACTATATACAATCAACATTGCAAACACCAGCAATCAGTGTCGAAACTATATACAATCAACATTGTAAACATCAGCAATTGACATCGAAAATACATACAATCAACATTGTAAACATCAGCAATTGACATCGAAAATACATACAATCAACATTGTAAACATCAGCAATCAACATCGAAAATACATACAATCAACATTGCAAACATCAGCAATTGACATCGAAAATACATACAATCAACATTGTAAACACTAGCAATCAGTGTCGAAAATATATACAATCAACATTGTAAACACCAGCAATTGACATAGCAAATATATACAATCAACATTGTAAACATCAGCAATCAACATCGAAAATACATACAATCAACATTGTAAACACCAGCAATTGACATCGAAAATACATACAATCAACACTGTAAACATCAGCAATCAACATCGATAATACATAAAATCAACATTGTAAACACCAGCAATTAACGACGAAAATATATACAATCAACATTGCAAACACCAGCAATTAACGACGAAAATATATACAATCAACATTGCAAACACCAGCAATCAACATCGAAAATACATACAATCAACATTGTAAACATCAGCAATTGACATCGAAAATATATACAATCAACATTGTAAACAACAGCAATTGACATCGAAAATATATACAATCAATATTGTAAACATCAGCAATCAACATCGAAAATACATACAATCAACATTGCAAACATCAGCAATCAACATCGATAATACATACAATCAACATTGCAAACACCAGCAATCAGCGTCGAAAATACAAACAATCAACATTGCAAACACAAGCAATTGACATCGAAAATACATACAATCAACATTGCAAACACCAGCAATTGACATCGAAAATATATACAATCAACATTGTAAACACCAGCAAACAACATCGAAAAGATAAACAATCAACATTGTAAACATCAGCAATTGACATCGAAAATATATACAATCAACATTTTAAACAACAGCAATTGACATCGAAAATATATACAATCAATATTGTTAACATCAGCAATCAACATCGAAAATATATACAATCAACATTGCAAACACCAGCAATTGACATCGAAAATACATACAATCAACATTGTAAACATCAGCAATTGACATCGAAAATATATACAATCAACATTGTAAACATCAGCAATCAGCGTCGAAAATACATACAATCAACATTGCAAACACCACCAATTGACATCGAAAATTGATACAATCAACATTGCAAACACCAGCAATCAGTGTCGAAAATATATACAATCAACATTGCAAACACCAGCAATTAACGACGAAAATATATACAATCAACATTGCAAACATCAGCAATTGACATCGAAAAGATAAACAATCAACATTGTAAACATCAGCAATTGACATCGAAAATATATACAATCAACATTGTAAACTTCAGCAATTAACGACGAAAAAACATACAATTAACATTGCTAACACCAGCAATCAACATCGAAAATACATACATTCAACATTGTAAACATCAGCAATTGACATCTAAAATATATACAATCAACATTGCAAACACCAGCAATCAGTGTCGAAAATACATACAATCAACATTGTAAACATCAGCAATCAGCGTCGAAAATACATACAATCAACATTGTAAACATCAGCAATTGACATCGAAAATATATGCAATCAACATTGTAAACATCAGCAATTGACATCGAAAATACATACAATCAACATTGTAAACATCAGCAATTAACATCGAAAATATATGCAATCAACATTGTAAACATCAGCAATTGACATCGAAAATATATGCAATCAACATTGTAAACATCAGCAATTGACATCGAAAATACATACAATCAACATTGTAAACATCAGCAATTGACATCGAAAATATATGCAATCAACATTGTAAACACCAGCAATTGACACCGAACATACATACAATCAACATTGTAAACATCAGCAATTGACATCGAAAATACATACAATCAACATTGTAAACATCAGCAATCAACATCGATAATATATACAATCAACATTGTAAACACCAGCAATCAACATCGAAAATACATACAATTAACATTGTAAACATCAGCAATCAACATCGAAAATACATACAATCAACATTGCAAACATCAGCAATCAACATCAATAATACAAACAATCAACATTGCAAACACCAGCAATTGACATCGAAAATATATACAATCAACATTGCAAACATCAGCAATTGACAACGAAAATACATACAATCAACATTGCAAACACCAGCAATCAGCATCGAAAATACATACAATCAACATTGTAAACATCATCAATCAACATCGAAAATACATACAATCAACATTGCAAACACCAGCAATTGACATCGAAAATATATACAATCAATATTGTAAACACCAGCAATCAGCATCGAAAATACATACAATCAACATTGTAAACATCAGCAATCAACATCAAAAATACATACAATCAACATTGCAAACACCAGCAATTGACATCGAAAATATATACAATCAATATTGTAAACACCAGCAATCAGCATCGAAAATACATACAATCAACATTGCAAACACAAGCAATCAGTGTCGAAAATACATACAATCAACATTGTAAACATCAGCAATCAGCATCGAAAATACATACAATCAACATTGTAAACATCAGTAATCAGCGTCGAAAATACATACAATCAACATTGCAAACACCAGCAATTGACAACGAAAATACATACAATCAACATTGCAAACACCAGCAATCAGCATCGAAAATACATACAATCAACATTGTAAACACCAGCAATCAACATCGAAAATACATACAATCAACATTGTTAACATCAGCAATCGACATCGAAAATACATACAATCAACATTGCAAACATCAGCAATCAACATCGATAATACATACAATCAACATTGCAAACACCAGCAATTGACATCGAAAATATATACAATCAACATTGCAAACACAAGGAATTGACATCGAAAATACATACAATCAACATTGTAAACACCAGCAATTGACAACGAAAATACATACAATCAACATTGCAAACACCAGCAATCAGCATCGAAAATACATACAATCAACATTGTAAACACCAGCAATCAGCGTCGAAAATACATACAATCAACATTGCAAACACAAGCAATTGACATCGAAAATATATACAATCAATATTTTAAACATCAGCAATCAACATCGAAAATACATACAATCAACATTGCAAACACAAGCAAGCAGTGTCGAAAATACATACAATCAACATTGTAAACACCAGCAATCAGCATCGAAAATACATACAATCAACATTGTAAACATCAGCAATCAACATCGAAAATACATACAACCAACATTGCAAACACCAGCAATTGACATCGAAAATATATACAATCAATATTGTAAACACCAGCAATTAGCATCGAAAATACATACAATCAACATTGTAAACATCAGCAATCAACATCGAAAATACATACAATTAACATTGCAAACACCAGCAATTGACATCGAAAATATATACAATCAATATTGTAAACACCAGCAATCAGCATCGAAAATACATACAATCAACATTGTAAACATCAGCAATCAACATCGAAAATACATACAATCAACATTGTAAACATCAGCAATCAGCATCGAAAATACATACAATCAACATTGTAAACACCAGCAATCAACATCGAAAATATATGTAATCAACATTGTAAACATCAGCAATTGACATCGAAAATATATACAATCAATATTGCAAACAGCAGCAATCAACATCGAAAATACATACAATCAACATTGCAAACACCAGCAATTGACATCGAAAATATATACAATCAACATTGCAAACACAAGCAATTGACATCGAAAATACATACAATCAACATTGTAAACACCAGCAATTGACATCGAAAATACATACAATCAACATTGCAAACACCAGCAATTGACAACGAAAATACATACAATCAACATTGCAAACACCAGCAATCAGCATCAAAAATACATACAATCAACATTGCAAACACCAGCAATTGACAACGAAAATACATACAATCAACATTGCAAACACCAGCAATCAACATCGAAAATACATACAATCAACATTGCAAACACCAGCAATTGACATCGAAAATATATACAAACAATATTGTAAACATCAGCAATCAACATCGAAAATACATACAATCAACATTGCAAACACAAGCAATCAGTGTCGAAAATACATACAATCAACATTGTAAACACCAGCAATCAGCATCGAAAATACATACAATCAACATTGTAAACATCAGCAATCAACATCGAAAATACATACAATCAACATTGCAAACACCAGCAATTGACATCGAAAATATATACAATCAATATTGTAAACACCAGCAATCAACATCGAAAATATATACAATCAATATTGTAAACACCAGCAATCAGCATCGAAAATACATACAATCAACATTGCAAACACAAGCAATCAGTGTCGAAAATACATACAATCAATATGATCAACGTCGAAAATAAAAGAACAAGAATAAAGAATACCATTGCTTATTATAGTGTTACATATTGTTTGAAACAAATCATTCACACAATATTCATATATACACAAACAACAATCAATATCCAACCAAAAAATTACTTATGGGACACTGATATAATATTTAAACGTGTAAATATTCTCATCAAAGATATATTCAAAATGGGACAAGTCACTTAAAAGAGGGACGAAAGATACTAAAGGGACAGTCAAACTCATACATTTAAAACAAACTGACAACGCCATGGCTAAAAATAAAAAAGACAAACAGAAAAACAAAATATAGATAATATTAGGTTAAAAGAGATATATATATTACTATGAAATATGAAATACTATAAAACTGGGTAAAAAGCTTTTAAATAAATGCATTATAAATTGATTAAAGAAAAAATATTACTGTAAAAAAAAAAAATCTACGGAAATAAAATATATGTTAACAGTTACAAAAATAAGACTGAATATTGATACAATTCATAGTTTCAATCAATTTTCTGTTTGTATTAAAATCTTGAAAGTCTTAAATAAGTTTTGGGCATTCATTAAAAAGATTGTATCGAAGATCGTCATATAATAAGCATTCCATTAGAAAGTGTTTTTCTGATTCAATGCTGTTTGTTTCGCAAAACACACACATATTCTGTGTTCAATGGGTGTAGGCGGCCTGGAGTATCTTCTCGTCTCACACGCAAGTGGAAGTGGACCGGAGCGAAACAGAGCCATTATACGTCGCTCAGTTTTGAAAATGTTCAGACGGATATATTGTTCGGTTTTCACACTTTGTTTGTATTGCCTATAAGTTCGTAATTTGTTTCCGCTCTGTTAGTTATGTCTATCATTAAAAACTTCCCCGTGCCATTTCGTGTTATCTAATACACTTAATTGTTCGCTAATTGTACGCAAAACAGTTTTTTGAAGAGACAGATAAATTGTACACAAGATCTCTCATATTTAGCAAATCAACAGTTTTGTGCACTTGGAAAGCCCAGCCCTTTCTATAGTTGAAGTCCATTTTAGTATTTTATTACAGTTGCTATGTTGATCAGAGCATAAAAGTCTACACAAAAGCCAAGATTGGTAAATTTGATGTTTTGTAAAGCACGACGTCAAGCCCATATCGCCGCGAGACGCTAAATTAGACGTTCGTTTTCCGACAGACAAAAATAATTTACAGGCCCTGTTCTAAATTATCAAAATGGCACTAAACGATTTAGTGCCGCAAATACCACTACAATAGAGAAGAACTGGCTCTACCATTGATGTATGCAGTTTAGTGTAAACCTTATATATCATTCCGCCTAACATAGACGCCTTTGTCAGTAACGTTCCGAGGGCACGACTAGCCGCTTTTCATAGTTTTGTTACATGTTTTTCAAATGTCAAGTACTCGTTCATCCAGAAACCTAAATTTGCAGAATTCACAGTAATCCAGATTATTGCCTGAACAATTGAAAATCCGTGCTGACCTTGCAATTGATTGCTTTTGAAAATGTACGATTTTAGTTTTGTTAATGTTAATTAAAAGTTTCCATGTAGCGCACAAGTCCGACACGACAGCTAGCATTCGTCGTACACTATTTTCGTCGGGTGCGATCAAAACTATGTCGTCAGTACATACTAAAATATTCAAATGAATTCATCAACCTTCACTCCACAGTTCAACGCATTAATGCGGTCTGCTTAATATATATATAAAGAGAAAACAAAATGGGTGAACAGAAACATCCCTGATTTTCTCCGGCTTCAACGTAGAACCCCTGAGTAAGGTCATTATTTACACGAACGGCACAGTTAACATCATCATACATCGACTAAATTGCGAACAAAAACTTTCCCCTAACTCCTGCACGTTGCAGTTTATACCATAAAAAGCTATTCTCAACTGTATCAAAGGCTTCTTTCAACTAAAGAGGAAGAACTGGATCTTCCATCACTGTATTGGATACCTAAACTGCAGTCCTTACAAGCAATGGTATATTGCTGAGTTTCTCAAGTGCTCCACGAAACCTCTTTCTAAAATATTAACATCTAATTTATTAAAAATCAAAGACGGGCTTCAAAGTTATTGTGAGACTGCAAATTCTAGAGGTGGCGTGAATCAGATGTGGATACTTAAAAAATACCAAACATCTTTTAGAGTACATACAATCTAACTCTCTTTCATCTTGTAATAGTATTAAAACATTTGACTTTTCTACTCTTTACACGACAGAAGGGCCAACGTACGTAGCATGTGTAGATACAAGTATGTTTTCGTGGGGAGGGATAAATCCTACTTTGTAAAAGGATCACTCTGATTGAAACAATAAATTCTCTGAAACTAATATTATCAAGATGCTTGATTTTTTGATTGACAACATATTTGTTACGTTCGGAGGATGTGTTTTTCAATAGACTGTCGGCATTCCATTGGGAACAATACCCCTCTACTTGCCTTCTTGTTTCTTTATTATTATGAGGCTGACTTCATGCAGGAACTTCTCAGGAAGAAATATAAGAAGTTAGCGATATCCTTTAACTCTACTTTCGCTATATAGATGATGTTCTTTACAGTTAAGTCGGCCTCATATCTGACTTACATCTAGAAATTGACAATGAGGGTCGGTTGAAAACAAAACTTTACGACAAAAGATATGATTTCAGCTTTCCAATTGTGAACTTTCCATTTCTAAGTAGCAACATTCCAGCAGCACCTGCATACGGGGTATATATCTCCCAATTGTTATTCCCGTGCTTGCGTTTCATATCACGATTTTCTTGATAGAGGGTTGCTGTTTACAAGGGAGCTATTTAACCAAGAGTTCCAAATGGTGAAGTTGAAATCATCCCTTCGTAAATTTTACAACGCCATCACGAGTTGGTTGACCGTTATATAATAACCGTTTCCAAAATTATATCGGATATGTTCCTAACGTCGTAACTACAATTCCTTTCCCTTTCATGAATGTGACCTTCCGAATTAGACTATTTACAAAATTTGTTATCACATTGACAGCATTTGATACAGGGTGACATGAATATGAAGTTGTTGACAACAGTTAGGAATAGGACAAAAAGGAATAGAACCATGTTAACAACAAACTCAGGACTCAGTACTTCGGTACTGGCATGATTGATAACAAACCTTTTTTTTTGTCATACAGCTCTTCAACTTCGGTACTTATATATCTCTGGCTCTCAAAGATTTGGCATTGAGCGTTCCTGATGAAAGTAAATCCAGAAAAGCGCTTCGCATGATTTTATTAGACTTGTTGTTTACATTTGTTGAGACAATGGAAAAGGAGTACAGTGATGTTTCCACCAATAACCCAAGTAAATTGAAAAGAGCGATGTTGACATTGCTAAAACACAATCAAAAGATATCAAATGGACATTCAAAACAGTAGAAGAGAAAAATTTACTACACCCTGACAAAATCTAAAAGCACAGAGCAAACAAGCTATATTTTATTTTTCCGTACAATACATAGACAAGTGTGAACTGAGGAAAACAAACATTATCAAAAGCCGAAGAGGCATCCGATGTGTTAGTCCGTGTAAGGTAAAATATGCTTAAAGATGAAAATACCCCTTTAAACATTTTGTGAATAAATTCGCCTTCCGCAGCAATGCCTGAAGCCAAGCATGTATAAGAAGTTGTATACATAAAGATCTATATAATTTAATATTTGCTTCAAAGTAAAGTTATTCCAAATTTTCCTTTTAGAATTGAAATAGATAGTATTCAACCGATTCTTCCGAATGAAAAATCTGGCTATAAAAGCGGGTTGGATGCTGCAAACAGCTACCTTGTAAACTGTATTAATATTTCAACTAGTTACTTTTTATTCATAGCATGATGTTAATGCTATAAAAACGATGACGATTTTCCCATGTTTCCGTCAAGGTGTAATATTCAAATATATATTTGGAAACGACAGGACGACATAGTTCTAGAACACGGTGTGTTTTATGAATGAATGGCATTAAAACTGCTCTATTATTTTAGGCCATCCTGTAATATAATACTTATATGCAATAAAATTCTATTATAAACAAGCAGAATGAGGTTATTTAAATTGGAATTTGCATTTGTGTACTTTTTGTTATGTTCATTTATTTTTGATGATTAAGATAAAACATCATGTTAACTGGTATACCACTATTTTTAACCTATTTACCTTTTATATTTATTTGTTTTTGTTCACGCATCATTGTCAATATCATAAAGGTTGATGCGACTGTCACATAAATAATATGTTAAGTCCGATATAAAACTTGGTTTAATCCGTTTTTTCCTACATTAACAAATGCCAGTACCAAAACAGGAATATGACAGTTGTAATCCATTAGTTTGATGTGTTTTAGCCTTTAATGTTGACATTTGATTAAGGATTTTTCTTTTTGAATTTTTCTTCTGAGTGCAGTATTTCTGCATGTTCTGTGATATTACACAACCTGTTGAATACAATTTTCCAAAAATGTTTCATATTTTGTTCGAAACTCGCGATCGTATGCTGTTCGTATTCAGATTACGTGTGGACGCGAATTTTCTATAGATTTCACGTTTGCTTCATAAAAATTCACACAACGACTTGGGTGTCATCCGTCAGTCTTTTTATTTTAAATAATTAACTCTTTTAATGTTCTGTTAATTATTGAATAATCATTTGAATTGAAAGGACACATATTTCACAAATACTTGTAGATGTAAAAATAAGTGTCAAAATATTTGTATTCAAAAAGTAAGAATCATAATATATATTCAGTGTAAATAATATATCTTTTTTTTTCATATTATTCATTCCAAATAACGTCAAGAAAAATGATCCCAAACAGGAATAGGATTTCCGGTGTATGTTCAGTTTTCACTGTTTAATACACAAGTAAGCTGTCTCAAACTCACTTCAGATATATACAGATGAATACAAGAAAACCGTACCATACTGGTACTTAATTACAAATGTGTATCTTGAGTTTGTTGTAATATGCCGTAAGCTTGTGTCAACATAAAAAATCTCGAAATTAACATGAAGACTAAGCGAGCAGTATTGCGAATATTAATCAAATACATTAGATTCCCACTAATGAATGTAATCTAGTCTAGTCTTTCAAAAAATCCATGGGAATTTCAACGATTGCTTCTAAACAGAAAACAAAATCTCTGATTAAAAGAATGGCCATGAATGTTAAAGATGCACATTTCATCTCGACAGTAAAACAACTATTTGCGATTTATACCGATATATCGTGTAGAGTCACAACTATTTTACATAGAATATCACACGGCTGCATGTATAGTTAAGATAAATGTCGGTGCACTATTACAAATTTAACAGTTAAGTACAGCTCTTTTTTAAAAACCAGACAAAGTGCGATACAGGTTTCAGATTTTATCTATAATTGGCCTAGTAGAAGCAATACATGAATGCTGCTCAAAAAGTAATTTTGGGTGGGAAATATGAGTGGTTGCCATAGTAACGGACACACTATGTTTTGGTAAATTACCGTGGTAAAATCAAAAATCAGCTAAATCACAACAATTCAGACCTTTTGAGTTGATTTTACTGTAATCTTGTACTAGAAGAGAGAGAATTTGTCTCTGTGTTCCCCAACTTGACATACTGCTATATGCTCTTGAAAATGACTCAAGAGTCTGATCTTTGCATGCATTAGATTCATATAGAACCTCCTCAAATAGTGATTCCTGTTGTGGAAACAATACACAAAGTACACTGTGCATTATTCTTTTCGCTTTCCTGACATAATCATTTTTTGTCTTCTCAGATGCAGGATCAAAGTCAACAGTTAATGTTTTTTTCACAGGACATATATCTACTGTTTCAAGAAAAGTGTTCAGTAACATTTTCCTTTTTCCAGATGGACTTTCCTGTGAATCTTGACACTATGAATATTGAGATGGCTGTAAATACACAGATTCTGATATGTAGTCATCCATGCTGTCCATGCTAGGGCAGTCTGTTTGCAAATATTCCTAAAACATAGATGTAAATTATTTAATTTCCAATTTCAAACGTATCAAATTCAAAAACAATAAAAGTCAATATATCTGATAGAATTGAATATTAAAAAATACCACTTTGACAATTGCATGTCCCATTAAAGATTAATCAAATAGTTTTGAAGCAGAGAGAATGTTATTAGAACATATATTTTGCTTGAAATATGTGGTTTGTTTCAAATATATATGATAAACATGATTTAATGGTAACTTAGTTCAATAAACACTAGAAAACATTGAAAACGAAAATTTTCATTTTATATGGTTGATGAGAAAGTAATTAGAGATTTTTTTGGCATGTTTTTTTATTTGAAGCCTAGTTATATGATTGTAATCATAAATTTGGTTTCATCTGTTATAAAAATATAGCCTCTAAAGAGCCTGCGTCACTCAACTAATTCTATGTGCATAATCAGTAATAGACTCTATCTTGCAAACATTGCAGATTAGTATAGAATTAATTAATGACATCCATCTTTTATAGTTAGAAATAATTAACAGACGACAACAGAGAAAGACAAGGACAGATGACGGACGCCACAGACTAAATAAACTTACTTGGTCTGTGGGCCAGGTGAGCGGAAAAATTGATCAAATTATATAACCATGGACAAGTTTTCACTAGCAATTTGTTTCCAGCAAGACACAAGTCTAATTTTTCAACTATTGCTAAAAGCTCTTAAACTGCAATATTCTGCAATTAAACACTCCGTTTCCAAGGAAAAAATCGGTTGCTATGGTGATAGAACTTAAGAAAATCCCACACACTTTTTTTAATTTAATATGGTAAAGAAGTATCCAACCTACATAACTACAGTGCAAACTATTCTGTACACATTTGCACTTTTCTGAAAAACACCAGAAAAAAATTCTCAAATCCCTATTTCAAAAAGGTTGAAAATATGCTTTTTTTGGCAAATTTTTTTTTTGGTTGACATGCAATCTTCATGAAAATGAAGCTTAAACCAAGTTGTATCAAAGTAACATATGAACATTAATGAAAAATGCATGATTCTATTCATAATCAGGCTCTGAATTGTGGTGATTTAGCAGATTTTTGAAAGATTTTACAACGCTTATGAACCAAAAAATAGAGTGTCCGTTACCATTTCAACCGCTCATATTTTACCACTAAAAATTATTTTTTAAGCAGTATTCATTTATTGCTTCTACTAGACCAATTATAGATAAAATCTGGAACCCCTCATGTATCACATGTATATCATGTATATGGCACTCTGCCTGGTTGTTATAAAGAGCTGTACTTGAAACATGCGAAGAATGAACATTACTGTGTGTCCAACAGTTGTAGATAATTTGAACTTAGAGGTCAACGACTCTATGCAGTAACGGGATATTGTATTGTGAAATTGTTGGAACAGTGCGACTGATGGTTACCTTCAAATTATGTTTAGATAACATTCAGAAAAATCCTGAGCTTATTTGTAATGTTCTTGTGAGTGAAAAATAAAATTATAAGAACTATATGCATCAAATTTAACTTTTAAGATGAACTACGGGTTTATGTTTAATGCAGATAAGATAAATTTTAGGAGCTATACTATGAGATGAAACACATGTTTTAATTTGGGTTTTGTTTTCTTCAGAAATATCAATCTAGTGCCTATTGAATCATAGTTAGATAGCAGTTTTATTGAACTAATAATTACTAAATACTTTGCATACGTTTGCTAATCAGACAAAAGAACGAATTTCTGCTATTGACATCACCTGGTATTCGACTGTTAACTTTGATAACATTTATATCTGAAAATAAAACGCATTTTCGGGGAATCACAAGATTGGATATTTGAACAAAACTCACAAATTAGAACTTCACCTTTTCATTGTCCTTTTGGTTTCACAGTCTTTAATTTCCTTATCCAAAATAAATCTAGAATGATCCTATCCTCCCTAGACCAAGCATTGGTGTGGGCTTTGATTAAAATAGTCGGTCGATTGAGTCGATGTCTTAGTGTGGTCAAGGAATATCAAATGTCAACAACGAAAAGATTAACTGGCATAGTCTGTACGATTGCCGTTGATAGTTTGTGAAATGGCGATTCTGTTTACCACATTAACATTGTAGAACAAGAAATAATAATAATACTTTCAGATATTTAGATGATAAATTGGCTCTCAATAATGACGATTTCATTATGTGTACTTAAGAAAGTTATCCTGATGAACTGACTTTAAATAAGGCTAATTCTAACAACGACCTCTGCCCTTTCCTTTATTTTGATATCTATATCATTAACGGAAATTTTTATACAATAAATTATAATGAAAAAGATGGTCTTTTATTTCCTATCGCTAACTATCCATTTTTTTACGGTGACTTTCCCTTGATATCATCTAACAGTGTTCATATATCTCAACGTGTACGATTCGCTAGTGTATGTAACAATGTTTAAAATTTAAGCAAGAGAAATTTATGCATAACTGAAAAATTATTACATCAGGGTTTTCGATATTAGTCAAAGCATTTACTAAATTTTTGTCATCGGTACAAGAATATCATACGTAAATATAACTCAACATGCAGACATCTTATACGTTCAGGTATTTCACATCCAATCTGTTATCATAATATTCTTTACAAAGCACAACAAAGTCAGTATTTAGTTAAAAAGCTTTAAACAAACTTATCAAGAAGGGATTAAGTTACGGTACTGTTGTCAGGTCATTATAGATTGCATATTTTGGCTTTAAAATTGATTCACTTATTGTGTCTTTGCATCGGAATTAAACATATTTATTTAAAATCCAGTTGTCGGCAATGCAAGTGTAGTCCGATAGAGAAATGAAACAAATTCCGCTGACGAAATAATTATATATATATATATTGATACGAAGTGAGAAAGATGTTACACATACAACATCAAGAAATGTATAACTTGCAAAATCAATTATATTAACAAGGAAAATGATGCATAATAAGCTTTTATATTTGAATCTATCTTAGTGATATCAATATCGTACAGAAATAGTATTTTATATAGAAATGAAATTCCAAAGTCTCTGTTCTATAATTCTCTTACTATACCTTAAACGAAATATATTTATTCTTCTCTGGCCTTTTCTTTAACTCACGCCACTGATATATTATGGCACCGAATCGCCCTCACTATGCACAACGCGCTAGACCATTCAAATATATAAGCTCTATACAACTAATGAAGCTCTCATATCTTTTTGTTTAGCGTTTAACAAAGAAAATGATGTATCAAGATGCAGATTGAACATGCAGATCAGCTGAACTATTAATTGCTGAGGATCTTACAAGTTTATATAGACAATGACAATCAAAACCAAGGAATAAACAAAGACTCACATAAAACAAAGGAAAACTACATCAACAATTATAAATAATAAATAAAAAACAACACGAACTCCACTAAAACCCGGGAGTTAAATCAGGTGCTCTGGAAGAGTAACCATTTCCTGCACCGTAAACAGCACCCGTCGTTTTATTTCTTTGTCCCGTTCGGTATTAATGGATGGTTATTATGACTGAGGAAGAATATCCAATATGATTTCTGACACACCTTTTTTATAATGGCCAATCAGCTCATGATGGATACAGTCACATATTAAACAATTATATTATATCAACGTCTGAACCAGTAAAAACTCTACGACAGATTGTGTTAATCAGATCAACAGTGATGGTGATACAAGACTGAAAGTGGAAAAGGATTAAAATAAGTTGTAAAACTTGTTTCCCAATCCACTATAAATAAATATGTTTAAACTAAACTAAACAAGACTGAAAACAGATTTTATATTTACATATGAAACTACTGTTTCAGAAATAAAGCAGAGGGTTTGGATCAATTAAAACGTTTATCCCACTGCAAATTATTGCAACTGTCCTAAGTCAGGATTGTGATGTACAGTAGTTGTCGTTTGTTTATGTAATTTATACGTATTTCTCGTGTCTCCTTTTTTATGTAGATTAGACCGTCGGTTTTCCTGTTTAAATGGTTTTTCACTAGTAATTTTGATAGAGCTCTTTATAACTTGTTGTTCGGTGTGAGCCAAGGCTCGGTGTTGAAGGCCGTACATTAACCTATAATGGTTTACTTTTTTTAAAATTGTTATTTGGATGGAGAGTTGTCTCATTGGGACTCACACCAACTATTCCTATATCTTATCATTGTCTTAATACTAATCCAACAAAGTGATACCAACAACATGAACAAGTAAATGTAAGATGTATCGGATCGTCTAGAAAAGACGATACCACGCAGATGACGAAAATTTAAATAATAATAACTAATGCAATTTAGCCCATACTTATAACTTCTAGTCCAATCAAATTGCTTGAATGTGTCTTCTAACTTTCATAGTACATACTTTTTCCGTGTACTAAGTAACTGCGCATGAATGACCACAATAGTAAGTTTAATTGTATCGTAATCAAGATATTGAAATAATAATTGCTACTGGCTATTTTGAAAAAGAAAAAAATGTTGTATTCCAAATTAAACTAAATAGTGTTTAAATAGTTTTCAAATTAATTTCTAAACATCCCACTATTTAATCTAATTATCTTAGGATCTAAACATGTATTTGACAATTAAAAGTTTCTTTCATTCAAATAAAGAGTAACAAATATAGTTCTTATTAACTTGATTAGAGTACAATGCCATCTGATATTGTAATCATTTATCTTCCATGTAATTACTTTGTACCCAAAAAAAGAGTGAACCGTGAAACCTTGTGAATGAAAATTAGAGCAATTTGATCTTTTTCGTCATGAATTGTTTGATTATTGGTTGCTTAATGTCCAGTGACAGATATTTCATGCACGTAAGCTATCCATTAGACCACCTACGGGTACATATCCAGGTAAGATCCATCCTTTTTTAAAAGGTGTTACAACCAAAAAAAGGGGGATGGGTTCGACTACATGTATTCATTGCATTGATCACCCCCCCCCCCCCCGCCCCCCCAAAAAAAAAAATAAGTGTTTTCCACCACTCTCTTTATGGATCAGCAACAGCAAACTATCTATATGTTCTAAAATTTATCATGTATAGTAAAACACAGCTTTATACAATGTACTAATAAAACTACTTACACCAGCAACTACAATCTTTTCATTCGGTAGTCAATATCTTACAATGATAATAGTGAGTAGATTTACAAAACTACGTAAATGAGCTACACCAAGTCAGCAAAAACATATCAATAGACTAATTACAGGATTACTCAAGTTGTAAATATGTACTAAATTGGATAGTGTATAGAAAGGTATATACTATGAAAATAAGAGCTTGGGGCACAGCCCCGCGCTCGAATTGTTTTCATAGTATATACCTTTCTATACACTAACCGACACATATACATTAATATTATCTATATTTCTAGTTTACTTAAAAAGTTATATGTAAACTTTCGCTGACTTAATCAAAATTAATATATTGACGACAAAGTCAGAAAGATGTTACACGTACATTATCAAGACGTACATAACTTGCATAATCAATTATATGAACAAAGAAATATAAAGACTGTCGCTATTTGTTGTATAATGAGCTAGTATAATCAAAGTACTTTAATTTGCTATCATAACTGAATATAAATTTATAGATTATCGTTGATTATCTAAACGAGATATATTTTCTCGCTTGAGCTGGTACAGCGAAAGTGAGAAAAGCAATCGAGTTGAGATGACCAATACTAATCTGTTTATCGCTATTTTACCTATGACGACGTTGTCAATTTCAATGTCAATTTCGTTAGCAACGCCACGTGGCCTCCTTAGTTTCTAGCGATAATTTTTCCATCTCAAGCGAGAAGCATGATATGAAAATTATCACAAAAAAGGATCAAAGGAAAAATGCACAAAATAGCGATAATAGAATTTTTTCTTAATAATATCACAATAACATAATAGACAAACGACGAAATGAAATATTACAGTTTTCGTAAACCGTAACTATATATCAGACATTTTTTTTTTAAATCAAAAATGATTCAAACGAATTGTTACAACTTCTGAAAACCAACTGTCATATCAATGTTCGAATATGTTATTTTATTTCACTATATATATTGAATGTTTAGTCAATCTTTGATTGGTTGAGATTATTTAAAATTTCATTGAACAAAACTTCATGTTTTTTTTTACCTCTAAATATCATATTCCCCTCTGAAACGTTGGGACTTTATTGTACGGCGTTACACGCGTTTAATGCATGTACATAACGTCTTTATTTTTTTTTTCAATAGCGATATCAAAAATCATCATAAGTATTTATCATATTCATTCAATTTTTTTTCAGACGTAAAAACAAACAAAAATTTCAAAAGGCACGGGGAATAAATGTATAATATTGATCAAGAAAGTACGGAACACAGCATCAGATATCTTTGGTATTAACATATATCATCGACAGAATTTATTTTTAATCTTTTTGGTCTGAAACACATTGAATCAAAAATGTATAGATTTCTTGACTATAAATGACTATAACAGCTTACTCAGATACTTTGATGATTTTGTATTTTATGTACACATATGAACGAAAAACAATTATGTAACATATATAAACGTCAACCACTGAATTACAGGCTCCTGACCTTGGCCAGGCACATACATAGAGTATGTGGTGGGGTTAAACATGTTAGCAGGTTCCCAGCCCTCCCCTAGTGATCAATTGTATGCAGCTTTGGTTTATTCTACAAGTTCAATTTGACACTTCACCACCTTGAATTTGAGAGCCCTGGGTGTGTCGTTTTGAGATTAAAGACGAATCTGGCTATTGTTTTGTGCTTTTTTGTTACATAATCGTTTGTTTTTGTGGTAATTATAATTGTAGCACAATGTTAACTGCTGTATCTCTATTTTTTCATTTTTTTGCCTGTTGTGTCTGTTTGTTTTGTTCACACATTGTGGTCAAAGTGATTAAATTGGATTCGACTTTCATAAAATCAACTGGTTTAGCTAGCTATAAAACCAGGCTTAATCCATTATTTATTTTACTACAAAATGCCTGTACCAAGTCACGAATATGACAGATGTTATTTAGTTATTTGATGATTGAGCTTTTGAATTTGTCATTTGACTAGAGCCTTTCCGTTGAATTTCCTCTGAGGTTTTTATTTTATTTTACTATTTGCTGATTAAATAACAATATCCATAAGTAATAGAAAATACTTTAGTGACAGTTAAAGCTAGTAACACGTTTAACAATATTTGCTTATTCATTCAATATTGAGACAGAAACACAACATGTGTTACTAACCGATGTTTTAAACCACGCAGATTATTCACCACGTAATTTTATATAACTTACTATTTAAGTAGCCACTGAATTTCAAAAATCATCTTTCTATCTCCGACTCGGCTATTTCACATTGCGGTAAGTTTTCAATTATTTTCGTACAAACACTATTCAAGTTATTTAATTTTTTTTCAATACAATTTGATCATGAAAGGTAATAAAGGGGAAACTGGTTAAACCGAATCATGTTTAAACCTAAAACCTGCAGTATAAACCAAACACCGCGTAGTGAATCTTATAAAACCGAACAAAATCTTCAATTACGAACAGTTTCGGTTTAAACAGATTTCACTTTAACAGATTATTCCATCAGACAAATTTCAGCTCAGCAAAACGTCAAGTGTGTAAGAATAAAAATACAAACTTTACTAGCGATGAAAAATCGTTTTAAAGCGATGATTAAGTCATATTTAAGAGTACTGAAATATAAAATCAGCTACGTTAGCCTACGACATATGGCTTTGTTGTTTACTGCCTAGTAAGACAAATATATATTCTGAACTAGCTAGTCCATTGTCAAGCACTATTCGGGTTCTGTTATATTTCTGTTACAGAACAACTTCTTTTATTGCACAACACAAACTTTTCTTCATATTAGATTATAAGAGACAAGTAATAACGTTTTATTTAACAAGAAGTCGAACCAAATTTGTTAATTTTCGGATGTTTCTTTTACCTTAAACTGGACTGAATATAAAATGTTTAATTTCAAACACGTTTTTGATAAATATGAGAGTCACTCTAATTCTTACAGCAATGGCATTCAAAATAGAAAGCACAAAGAATAAAATTTGAAACCAAAAAATCAAAACGAATCCCTAACACAAATAACTTTTATTTGACAGTTCGATTACCAACCTCCGATTTTAACACATGAAAAATGATGCTCGCTATCAAGATACTTTGACAAATACCTGTAAACCACTACCATGCCTACAACCTAAAAGTGCTTGAATGCATCATCCAAACCCTTTTATTGGTAAATAAGGAATTTGGTTAAACAACTCTTGCATCTTTTTGGAACTTGAAATCAGCGATTAAAATATAACATTTAATGCTAACATGCTCACTGCACTTACTACAAGTTAACGGTACTTTCTTCATAAGTCCATAGCTGAAGATGAAACGCGCGTCTGGTGCAAATATAAACTTCATCCTGTATTGATAATGAGTTTATTTCTAAATTACTCGGAATATAGGATTGATATTGACGAGTTTTCCTTTTAAAATTGTTATACGATGATGACTGATGTACCCATATTTTGACTATTTTATCTATTGTGACTGTTTATTTAACGCATCATGTAAATGTAGCGGAATTTGATGAGAATGTTATTAAAGTGAGAGGGTTAGCGCTATAGAACCAGGTTTAATCCACTATTTTCTACATTTGAAAATGTCTGTACCAAGTCAGGAATATGACAGTTCTTGTCCATTCGTTTTTGATGCGTTTTGTTTTTTGATTTTGCCATGTGATTATGGACTTTCCAAATTGATTTTCCTCTGAGTTCAGTATTTTTGTGACTTAACTTGTCATTTCAGAATTATGATGAAGTATTGTTGTTTGATTGTTTTCATCTTTTGCACAATTGATGTGTCAAATGGCGGCAGTAAGTATTCTATATCTTTAAAACACTGTAGTGAAGATTAAAGATTAAGCTGCTAGACTTTCTCATGATAGTAAAAAGTAACGACCATTTCGCTTTGATCAAACGTTCTGTATTCTAGATTCAAATGAGACAAACAGAGTTATAACCTTTTTATGTTACAATTATTCAATCGTGTTACTACAATTATCAACCATTTGTTTTTATAGTAATTTGGAGTTAATCCCGACCAGTTATTACGATAATATCAGTACTTCGGTCAGCCACACAGCTGTGAAAAACTGTCCAACACTACTTTCCTAGTTTGACATAAGAACAATAAAAAAATCTGCATTTAGGAAGAACGATTTGTAAAACTTCTAAGCAGTGTAACAAGCATCTCGAGCAAATTTAGTAAATTCTATTTATGAGAAATCATAACGCAACTACAATATAAATGTACATGTTTTTCTAAGAGTTAACAAAATTCTTCTTTGTGTCCTATATTCAACATGGTTAATGAATTTGAGAAATAAAAAAAATACTTTATATCTACAATGTATATTCCTATTGTGTAATGTTAATGTATATATCAAAGTAAATCATGCTATAGTGTATCGGATTACTGTACAATTCAGTTCTTTCTGGAATATGCAACGCCTCCAACGGTACCTGTGGAAAAAAAGGTGTTCCATGTACTCAGACATTCGGGTCTGAATGGACGAATACCGGAAAATGCTGCAATGAACGACCATGTTGCAAATGTAAGTAAACAAATAAATTAATCATCGAGTGACATGCAAAGAATTTGATAGACAGAGATAGTTATTTTTTGGAGGAAAAAAGAAACATGGAACAGTTATTCATTCCCTTTCCTGAAATATTTTGTGCTCAACAAAAACAAAACATTTAAGTATGACATGTTTATACTTAAAATATCACATTTGTGATGTTCCAGTCAAAGAAAAAGAAATAAATGAAAGTTGCTTCAGCTGTGTCCTTGAATATTTTTTTGTTACAATTTTCTGATTTTTTTTTTCTGATTTCCTTTATGTTTTGGCTTTACGTCTGTATAGTCCACATGTGGTAAACACGTTTATATGTCTACATGTGATTATTTTGCAATCATTTTTATATTCATTAATGAATGTCGACTTACTTTCAATAAAAACGACTATTCGTAAATAATAAATAAAGAAAAAATGCATTACGTCAGCTGTACAGTTTTAACATACTCTGAAAATCATTATTATGCGTTGGATACTACTCAATTAAAATTTCAAAGAATGACCGATCTTATATAAGCTTGAATACAGACTTACGCAAAGCCACGATAATAAATGTCAACGAACATTTAGTCTAAAATAATACAATCATAAAAATGTATACACGTACTAATTTCTAAATTTATAGTAACACATTTTATAATTGTGCACTTTACACAGTACGTTCCCTTTTACAATGAATTTGATATTTACTTGTAATGTAAGTATAGGCCTTTCTTCTTTTTTTTCCTTTTCGTTTTTCTTTTGTTCTTCTATTCTTTTTTGTTGTTTATATTTCCTTTGTTCTTTTTTCTTTTTTTTCTTTTTCTTCCCTATGTTCAATGTTAGTTTTTTGCTATAATTAACTGCTGTGTAAGATAAAAATGTTCATACACAACAATGAGGTTTATTTTGAAGAGTTGTTTCATTTGCAATCATTCCGAATCTTCTTAATCAAAGAAATAACTGTATCTTCTATATACATATAGCATGTATATTCGTATTATTCACAATGAATGAATATATTTATCGCATGCAAAGCTCCAGTTCTTTGTCCGGCTTTTTTTATACTTTCTTTTCCCCTAATTTGTGCTCAGATGTTCATGTTCTAAATAAGTTTTATGTTTGCATTTATAGTTGTATACTACTGTTGTCTTTATTTGAATTGAACATCTCTGACGAGACATTAACTATTGAATTGCGAATCTGGTGCAAAAATATTTGTACCGTTAATGTTATAATGGCGTTATGTATTTGATCATTGCGGTTCATTCATTCCGTTAATTTCTATATGCCATCGTTTTCTCTTTTTGTGTTTAAATTGCAACTGTGGTTTAAATTTAATCCATAAATTTTCAGTTTTAAAACCGCAATGTGTTCCAGAAACTTGCCCAGAGGGTTACAGGCTGTTACCAAACCAAGACAGTAGTACTAGTTGTTATTTATATGGTGACAGTAAACCGTGGGAGGAAGCTCGGGTGAGAATTTTTATAAATCACTATTAATCTGTAGGCAGAAAATAAAACTAATAAGATATTACAATAAAGGTATCATTGTTGTTTTTACCAATTGAGACTATAAAAGTCTGTTTCAATCCCTGACTTGGGTAATTTACTACGTTATCGTTGCATTATAAGTATAACGAAAGATAACCTTACTTATTATACGAAGAATGACGACTTTCAAACCCGATTTTATAAGTTTTTAATGATCATGGTATTGGTGTTGTTTCTATGTTTAATTTATACCGTTCGTTGTTAAAGGTCTGGTTAATTTTGGATAAAAAGACAATTTTCATACATAAAAAACTTTGTGAATAAACTCATCATAGATGTGTGACGTTTTTCGTGATGTTGAATGAAGCAGAAATCAGTTGAACACCATTTAATCTGAGTCAACAATGATATTTCGATTATAGAATAATAGTACAATAAAAACCTGAATGGTTCTTGGTGGTTTACTGACTGCAAATATACCATTTTCATATTACCGACTTTTAATTCCAGAATACGGTGCAGGAAATGCTTACCCTTCCGGAGCACCTGATTTCAGTTTCGGTTTTTAGTGGAGTTGGTGTTGTTTCTTAATTATTATCTATAACTGTTGATGTAAATGTTCTTTGGTTTACTCCTTGGTTTTGGTTGTTATTGTCTTTCTATAGGTTACCTTCTCTGTATAAGAACATTCTGGTACTCTGTCAAGCAAGAACAAAGTTATCAATCTGCACAATTTTGAGGGAAAGTTTTATGTTAAATGCTTTCTTTACACGACTTAATACGCGGAAAACAGTAAACTTTCCCCCAAAATTGCACCGATGATATATTTGTACCAGGGTATCCTACCACAGTTGAAACCTGTCGAAAAAATATAAACCGGGAGTTAAAAGTCGGTAATATGATAAAAGTCTACTTCTATCACGATATGGGAGTTATATGTAGATGAAAAAACTGTCTATTTACCAAAAACAAAAAAATCAAAAACAAATATAAAGTATAATGCTTAAACTTTTAACAATACTGTCTGGGCTTAACGCTGGCTAGTATTGACCCTCTAACCTCTGCTTAAAAAAATATATTATCTACTGTATATTCGGTTATTGTCGTGGATACAGGAAAACTTACATGTTCGTGGATACTGAGTTTGGTGTTTTTGCTGACGTCATCATAAAGCCTATTAAAATGTGTCATTGGTTAAATATTTAATTTCGTGGTTCATCTGTTCCCACGAAATCAACAAAACTTGGTATTCAACAAATATTAATGAAACCACAGTACTATAAACAAACAAATTCAGTTTACGAAATGTACAAAAGAATATGAATGTAATCTTACTAAATTGCAGTCGATTTGTGCCAGTACACCAGGTGCCTACCTGTGGAGACCTAACACGGAACAAGAAGCCAATTATGTTTACCAGGAATTTATTTTTCGTAAGTTGAGAATATACAATAATTTTTTTTAGATGAAGAAATATCCAAGTTTCTATGTATTGCCTTATTCAACCAATTATAACTTTTTAGAAATGTTATAATGCTTAGAAGTATTTCATCTGTGTTAAATATATTTTTATTTCAAATCAAAATGATCTCAAATATATTTCGATAAATGTAACAGTATTAAAACATTAAATATAAAAGCATTTCAAAACTTACAATTGGGTAGTATGGACAATCCTTCCCTTTTTCAGTTTTGTCAATTAACGATGTTCGTACACAATGTCATTAGTTTAAAAATATATATGATAAGCATAAATGTAATAATTCGCCGTTTCAGAATCTAATGCATCCTGGGTAATATTTTCAAAAGCGTACACCAAAGCGTTTTGATTGATTTAAAACGTTATAAACAATGGAAATTTAACCAATGACGTAAGGTTGTTTTCACTTTGGAGTACGAACAATGAACTTACCCATGATGCTTAAGATTTTGAAACGGCCAATTTTGAACATGGGTACACAATGATAAATTTCGAGTAGGAAGTTGCAGAGGTACGAAATAGTCAAGTTACAAAACGACTTGCTTCCAAGTATTTGAGGTACATTGTTAGATAGATAAATAAAGGAAAGAGCAGCGAACAAAAAAACAATTTCTTGCTTTAATAAACTCACTCAAGAAAATAATTAATCTTTGATTATGTAGATTCGGTACGTTGTTCTCTACATTGAACATGACGTAGAAACAATTGTGTATTTTCACCCGGATGTCAAAAACCGGTAATACTCGTGAGCTACGAAGGCGATTTTATAAACACATTTAACTTAGTCAATGATGAATAAAAATCACATTTGATATGTTCATTTTATATATATATTTTCTATATTTACAAAACTAATTCTTATACCGGCAAACATTTTTTTTTAGATTTGTACCAATACGGTTACGCACCATAACAGTTTACATCGTTTGAACTTATTCTTTTCGTTCCCTTAAACCTCAACAGTATCAATTTATCTTGTTTCTTTGAACAATTCTAGCCAGGAATACGGGAGTTGTTTCCAATCAGTTTCGCTAAGTAATAAGTTTTTTCAAGTTGTAAGGTCTTTTTTTTTTAAATTCATTTGAGTTGATATTTATGTTCATACTGTATTTTTATTCTACTGATTTTTTGATTTTACATTTAATTCTTTTTACAGCCTATTACCATATTTTATGGACTGGTGCAAATGATAGAGACGGAGATGGGACCTATACATTTTACAAAGAAAATGGTCCATTTTCAATAAATCTTCTCCCATTTGGATCAGGTAAATTTGAGTTATTTTGGATAATTCATTAACAGTATATAAACGATACGTTGATGAGACAGTAAACATACAACACAAAAAAGAATAAATGTAGAACAGTACATGTAACAAACAATAGATGTGTATACAAAAGGTATAAACAAAGTTAATAGACTAATAAAGATCAGCACTTTTACATTAGGTACTTTATAACTAGATAAAAGGATGAAAACATATACTAGAAGTATTTTTTTTCGAATGTTATCTACTGATTTGGACAGAACAACGGGTTTGTTCTTACATTCACAACCCGACGGTGGGCACTATTTGTGCTGATTGTCTTACACTTCCAGAGCACTTGATATCACCGCTAGTCTTTAAATGTTGTGTTTCGTTTACTGCTGTTTTCTTTTAGTTAAATTTCTTTTTTTTCATTGCGTTGTCAATATATATAAGAAGATGTAGTATGAGTGCCAATGAGACACAACTCTCCATCCATGTCAAAATTTGTAAAAGTAAACTATTATAGGTCAAAGTACGGTCCTCAAGTACGGAACCTTTGTTCAAACTGACCAGCAATAACGTTTTTTTTTTCGACTAGTAGGTTGAAATTAAATCGGTTTTGTATATTTCGCATGGTTTTTTTTATACAATCTTAATATGATTTAATTCAATAAATGGTATTGAAAAATACAATTGTTATGATTAGTGCAATCAATTGCAGCATTAACGCTGCTGTCCATGTAGTTTAATCTATCGATGTGTCGCTTTAAAATACACTATAGTCGTGAGCTCATTTAATAAAATAACAAAAATATACCAAAGACAAATCGGGGCCTTTTTTATTGTTGACTATGCGGTATGGGCCTTGCTCATCGTTGAAGGCCGTACGGTGACCTATAGTTGTTAATGTCTGTGTCATTTTGGTCTCTAGTGGACAGTTTCATTGGCAATCATACCACAATTTTTTTTATATTATTTAAACTAGATAGGTACCTTTCATTGACATTACATTCTGGAATATGTTTTCAAATAAGAATTATTTGAGATTAAACATAGCAAATCATATATTATAATTTTTAAGGAATACAATTATTCTTTTTGAAATTCAAAAGAAAGTTATTGGAGAAAGAATCGGGTTTAATGACACTTGAATAGATATCGGTGACTATTGTGGACAGATATATTCTTCAAACTATTGTGGAAAAAATATTCGAATATAACAGTGTCTCTAAAATGACAGTAAGGAACAATTTATTTATGAGAATACGAAACTAGCAGCAGATAGATTTTCCACAAGACGAGGTAGAGTATACATTGAAGCTGGGTTTTTGTAAATTTTATAGGAGGGTTGCGCAAGATTGTCTGTCACTTGGAATTGTCCTTCTTGCTTTTTTTAATACGTAAAAAATATTCGGTTCATTATTTCAGGCGGTTCTTCATTTAGTACTGACGATGCCTATGTGACGATACAGTATATTTATAGCATTTTTTCAAGTTTGTGGCTTTGGAGCAGTTCGAACAATTTTGTTTCTAATCGTTACATATGCGAGTATCAACGAGTAAGTATACTCCTTCGTTTAGCCTTTAATTGTAAATATATTAAATTTCCTTCAAAATAATAATATATAACTTCAACATTCTCATGCATAATGAAAGCTTCAGTACATGTCACAGATAGGTTACAACCGCCTGGTATTCGATACACATATATTATGTTTTGTTTAAAAATAATGTATTGGTACTTTCATTCGTATAAGTGGTATTTGCTAAATAACCCTGGTTAAGAGCAAATTTCTAAAGCCGTTCGTTAAAGAAAAAATGATTTACCTCGATACCGGTATTTTTGACAGATGCCACTTGTAAGCATGATAAAATTATTTCAATTCTAACAAATGTTCTTTGTATCCACTTTAACGTAATGTTAATTTAAGACTGATTAATGGCCTTCGGCTGTTGTCTGCTCTTTGGTCGCAATGTATTCCCTTTGACACATACCCCATTACCATTCTCAATCTTTGACACATACACCATTACCATTCTCAATCTTTGACACATACCCCATTACCATTCTCAATTTCATTATTGTAAACATGTATTCTACATGTTGTATGAAAAGTCTTCCGGAGGTCTTTGGAAGTCGCGTTATTTTGAGTTTTGGTATTTCCCATCTGCCGTGGTATTTTTTGGCCAGTAACCCCCGGCACGTTGAAATCCATTGTAAGCTCACCTGGCCCAAAGGGCCAAGTGAGCTTTTCCCATCACTCTGCGTCCGTCGTCTGTCGTCGTCCGTCGTCATAATTTTTACAAAAATCTTCTCCTCTGAAACTACTGGGCCAAATTAAACCAAACTTGGCCACAATCATCATTAGGGTATCAAGTTTAGAAAATGTGTCCGATGACCCGGCTAACCTACCAAGATGGCCGCCATTGCTAAAAATAGAACATAGGGGTAAAATGAAGTTTTGGCTTATATTTCAAAAACCAAAGCATTTAGAGCAAATCTGACATGGGGGGGGGTAAAATTGTTTACAGGTCAAAATCTATGTGCCCTGAAATTTTCAGATGAATCAGACAACCCGTTGTTGGGTTGCTGCCCCTAAATTGGTATTTTTAAGGAAATTTTGCTGTTTTTGGTTAGTATCTTGAATATTGTTATAGATAGAGATAAACTGTAAACAGCAATAATGTTCAACAAAGTAAGATTTACAAATAAGTCAACATGACTGAAATGGTCGGTTGACCCCTTTAGGAGTTATTGCCCTTTATAGTCAATTTTTAACCATTTTTCGTAAATCTCAGTAATCTTTTACAAAAATCTTCTCCTCTGAAACTACTAGACCAAATTAAATCAAACTTGGCCACAATCATCATTTGGGTATCAAGTTTAAAAAATGTGTCCGATAACCCGGCTAACTAACCAAGATGGCTGCCGCGTCTAAAAATAGAACATAGTGGTAAAATTTGTAACTCAAAAACCAAAGCATTTAAAGCATATCTGACATGAAGTAAAATTGTTTATCAGGTCAAGATCTATCTGTCCTGAAATTTTCAGATGAATCAGACAACCCGTTGTTGAGTTGATTATGCTGTTTTTTGTTATGATCTTGAATATTATTATAGATCGAGATAAACTGTAAAAAGCAATAAATGTCGGCAAAGTAAGATCAACAAATAAGTCAACATGACGAAATGGTCAGTTTTAGGAGTTATTGCCCTTTATAGTCAATTTTTAACCATTTTTGTAAATCTAAGTAATCTTTTACCGTTAATTTTATTACAAAAATCTTCTCCTCTGAAACTACTGGGCCAAGTTCATTATAGATAAAGATAATTGTAAGCAGCAAGAATGTTCAGTAAAGTAAGATGTACAAACACATCACCATCACCAAAACACAATTTTGTCATGAATTCATCTGCATCCTTTGTTTAATATTCACATAGACCAAGGTGAGCGACACAGGCTCCTAAGAGCCTCTAGTTAAAAATACACCAACAGATAAAAAATATCTCAATATATAGGAAATAATTGAAAAATACTATTTCTCTCATCCAATAAAAATCCAGCATTATTCTATTACATGCAAGTGTATGCCAATACATACGCATTTTTTGAAACTGTATATCTTTTTAAAGTTTTGAAAAATTGCTTAACCTCCTTTGTATTGATACTCTGTTTTAAATATGAAATTATTAACACCTATGTGCAAAATGACATCTTTGCCTAACGAGGTCAATAATCGTTGATTACGCACCGATTTCAAGAATAACTTTTTGTCTTGGCTTGGATTAAGGGAATCGATTTTTTTTCAAAAAAATGATAAAAAAATCGTATTTGAAATCAAACCTGTACTCCTCTTAGGTTTATGCAACTTGCTGATTTCAAACCACAAAAAGTAAAATATTTATAGCTTTATTGGTTGACAGGCAGGAGTATTATTAGTGAGCAATAGCGCACAGAATCAATTGTTGACAAATATTTTTCAATGTATACAATTTAAACATATCATGTGATCTCCATTTTTAAATCAGATAGTAGTTATTTTAATGTGTCTGTTGATTTATAGTATTGTCTTTTCAGAGAGTCTGTCCGTAGAGAGGATATATGCCATTGCAGTACTTGATGTAATAAAATCTTTGAAGCAGATTTTTCCTTTCTTGTAAAATAAAATAGAAATGAAATATACCAATGCAAAATTAACAATTCCGTTGTTACTTTATTTCCGATCGATGAGTTTGACTGCACCTCTCATATCTTTCGCTCCTCTTCCTACCGCCCTAATACTACGTACTCTTTTCCGACAATTTAGAGAAAATGTCTAAATAAGGGAACTAGGTATTGCAATGACATATGGTTGCAATGATAATGTCAAATGAGTAATATTGAAAAAGTCTTCTTTATGTAGATTTTCCTTGTGAGCTTTGATGACAGTCTTTTACATGTTCATACTCCGCTAGGCTTATACAACATGAGAACTATGCACTGCATGTTTATTTTCAAAAATGTCAAAAATAAGTGTTCTCCAATATACAGTATAATTTGTGGTGTAGCTCTTTAGTTCTGTCTTTTTAAACCAGTCAGATCGAAACCTTTACATGATGAAAAAAGTAAATCATCCCTATTTAGTTTACAATTAACATGATTAAGGAATTGATGCAATGAGCATCAGCAGTGTTCGACATTTCAGGGAGCTGAATTTTCTAATTCCGCCATGTTACTAACTAAGTCTGTTCCTATTGTATCCTACAGTTACATCAAAACTACAGTATAGGACCTTGACTTAAAACAATTCACGAACCCTCTAACATGTGGCTGTTCCAAAAAAAAATAAAAAAAATCTATTATTTAGAAAATAAGTATCATCATATATAAATAATAATTTCTAAATTTTCATTTTGAATAATACAATACAAATATGTTTGTTATAGTGAAATTGTGTATTGCAAAAGTTTACAATATCAAAATAATTTAATTCTCCAAATGTTAATGCTGAACGTTATAAATATCAAGATTGTTCTGTCTGCAAGGTATTCTATATAATTTCGGATATAAAGGTAATGTTTTTTATAAAGTCTTTGTGTTCTTAAATTTGTTTTCAATACATTTCAAAATATAGATAAAACAGTTTTTTTTAGAAAGCATACATTTAAAAATATGGCTGCATATAAAAAAAAAGAAAAAGTAAAAATCGAAATGTTAATCAATATGTAAATTATTAATGTAATTGTTCTGTAATAGCTTTCAGTTGTAATGGTTGGAATGGAATAGGTTGAATTAAGTCAATTGATCGTTGCTATAGGTTGGTTAAATGTGGTGGCATGTTTAAAATTTACTTGTGTGAACTTTGAGACAGTGTTGAGGGCACCTTATCTCGTGTCTCTGCAATACCATGTCTTACGTCACTTATCGAGTTTTCACCTGTCGTACCCACCATATAGGCAGATTATTATATGTAACCAATATGTGTACCTTTCTTTAGGCAGATATAATAACTGCTATTATTGGAAATTGTTGAGGACAACTCTTTTCTTTTTCAACTTTCTGCGAGAGCAATATGTAACTTGTCGGTTTTTTTTATTAGTTTAAATGGTAACAGTCATTACAGTGTTTGGCGGAACTTGCTGAGTTGAAATCTCACCTCCACCGTTAACAAATGCCGTATTTATCACTGTGTTGTTGATGGTGAGTGTGGGAGTAATCTGATGTTTCCTTGCCTCCATTGTGTCCAAAATATCAAGCCCGTGTATTACATCGTCCGTTAACGGCGCTTTTCACACATCCTATTGTATGTTACTCTTTCAATGTTGAGAGAGGTGTTCTTTGTAATATTCCTATTAACCCCCTGTTCACCCAATCCACGAAGCATTTCGGTATCCTAATCTTCAATATCTTCTAGAATTACTTTTGTAATTCACTGATGTTATCATTGCAGCAGTATCCATAATCATGCTAAAACTGTGGTCATATAGAGTGCCTCGTACTGATAGGCGATTTAAATGGTTCGTTTGATGAAATATCGAACGAGGACGTAGACCACTGTTCGGTTTAGTCATAAGGTGATGTTGTGTTGCAAAAAGACTTGGGAGCCGAGCGTTGGCCTGCTGGCCCGACTCATTGTTGTGTAAAGACTCCGTTATTTGAGTACGCTTTAATTTGTTCTGTGTCCAGGTGAAGGTGAACGTTGCCTACAATAGCCAAGATTTTTTGAGTTTCTCCGTGGAGATGCTGACTATTGTCCTTAAGGACTATAAGATCTCTAGCTTGAAGGAGGTGATGTTTGTCGATATGTATTAAACTTGGATGTATTTCTATCTGGTGATCTACAGCTTTTATATTGATCAGGTGATCTTCTATTGATCTGGTAGTCTTCCAGGTTCATATTAATCAGAAGGACGAAGGTTATATTGATAAGCCAATCCAATGTTATGCTGATTAGTTGAAATCATAACATCACATAGTTTTGTGACAATTTAAACGTGGTTACTCATCTCATTTTTATAAGGACTGCTCATATTCCCTTTATCGGTCGGTGATACTGCGCCATTAACAAAGAAGACTTGCCGATTGGCATATTGGTAATTTTTAATTCATGTATCGCCATTTGAGTTTTTTTAATTGTTTTAACGCTTTGTTGATAGTTACTGGGTTTCTCTCTATGTTTACCCTGTGAGCGTACCCAAAGGCAACATCGGCCAGGCAATCACAGATCCTACACACATTTTTTTGTTGTTTTCCCATTGTCGTCTACTGGCAGTCAGTTTTATTGGTAAATAAACGCCCTCCAAGTTATTACTCCTCTTTGATGGAATATTTACATTTTTGGGAGTTGTTAGCTTCGGCTCCTGTCTCGTGCATCAGCATGTTCTTGCTGTTTCTACGCTCCTTTCGTTTCCTCTGCCAATCCCTGGTATTGATCGTCAGTGGAGTCAGCTCGCTATTTTGCAAGCATGTAGAGCTCAAGGAACTGACGAGTTTGTCATAATTGGAGTCATAAATGTGGCAGCAGGAGGATTTGCCATTGAAATGATTGACTCGACATCGTTGGTTCTGCATTGGATAAATCTAATAGGATCCTCTTGGAGCCAATTGTTTGTGTAATGGTGTGCTGTTCTGAACCAATTATGATTGACTCATAGTATTCGTTAAGAGTGTGTAGGTAAAGGTAACAGTAGCCTACTGCTGTTCAAAACTTGTAAATCCATGGGGGAAAAAATGGGATAACAAACTTAAACTGAGTGAAACGCATTAAATATAAGAGGAGAACATCGACATAGCATTAAAATGTAACCCACACAGAAACGGACTTAGCATTAGTCAAAATCCGATGAGAATAACAAATATAACATCAAAAACAAATACATGAATTTGGGATAATAAGTACTGTGACACTTCTTAAAGTAATGTGAATTCACACTCAAATATCAGAGAAATCAAACAACACAACGGAAACACAACGTTAAAATGTAACACACACAGAAACGAACTATAATATAACAATGGCCATATTCCTGAATTGGTACAGGACATTTTTAAAAAAAAAATTGTGGGTTGAACCTGGTTTTGTGGCATACCAAACCTCGCACTTTAATGGCAATGTTAAATATAACATTAAAATGACAACATAATATTACAGGACTACAACACAAATAAATAGGGAGAACATATTAGACAAAGAAACACATGAAAAATATCTAACAAAAGGCATCAGGTTCAAAATTCAATACGCCAGAAACGCGCCTCGTCCACACAAGACTTACCAGTGACGCCAAGATATAAAAGTTCGAAAGTCAAAACAACTACAAAGTTGTACAGCACTGAGGATCAAAAGTTCAAACAGGTTTTGCCAAATACCGCTACGGTTTTCTGCTTGTGATAAGAACATCCTTATTATTTAGAACTATTTGTGCTATTGCAAACAGTAAATTTTATCAAATGAATATAAAAGATATACATGATAAAACTGAAGTATTATAGTAACTAATTACAGAAAACAAAACCTGGATACACTATATAAACCATACAAAAAAAGACTCATCCGACTTAGTAAAGTCCTCAACGCAAAAGGTAAAAAAAGTGACGTCACAAACGAAGTGGTGAAAAGGCACAAAAATTACGTCACATTTGAAATTCTGAAATTTTGAAGACACGAAAGCCATTTGTTGTTATCCTTGATCAGTACTAGACGTGTCTTGCATGTTCTAAAATGGAGATTATTGTTGAATAATTTGAACAGTGTCATGAAAGGCCAAGTGCCCTGATACAGGACTTCTGACCTAAGGTGAAGACACCAAATGTGCCTTCAACAAAGTTGGTGTCGTTGATAGTTCATGCGAACTAATTGGGGAAATACCCGAGGCAGGGAGTTTGTAATGTACTTGTTTGGCTTAGATGATGTATCCATTGCAGGAATTTTAACTTCTTTATTTCGCTTTGTCCACTTTTACACTCACAACATAGGCCATTTGTTGGAAAGTACCCTACTGTGCAAATGCACTTTGAAGTTGAACTGTGTCTGCTTCGTCAGTTGCTGTCAGCTTGTCCACCCGTCTCACCACAATATTGATTTTTTTCATTGGCCTAACCCTCAATTCCACCAAGACCTTACCACTAGCATAATGGTTTATCTTGTCTTCAAACTGCTGAAGTTAGTGATATACTGCTACCATCTGTTCATTATAAGAGACAATATCTGAAAAAGACTAATTTTTGGCAATAAGAAATAAAAAGAAAATTTTTGGACCCGGTATTTTAATAACACAAATCGAAGAACAAACATTGAGGATCTAGGAACTGTTGTCAGTAATTTAACCACTTGTTAAATGTGGAAACAAGGAATAAGTTAAAGATACTATTTGTGGTTTACTAGTATATCCTGCAATAGTTTATCAAGTGCCAATTATAGATTTTAACATTTACAATACAAAAGGTTTAGAAATATCCTAAAATATAGTCAGATATGTCGGTAACATGAAAGTATCTTGTGTAACAAGACAGCGGTTACAGGACAGAGTTGGTAACAGAAAGGATTTTTTTCTAGAAAAAAATGCTTTGTTTTATAGTTTAGGAAACATACATCATTTCAAACTGGTCACAATTGGAAGATAACAGCAAACAATGTCATTTATCTTTTAAAACTGTATTTGCAAGATGAAAAATGTGCCTAGGTAATGAAAACTTCTAGAATAAATTCCTTTCTGTTACTATCTACTATACTAAAATTGCACAATGTTCTCTGATGTTATCATAAGCAAAGTACTTATTTTTTCATTCAATATACTGTATAAAGTAAAATCACAAAAATACTGAACTCAGATGAAAATCAATTAGGAAAGTCCACAATACATGGCAAAATCAAATAACAAAACGCATCAAAAACGAATGGACAAGAACTGTCATATTCCTGACTTGGTACAGGCATTTTCAGATGTAGAAATATTATTTTGAAATATTATTTTGAAATTTATTTAATATGTTGATGATAACTTATATTAAATGTAATAGTTGGCTTATAGTAGATTAACTTTCTTGATTCATACTAGTTGCTACTCACCTAAACATATAGAGTCATACATTAGGGAAATGATGCTCTTCACATTGCATTACAAGAAATAAATGTTTGGTCTTTCAAACATGTCCACAGGTGGGGAAAAAACAAGAGGTAACAGGAGGGAATTTACCCCTGGGGACAACATATAAAACACCCTTAAAAATGCAAAATTTTCTTACATCCTTTAGTTATAACAAAACCAAACCAGTAATGGAGAAGTTTTTTTTATATAATCTATCAGATTTGTGAAATAGGAGACTGTTTACATAATTTAGATATTCTTTGAATTATTTAATTTCAGACCATAACAGAGATAACAACATGTGTTTTTGGGAGGTTGACCATTTAAATTATAATATTTTATTAGAAGAAATATTAAGGGGGTAGACCTTGGTCCAGGGAGATAACTCTTAAATTCAGTTATGCGTTTGTAATAGTCAAGTTTTATTAATGTATTTTAAGCATTTACCTGAAACAGATTATATAATCTATGTATCCTAGAAGCTTAGAACGTATTTATATATTTATATACGTACTGATGATTTTCAGAGTTATTTCCCTTAACCTAGGTCTACCACCTTAAAATGACTGTTTAATTGGTTGCAGCTGGTGCATTATATACTCTAGTTAATACTGTGACTTTAAATTTTACAAAAAAGGTGCCTGAATAAAAAAAACTAATTACTGGTAAAGTGTGGGACAAGGGAATTACACGTTTCAGATAGTGTCTCATAAATATTCATTGCCTCTTTCTTGCTTGCATCGTTATGAGACAAACACTTATTTCATCAATCCAAGCTTCGCTCTGTTATATATTGCAGTCAACCTGTACTGTACTTTGAGCATTAGACTTACTATCTGCTAAAAGTTCTCGGTACAATTATTGACTAGTCATTTCTGTGTTGTCGTGTGTAAAAGGTGTTTTCAGCTGTTGGTTTCTCCATACCTCTAAGTGATTCAGTTTCTGCCTTCCAATGTTCTGGTCTTGTTGTACTAAATTCCTGCCATTTCACTGATATTCGATACATTTCTCAATATAACATCTTAAATTGCAATATATTGCAACTTAAGAAACAAGTAAGGCACTGGTTTACATCTTACAGCAGATGAATGTAAAATCACAGCTTTTGTGTGACACAAGAGAACAAATATTGCAGCTTTTTATGACAGCTTTGTCTTTGTATATGAAATGAAAAGATAGGCAAAATCAAAAGGAACGAACTGGAACTAGAACAGTGACTAAACGACATTACACTTTGATAAAATGATTAAATGCAGGTCAATTTTCAATAATGAATATTAACTATTTTTTCAAGGTGGCCATTTTTAAAATAGCTGCCATTTTGAATTTCAAAGATGTATCAACACAAAATCTTGCTTAGTACATCAAATTATTCAAATATGTTGAGTTTTGTGCATCCAGCATCAAATCCACAATTGTTTGTACAATACTGGAAACTATTTTAGAATGTATGACGTATGTATGTTTGAAATAATAAGCCCAAAGTCATACTGCTGCAAAAAACTGCTGCGACTTGAGTTAAAAATCAACAGATTCAGTGCCAGAGTAATATTTAATGGTTTACAAGTGATTGCAAATAAATGTTTATTTATTCAATTACAGCCTGGTGCCGTGCGAAAAAAATGTCACCTTGACATAATAGATCATTTTTATACCCTTAAAAAATGAAAAATTATGGATGTCAACTGTGAACACTGGAAACGTGATCTAAATATGTTTAATTCAATTGTTTATGTAGATTAACTATTTTTACTAAATATCATAAATGAATATGCATAAGTATTTATTTTATGTGTTACCTATATACATTGCATGCGAGTTATTGTAAATTTGAAGCAGGGAAAAAATATAACTTTTATAAATATATGTAGTTTGTCGTTTTTCGCTCTTTTTTGCCGGACTTGTGCGTTTTACTTTCTATCTTTATTTTTATTGTGTCTATAATTTAAGAACCTTTTATATTTTTTTTACATACCAAAGGCCTTCGTTAAAAATAAAGTTAGAATATTCTTGCAGAAAAGGGCATAAATGAATTCATTTAAATTTAAATTTAATTTGAAATAGATTTGATAAATCATAATAAAAATGTAACGTATGTATACCTGAAGTAAATTTAATGACTGAGTAACATATATAACATGTATGCAGCATAATAAAGCTGGTTCAATTCGAATTACTATCCACGATGCCCGGCCATTAGGAAATTGTCAAGTATTATCAAAAACGGATATATATATATACATACAACTCGTTTAAACATCAACCCAACAATGTTAGATCTGTAAAGAAAGCAAAGTTTTTGTTCTTCCCTCGCTGGGATTCGAACCCATGCTACTGTGATATCGTGACACCGAATCGCCTGCACTGCAGTCGTCCCGCTTGACCACACGACCACCTGGGCTCTACAAAATTAAGCTTTCATTGGCCGTGTGTTACCTTTCCTCGTCAGTTTTAATCTAGCGGCGTACTACAGTACATGATATATAAGGCATGGAGATGTATATATATAAAACGTCTGAATAGTAGTCAAAGATTTTCCCCACGAGGGCGCTGGATCGTTACGAGTAATGATACGTGTACACAATAAACAAATTATATATACGCCTTTAAAAATGTACACAACAACTCCAAATACAAAAAAAGGTAACTATAAAATTAATTTTATCATTTATAAATATTTCTGATAACAGATATCCTTCCTCAGTCAGATTCTGATGTTAAATGAATCATCTTTAAGTCTTCTTAGATTAAACTTTTAGTAAATTTTGAAATTTATACAATAAAAAAGTCAAACCGAACATCGGTTAAGACGCTTGCACCATTCTAAAAATGTGTTAAACATGACATAGGTTATATGGCTTATTACAACAGAGAGCTCACATGTATGCTTTAAATACAAATAATAATGTGCGATTTGAACTAGCACAATTCTAAAACTTTTTCGGGAACGACAATTATGATGGTATAACATGTATACGCATGAGAACGTCTGTAAAATTACCAAATAGACACTCTAAACGATCTAAATTTTAAAATATTTGAAATTGAGAGAGTAAAGTAGCCACAACAGAGTCCGAATATTTAAACATCGCGAACAAACGGCCGTTAAAATATAATAATAAGTTTTGACTAAGTATAACTAGAAGAACGTGGCTTGGTACTTATACATCCCTCAAAAAATTAAGCAATTTAAATTGTTATCTTCAGTCTCTGTTTCTTTTTCTTAACCTTTTTCATTTATTAAATAAATTTGTTGAAGATAACAATTAATATTGCTTAATTTTTGGGATGTATAAGTACCATGACATATACATGTAAACTTCTATGCCAATTGGTCTCTGGTGGAGAGTTGTCTTATTGCAATCATACCACATCTTCTTCTTCTTATATCTATGAGATGTCACAGTGTCTCAGTTCTTAAAATCACTATTATATACATTTGAAATCTTTCGTGGATTCCACATATCCACATGTGCTCACTACATTTACAGTTTCGCTATGTCTATAAATTCCCATATGTGTGCATGTGCTTTTAACATTTTATTGTTTAGTAAAGGTGAATGTATTGCCTCCTAGTAAAATATTCCCTTTTTCTTCATAATTTGGGTGATTAAGACCTTGTAAAATGGTATAGGCACTTATCTTTTATTCAAGACCGGTTGTTGATTAATTTATTTACTTTATTTATAATGGGAAGCGAAAATTTCTGTGTTCTCACAACCTGTCTCGTTTATTGCACCATAAATATGTAACTTGCAACACTCTATATTTGCTATAGTAGTATAAGAAAAACTGAAAAAAGCGTTATGTGACTTTGTTCTTTTCCCACGAGCAGGTATAATAAAAAAAAATCTAAAGCAAGGAAGGGTTAGCTTATATATTAGGGTTATCCGATATTTTTGGGTATTATTTTATATTTGATACTTGATCATAGTGGAATAAAACGTTGTATTATCTTTATTGTAATCCGGAATTTACTTTTTTTGTATATCTATATACATTTGGTCAGCTTCTTAGGTGAGTTTTGTGTAGATGTTTTTAGTACTGTATGAGAATAAGAATATAAATGGTTGAAATCCTAACATCCAGTGGCAAATATTTGATGTTAATTCAGATCAAATAAAAAATTAGTATTTTATGAACTTTCTTAAAGGTAAGCCAACTAAATACAATACATCGATACATTGTACAAGTAATGTGTGCAATGAAATATAATAAGTTGGTACGCATGTAATGGATTTTAATAACTTGGTATGTATGGTGATAAAATAAAACAAACTGGTTTAAATGTCGATGAATAGTAATAATCAATAGTACGAAACTGAAATCTTTCCAGAAAGTCAAAGTTATATATTAAGTTCCAATGCCGTAAATTCATTGAGGCAATTGAGGCATGTACAATGAATTACATTGTGATGAAGGGCAAGGGAATGTACAAAATTGTTTTAAACACAGAGATGAGTTTGATAGCCAGAGAAATAGTCAAGGATTGTAGGGTCCTTGAAATATGAAGAGAAATTAAGTTTTATGATAAAATAACTCGATGTAAAGTTGTGAGGACACTTACATCTAAAGAGAATTAATAATTAATAATAAGGTATTTGACATAAAATTGAGAATGAATCGTTTCAATATATCTTTGCAGACGACACTTAAAATGATAAAAACTGGTATCCTGACAGCTTTATATCTGGTGTTTACCTTGATGATATTAGGTACGTGTGATACATATATTAAGAACTCCTTTAACTTTGCAAAAATGGTTTGACACTGACTGACATAAAAATAAAACAAATTAAGAGCCGTGGTGTAGTGGTTATAGCATCGAACTTTACATGTATTACAAAGATTCCTGGTTCGATCAATGTTCCGGCAACAAAATGTCTGGGACTTAATTGTCTGCTCTCCTTTGACACCATTGCGAGTATGGTCTTGAGATACGACGAAAGTCCGTCGGATCGTTAAATGGCTAACCTGAGTTTAGAGAAAACACCCTTGTAGATTTCAATATTTTTTATCCCCTGATTATAGACATAACTTGTCAGTTGTGCTGCAATGACCATTAGAGGGGTTACAGATGACCAAAATGTTAAAACACGCGTAAAAAATAAGAGATAGCTAAATTTGAATAATGAAATGGATATTTTTAATAATGGAATGAACTGCTGCGACCCTTCAACAGTTGAACCTTATACCTCATTCGAAAGCTTATCAATAGAAGAACAAAATGTATATGGTCAATAATTTCCACACCATTTGTAAGTTTATTTATAAAGGAACGAAATGGTTGTAAACAATATGTGCCGTAATGACTATGGAGAACCTAAATGCAAAAATACGCGTGAAAATTAAGAAATAGCCAATTTTGAACATCTCTAATGGACATTACGGCCCAATCGACAAGTTATCTCTATAACCAAGGGGCGGAGAATAGCAATGGTACAGTGAAAATGGTCGTCCATACATTAAACTAAGAATTTCTGTTATTTTTTGGGGGAGAAACCCACTATTTAATCCTCCGAAACTGAAAAAAAAATAAATAAAGATACAAATTTTAAAGAATGTTTTAATTTTTTTTTTGTATTTATTTGAATTTTTGTTAGAATACACCAAAATGATAAATTCAGATATACGGGTTAAAGTACTAGTGTCACAGTCAAAAATATTTTTTCATTTTATAATTCACTCTTCATTCATTATCAGTCACTTTTCAACTTGAAGACTGAAAAACAAACTATTTCATTATTCATTATGCATCACTTAACGTTGAATAGTGAATTATGAACTATTTCATTATTAATGATTGCATTTTGAAAAAATGGGAAATGAATAATGAACGTACTTCAGCGCGGTGAATAACAAACACCTTGAATTTCTATTAAAACCTTGCATTTATGTTAATATATATAACCTATGCACATGGCATTTACCATATTCTTTTACTTTTTAGGGTGTGCAGCACAAAATGAAACTGTCACAGAACCAAACGCAGCAGTAACGCAGTGTATAAGCAGTGTGATTCTTTCTGCATGTGTCCTAATAGCCTGTAAACTCATGTAAAACAAATCTTTGAGTAATGAAACGTCTTTTCTAAGACGACGATGCTCTATCCATAATAAGTACATTGTTTGTACATGTATCCGTGTGCATTTGAGAAATGTGTGACACTTATATCACAATATCAAATTGTTATGAAATGAAGATTGAACATGTACTTGAAAATATTGATTAAAAATTATGCTTCTTTCAAATAAAATTTGGTTATTGCTATCTGTCAAACCTGTATTTATTGTAACTAAAAAAGAACATTGGAAGGATATAACTCAAACGATGTTTTCTAAATTGTTTAGACACTTTTTTATTTTAATAATTCACACACCATCGTAAAGGGGTCTAACAAGGGACCTCCTCTATCGGATCCACCCTTTCATAATACTTGACCATCGTTAATTACTCTATCACGATTAGTTTTCCCGATATATTCATACTTGTTAACCAAGAGGGTTTCGGTGGTCAAGCAGTCTTCTCAATTTTACGTAGTCGAACTGTTCGAAAAATGCACTTACCAGGTGCACTACTCCACTTTAAATTGACAACGATTGTCAGTTTCACAACCGAAAGTCAGTTGTTCTCTGCGGGTATTCCGGCTTCAATCACCAATAGAAACTGACAGCAATGAAATAGCACAATAGTGTTGAAAGTGGCATTAAAACATCAATCAATCATTTAATGGTAGGCAACATTGCCTATTCAATAGTTATCAAAGGTACCAGGATTATAATTGTGTACGCCAGACGCGCGTTTCGTCTACATAAGACTCATCAGTGACGCTCATATCAAAATATTTATAAAGCCAAACAAGTACAAAGTTGAAGAGCATTGAGGATCCAAAATTCCAAAAAGTTGTGCCAAATACGGCTAAGGTAATCTATGCCTGGAATAAGAAAATCCTTAGTTTTTTCAAAAATTTAAAGTTTGGGAAACAGGAAATTTATAAAAATGTACTGTTCCTTCAACACCTCTTTGATCCGAAAATAAATAGTTTTGTCTCCTTAGTGAATAATGACAAATATCGTATATAAAATTGAGTCACCAATGTCAAAGTGTCAGAACCAATGTCCTCGAACACCAAAGTACCCATGTGCTATCTGTAGCAAAGCCTGTAAATGGGGTCAAAAAACCCTTGCATGTGACGAATACGACCACTGGTACCATGCCACTTGCACTGGAATAGACACACTAGAATACACAGATCTAGCAAACACATCTGTTTACTGGCATTGTGTAGTATGTAACATCTGCAACTACTCAACTGTACTTTACGACCTTCTAGATTCGGCCGACAGTAACACATACTCGGTATTATCATCAAACCAGAGTTATGCTAGCGCGTCAGATTCTCTGATGTCTAGCCCTGGTCATCCACAAGCCGCATCATCTCCAAAGCCAAACAAACCAAAGGTTTTACCATCAAAACGACAGCAGAGTTCCCTCAGAATACTCATTATCAATTTTCAGAGCATTAAAAACAAACGTAACGACCTGCAAGTTTTACTAGAATCTACAAGACCAGACGTCATACTTGGAACTGAAAGCTGGCTATCTGACAAGATTCATAGTACGGAGATCTTCCCGGATTCCTTAGGTTTTAACATCTTTCGTAGGAATAGAAAAGGAGACCCGCATGGAGGGGTGATCATAGCAGCACGACATGACCTTGGCCTATCATGTAACGACAAAACATGCACAACTAATTTCAGGAAACATCAAAATAGGACCTAGGATATCAATATCGCTCAACTGTTTTTATAGACCACCAAATAAACAAGACCTAGAATATATAGATACAGCAGTGGCAGAAATGAAAAACCTACGAGAGAAAATAAGAACAATATTTTCCTATTAGGAGGTGACTTTAATCTTCCGGACATTGTTTGGACCTCATATGATACCCACAGCAATCAAGTACCAGCACAGGTCATTCAAGCTTTCATTAGGATGACCGCAGACCTGAGCGTCCAACAATTGGTGAACAAACCAACAAGAGGGGAAAACACTTTGGACCTTATGTTTACATCACATCCATGACATCGTACTATTAGACCTAGCAGCTAAAGTTACAAGACCAAAACCTACTAGTAGAACCATCAACCTCTGGAAAAAAGCCAATATGGAGGGAATTAACAAAAGCCTTACTGATAACTTCACTGAATTTCAAACCACCAAGTTCAGTGATATCAACGCATGTGCAATGACCACATACGTACCAACTACACAGACCAAGGAGAGATACAGCCACCCTTGGATGAACAAACAGTTACGTAAAATTAGCAACAGCAAACAACGTGCATACACCAAAGCTAAAAGAACTAAAACACTAAAGACTGGAAACGCTACAAATTTCTCAAGGCAAAGCTACAGAAAGAATCTAGGATTGCCCATGGAAAATACATGGAAGACATCATAAGCACAGACCACAAGGAGCAACCAAAACGATTTTGGTCCTACATTAAGAGCAGGAATCAAGAATCCACAGGCATTGTTACACTCAAAGACAAAGATGGACTTCTCCACAGCGATACACCAACTAAAGCTTCAATCTTAAACCAGCAGTTTTAATCTGTCTACACCAAAGAAGACATCGATAACATGCCACCTATAGGACCAAGTCCATTCCCAACTATGGACAACATCAGAGTCAGCCAGGCCGGCGTTTACAAGCTACTCCGTGGACTAAGACCATTCAAAGCAACTGGGCCTGATGAAATTCCAGCCTCTATACCCAAAGAAGCAGCTGAACATATATCACCATATATGACCATACTTTACCAGAAATCTTTGGACACTGGAATTATCCCTGACGACTGGCGAGCTGCCAACATTGTCCCAGTCTTCATAAAAGGGGAAAACACAAAGCTTCCAACTAGTGAGAGTGGGAATCACGATGGAAGATGAGATTCCATCCCGAGAAGTGCATCGTGATACGAATAACCAACAAAAGAAACCCACTGATAAGGAACTACCAACTACACACGAGATGCAGTCGAGCATGGAAAATACCTGGGAGTCACCATAAACCATGACCTACAGTGGAAGACACATACCAACCAGACGGTTGGCAAAGCATCAAGGCCACTAGGCTTTCTGAGAATGAACCTAGGACGGTGCAAACCAGAAGTCAAAGCTAATGCCTACATCACCATGGTCAGACCAACCCTTGAATACGCCTCCTCTGTATGGGACCCTTACCAACATAACCTTGAAAAAGATCTAGAACAAGTACAGAGAAGGGCAGCTAGGTTCGTGTTCAATGAATACCAAGACGTATCCCCAGGTTGTGTCAGCTCTTTAATGGAGAGACTAAGATGGAAGCCTCTTAAAGATCGCCGCTGCAAAGACCGACTCACCATGGCATACAAGATCCGCAATAGATTGGTGGATATTGACCCCTCAAATTATTCTAAACCCGGAGATTCAAGGACCAGAGGAGGCCACCGCATACACCAACAGCGAACTCTGAAAGACCAATACAGGTACTCCTTCTTCCCAAGATCAACCAGGGAATGGAACACTCTACCGGAAAAAAGCCACAACAGCAGCAGCTACACTAGAAGAGTTGAAGGCCAGCCTTACCATCTTGCCAGAGGCCTTGGCAGGAGCTTCACACACCTAGAACTCCTTAGACCCCAGATGTAATTAGTTTTATTTGTAAATAATTTTCCTGTAAATAGTTTTTATTAATTGAGGAGGGAAGGCCTCATGATTTCACGAGCAAGAAGAAGAAGAAGAAGAAGAAGAAGAAGAAGAAGAAGAAGAAGAAGAAGAAGAAGAAGAAGAAGAAGAAGAAGAAGAAGAAGAATTACTATTACTGTATAATACACAAATCAGGTGTATAACACACAAGAGTTTACTCTTTAGAATTCAACAAATAGAAAAGAATAGACAAAATATACAGAAAAAAAAGATTAGACAAACATATAAATTAGAAAAGAATTGACGAAAAGTGGGTGTTAAGGTGGATCCCTACAGATATAGCAAATTTTTTTTCACCATTGAATTGTTCTTAAAATTTGCATACATATACTATGCAATGGCCTCTATGAAAATTTGAGTTAAAAATAGTGTCACCAGACTCGTTTCCATGGTAACGGTCACCAAAGTTGGTACATCACGTGTATGCATAAATACATACCTGATGTAGAAACTCTTAATTTTTTTCAAGCCTTTGAAAGTATTTTGAAGGGTTTGTTCTTCATTTATTACAAAATTATTATTTAAAATGTAAATGAAACACAAATAATGGCAGTTTTATTCATTTTCATTGATTTCGGCTCTAATTTCATCAACACTGCTCCACAAAAAAAACCACAGATTTTGTTAAAAATTTCTATTTTTCTTAAATTTCCAAAAAAATGGTCCAATGAATATTTTTTTAAATTTGACATAAGATGGTCATAACAATGAGCTTTAAAAAGAAATAAAAAAAAATATGGGTCACCAGACTATTTTTTGCACGAAAAATGTTTTTGTGACCCCTAACGAAACAGTGATCAACAGCAGTTTTTTGTATATCTTTCATCATCGGTGATCAAAGTGTGACATATGTTGTCATATCCTTTGTTAAACTAACACAGAATAATACAGTTTCACAAGGCAATCAAATAAGAACAATTTTTTGGTTTCTATGAACAACGGTTACCATGGCAACAGGACATGAAGTTGGAAAATTCAAGTTTTTGCATTGTTCTGATGTGCAAGATTAACAACCTAACAGACAATGGCAGATCAAATACCATGATTTCAGAGCAACAACACATGGCTTCTATGTAAATGTAAACAAATATTATGATACATTGTAATGCAGCTTATATTAGCAGTACTGTGGTCTTAAGGTAGATTCATGGTATACCGCCATCTTGGATTGTACAATCACAGTACAAAATCGGTCTAGTTATTTGCCTAAATCTGCAAATTTGAAAACAGATTTGCAATTAAATGGTTATACTGTTTTTTCTTTTTAAAGAAAACTTGTTATTTAATGGTATTGTTCAAAATATTTTAACTATATATCTTTTTTTTTTTGGTTTTAAAATTATTTTTTTCAAATGAGCCATTTAAGGGGAGATAACTCTTTTATTAAAAAATTTATACTGGGCTAATAGGGAAATTTTTTATTTTTACTTCTAGCAAGAAAACAAGTTCGGTGACACCATGTTTTATTTTTATTTTCTTAAAACATATTATGAAACCTTTCTTCTCATAATTTATTTCAAAATTCTATCTCTTAGAATTTTTTTTATGCACATTAATGTGTTTTTTCATGAACAAACTAACCAAACTTTGGCAATTTTCAACGGCTCATAGCTTGAAAAATAGCACGGTGACCCATTTTTGAAAAGAGCATAGTAAAATCTTCATTTTGGCAAATTATAAAAAAATTCTGTCTCAAAAAAGATATACTTGTGATCTACCTTAAATGAGCAAAATAAATTACTCAGAAGTTAGCGAAAATCACCAAATATATTTTTTTTTTTTAATTATCGATTCATAGGTAACAGTCATGCAAGTAAATGGATTAAAAAAGACTTTGTCACCTTTTCCTCAATTAATGATTTAAGTTTGATGAAGCATAATGATAATACATTATATATTTCAGTTGTCATAGTAACATAACCAAAAAATGATGAAATTATAACTTTTTCAAAGGTTTTTCAACTTTCTTTATTTTGAATGCCTCAATAATCAAGCAAACATATAACTGTTATATTTACAAATATGTAAATAGTTTACTCCTCTGATTCAGTCAAGTACTTATTGATAGTCATAGCATTATTAGAGTTCACTTTGTTCTCAGTCAAAATTGTCAATCCTTCCATATTGAATAGTACATGTTGCTCCCAGTCAGATATATCATATTATTATTAGTGGCAATTCTTTTCTTTCAAAATCTTTGTTTTCTGGTTATCTGTTTGCCTCTCTAATTTCTTATTCATACTTTCCCAAATTTTCTACGTAAAATTTTCAGGGGAACATTCTGTTGCTGCATTTACCTGAAAGTTTAATTTATTTATTTGTAATGAAAAGGTGTAATATATACTAATAAACTACTAAATCTATATAATATTTCAGTGAGTGCAAAATAAATCCAATCATGCATTACAACATCAATTTAAAAAGATTATATTATACCTGACTAACAAAGGTACTCATTAAGAGTTTTATAATATGATATATGGCCAGGTTTTTGATGTGATTGCAATAATTAGGTCAGCTGATGGGTATGCATTTTAAAATGCTTTTGCATATGATGGCCATCCTTTTTAGTGGTTTTTGTTTTGTGAACAATGGCAATTTGGAATGCAATAATTGACAATATAAATGATATAGGGAGCATTATAGGGTCCAATGCAAATAAATTCAAGGTATATATGTATATTTAATAGGTGTGACCTTTACCATATACAGTACACACAGAGAGGATGTAATCTCATACTCCCAACACTGATTCTAGTGTAACACAGTGTCACACTGTGAAACACAGATTTCCCCTCCCAAAAAAACACCAAGTTATTACTCCCATCCATGTTGATTGCAGGTCAGAGTAATAAAAATCAACAAAGCATGACCTGACAGTGACACATAATTACACTATTCTCTCACTTCTTCCTATTTCAATCATTTCCTATTTAGTTTTATTTCTGAAAGCTATAAAAAAGGTTAATGAAATGATTTAAAAAAAATATATACAAAAAGTATTTTTAGATTGGAAAATTATTTACATTCTTTCATAATCTCATAATTAAGAATGGCAACTTGATAATAAGTTGTATTTATAGTCAGTTTAAACATATATAATAATATATAATACATGGTTTAAAAATAATAGTAATGATACAAAAAAAATGAATATAATAAAATAATGTAGATTAATTTCATATATATTATATTTATATAATGTTCATTAATTATTTAAATTTATAAAAATAAAATTGAAAAAATTCAATTCAAATATATGTCTTTATTTTCTATTAATTATACTCCACTTACAGGTGATATTTTGTTTGTTTTATTTATGTTTCTTAGGTATGAAAAATCAACACCGTCAGAAAAAATACTGAATATTTTAAATAAATAAAGTTGTGCAGGATTCTTTAATAAAATCAGATTATAATATGTATCTCTGATTAAATTTAACAAATCTCACACTTTTCATCATTTTTGTGACTCATTTAATGACAGGAAACATAAGAAATGTTTATTGTAGTCAACAACTAGTGGCACACTTCAAAGGTAAACATAGCAATAAAAATCATGGTGTTGGGAAAACCACACCAAGGTAATAAACAATAAGGAGTTTTAGGGAGGAATTACTCCAAGTTTCTCCCAATTTCCTCCCAAAATTTGGAGAGTGTTGCTGGAGTTTCCTGGTGTGACACCAAGTTTTTACACAGTGTATGGAGTATGAGATTACATCCTCTCTGTTTGTACTGTACCTTAAATCAATACAGTTGAACTGTTCTTTTTGGTAAAAATTTACATATATACAGCATGTGACCAAGTTTGAAATAAACATAAGTTATCTACATCACATAGTTATCTTCATTGTCAGAATTGTGGCCCATAAGAACCAGTGGCAGTCTTGATAAAATACTTTGTATTTAAATTATAAAATAAAGTACAAATCAATAGTGTAAAATGTGGATCACTGTGACTTCTTTTGCCTGGAAGCTGAGTTACTTACTGAGACTCTGAGAGTGTATATATAAGTTTGCATGATCTGACACCTTTTAGTTGCTGAGATATACATTTGTTGTATATGAAATTGGATGTTTAATGTAACCAAAGTCAGTGAAGTGGAAAATGTAGGTCAGTGACATCTGTGTACAAGTTTACATGATCCTACATTTTATAGTTGAGTCTACTAAATATATTGTCCAAAAAGAAATGTTATAAATGCCTGCAAAACACCATTATCAGACTAAAAAGTCTCAAATGAAACCTAAGTTTTTTTTCAAAGGTAACTACATGTAATTATCCTAAAATGTATGTATTTACCATTGACAGTCATCCTTTATTTTTCTACAAAACTGCTGCTAATAACCTGCTGTTAAATGATGACCATGAGACCTACAATTGATAACAAATATAACAAAAATTAAATAAGTAAATTAATATAATTATCAGATAATATAGGATTCATAAAAAGTGAGAGTTTTATATTACTTTTTATCAATGTTGGTTGTTCAATATCAAAATAGTGAAAATAATGATAAAAAAGGCCATATTCCATATAATAACAAGAGCATTGCTAAGTATGGCATCCTCTCACCATAGAAGACTGTTGCTTTCACATGGGTGTTTAGAATCTACAATGTCCACTTTCACCTTGACATTTGGGAATATCTTTTCTATTAATAAAGTTAAAGTCTAAATTCTTTAAATTTACCTGTATTACTTTCATAGTTTCAACCAGTACCAAACATTTGCAATTCTGCAACATAACTAGCTTCAACCTAATGAAAAAAAGTGATAACAAATATATATAAATGAAAGTGCATGCAGTGTTCAAATACTATAGCTAAAACATATTACATTTAAAATCAACTGGAAACTCAGGCTGTTAACAATGAAATTTGTAATAATAATATGTATAAAGGCTTTCAAAACCAAATAGGTTTCATTAAATTTGTTGAAATTATACATTAATATAGATTTCATTTAATAAATACATATGTAACTAATTCTAGTTCAATATTTTTGTTGCAACAAATTCTGTCATGTTCTATACATGAAAGTCTTCAAGTATATATAACAATGCTTTACCACAAAATTGATTTGAAATATTGACCCTAAACTTGAAATTATTACCAAGATCTGTTAATTCATTTTTATGACTGCTTAAGTGCAAATATGAATATAATTATGGTCCTCATTATACTTTATATCTACTTAGGAAAATTTATGAATTATATGACTAAAGGTTTAATTACCTTCCAATTATTCATTAAATTAACCATGTTTAAAACTGTTTCTTCTTTTGAATTTATTTACAGGATTCTTTTGCAACTGCAAATATTTTCTTTCCAGTTTAATTCTCCTTTTTCTTTAAGTATGGCTGATGAATTCACAAAAAGTACATTCAATCCATTAAGGAAATTGTTGAAATGTGTGGCACAAATTCCTGCATGTATCATTCCTGAAAAATATGATATGAAATGTCAGTCGGCACATGTATTGGTTAATTAGATAAACTATAAACTATTTAGACTTGAGTTCATAATTTTTTTTGGAATATACAATTGATTTTTTCAATTTATATTTATATAATATGATTGTGAATTCATGTTTACCTTTATTCTTATAGATCACAGACTCACATTTATTTCTAATAATGTGGGATGAGGGTGGGTGCCCCCCTTCTTAATTTTCTTTTTTGCCTTCATGCATTATCCTGCATTCTACACATCATTCTAGGTGTTTTTAAATGACTAAATATGTAAGGTATCAGACCACTTGGTCTCTGATCACATGCAAAAGATGACTTAATATCAAAATTCTGTTTTTAAAATAAAGAAAACTAATATTTTGAGTTTGTAAAACATTATTTTTGTGAATGAATCATTGTGACTGCAATTGTTTACTTTTTTAATTCTAATTTTATTTATGGTTATATAATTGCTACCAAATAAGTATTTACAAAATAATCCTCTCCTTTTGGATGCAAAACTAAAAAGCCCCTTATTGTATAGATGTCTTTGTGTTCATTGCAAAATTATAAATAACTTCCAGGGGCAAAATTCCAGAAAAATTACTAAGTCCAGCTTCATAAAAAATTTGGGCAGCACTTCCCCTCAAAATAAAGCTTTTTACCCTCAAACCACATAAACCCCAGACCATAATAGAGGGGAATTAAAGAAAGAAAAAGAGAGGTGTGGGGCAGGTTCATTTATTCAAGACATGAAACCATACACCTTCTCCAACCAGTAAAATGTGTAAAGTCTAAAGAGAATATATAATAAAGAGAAAATTGAACTCTCTTACCATGTGCAGCTTTTGAATTGATAACAAATTCACCAGTCCCATGTTTTCCCTCGTTTCTACACTGTCACACATGATATGCAGGTTACATGCACTGCAGCTACAACGATATGGTATGGACAAATTGCTCCACGGCCTCCACCTCCTGGTAAAAGCCTTGAAGGTCGTATTTCCGTTCACAGACAGTATCCGCAGGGGACAGTTTTGCATCTTAACGAACATATTCTGCGCTAGGTGATCAACCAGAGCTAGCCGTCGACCTTCTTTCCAGGTTCCGTCAAACGAAACATCACTGTCTGTGATCGGAGGTATCGGGACCGTTCGCCCTAGTAACATGTTCGCCCTGGGTCCGTTTGCCCTGAGTTCGTTCGCCCTTAAGAGTCCGTTCGCCCTACTAAAAAATATTAATATTCAGGGCATTGAAGTTGAATAAACTTAATCAGATATATTTCTATGGTATATATTCTTGAAATTTATGGAAACATGGAAATATCTAAAAGTTTATGGCTTGTTAAGGATCATTAATTTATTGTTTTATTACAAAATAATTCGGATCACTGCTTATTGTGATACCTGTCTTTTGATGGATTTATAATATAATATAAAAAACAAATTTGTTTTGATAATATATTCAGCTTGAAATTCATTTAAAAAAAATGTACGAACTGTAAAACGGATTTACAAGTTCATTCATTAAAATACTCTGAGACTAGTCGAAGTTATACTGCATACATTAGTGAATGACTGAATACAATTATTTTGTTAACAAATACCAACAAAGATAAATACATTGTATTGCAGTATAGGGAAAATGATGAAATTGATTGCGGCAATATCAATATTCGGTGATTTTTTCAACAAACTTCAACATATTTTATTCAAATAATAAAAATTATGCCACTAGACAACAATTAGTAAAAAATAAAAATCAGGGCGAATGGACCCTGGGCGAACAGGTATCAGGGCGAACAGGTACTAGGGCGAACGTGAATTAGGGCGTACGGACCCGGATTCGTGATCGGACGCCGAATTTCTCCAACTTCCAAAATTTTATATCATATGATATTATAAGTTGAGAATCATTTAAGACTGTGTGAACTTTCAGGCTGAAGCTATTCATATTCTTTATTTTTGAAGAACGCATGCATTTATCCTTTATGATAAACCTTCCTTTCTTCTGTCACAGCGATGAGCTGTAACTTGGAAGTTGTTTACAGAGGCCCCTCATGGGGGGGTCCCAGTAATCACATAATCACCATTTTTTTGCCAATATAATCACATAATCATTAAATATTTGCTTATCTTTAGTAATCAAATAATCATAAACTAAAAATACAGTCCTAGGTAATCAAATAATCATGAAATATTTGGCTTAATAATCAAATAATCATTAAAAAAACGGCCAAGTAATCACATAATCAAAAACCCCATGAGGGCCCTCTTTACACACGTTGACAACAGACGACATCGGAACTGTTACCGTGACCTAGATATACAGGCGATATATCCTAAATTGTTAAACGGGAACCAGTTTTACATCAGTAAAATGTTGTTATCTCCCTTAGTATCGGAAGTCACCTTAAAATATTAAAAGATCAAATATATACAGGGCCATAATCAGACCCTGTAACATGTTCATGTAAAATATTGTGATTTCTTTGTTAATCCAAATTACTACATATCGCCATCTAAGATTGTAATGTCGCTTTAACATAACTACGTATCGCCACCTAAGATTGTACTAAAATTGAGAATGGAAATGGGGAATGTGTCAAAGAGACAACAACCCGACCAAATAAAAACAACAGCAAAGGGTCACCAACAGGTCTTCAATGTAGCGAGAAATTCCCGCACCCGGAGGCGTCCTTCAGCTGGCCCCTAAACAAATATATACTAGTCCAGTGATAATGAACGCCATACTAATTTCCAAATTGTACACAAGAAACTAAAATTAAAATTATACAAGACTAACAAAGGCCAGAGGCTCCTGACTTGGGACAGGCGCAAAAATGCGGCGGGGTTAAACATGTTTGTGAGATCTCAACCCTCCCCTATACCTCTAACCAATGTGGAAAAGTAAACGCATAACAATACGCACATTAAAATTCAGTTCAAAAGAAGTCCGAGTCTGATGTCAGAAGATGTAACCAAAGAAAATAAACAAAATGACAATAATACATAAATAACAACAGACTACTAGCAGTTAACTGACATGCCAGCTCCAGACTTCAATTACACTGACTGAAAGATTATTATTTCATCATATGAACATCAGGCACAATCCTTCCCGTTAGGGGTTTAGTATCATACCATCATAACATATATGAGAAAAACATAACCCGTGTCATGCCAACAACTGTTTTTAGAATAAATGTGTCTAGTTCCGATACAAAGACCTTATCAGTGACTCAATATTAACGCCAACATATGCAATCTTTAATGACTTGACAACAGTATCGTAATTATATCCCTTCTTAATAAGTCTATTCAAAAGTTTTGTAAGTTTCTGAGGTGAATGCTGACACCTTTGTGCTTTATATAGAATATTTCCATAAAAAATTGGATGTGAAATACCTGAAGGTATTAGAAGTCTGCATGTTGAGCTATATTTACGAATGATGTCTTTATACCGATGATAAAATTTAGTAAATGTTTTGACTAGTTTGTGATATCGAAAACCCTGGTGTAATACATAAATTTCTCTCGTTAAAATCTAAAACATTGTTACATACACGAGCGAATCGTACAAGTTGAGATATATAAACACCGTAAGATGGTGACAAGGGAACTTCACCATCTAAAAACGGATAATTAACGATAGGAAATGAAAAATCATCCCTTTTAACATAAATTTTAGTATTCAGCTTTCCATTAGTGATATAGATATCAAGATCGAGTCGCTTTAACATAACTACATATCGCCATCTAAGATTGTAATGTCGCTTTAACCTAACTACATATCGCCATCTAAGATTGTAATGTCGCTTTAACCATCGGTCTATTTCTTTGCTCTTAAATCTAAAAATTTAGAGACATGCAGAATTACTATTTATCAAAATAAAGAAAAACAGAAAAACAAGTGATTGAATGCATTATCGAGACCGTTTTTACAAATAAAAAATGCATAAAAAAGGCATGGACCATTTGACTTTCTGGTTGGGGGGGGGGGGGGATATGGGATGGGTTTGTTTTGGAAAAAAATAATCTGGCCTCAATCTATGACAGTTTTGTTAGATTTCTTTGCCAGCTTTTCTTATTAAATTGTTCATATTGCCTTGCATCTGTGCGTCTTCCATGGAAAAATTATGACGATATTGACTTTAGCAAAGAATTCTGCTCACACCGGTTCTAGGGACTGTCTTGAAACTTTCATTGATACGAGAGTGATTTCTCTTTGTCTCTTTCAAATTTATTATGTATATGTTTTAATGTTGTGTCAGGATCTTGTTCACATATCCCGTTCTACTCATAATGGACATATATGTATTACTTGTACTTGTCTGATTAAGATAAATGGTTTGTTACACATTGAGCAGGGGCAGGTTAAGGCGGGGCGTGCACGTGGCGGGAAAGCGTCCCCTAAAATTTGCAAAGCATGATAATGGGTTTTCCTCAGCTTAATAAAGAATATTTTGACGATTTTGCCTTAATTTTTTTTTTCCATCTCACTCCGCTCGGCTGAAAATTTAAGTTTGAGTCCCCTTAACCTAAAATCCTAAATCTACCACTATTGAGGCTAGAATGATTTCACCATGTTGAAGATCTCATTGAAATTTTTAAAATAAAGAACAGCAATTAAGGCATGTATATGTATTTTGTGTCAGGATCTTGTCCACCATATCGTTTTAATTTCATTAATGATATATGTATTACTTAATTTTCTTATTAAAATAAAAGGTCTGTTGCACAAACATGTAAATGGAAAAATACTCAGTACCTCTTACATGTTTTATAATCTGACATTTAAGGACAGTGACACTACACACCAGAATTAATATAATACATTGAGACTTTAAAACTCAGAGAATACATCAAATGTATTATATAAGTATCGTAGACTGCTCGGTTTGCATGATACCCCCCCCCCCCCAAAGTCAAATGGTCCATGCCTATTTTCTTTTGTAAAAAGGAATGGTGATGAAATATTTCACTTGTAGTAAGAATACGTAAAAGTATATTAATAAAACTTCCTTCTTAAATTTTATTTTAAAATCTAAGATTTCTGTCTACTAAGTTTTCACAAAACAAGATTTTGATTTGTCTGTTCACAAAAAAGTGTTTGTTCATGTGTAATCTATGCAAATTGTGTATTTTGCACGACTTGTACTTTGTAGGTTGAAAAATAGCACATGGCTCATACTTTTTATTATATCTATGAAAAGGAAGTGAAAATCTACAATTTACAAAAATATTTAAAAAAAAATCTATCTGAGTACATGTAACTATTTAGTGATGATCCACTTTACAGCTAATTTCCTAATGCATGTAGAGCAAGACTTTGGTGTAACGTGCTTGCTTAGTTTGTATATTGTACAATTATTTTGAGATAACCTCCAATTAAATATAATATATACACAGATTTAATTATGTCTATAGACTATATTGTTTGAAGATGTTAATCTTAATTACAAAGCTTGAATAAACATTTATACAAACAAAGCAAGCAAGCCAATCAAAGTTTTACTCTACAAGCATTAGGAAATTAGCTGTAAATATCTGCTGTATTAACGCAATGAGGAACTAGAGCGGTAACATGTGAGTACACTAGCCGACCTATTTTTTCCGCCTTTTACTTCCTACTTAGATGATTATGTTATTATATATATATCCGTCCACTTTGAATGCCATTAAAGTACCGGACACGCGTATTAATCGCTTTAAATCATCTGCATCTGACATCGCCGGGCGAGGATAGAAAGATGTGAGTTCTAATAATTTTGCATTTTCATTTATTTTCATTCTTTTTAGTTTAATTTAAATAAATTTCTTTCGGCATAAACACTAATTGTATAAGACACAGGTCAAACAGAATTATGAAGTCTTCTCAATTTAACATTTTTTTAATTCGTTCTTGTAAAAGTTTTATATCAATCTTAATATATGTTTCAAGAAAACGTAACAAATATTCAGAAAATGTATTTTTCATATTTTAGAAAATAGTCCAGTACTGCAAGGATTTTACATAAATCTCTTCGATGAAGTATGTTAAAGGGCAAAGTTGTTATATTTGACGGTTTTGTTCTATTAACGCACTTTTAAATTTTAGACTCTGCTTTTTTCTCCACTTTTGGCCTTTCTCAGAACATTTGCCTGCAGTGTACCCGTTGGAATATACATCTGTACTGTCTTATAATAATAGTAATGAAGATTTTGACGATGCAAAAAAAAAGTAAAATCTGTAATGTCATATATTTTAAGTATGAAATTCAATGTGATTTTTGACATGTTTTTAACGAGAGTTAAACACGTAACAATTAATGTGTTAGTTTCTATTTACTGGAAAAAAACCAAGTCTTACTAATAACAAGAATATTCATAGAAATAATGCACTAAAACGATTTACATGTATGTTCTGATTTAGTCAGTCATTAAAAGGGGAATAATGCAACACAGGACAAAAACACCAAAAGAACGAAAGATCATATGTAAAAGACCGTATCTTTAACTATAATAGTTTACTTTTATAAATTGTGACTTGGATGGAGAGTTGTCTCATTGACACTCATACCACATCTACTTATATCTATTAAAAAGGACAACCGACAAAAAGAGAGAAAAATGTATTTAAAACTAAATGCTGCATTTAATATATTATAAAATGTTATATTTCATACTTTAAAGTGATAGATTGAAAAAAATCTATGTTCACATGTTATCTTACAATCTAAGTTTAACATGTATAAGTGTATAGATATTATAATATACTAATTTTTCTATAAATAGACAAATAAATTAAAACAACTAATTTCCGCAAAATCTGAAAAATGATTTATACTTCATAATGACAGGAAGTAGACCAAATTAAATCTACAATCGATGTTCTCTTCTGATTGATAAGTACTGACCCCATTTCAAGTTTTAATTTAAATTAATTCAAGGCCGATTGAAAAAATTATCCTACCAAAACGGCAAAATAATCTTCTTTCCGCATGCAATCCCCTCCCCACCAAAAAAGGAAATTAAAAGCTTAATGTGTCTGAGGATACGAATGTCCCCTCTCAAGCTTTGCAATTTACCAAGGTAAAAGGGCCATAACTCTAAAACGGCAAACGGCTCTCTGATTGTATTAGAACTCTGACTGCGCAATAAGGTTTTAGAATTGTATGTGAGTTTCATAACATGTGGCTTCTTGATTGTATTAGAACTCTGACTGCGCAATAAGGTTTTAGAATTGTATGTGAGTTTCATAACATGCTAGAATGAGACAAACTTAACTTTTATCTCAGATCGGCTATTTTAATATTAAAACTAAGTAAAAATAAAAACTTCCTTGATGTTAAGATTACATATTAACTAATATGACTTGAAGCTGTTTCAGTATTCATGCAAAGTAAAACTTCCTGATCAAGTTAAAGTGGTATTTGCATAAAAAAATCTTTTGAAAGTTAGCAATCAACCACTAAAAGTCTATATATTTCCTGTACGTTTTTAAAAATTAAATAAACTTAAATTAACCCAGTTTCTTTGATTGCCGACTTAGATATTTCGTAGGATGTTGGCAATTTTTAATTTAAGTTTAGGAAATTTTAGAGAATGGATGATGGAAATACTCACAGAAAATAACATAAAAATAAAAGAATGGAAAAACTTACCGTTTCCTTTATACAGATCCATTCACATGTTTACCCTTTTCTCTTTTTTATGCTATAGAAATATTTAGAGCATAATCCCCCTGTTCCCTCACTGGAGAAATTTTTACTTCCAACCCTCATCAAATGTGTTATAGTGTTGCTACCCTTGTTTTTTACTTTTTCAGGTATTCTGAATCCTCTAGGCTTATAAATAAAGTACAAAAACACGACTTCTCCTACACCCCTTTTCATAGTTTAATAACATATAGTTTTAAAAAGACATTTTTAAATATTTTATATAATCCTAGTTATTTTTTCATTCACACATCACATAAGAGAATAATTAAATATTTGCGATGCATTTATTTTTATCATTTCATTTCATCTTTGCATAATCTGAATCCTCTAGTGTTATACATGCAATTGCAAATACAAATTTAACTATTTCCTCGACTTTTCTTTCATAGCTTTATAACATATCTACAGTTTAAAAAGCTATTTTTTGACAATTTATAAAATCCTTGTTATTCTCATATTTTTTTTCAAGAGGTGCCAATGCCAAATGTATAAGAAATTTAGAAATTATCATTTCCCGCCAAATTTCAAGAGACTATATCTTAAAAAGAATGAAAAAAAGTTCGTGCTTTCCAAGTTCTCTTATTTATATCATATCAATTGATTACAAGCTTTAACAAGCTTTGTATTTTGAAACAGAAAAGCGAACATCCGTATTCTTCCTAAGATACTTATTTATTGAAATACGGTAGTGTCTATATCACGGATATTGTTTCGGTCATTAATCGGTTTTATTACAGCCATTATTAAGGCGATTATTGTTGCACTATTGCACGACATATAATTTGTTTAGTAAGGTAGTCAGAGCAACAGAGAAGAAGTCGGTCGACTCATTGTTTTAGATCGTAAAATACCAGCAGGTAATTCGTCCATATTTGTATTTACATGTATTCAGTAAATGAAACTTAAAAATGTAATTTAATTAATTATTTAAAACTTTTCCGTTAAAATGAAGAAATCATGTTATATTGCAACTTTTTTTTAACCTAACAGGCAATTGGCTTGTTGGCATATTTTTTAAACTTTGCCTTTTAAGGGATAATTACTCAGTATGTTTTGTCATCTATTATATTATACACCTTTAAACATATATCTTATTAATTTTCATTGTCCTGCATATGCATAAAATTCTTTCAACTGGATATTCAGCAGGTAAACAATCCATTTTCTTTATGTGTGTGTTTCGTGTATTTATTACCATATTCACCTCCGAACGTTTGTCCCCGACTGGGGAAGAGAAATATGGTCACTTTGGTATTCATCCGATGGGCAGAACACCCCTTACTAAAGTAAAGCGTCTGATTTGGCTGTGTTGGATGTATAAGTACACATCCACGACAGTCAGACTAAGGACGTTTAATCAGATGATTCGTATAGATAGAGAGAGAGAGAGAGAGCACCACGCTCTGCACGGAACGAACCTTTGTAACAACTATTTGAGAGTTCTGTATGTGGTACATGTATGTTGTATGACGAATTGTCTTGTCTGTCCCTATCCAATATAAGATTTTTTTAAGACTTAAAACTCTTAGATTATCGAAGGTATATGTCTTGTATAACTTACATAAAATCCAGGTATTTCCATCAACTTACAAAATAGGTCAACACGAATGAATTTCATAAAGTCCTTTTACATATAAGTTTTTCATTTCAATACGTCACAACAAGGTGCTACGAATTAAGACTTGTTCCCTTTTCTTTATCAGTTTGAAAACAAGGTAGTCTCATTTTTTTTATATAGATTAGACCGTTGGTTTTCCGGTTTGAATGGTTTTACACTAGTAATATTGTGGTCCTTTATAGCTTGTTGTTCGATGTGAGACAAGGCGCCGTGTTAAAGGCCGTAGATTGACCTTTAATGATTTCCTTTTATAAATTGTTATTTTGTCTCATTGGCATTCATACCACATCTTCCTATATCTATCAGATGCCTGTATGTTGCAAGGGAGAGAATCAGCCATAACGCTTTTTCCCAAATTGTCATTAATGGTATTATTCAAGTTGGTGTTTTTTCTGTCTTGGTCAAAGATATATATGATTTCATTCGTTGTGGTTAGAACGTTACATAATTCTGCATATATGTTTATTCTATACTTTTTTTCCTAATCAATTATGTGTTCTGATTTCAGACAGTCAATATGATTAAGGCAGTGGTAACAATTTGTTGTTTTGTAGTCATCGCTATGGTATTTGGTAAGTAAATATTCAAGTTAGCAATAAATTATTGTGTTCCTTAGATATGAAAACAAGAATATGTGGCATAATTGCAAATGTGATAAACTCCAAATGAGATAAAATGACATAAAAATTATCAACCATAGATCACGGCCTTCAACAATCGGAAAGAATGTAGTAATAGAATGTTATAAGCCTTTTGGTTTATTTTGGGATACCCAATTGTTAACCAAGCAGTCATCCTTAACAAACCCGAAAAAATCTATCACAATGTTATCATGGTTTTTAACTAAAAATTAAAGGAGTATCATTTTGATATCCTTCGTCAGTATTTCGATAGAAGTCAATGTCTTAGTAATTTTTAAAAGTTGCCAATTAGAGCTCTTATCACATCTCCTGCTTTTATATTAGATAAGGTTTGGAATTCCTTTGTTTGAATTGAGATTCCAGTTTTGTCTTCGTTAATTTTATATTGAAAACAGTGGTGTTCTATATGCAAGAGAGAAAACAACAAAGGGCTAGCAAATATAAGAAACTAAACAACAACAGCAAAACCAATACTTACTAAGCGAAATCTTTAGGAATCTAGTAAATGCGCATTAGAAAACCTCTTTCTTTTCTGTGTAGCCATTTTGATGCAAAATGTCCTAAGAATTCATTTGTAAATCATTTTTTATAGCGAATATTGGTATACGTAGAGTAAATAACCCTACGACTCAAAAACTTAAAGATAATCAGACATACACATACAACATTTAGATAGAGACAAGTGCCTAAACATATTTCAAGTTTACCATCTCCAATTTGATTAGGGCAAGATCGTAAAGTGTATTGAAGTAGAGGCACTTTGTTCAGTAGAACGTAAAATATCAAAAAAAAATGTCGAATTCAAGGGAAAATTTCAAACCGAAAAGTCCCTAATCATAGCAAAATCAAAAGCTCAAACACATTAAAAGAATGGGAAACAACTTTCATATTGCTGAATATATATAGATACAGGCATTTCTTAATGTAGACATTTGGTGGTTTACCGATGTTCTATTTTCGTTTCTGAATCTATAGCATTATGGGTAATATTTTCAAAAGCGTACATCAAAACGTTGTTATTGGTTTAACACGTTCTAAACAATGAAAATTGAGCCAATGACATAACGTTATTTTCATTTTGGTGTACGAACAATGATATAACCCATAGCCCTTTAGATACTGAAAAGACGAATTAAGTAAGAAAATACAACATCAACTTCAACCTCAAGGTATGACTTGATCAACAAACGGGCCGTGCCTGCAAGAGACGACTTGATAAGCATCACTTGCTGTACACGAATCACCCTTACATTGCATGGCGTTGTTAGTTTATTTTCAATCTAATAGTTTGACTGTCCCTCTAGCTGGTATCTATAACCCCGTGAAATTCCGGCATCAGTCCGTGAACTTCGGCATGGGTTACATTAAAGTCTGTAGGTCTATAATCGACACTATGGCTGCTTTGAACGCAAGACCGTATAAAAATATATACAAATTTATTCACACAAGTTTACAGTTCGAAAGCAAGGGGAAGACTGCCCCAGCAACAGTTTACAAAACATAAATTAAGTCAAAGATAAGGGTATTAAAACATTATAAAAGGTTCTCATAAAATATACATTTTGTAAATATAATTGTCCAATGTTATGTAATAATAATAGGATTATTGTCTGACAGCCATCGGATTAAGTTGTAAAATAGTAAATCTTTAATTAATCTCTTTGGGTATTTGAAATAAAGAAACATTATATAAGAATAAAGAAACATTTAAAACAAGAAATATTCAACTTAAAACTAAAATGAGAAATATTCAATTTAAAACGAGAGTGCATATATATATATTCAATTTAAAACGAAGGTTCATCTAAAGCACTTTGCGAATTATTGCAAAAGTTCCTGAAGTCACTTTTCTTCCGGTTATATTCTCCACTACTTCCCCGAAGTGCTCGTCCCGAGCACAAATTGCTACATTTCGTATTTGGGTTGGTAATGTTCTTTCATCTGTGGGTAATTCGTCCTTGGGTAATTCGTCTATGGGTAAGTCGTCTTTCAATTGGGTAGTTCGTCTTTGGGTAATTTGTCTTTGGGTAATTCGTCTATGGGTAGTTCATCTTCCTGGTTGCTGAAAGTGTGTACATACTGAAAACATCACGAACATAGAAAATGCACATATTGGACCTTTTAATAGATATACAAAGGGGGTATGTGGAGGGGGATAAACATAAATTTACTAGATATTCTGAGGAGAAGGACTATCATACATACACTAAAATATTCTGAAGATGGGGACTACTGACATGAATTTACTAATACCGTCTGAGGAGGGGGACTCCTGACATAAATTAACTATACTCTGAGGAGGGGGACTACCGTGACATAAGTATACTAACTCTGAGGAGGGGACTACTGACATAAGTACAACAACACTCTGAGGAGGGGGACTGCTGACATAAGTATACTATACTCTGAGGAGGGGGACTACTGACATAAGTATACTAACTCTGAGGAGGGGGACTACTGACATAAGTATACTAACTCTGAGGAGGGGGACTACTGACATAAGTATACTATACTCTGAGGAGGGGGACTACTGACATAAGTATACTATACTATGAGGAGGGGGACTACTGACATAAGTATACTATACTCTGAGGAGGGGGACTACTGACTTAAGTATCCTAACTATGAGGAGGGTACTACTGACATAAATATACTGAAATATCTATTTCAACTTCACAACTCAAAAGAGCATGGCTCTATTATATGTATAGATATATAAACAACAAAGGGTGCTTTTATCATAATCATACAAGTAGAACTAAGTATCTGAGTATTCAATGATTTGCGGAAAAAGGGGGGGGAATAATAATCATTGACCCGTTTGTGATTCTAACAAAAACTACACTATACTGGAAGGTTTTCGAAAACTCTATCAAGAATTTGAACAGATTATCAGATTATCAGTGGTTATATTTCTACCTTGTAAGCAGGTTTTGATCAAACATAATAAGACATTTTCTGAAATGTAGTATACAGGTCGTCACTCCTGTACACCCAACGGAAACAAGACCACAAGACAGATGACGAGTCCATCTTGCATTTTTGTTTCGCATTAAAATTGTATTATAAAATGATTTTGTTACACCACCGATAATCTATATATTCATACGGAAGCTCATACGTGTAAAATCCAACTACTAATATAGTATGTTGCGTGAAATGATACAAAATAATAACGACAACTAAACAATAATTGTGGTTATTTGGTATACTATAGTCAGTGATCTTTGTTCAAAGTTACAACCTTCACTTGTGTAAAACACTAGGTTCTATGATACAACAAGGATACACTGACTTTAGCTCGATCTATTGCTTATTTTCCAAATGTCAGTGACAAATATCTCAGAAAAAAAAGTGAATATTCATAGTAGAATATTGAAGTTATCTTACTGTTATTCGCAAATATTTCAGACATATTTAGAAAAACGTTGTTGTTAACTAATCTTAGAAGTTTTCTTAATACGATAGATTCCAAATGTGAAAATGAAAACCAAAAATAGAACCTATTCTTACATTTATTTTACAATCGGCTTTTGAACAGCCTGTATTTGCAAAACAATTTACAATATTCTGAATAGGGGGCTATTTCTAGAATTCATAAACCTGTTTTTGATTGAATTATGGGATAGGTTGGACTTAGCACTACTTGGATAAAAATTGTTTCTCTGAAGCCTTTTATTTGGGGGGCGTTTCTGTTGTCTATAAACATAATTAAGTACATTGACAGGGGGGACATAAAATTGTGCATTCTCAAAATGTTCGTAACTATGACAGTATGTATCACACTTACCATCACTTCTGGGTTGGATCTGTGGTGTAGGATTGTCCTCTAAAGCACTGGTGACTGGTTCTGGATTCGATGCTAGCTGCATGTGATGTCTGCTAGCAAAGCAGCATCTATGGCCTCACTTACGGAAAAGTTTTGTTTAAGACCGGTTGCGGTGACAAACGGAACAACAAACTCTGGTCTAAGTCCACGAAGAATAAATTGTTCCATCATTAATGTTTGACCAGCTAGAAAACAGAGTCTCTCGATTCTGGATATAAACTGCGAAACAGTTTCGTATTGTTTTTGTTTTAAATCGGCTGCATCTTTCCACAATCCCACTTTTTCTATACTCTTTCTCCCAAAGCGCTCCGTGAATTTTCTGAACAATGTCTGCTTGTTGTTTCTGTCTTCATTGTCTAATAACATGTACCATGCTAAAACGTAATCGTCAATAAAGCATGTAAACGCTCTTGTGGCTTGCACGTCATCCCACTTTGAAAATTCGCACATAAGTTCATAACGCTGTATCCACATATCTGCATTTTCTGTTTCGAACGCGTTAAATTTTTCCAACTTTGGTAACTCCATTTCTTCATATAAACTGGGACTAGTTCATAAGTAAAACACTCGCTTGGCTGCTTAAGGTTACGGTAATCGAGGAATCCTCCCCAATTATAACCCCGTGAAATTCCGGCATCAGTCCGTGAACTTCGGCACGGGTTATATTAAAGTCTGTAGGTCTATAATCGACACTATGGCTGCTTTGAACGTCAGTATTTAGATAGAAGTCAATGTCTTAGTAATTAAGGTGCCAATTAGAGCTCTTATCACATCTCCTGCTTTTATATTAGATAAGTTTTGGAATTCCTTTGTTTGAATTGAGATTCCAGTTTTGTCTTCATCAATTTTATATTAAAAGCAGTGGTGTTCTATATGCAAGAGAGAAAACAACAAAGGGTTAGCAAATATAAGAAACTAAACAACAACAGCAAAACCAATACAATTACTAAGCGAAATCTTTAGGAATCTAGTAAATGCGCATTAGAAAACCTCTTTCTTTTCTATGTAGCCATTTTGATGCAAAATGTCCTAAGAATTCATTTGTAAATCATGTTTTAAAGCGAATATTGGTATACGTAGAGTAAATAACCCTACGACTCAAAAAATTAAAGATAATCAGATATACACATACAACATTTAGATAGAGACAAGTGCCTAAACATATTTCAAGTTAACCATCTCCAATTTGATTACGGCAAAAAAGATCGTAAAGTATATTGAATTAGGGCACTTTGTTTAGCCGAAAGTAAAACAACAAAAATAGCGAATACAAGGGAAATTTTCAAAACGAAAAGTCCCTAATCATAGCAAAATCAAAAGCGTAAACACATTAAAAGAATGGGAAACAACTTTCATATTGCTGAATATATATAGATACAGGCATTTCTTATTATCCTGATTTAAAGTAATTTCTCGCAATTTGATTGGCTGATATTGTCCTAATAAATTTCAGTACAATTTTTTATCATGTCAATTGGAATTATCTCCCTTATTTATTACGTCAATTGGAATTATCTCCCTTATACCATTGACCTAATAAAAAAAACAAAAAACAATTAAGTTGCTTTGTAGTCATAATATTTTTTATTTTTCACATTTTTTTATTTAATATCTAAAATATATTTATTGATATTGTCCTAACATTGAATTTGAATATAATAATATGTAATATAACAAAATCAGGATAAATTCGTTACACAGTGTTCAATTGTCCTAATACGGAATTTATCGGGTCAATACAATTCATATCGGGTTTGGCTTCGCCTCACCCGATATAAATTTTATTGACCCGATAAATTCTCGTATTAGGACAATTGCACACTGTGTAACTAATAATGTAGACATTTGGTGGTTTACCGATGTTCTATTCTCGTTTCTGAATCTATAGCATTATGGGTAATATTTTCAAAAGCGTACATCAAAACGTTGTTATTGGTTTAACACGTTTTAAACAATGAAAACTGATCCAATGACATAACTTTATTTTCATTTTGGTGTACGAACAATAAGATTACCCATAGTCCTTTAGATACCGAAAAGACGAATTAAGTAAGAAAATACAACATCAACTTCAACCTTAAGGTATGACGTGATCAACAAACGGGCCGTGCCTGCAAGAGACGACTGGATAAGCATCACTTGCTGTACACGAATCAGCCTTTCATTGCATGGCGTTGTTAGTTTATTTTCAATCTAAGAGTTTGACTGTCCCTCTGGTATCTTTCGCCCCTCTTTAACAGAATATCACTACCACAAATGTTTCAATTTTTTTCCATTTTTAATTATATGTTCTGGTTTTTCCACTTCTAACATAATACTTGTTATTTTACAGAGACACTGGCCGCGACAACTGAATCACAGGCAACAGTCACAAATACACCATCAAAATCAACACCTACGACATCGTCTGCAGTCATTCAGTATATCAGTGGAACCGTTTTTATGGGATGCATGGCGCTTGTTCTAAGTCTGTTCTAACTGAACTCTAATCACGTGGGCGATTGACGCTTCCGGTATTTGAAATGTGAACATTTGCAATCAACCAACAAATATGTCACCAAGCATTTTTCGTTTAATTTCATTTTTTATTTCATTCTTACTTTTGTTTTCTGCTTATTAATAAATTTTTATGCGACAGGTATGTGTATTAATAAAAAGAGTGGAAGCATATAAATGGCAGTGTGTATTTCATATATGAATTTAATTCTAGTAAAATAACTTTTATTAGTACTTTTTTGTTTGCTTCTTTTTTAGAATGATATATCAAGAGAGTAACAACATCAAACAACAAAATAATAAAAGCAGTAAAACAAACACTGAAAAACACTAGAACTTCAACGAAAACGACAAAAAGAACCAATAAAAGCATTACCATTACACAGAAAATTTAGGACTAAGCAACAACAAATTATCCGAGGATGTCACTCAAGAGCTCAGTCAGGGTTACAAGTTCCTACTGTACACCGAAAGTTGTGAATTATATACTTATAGTTATACTTTTATTATAAATTAGAAAAGTAACACATTAACATGAAAACAGAGCCATATTCTGTATGTTTGTGTCTGTCCCAAGTTAGAAGCCTGTAATTCAGTGGTTTTCGTTGGTTTAAGTGTTACATATTTGTTTTTCGTTATTTTTGTTGTACATACATTAGGCCGTTAGTTTTCTCGTTTGAGTTGTTTTACATTTATTATTTCGTGTCCTTTTAAAGTTGACTAAGCACAATGGGCTTTGCTCATTGTTGAAGGCCGTACGGTGACCTAAAATTGACAATTCTTGTGTCATTTGGTCTCTTGTAGAGAGTTGTCCCATTGGCAATCAAAACACATCTTCGGGTTTTTTTTTATACATAACACAATATCAACAAGTACATGTATGATCCTAGTTTTGTTGTGGTTTAGTTGCTTTTAGTTCTTTGGTTAAGGTGTAACAACCCCATTGATTTTCCCATCTTAGTCATGGTTAAATTTGCAATTTTCAAAAATAAAAAAAGTAATCTTTGTATTTTAAATATACAGAAATTCTTGGCATGTGTAAAGTTACTTTTATCCTGTCCAGTACCACAGACAAAACTTTTACATATTATTTTATTGCATATAAGAAAATAACCATAATTGGAAGTTAACGAATAAAATGTTTACCTCTTTTCTATCGGTGTACAAGCTTTAGTAACTACTAGAACACACCCGTGATATCGCGGGTCCGTGACTGAATTAAAGTATATAACTATGCGTAAGCCTTATTTTAGTATTGGTATTGTCATCTGATAAAGTCATGCCGATTATAAAATGCACAGTTTTCTCTGCTTTCAAACACTTTTTGTTTGAACCCGTCGACCTGGAACTTTTTGGTAATATTAATTATTTGGAAAACAAAAGGGCCTGGAATGGAGTATTTTTTTTTTATTGACAGCATTGTCCCATATTAGTTATAAATAACCGCTGTTTTACGTCATGCCGGCTAACAAATTGAAAACTGTACCTACACGCCTTATTTTAAGTCCAGATTTTTAGTATTCGTATTGTCATCTTAGAAAGTCAAACTAAATAAAATACTACAATAGGAAACAATGTGACAATGATTGAATTTAGTAGTGTCAACACTGTGATTATGACCCGTGTATTATAGCAAAATCCTAAATACACCCGGTTTGGTGGTGCGCCTGTCAGATGCGGAACGTACAGGTAAGATAAAGGTGACAGGTGAATATACTATTGATATCGGTATCGACCCGGAACTTCTTAATTATTGGCAATATTAATTACGTGGAAAACAAATGGGCCTAGAGTGGTGTAATTTTTAATTAACACCATTGTACTATATTAGTTATATATAAACTTGAATTCTTTGATTCATCGATTTTACGTGATGACGGCTGACAAATTGGACCTCGTAATTTTAGTATTATAGATTTCAAGTTTTCAAAATATTCTACAGAAAAACCAAATAAAATATTGGTGCTTTGAAACACCAAAGATATATGCTTTATAAGCCAAATGGTTTTTATCTACAATGCAATGTAGGATTAATATTCCTGTCAATTTCAAGGGAATTGTTTTTTTTTATCCTTTTCCGTATGCAACCGGATGTGACGTATTACACCTATTGACGTACATGTATTAGAAACCAATAATATTCTAGAACAAAACACAAACATCTATTTCAGGACGGAAGCAAAGTGAGAAGTAGAATATGCTTATTCGGTCAGATTTTATGATGTCACCCCTGATTGTTTTGGCGTCGTGTTGCCTCAGTCTTAGTTTAGTACATGTTCATAGTGATCTATGTACCTGCTCGTCTTTGTGTTAAACAAAATTGTATTCCTATCTTTCATTTTTGCTAATGTGCTTTGTCTATATGGTTTTTGTGTTTCTTTGTTACATGATGAGGCTCTGTTAAATTATACATACCGTCATTGTGCTATTGTGCTCCTTTTTTACATATTTGTTTGTTTTCATAGTGATAAAGATTATAACACAAAGTTGACTATTGATTTGATATTTTTACCCATTATGTCTGTTTGCTTTGTTCACACATTGTTGTCAATTTAAAAAAAAAATTATAAAAACTAGGTTAAATCCACCATTTTCTACTTAATAAAATGCCTGTTCCCAGTCAGAATTCCTCAAATACATCAAACGAATGACTAACAACTGCAATATTCTTGAGACTCAGGAATATTACAGTTGTTATCCATTCGGTTGAGGTCTTGATTTTGACATTTGATTCGGCTCTTTCACGTTTGAAATTCCCATGGAGTTCAGTATGTTTGTGGTTTTAATTTTTGCTGCGTCCAACGTTTGTATCAGGACTTCAACTTACAAAGTTCCTAACGTATGAATATCTAAAACAACACTTCAAAACTTCCCTGCATTCGAAGCGCTTTTCTAGATCCTCAGGAACAAAATCGAATATTTGATAGCCACATATGAAGAGCTATTTGACCAAAAATGATTTAAAATTTGCATTAGTTTCAATGAATCAATGTGATTTCATAATAAAACTAGAGGCTCTAAAGAGCCTGTGTCGCTCACCTTGGTCTATGTGAATATTAAACAATGGACACAGATGGATTCATGACAAAATTGTGTTTTGGTGATGGTGATGTGTTTGTAGATCTTACTTTACTAAACATTCTTGCTGCTTACAATTATCTCTATCTGTAACAGTACTTTCTGTGGAAAATGTTATTGAAAATCTTCAAATTTTAAGAAAATTGTTAAAAATTGACTATGAAGGGCAATAACTCCTTAGGGGTCAATTGACTATTTTGGTCATACTGACTAATTTTTAATTCTTACTTTGCTGTACATTATTGCTGTTTACAGTTTATCTCTATCTATAATAATATTCAAGATAATAACAAAAAAACAGCAAAATTTCCTCAAAATTACCAATTCAGGGGCAGCAACCTAACAACCGATTATCCGATTCATCTGACAATTCCAGGGCAGATAGATCGTGACCTGATCAACAATTTTACTTCCTGTCAGATTTGCTCTTAATGCTTTGGTTTTTGAGTTATAAGCCAAAAACTGCATTTTATCCCCATTTTCTATTTTTAGCCATGGCGGCCATCTTGTTTTGTTGGCCGAGTTACCGGACACATTTTTTTAACTAGATACCCCAATGATGATTATGGCCAAGTTTGGTTAAATTTGGCCCAGTAGTTTCAGAGGAGAAGATTTTTCTAAAAGATTACTAAGATATACGAAAAATGGTTAAAAATTGACTATAAAGGGCAATAACTCCTAAAGTGGTCAATTGACCATTTTGGTCATGTTGACTTATTTGTAGATCTTATTTTGTTGAACATTATTGCTGTTTACGGTTTATCTCTATCTATAATAATATTCAAGATAATAACAAAAAACAGCAAAATTACCATTTCAGGGGCAGCAACCCAACAACGAAATGTCTGATTCATCTGAAAATTTCAGGGCAGATAGATCTTGACCTGATGAACAATATTACCCATTGTCAGATTTGTTCTAAATGCTTTGGTTTTTGAGTTATAAGCCAAAAAACTGCATTTTACCCCTATGTTCTATGTTTAGCCATGGCGGCCATCTTGGTTGGTTGGGCAGGGCACCGGACACATTTTTTAAACAAAATACCCCAATGATGATTTCGGCCAAGTTTGATTAAATTTGACCCAGTAGTTTCAGAGGAGAAGATTTTTGTAAAAGTTAACGCAGGACGAAGACGGACGACGACGACGGACGACGACGGACGACGACGGACGCCGGACGCCAAGTGATGAGAAAAGCTCAATTGGCCTTTCGGCCAGGTGAGCTAAAAATATGATTTACCATGATGTCCTAGTCTAATAAAATCTTATTTACCATGATGTCTTAGTCAAATAAAATCAGATTTACCATGATGTCCTAGTCAAATAAAATCTGATTTTCGATGATGTCATAGTCAAATAAAATGTGATTTACCATGATATCCTAGTCAAATAAAATGTGATTTATCATGATGTCTTAGTTCAATAAAATCTGATCTGCCATGATATCTTAGTCAAATAAAATGTGATTTACCATGATGTCCTAGTCAAATAAAATATGATTTACCTTGATGTCGTAGTCAAATAAAATCTTACTTCCCATGATATCTTAGTCAAATAAAATATGATTTACCATGATGTCTTAGTCAAATAAAATCTTATTTACCATGATGTCTTAGTCAAATAAAATCTGATTTACCATGATGTCCTAGTCAAATAAAATCTGATTTTCGATGATGTCATAGTCAAATAAAATGTGATTTACCATGATGTCCTGGTCAAATAAAATGTGATTTATCATGATGTCTTAGTTCAATAAAATCTGATTTGCCATGATATCTTAGTCAAATAAAATATGATTTACCTCAATTGATGTCCTAGTCAAATAAAATCTTACTTCCCATGATATCTTAGTCAAATAAAATATGATTTACCATGATGTCTTAGTCAAATAAAATCTTATTTACCATGATGTCTTAGTCAAATAAAATCTGATTTACCATGATGTCCTAGTCAAATAAAATCTGATTTTCGATAATGTCATAGTCAAATAAAATGTGATTTACCATGATGTCCTAGTCAAATAAAATGTGATTTATCATGATGTCTTAGTTCAATAAAATCTGATTTACCATGATATCTTAGTCAAAAGAAATGTGATTTACCATGATGTCCTAGTCAAATAAAATCTGATTTACCATGATGTCCTAGTAAAATAAAATCTTATTTACCATGATTTCCTAGTCAAATAAAGTCTTATATTTAACAATCGTATCGAAAGATCATATATTTGCAGTGTTTAAGGACATACAATAATTAGTTTAATTCGTCCAAGTGGTGACATGAACGGTCATTGAAATTGTTATAGAATCATTTTTATTACAGCGTAGACAAGACAATTTTTTGACGAGCTCGGGTTATAAATTGACTGGGTCAGATTAGGTGAACGTTCGACTGTAAGCCCATTTGTCGTATCGTAATAGTTATAGACATTTAAAGTGTTGGGTCACCAAAGGTTCTAAACGCCTAAATCAAATTATACGAATAACTAGCAGAGAACTAAACCTTGTGTGTTGATTTAAATCATGAATACTTAAACTTTAATTTTTATTATATGAAATACGTTGTTTCTCCCATGTGTATTTCATCTTGACACGATGTAAATCCCCTTTCACGATCAAAACTATACTAGATTTTATTCTTTGAGAATAACATAACCAGTAACGAATGTTATGAATAAATTAAGCAAAGAGATTTTCACAACAATCCCAAGACTTCTTGGAGATTGGGTGGTAAAATTACTAGTAATGGTCATGTTTGTTGATGTTTGCGTTGCCGTCGATGGCGAAACTACACTTATTGAATGTGGTAAGTCCGTTGATGACAAAACATGCATGTTGGTAGATTGTGTGACAGAATGTATGACATTTTCGGATGTTAAAGCACGTGTCGACAGAGCTGACAAAGATGATGTGTCATCTATCGTTACATGTTGTGTTGACATAAGGACACTTGAATATTGTGACGATAAAATAGCTTGAGACGAATACATTGAGGAAGGAAATAATTCTAAAGACGCATGTCCTGTACTTGTCAGGATGGCGGTTGCAATCACTTGCGCGGATGAGATAAACTCCTTGCTCACACTGCTTTCGGCGTTTGATGCAGTTGATACAGCTATTGATGACGATTGTTCTATGCGTGTTGTCATGCCTGTTACCATCGCTTCCTGGGATGAGACCAAATCTCCCGTCAAACTGCTTACGGCGATAGGTGAGGCTGAATAGACTGGTATTGGTGACGACTGTTCTATACGGAAGGACGTAAAAATTGATGGTGCAGACGACACATCTAAGATAAATTGTGATGAACTCGTTTGGATCACTGAATCAATAGAGTTTGATGATCCGTTTTGGCCATAGATTTCTGTATTGAAAAATAAATTGTTAACTATATTGGATCAAATTTAAAAAAAAAAAACGTATGCTACATATTAAAATTTGATAATTGATGATCATCATTATATACTAGTATATTGTCAAAACTATTATTGACGTTTTCAATACATACACAATTGGGGATTTGATGGTCGCAAATTAAGTTTACTGGCGACGCGTTAGCGGAGACAGTAAACGGGTATTTGCGACCATCAAATCCCCAATTGATGCCGTCGGAGCTTAAAATACAATATTGTTATCTCCATTCTAATGAAACTGACAGAAAACCACGTTAAAACGTGTAATAAAAATCTGTCAAATGCCGTCTGCGCTTGCGCGTACGTCCCATAGCATCCATTGTCAATTGATGCCATGTAAAAAAATAACATTATCTAATCAAAATGAACGTTACAAACGTTGTTGCATTAGAATGAAGTGTTGAATATTTTACTTGTGATTTTATCGTGATACATTTTAATAAAAACGTCAAGGAATTTAAAAAGATAAAAAAAAAAATGGCCATACATACAAATATGATACAATTTTAGATATTATTATTTAAAAGAATAAAGCTATTTTAATAAAAATCGTACATGTACTTTCAATAAAATTCAAACATAACATTAAACGTTTATTGTTTTTTTTTATTTACGTATATACATAACTTTTTTGCCAAGTATGTAAGTTACAATGTATCTAGATGAGTTTTAAAAGACATGTCTTGATTTAGAAAAGTATCTTCTAAAAGAAATCAGATGACTCTATTGGGGTTTTGATGCAATTTTATACATTTTTCGTTACTGGTCTAGTATTGAATATATAGTCTTATTCTATATTTAAGTCCAAGAAAATCCGTTACTTCTGTACAGTATTGAAAAGAAAGTTACATTTGATGTTTTCCGTTAATTTTATTATTTTAACAACACATGTTAGTCAAACGTAACAAACAATAAAGCTTACCTTCAATTCCCACTAATAAAAACACACAATGAAGGTACATAACATACATTGTCATCTGCAATAAAAAAAAAAAAAATTTAACTAGATACCAAGATTTAAAATGTGTATACATGATGCGCATTTTGTCTACAAAGACCAAAAACTGACGCCAGAATTTAAAAAAATTAAAGTTACAAGAAAAAGAAAAAGAGCATTTTAAACCTTAACACTCCGATAAGTTTTGCTTAATAAAAATGAATACCTATGATCTATTCCTGCAATAGAACATTCTTGTTATTTTTGAATAATTGAAAATTTGTTCAACAGTTAATTTATAGGTATGACCATATCACTGATTATAAATGTTAACTCAGAAGAAGTGTTGACTATTTGGCTTGTGATTCTACCGTAATGCATGGTAATAAAAACGTCCAGGAATTAAAAAAGGGTAACACTGTTTACCATGCTTACAAATACGATACTATTTTAGATATTATTATTTCAGGTAATTTCAATAACAAATGTACTTTCAATAAAATTCAAACACAACATTAAAGCTAACTTCACAAGATCATCATATTTTACAAAATAAGCAAGAATATATTATTTCAGATCAGTAACTCGTAAGTCAAAAACAGTCGGTATATGACATAAACGCATCTGTAATGTTCTTTTTTTTTGTAAAATTTTTATTACTTGGCAGCATTAATCTTAATTTTACAAAAAATCATTTCCTCTGATACCACTGAGCTAATTGAAACCAAACATGACTAATATCATCCATGGAGTATCTAGTTTTAAAATGTATCAGACAATTCCCACCTTAATGTTGTTATTGCCCTTGAAAGACAAATTTTCACCGAATTTTAGTTTTGCTGTGAAATTAAACGAAAAAGGTAAACCTTTAATAATAAAATGATCATCAAAGAAATAACTAGAAATGAGTCAACTTGCCTAGTATTCTCGGTCGACTTGTTTCTTGACTAATTGTCCTTAAATGACGATTTTTATACGGTCTTTTGTTTTTTGCAGAAATGATAGTTAACAAAGGTACCATGATTATAATTTAATACGCAAGACGCGCGTTTCGTCTACATTAGACTCACCAGTGACGCTCAAATAAGCCCATTCAATAACAAAAATCGTAGTCTTCTTTAAAAATAATCACATATAATAAGCCAACAATATGTGCTGATGGTTTTTTTTTTTTCTTTTTCATTTTATAAATTAATATACACACTTGTAATAAGAAAATAATAGTCAACCAACAGTAAATGAGTGTTCAAACTTGTTTACTGATGTTTTGTTTTGAATTGTTTGTCATCAGAGAAAGCAATTTGGGTCTGCCAGTATCATTTTATGGTAAAAAGAAAAATAACAAACTCCAAGGAAAATTAAAATCTGAAAGTCCCTTACCAAATAGCAAAATCAAACGAAATCATACCCATAAACACATGTTTTGACGTCAAACTCGCGGTACGCTTAAAGTTAAGTAAGAACAAAACCGCCGAATTTCGCCAAATTATCTTTTAAAGTAAATATGTAAACCGCATCAGTTAAGACGAAAGTTTAACATATATGGATTCGATTGTATAAAACAGTCCATTACGATTTCCTGATTACTTACCGTAATCTTATCACTTACAACATAAGGCTGACGAAGCTACTCCTTCTACCCAAAACACAGAATGCTTTTCAATTATTTGATCGCTATTATTTTTATTACAATTTGCAATTGTTTATGGTATTTGTTTAAATTAAATACAAATTTTATGAAATTATGTATTTGCCTATTGTAATTTATTATATTTAATCTCTTTTTGACTTGACATGAATAAGGGTTTACTGTTTATTTCTAAATTCAGTATCTACCTTGCTACAACAAGTATTACTGTATATGTAACTTGAACTGATATATTTTTATTATTTTTATAACCTTTTAAATTTGTTTATTATATTTGAATTAAAATGAAAGCTAACTTTTATGAAAACAGTTATTAAACAATAATTGTAATTCACCTTATGTTATCTTTATTTGACATGCAGTGGTCATGAATGTGGGAATACATGTTCTGAAACTTTATACGTTTGGACATGTCTGAGTTGGACCAAAAATTTGTCCATATAGCATATAAACAAACTCATCATAGATACCAACATTGAAACTTCATATTTGAGTCAGATGCGCGTCGTCTACAAAAGACTCATCAGTGACGCTCGAATAAAAAAATATATTGAAAAGGCCAAACAGAGTACGAAGTTAAACAGCTTGTAGGGTAAAAAATTCCTAAAAGTTTCCCAAATGCTTTATCATGTGATATTTTTCATTGACGCATTTTCACAAGATTCAACATTTCCAGCGACAGAGGTATAATAATCCTCATATCTTACAAATCGATTCGGATGAGAACATCATGGACAAAGATTCGGATAAGAACATCATTGAAACAAACAAAAGCCTCGTAGAAATCCTATGAATTCAATGGGTGGGAGAACGATTGCCTTTGCAGGTTAAACATCTCATTTGATGTGTTTGAGTTTTTGATTTTGCCATTTGATAAAGGACTTTCCGTTTTGAATGTTCTCAGAGTTCGGTATTTTTGTTATCTTACATCTGTCATTCTTGCATCATTCACTATGAGAATTCACACTTAGTAACAATTTTACAATGGGGAATGGGAATGGGACGTATGAGGTAAAATTACAAATCAGACGAATATACATGTATCTAAAGACCAAAAATAGCAAAAACATATATCTAGTGAAATCAGACATCGATATATCGTATCAGTCAAACTATTGGTGATGGTGACTTGTCGATTTAAGTCCATCATCTTTATAACTTTGTTAGAGCAATTGTTGTGTATTAGGAGCAAGGACAGACAGGAGAATAATCCTTGAAAGGAGTTTGTGATCCTCAATTGTTTGTTTCAAAGTGTAATGTTTTGTGAACTACTCTTTGCTTTTTCCGTCTTTTGTTTTATGTCCACAGTGTTAATTGTCTTTCATGTCTTTCACTTTTTATCTATTCTCCCTTTTTATTCGACGCCGAAGAGCAAACATGCATAACACAATATGAAGCAATTAGAAAATGCAATATAAGCGTCACGCACAATTTATGCAAACGTCTAACTAGCTTATAATTAATATTAATCACAAAAGTTTTAGATATATAATGTAATGTTTGTATATGTTAACGTAAAACTGGCGTCAACGTGAAAAATGCAATTATTTTCTTTAGTTATACTGCTAAAATAGATATAAAAAACTGGTATGAGTGCCAATGAGAAAACTCTCCATCCAAGTCATTATTTGTAAAAGTAAACCATTATATTTCAAAGTGCGGCATTCAAAACAGAGCATTAGTTCACATTGAACAGCAAGCTATAATAACAAACCTGATAGACACGACAATTATCCGGATTGTTTTTCCAAAACTGTTCCAGTTCCTTCAGAGGGAATTTGTTCTTTCCAACAACGTTGTTGAGAGAAATTTGCAGAGTGAATCTATATTTTTGTGTTTTTACTTTTTTCTATATATTAGATACAGTATGTGAGGCCTTTATGTAAGGCATATATCTGCGCAATACTTTTGAACTTAAAAAAAGATTATATTGACCTTAATTGTTGAAACGAATGAAGTGCATACCTTTTTATTATTTACGACACATTGATGTTCAAACGTTGTGGCAAAAATGGAAGCATGTGCTACTATCAATTTATGATGACGACTGTTATTGAAGCCAACCTTGACAGCTAAGTTGTTGATCTAATAGTATGACACTTAAGGTGTATTCATTGTATATAGCCATCTTGGATTGTAAAAATGCAGAACAAAATCGGTCTAGCTATTTGCCTAAATCTGATAATTTGGAGACAGATTTGCAATAAATTGGTTAGACAATTGATTGATCTAAATAAAGAAAACTTGGTAATTTATTGTATTAATCATAATATTAGAACAAATATCAAATTTTGTGTTTTTAGAATCATTTTTTCAAATAATCCATTTAAAGGGAGATAACTCTTTTGGTAAAAATATAAACATGTCTGATAGGGAAATTTATAATTTTTACTTGTACGAAGAAAACAAGTTCGTTGACACCATTTTTTCTTTTTTCTTTTCTTAAAACATATAAAACCTCTTTTCTCACAATTTATTTAAAAATTCTGTTTCATAGATTTACTTTTATTAACATAAATATGTTTTTTTCATAAACAATCTAGCCAAATTTATAGACTTTAAAGTCTTATGTTTGCGAGCTACGGCAAGTATTTTTGGCCGTCTTTTGATTAGATGTTGCGTTATTAAATGGTTCCAAAATTGTACTTGTTTGGGTGAATAATAAAATTTACTAACTGAGTTGAAGTTGGTATTTTTTCTTGCGAGGACCAAAATATGTGATATGGCGTACATATGTATGTCTTAGTCCACCTCTTTTCGGAGAAAGTTTAAATGACACATTAAACGCCTATTTTACTTAAGATAAATCAGACTATTTTTTACTATCTAATATCCAAAGAGGTGCTCTTAAATATTATCAATTTAACTGCAGAAAGGTGACAATAATCTAACAGAAACCCGATAAGTCGACTTTACTTTTGGTATTCGACACTAGCAACTACCAAGCGATACTTGAGTTCTTGAGTACTTGTTGACAACCCTTTTCAAAATTCATTGTAATTTGAATTGATAAAGATTATATAATCTTCCTTTGAGGATGTTGTAAAAGTTACAAGAAACACAAATAGACCTATCATATATATGATGACGGTCCCTTGTCATCTTATGGTGTTGATATATCTCAACTTCTTCGATTCGTTTATGTTTGTAACAACGTTTTTAATTATATCGAAAGAAGTCTATGTATTACCAAAATATTATTACACTAGAGTTTTCGATTTCACAAACTAGTCAAAACATTTACTAAATTTTATAATCAGTAAAGGAACGTTATTCGTAAATATAAATCAACATGCAGACATCTTATACGTTAAGGTACTGTAAACCAACTTATTTTCGCGAGCGATTAATTTTCGCGACTTTCGCTAGTAGAAAAATAACGCGAATATAAATCGTCGCGAATATGTGAATAAAATTGAGAATGGAAATGGGGAATGTGCCAAAGTGACAACAACCCGACCATAGAAAAAAACAACAACAGAAGGTCGACAACAGGTCTTCAATGTAGCGAAAAATTCCCGCACCCGGAGGCGTCCTTCAGCTGGCCCCTAAACAAATATATACTAGTTCAGTGATAATGAACGCCATACTAATTTCCAAATTGTACACAAGAAACTAAATTTAAAATGATATAAGACTTACAAAGGCCAGAGGCTCCTGACTTGGGACAGGCGCAAAAATGCGGCGGGGTTAAACATGTTTTTGAGATCTCAACCCTCACCCTATACCTCTAGCCAATGTAGAAAAGTAAACGCATAATAATACGCACATTAAAATTCAGTTCAAGAGAAGTCCGAGTCTGATGTCAGAAGATGTAACCAAAGAAAATAAACAAAATGACAATAATACATAAATAACAACAGACTACTAGCAGATAACTGACATGCCAGCTCCAGACTACAATTAAACTGACTGAAAGATTATGATTTCATCATATGAACATCAGGTACAATCCTTCCCGTTAGGGGTTTAGTATTATACCATCATAACATATATGAGAAGAACATAACCCGTGTCATGCCAACAACTGGTTTTTGAATAAATGTGTTTAGTTCCGATGCAAAGACCCTATAAGTGAATCAATATTAACGCCAAAATATGCAATCTTTAATGACCTGACAACAGTATCGTAACTATATCCCTTCTTAATAAGTCTATTCAAAGGTTTTGTTAGTTTTTGAGGTGAATACTGACACCTTTGTGCTTTATAAAGAATATTTCCATAAAAAATTGGATGTGAAATACCTGAACGTATAAGAAGTCTGCATGTTGAGCTATATTTACGAATGATGTCCTTATACCGATGATAAAATTTAGTTAATGTTTTGACTAGTTTGTGATATCGAAAACCCTGGTGTAATAATTTTTCAGTAATACATAAATTTCTCTCGTTAAAATCTTAAACATTGTTACATACACGAGCGAATCGTACAAGTTGAGATATATAAACACCGTAAGATGGTGACAAGGGAACGTCACCATCTAAAAACGGATAATTAACGATAGGAAATGAAAAATCATCTCTTTTATCATAAATTTTAGTATTCAGCTTTCCGTTAGTGATATAGATATCAAGATCGAGGATAGGGCAGTGGTCATTGTTAATATTAGCTTTATTTAAAGTAAGTTCAACAGGATAAATTTCTTTAATATACATACTGAAGTCGTCATTATTGAGAGCCAAAATATCATCCAAATATCTAAAAGTATTATTAAATTTGTTTTATATCAGATGTTGTTTCGATGGGTCTTTGCTTATTTTTGTCATAAATTGTAACTCAAAGAAATACAAAAACAGGTCCACAATAAGTGGTGCAGAAACTTGGATCTTTCCCTATTAAACTTCATCAAGTAAATCAGATAATCGCGAAATTAAATAGCCGCGAAATGGTCAGGAAAGGGTAAAACGCGAAATAAAGTATTCGCGAAAATAAGTTGGTTTACTGTATTCACATCCACTTTTTTATGGTAATATTCTTTTCAAATCACAAAAATGTCTGCATTCACCTAAAATGCTACCAAACGCTTTTAACAGACTTACGATACTGTTGTCATGTCATTAAAGATGGAATATTTGGGCTTTAACACATCTATTCTAAAACCAGTTGTTAGCATGATACAGATTATTTTCTTCTCATATATTTCATGATGGTGTGATACTAAACCCCTAAAGGGAGGGATTGTGCTTTATTCATATGGCGAAGACATAATCTTTCAATCAGTTTCATCTTTCAATCAACCACTGGGTTGATGCCACTGCTGGTGGAGATTTATTTCCCCGAGGGTATCACCAGCCCAGTAGTCAGCACTTCTTTGTTGACTTGAGTTATCATTGATATGTTCATAATTATGAATGAATTGTTAATAAAACTTTGAATTTTTGAAAAACTAAGGCCTTTCTACATCAGGAATAGATTACCTTAGATATATTTGGCAAAACATTTCGGAAGTTTTGGTCCGCAATGCTCTTCAACCTCGTACTCTATTTGGCCTTTTAAACTTTTTTTTTATTTGAGCGTCACTGATGAGTCTTTTGTAGACGAAACGCGCGTCTGGCGTACATATAAAATTTTAATCATGATATCTATGATGAGTTTATCTAATCGATGTCTGGAGCTGGCATATCACTTACTGCTAAAAGTCTTTTGTTAAGTTATGTATCATTGGCTTTTGGTTTAGTTTCTTTTGTAACCTATTCTCGCATCAGACTCGGACTTCTTTTAAACTGTTCACATTGTATTAGAAAATTCACTTAATAAGCTGGTTTTCGGATCCTATTAATTATTCAATTGTTATAATATGTATATGCAAAGTGTATATTTTCTAAGATGAATTGGTAAGTAAATCATGTTAACCCTAAATGAGATTAAATCAAATGCATTTTTTTTTCGTCATCTGTAAATTTTTAATATTTTTAAGTATTTTTTTTTTAATTGAAAAAAAATCTACAAACATAATCGTATCAATAGAAATCAGGACTCAGAAGGAAATACTAAATAAGGTAACAGTTCGACTGGGCTTAGAGGGTTTGACCAGTGCTTGTTAAAAAGATTGATGTTCTACTTCTACCGACAATAATGTTGGATTTGCCCGATTTAATTTTGGTTCAAATTTTATCACTGCAATAAATACTTGAAATGTTATTGATTCATATATTTACTATAAAAAGATGTATTAGTTTTTTATGTAAATACTTGACGACATCTTAAGGTAACAAAAACAGTGCAACAAATCAACATACTCAGTACTTCAAAATGCATTGGTCTACTTCTCTTCAATCAAAAATCTAATGCAATTTTAATCATTCTCATCTTATAAATCAATTCGAAATCAAACATCTAGAGTAGCTTATTTAATTCATTTTTCTCAAAGAGAACGTCAGCAAATAAGACCTTAATATAAACATCAAAAACAATGTTTTAAGAAAAGCTGTTATAGTCCGTTTGACTTCTATAAATCTTCAAAAAATAATTCTTAAAATTTCATTTTTTAAGATAAATATTTTTTTTCTTCATGTATGTTAATGTATGATATATACGAACTCTGACTATGAATATCATAATTTTAAACCTATAATCAAGAAAGTTACTCATTAGGTCTCTATGTTACTTCAATTTATTTTAATATAAAATACTCAATGGAGTACGTATGAGTAGTGTAACAGCCTTCCATTCAAAACAAAAACATTAGACATGTGCTCTTAACCTGTTTTATTGTACCATGTGACTTTACTCATTTAAATAACTCTGGTCATGTGATTACTGAGCTTGCTGTATTCAATGAGAAATACAAAAGCATGCACACATGACTAGAGTTATTTAAATGAGTAAAGTCACATGGTACAATGAAACAGGTTAAGAGCACATGTCTAATGTTTTTGTTTTGAATGGAAGGCTGTTACACTACTCATACGTACTCCATTGAGTATTTTATATTAAAATAAATTGAAGTAACATAGAGACCTAATGAGTAACTTTCTTGTTTATAGGTTTAAAATTATGATATTCATAGTCAGAGTTCGTATATATCATACATTAACATACATGAAGAAAAAAAATATTTATCTTAAAAAATGAAATTTTAAGAATTATTTTTTTGAAGATTTATAGAAGTCAAACGGACTATAACAGTATACAATATTAGATCTACAAAAACGTCAAGATGGACGCAATCGTCATTAGACTCCTTTTATTAAATCCTGACATCTTGACATTGACTTGTTTACCCGTTTCCTGAGTTTACTTCATCTGAATGTTGATCGTGAGAAAATTTAAAATAAATGACAATATCGATTAGTAATATAACATTTACAAATAGTTCGACATTGCCGAAATCATCTGTAACAAGTGTTATGAAAATAAACTAATCACAGAGCCGTATTTGGCACAACTTTTTTGGAAATTTGGGACCCTCAATGCTCTTCAACTTTGAACTTGTTTGACTTTATAAATATTTTGATATGAGCGTCACTGATGAGTCTTGTGTAGACGAAACGCGCGTCTGGCGTACTAAGGTATAATCCTGGTACCTTTGATAACTATTAACTATTCCAGGATTGCAATTTTATATTTAAGCCAGATGTGCGTTTCGTCTACGAAAGATTCATCAGTGACGGTCGAATAAACAAATATTAAAGGCAGCCGTTGCTGAATCATATTTCTAGTTGTTGTAGAGTTTTGAAGGAATTATGGTAGATAAACATTAGCATAATAGAAAAATAATCATAGAACTACAAAAATTCAAAAATTTCCAAAACCGACAGCCGATTTTTGGCAGAAGGTATTGCCATTTTATAACATTGTTTATCCTATAAAAATATATTGTGTATAGGGAAAAATATAAATAGAAAATTAGATTATTACAAAAAAATCGAAAAACAATTCAACATAACGTAAATAAAGTCCACAGTAGTATACCGCTGTTTAAAATTCATAAATCGATAGAGAAAAAACAAATCCGGGTTACAAACTAAAACTGAAGGAAACGTATCAAATAAAAGAGAACTACGACACAACAGAGACACAACAGTGAAATGTATTACACAAAGAAACGAACTATAATGCAACAATGGCCATTTTCCTGACTTGCTACAGGGCATTTTATGAAAAATGGTGTATTGAACCTGTTGTTTTTGTCTTGCCAAACCTCCCGCTTTAATGGCAGTGTTAATTATGACATTAAAATTAGAACATTACACGACAGGGTTGGAATAAATAAACATATAAATGGGAGAAAATAAATTTAAAGGACAGAGAAACGAACGACTTATAGCCATCAAAAGGTAGCAGGTTAAAAATATTTTTATACGACAGACGTGCGCTACGTCCACACAAAACGATACTCAGATGTAAATAGTGTTAGTCATAACAACTACAAAGTTGAAGATCGCGGAGGACCAAAAGTTCCAAAAAGTTGTGAGGCCAGGGTAATCCGCCTAGGACAAAAAACATCATTATTATCAAGAATAATACATAGTTTTTGCAAACAGTAAATTTTATAAAATGACTCTATAATAGATATACATGATTAAACTGAAGTGTTGACTAGCTGTAGAATAAAAAACCGAATACATTACAAAATCACAGCCCTACAAATAGCATTACTTCGTACAGGAGTTGGTCTCAAATTTAATTACTGCTTACCTTTTTTGGTGACTCTGTCCGTATTTTAAAATAACAAAATGACCAGCAAAGTCAGAAATAAAAATAGGCAAATATGATCAAAATACCATTCGACTTATCATCGTTTTGTTTTCATTGTTAAAAAAATGTCAGAAGAGACTTACAAGCTAGTTTGGTATGTCCATAAAGATAAACATATTCATATGCAGATATATGTTTAAGACCATTTAGGAAATACACAAAACAAATATATACGAACATACTTATTATAGAATACAAAAAATAACAATAATACAAAGTGAACTTTCATCATGTTCATATTTTTTATCAGAAGATATACACGTAGGAAATACCACTCCATCAACAGTCAACGGTTGGTCAAACTGGTTTATCGAGAAATATAGTTCAAATAGGTGTATGTATTTGGTTTTGATGTTATATTTATTATTCTCAAAGGATTTTGTCTAATACTTTGTCTGTTTCTGTGTGTGTGTGTGTTACATTTTAATGTTGTGTCGTTGTTCTCCTTTTATATTTAATGCGTTTCCCTCAGTTTTAGTTTGTTACCCCGATTTTGTTTTTGTCCATGAATTTATGAGTTTTGAACAGCGGTATACTACTGTTGCCTTTATTTGTCATCGGAGAAGAACATTGTTTTTTCATTTGGATAGAGCATTTTGTATAAACATATGCATTTACATAAATCAACGTTTAACTTTAGTCATATGCAAAACGTCGATTTTCGCTACGTCTATATATCTTTAAATTGAATATTTAAACAATATCAAATGTGACGACAGTTACACAAGTGTTCAATCGTGTATACTGATCAATTATAGAGTCGATGTAGGTGTATAAAAAGAATGTCCATTAAGTTCTCATATTTCTTACCGTATTATTTTGATATGCAGATAAGATAACGCTGACAATACAATTTCTTTTACTTACTCACTTACTTTACCCAAAACACAAAATATTTTTCTATTATTTTATCGCTATTTATCTTTATTACAGTTTTCAATTGTTTATGGTATTTGATTTAAATCTAATGCAAATTTTATGAAGTTATGTATTTGCAAGTCGTAATTTACTATATCTAATCGCTTTTTGACATGACATAAATTAGGGTTTGAAAATTATCATGTACTGTTAATTTCTTAATTCAGTTTTTAGAACATCTACATTGCTGCATATATGTGCCTGTGCCAAGCCAGGAGCTTGTATTTAAATGGTTGTCGTTTGTTTCTGTGTTACATATTTGTTTTTCGTTCATTTTTTTTTTGTGTTTGGTACATAAATAAGGCCGTTAACGTCTCGTTTGAAGTGTTTCACATTTCTCATTACCGGGTCTTTTATAGCTGACTCTGTCGTATGGGATTTGCTCATTGTTGAGGGCTGTATGATGACCTATAGTTGTTAATTCATGTGTCGTTTTGGTCTCTTGTGGATCGTTTTCTCAATGTAAATCATACCACATCTTCTTTTTTATATATGCAACAAGTATTATCGTATATGTTTCTTAAACGGATATATTTTTATTATTTTGTCTCCATGCATTTGTATAAACATCCAAATTTGTTTATGGTCTTTGATTTCAATTGAAATCTTTTTTTTTAACCATTTAATCTATCAATTGTAATTTATCATATTGTATCTCCATTTGACATACCGTCGGTCATGAATTAGGGTATACCTATGATGGTAGTTTGTACGTTTGGACATGTCCTTAGAGAAGAATCATTTTTTATCAGTTTAGTATGATGCCTTATCCCTATATCTATTTTTTAGCATTTTCATTGGAGTTGGATTAAGGTGCAAGTAGTTTATCGATGCTCATTTCTAACATATTGATAAAGGAAGAGGCAAAACAAGGTAACACACAAAAAACGAGGTACTCGTCTGCACTTTAATAAGTGCAAGACGCGCGTGTCGATAGGGTGAGCATATTCTGATATGTGTGCCTCACCTGCCATGCGAATACATTCTTAGAAGGATCGGACAAAAAATGGTAGAAAAAACATATCGCTAAGTTAGTCGAGACAAACACACATCGTATAGGTAAAAGAGTTGCTGTTACATTTTTTGTAGTGTTAATATCAGTCGAACCTCTTCATAAATCTGTATAAACGGTTTATGTATCTATGCTATTCGGAAATGAATATTTTTAAACATGAACTACTGACCATCTAGATGGTCTGCTTTCACACTTTATTTTCGGATCGGGTTCTTGTTTCTCCATCGTTCTTTTTAGTGAAAGTTTTGAGAATTGTTATGGCTTTTTCAGTCTTTTGTCTTATTACCGTGATGTTGTTTGGCTTTCACAAGTATTTTTTAAAATCTTTTCTGCCTTTAATCCAGTTGTTTTCAATTCTTTTTTTTATGTTTAGGCTTTTAATATTGCCATACGATAAGGGATTTTCGATCTGAAATTTACTTGAAGTTTGGTGTTTTTGTTCAATGTTGATCAAATCCGCAGTGTATGTACACCAGCAAAAAGTCATCGCAAAATTTAACTAAACACATTTTGTACAAACGACATGTTACCCCGAAATTATCGACGTTCGTTTATATCTATTTAAGAATTGGGAGTGCAATACTTGAATAAATTGTTTATTGAATCTTATAATAATTATTTATAAAATGATTTATCCATTTTTATGTTTATATTATACGACATTGCAATGTCGAAAATTGTGCAACCAATCATGATAATCGGTACTTCAATATACATTGGTCTACTTTTAATCAATTACATAAATAAATTTAGGGCTTAATATAAGAGAGTGTCATAAGTTGAATTCATTTTACTCTTAAAAACAGACATATAGGCTGGTCACCAAAAAGTTCAAGTGGCTATCATTATATTGTTTTCTTCAAATATAACGTTACAGATTTATAACTAAGTCTGAGCCCATAACATTTTAAGTTGAGTCTGTCATATGCAACTTGATTTAAATATATGTATGAGACGGTCTTCGAGGTAAGTTCTGCTTCACATTATTTTGCAAATGCTGTTTTTAGATTTTTAAAATATAGTATATTTTTTTCTGAAAAACTTTGAAGTAACATAGTAAGAATCTAATTGGTATTACAATTACTTCTATATTAGAAAAAACTTAACTTCTACAACATATGTAATACTATCAGATTATTACATGGCATTTTTCATATCGCATGTATTATCAGCCCTAGGTTCAATATCAGCCCAAGAGCCGCATGGCTCGAGGGCTGATATTGACCGAGGGCTGATAATACATGCGATATGAAAAATGACATGTTATGATCTTTTTATCATATGCTTCAACAGTAGAGAAAAATAACAGATTCTTATATTGATCCTTCTACGTGGTTCCCGAAAAGAAGTTGAAAGAGTAAAAAGTTCACGGACGTCGGACCCAAAATTTGATTCATTCAATATGAAATCTTTCTATCATATGCCTCAACAGAGAAGAAAAAAACACATTTTAATATGGACAAATCAACAAAAAAATAATTCAACAATATACATAATAAACATTGTTTAGAAAAGTCAACTTTTTTTAAGTAACTTTCTAAATAATGTTTCAGAAAAACTTCAAAATGCATTTATTCAATTTTTTTTTTCTTTTTTTTTTTAATTTAATTTAATTATTTTACACAACATAATTTCCAGTATTCAAATAATTGTTTTGTACACTACTTTGTAATGTTTTTCACTGAAAACGTTAGCATTGAGGTGTAGTTTCCGGAATTTGCCGAGTATCACCGGAATGCCATGTGATAACGTTACGAAAAGGCATGTGATAACAATCGAAGCATGTGATAAACTTTTCATATCAGCCCGCTAAGCACCAATTCGAAAAATATGGAAAATACTTTAATTTAATGCAATTATCATACGGTAAAAATCATATGTTATTTAGTCTAAGTATATGATAAATTTACTTAATTGATGAGAAGAAAGATATATACTGGCATTGTGTTATTGTTCAATGGTAAATGTGTTTATTACATATTTGGTTGTATTATAGTGATTGGGATACTAACACAATGTTGGCTTTTGTACCCATATTTTTGACATTTTTACCTTTTGTGTTTGTTTGTTTTGTTCACAAATCGTTGTCAATATAATGAAATGTTATGCAACAGTCATACAAGTAAGCTAGCTATAAAACCAGGTTTAAGCCACCATTTTCTACATAAGAAAATGCCTGTACCAAGTAATTAATATGACGATTTTCCACTCGTTTGATGTTTTTGAGTTTTTAATTATACCATTTGATTGAGACTTTTCGTTTTGAATTTTTCTCGGAGTTCAATTTTTTGGTGATTTAACGTTTTACTGTCTTTAGTTCACCAAATTGTGTTTCTATAGAATGTAGAATGTTGTGTCTATTTGTCGTGTTCGTCATTTTGTCTGCGACTGTTTGAATATACAAATGGTGTTTTCCTCCTCTCTTTTATAAACTATAATTGTTATATATGCGTTTCGTGATTTAATCGACAGTTGTTTTATAAAAACAAAATTCCTTCTTTTTTCTGCTTCTTGATATCCTTTCGTGTTTTCCTTTATTTATATCATTATGGGTATGTTAATGACATCTTGTCTTTTGAATTTTAAGTATAAAATATAGACAGCTTAAAAAAAATGTCGTATGATGGCCTATGAGACAACTCTTTATCCAAGTCACAATTTGTAAAAAAAACACCATTATATGTCAAAGTACAGTCTTCAACAAGGAGCCTCGACTCACACCGAACAGCTACATATAAAGGGCCCCAACAATGATTAGTGTAAAACCATTCAAACGAGAAAACCAACGGTCTAATCTAAAAAAAAATACTTATAAACCACATAAAAAAACGACAATTACTGAATATCAGGTTAATGACTTCCTGACAGCGTGTTTCAAAGAGGGACGAAAGATACCAAAGGGACAGTCAAACTCATAAATCCAAAACAAACTGACAACGCCATGGCCAAAAATGAAAAAGACAAACAAACAACAGCACACATGACACAACATAGAAAACTAAAGAACAAACAACACGAACCCCACCAAAAAACTAGGGGTGATCTCAGGTGCCCCGACAGGGTAAGCAGATCCTGCTTCACATGTGGCACCCGTCGTTTTGCTTATGTGATAACAAATCCAGTAAATAATCTAATTCGGTAGGTCACATTCATGAACGGGAAGGGGATTGTAGTTACGACGTAAGGAACATATCCGATATAATTTGTGAAACGGTTATTCGTTATGATATGCATATTTAATACCTTGAAAAACTAAATCTCTCCTTGATTAGGGAGTACATATTCTAAAACGATATATATGTTTTCATATATTTTAGTCAGAATTGTTTCAGTAACGGTTACTCCCTTTTAACACCAGAGCACGTCCACTCTGTTTAGTATTTATATTTGTATCAATCTGGTGAGTTAAGGTTTTGATAACTGATTTTTATAGTTCGTTCTTACATTGTACTGTTACACCACTGTCCCATGTTATTGGAGGGTTGGCATCCCTTTATCATGTTTAAACACGGCACATGTATGTGCCTTTCTCAGGTCAGGAGCCTGTAATTCAGTTTGTTGATGTGTAACATATTTGTTTTTCGTTCATTTTTTGTACATGATTTACTACGTAAGTTTTCTCTTTTGAATTGTTTTACATTTGTCATTCGGGGCCTTTTATAGCTGAATCTGCGGTATGGACTGTGTTCATTACTGAAGGCCTTATGGTGACCTTAAAATATTAATTTTTGTGTCACATGGTCTCTTGTGGGGATTAGTCTTATTGCCAATTATACCCCATTTTCTGTTTTATATTTACTTTGACAGATTATTTCCTGTTTTCATACCGATATAACAATATAAAGTGCTGATATACACTGATTTTGTATCTAGCAATTAACTTTTCCGTGTTCTATTGATTGAGTGGCCGCTCATGTGCTTGTTCAAATTCAGGTACCGAATCCTTTAATTTGCTTATAGTCCTTTATAATGAGGCTATTGTCAAATATGGTGTCAATGGTAGATCCTTGATACAAGTCTGTTAATGTGTTTGTATCACATTTTCTGATTTATTTTTACATTTTTTTTAGACATTTGTATATTATTAGTTTAGCCCAAATTTTTCAAATATTTCGTTGCTTTTTTTTAAATAACATAAACATGGTCGTATAGCTTCTTTATACGTTTGGACGTATTTCTAAATCTCTAGTTTCAGATGATGAGTTTTCAGCATTCCTGATGCAGGTACAAACGGAAAAGTGCATCAGATACACCAACTTTATTAGTGTATTTATCATGAAAACTATAAATATTTCTTTTTATTTAAAAAAAAAAAAAAAAAAAAACTTTTTAAAAAGAAGCTTGTGGGCAGTGTTTCTTATATCATATTGTCTGTTTTATTGTACAAGATCTTCAAATAAACAGAAACTTTGTTGGTGTAAATACACTTCTTCAACTTTTTAAGGATAAACTACAATTATTTACTAAAACTTAAATAAATGGTTTGAAAATGTAAAAAAAACAATATCTTGTGCATTTGAAAAGTTTGATTTTTTTTGTGTTTGTTTTTTGTTTTTGTTTCTCATTTGTGTGATTTACGTTAAAAGTTTATTACTTCAGTATCAATTGTCCACGTATATCGTTTGACAAATAAAAGCTACCAGTATATATCATTGCGTATGATAACCAACCATTTAACTCTTCTAACCGACGTGTTACGTTATTTGTATGATGCAGATATCATATGCACTTCAGCTTTGTAACTGTGTTGTATTGAGTGCCACTTATGAATTCTTCTGATGGCAATCGCGTATATGGCATGTCCATTCACCGAATAATGCATATAGTATGGCGAATATTTGAAATTAGTTATATTACAGATACATGTACCTTTATTTCTGTTTTATATCTGAACTTACACTAGAAATATGTTAAAAATAAAGTTGACCAAAAAGTTCCAAAATCCGTGTAAAACATTCCTTTGAAATAATGCTAGTATAATTATCTTTGTTATTAATTGTGGAATAAATCCCAAAGATTTCACCAGACAGACCTTATGTTAAACCCTTCTGTACTAACAAAAAATAAATACAATAAATCCTCAATTACATCGTTTAGAGAACGTCATACAAAGACGTTTTCACAAATCCACCACATATATGTGGTTATGCTTTATTTCAATATTTTCTTATTTAGTTCTCTTTATTCATGTAATTCCTTCACTAGTTCATTACATAGTATTCAAACTCAATAGCTTCTTCTTTTTTATCACCACCACTGATAAGAACATGTCAGAACCTGAGCATACTATACGATGCCTTTCTAAGGAAATGCCAATAAATAGCTTATAAAATACCCTATAATGTAACAAAAAAAAAAAAAATATGAGTGTTATGTACAAATTTGAAATAGACATTTTCACGATACTACCCACACTTCGATACGGACTCAAAGTTGTTAAAATTGTATTTGCCTTAACGTTTGTGGATGACAGTCGCATCATCGATGTTGCAGCTAAAGCTGTCGAATGCATTCTTTCTGTTAATGACTTAAATAGTGGCGAAGCTGATGAAATGGACGTATTTGCTGCATTCGCATGTGTTGACGAAGCGGGGGAAACAGTTAAAGAAGATGTTGCATCTACAGAGGATGTGGCTATTACAGAGGTAGAGGTAGTGATTTTTATAAAAGTTGTGACTGTAGCAGAAGATGGGGTTGTAGTTAATATAGAGACAATCGATGTTATAGAGAACGGAGCATATAAAGTGGCAGTTGCTGCTATAGAGGAGGCATGCTTTGCAGAGGAAGTTGGTGTAATAGAGGATGTGGCATTTGCAGGAAAACTTGTTGTTATAGAAGATATTACATTTACAGAGGATGCGGCTGTAATGGAGGATGTGGCTAATACAGGGGAAGTTGCTGTTATAGAGGCAGTGGCATTTTCAGGGAAAGTTGTTGTTATGGACGATCGTGCATTTGCAGGTAAAGATGCTATAGAGGATGTTTCATTTGTAGGGAAAGTTGCTGCTATTGAGGATGTTTCATTTGCAGAGACAGTCGTTGTTATTGAGGATGTTGTATTTGCAGAGTAAGCTGTTACTTGTGATGATGTGGAATGTACAGAAGGTGTGGGTGTCAAAAAGGGTGTAGCATTTACATAGACAGTTGCTGCTATATTTGATATGCCATTGACAGAGGATGTCGCTGTTATGTTTGATCTGGCATTTACAGAGGAATATGCTGTTTTAAGGGATGCAGTATTTATAGAAGAGTTTTTTGTTAAAGTGTATGTTTCTAACACAGAGGCCGTGACTGCTACAAAGGCTTTGACTTTTACAGACGATGAGGATGTTGCTAATACATGAGATGCCTCTATGATTCTTGCGTTTAATAGTGCACTGTCTGACATCATAGTCAAATCATTTAAAGACGAACGTGTTTTTCCGGTTGACATTAATAACGCTGGAACTGGCTTATCGGTGGAATTGATTTCGGTATTTGATGAGTTTGATGTAACCAATATGGTAGATTGTGTTAAATCCGTCAAAAGTCTCTTCGATAGAATATGTAGAGAAACAGTAGTTGATGTTGCAGGTTGGTCTCTTGTTATTGATAAGTGAGATGAGTCTAAGCCCGTCCAATTGTGTGGTACTTCTGTACTTGAATGATATAATGTATTCTTGTCACATGTTATTGCTGTAATATAAAATGAACTATATAATGTTACTAATCAATTACTAATAATGTATATTATACACAAAAAGATTTGAAAGCTGTACAATAATTATTTTCAATTTACAAATATTCATGACGAACTGTGTTTTCTTTCAAAAATTATATTAATGTTAAATAATCTCTAAAATTCTGGTAATAGACATGTTATCATTTCACGCAAGCATAAGCAACTCCTAACTTAACTCATCATTTTCCTGTTTTTCCTCAAAAACTTTTCGCTTAAAAGCCGAATTTCTATTGTTTACCCACTACTGCATTTCATGTGCATCCATCATGAAAAGCATACAATTATGTGCACACCAATATAGTTTTGTTCACCTCAATCCAAAATGTTCCAACACAAAACAATATATTACAGATCATCAGTCACAAATGACTTTTTAAAAGGAATAATGACCTATTTACATGAAATAACTCAATACTTACCTGCAATTTTCATTATTAAAAGCACACTAAAAAGGGGAAAAATAGAAGTGTCCATCTGTAAGTGTAAAACAAATATTATAGTATGAATTATTATAATTATTATACGACATGTATTAGAATTCACGTAATGTAATTTGAATCTCACCCATTTTTGTGAATTTAACTATCATCATATATACTAGTTAACCGGTACGTTTATATGTCATATTATTTACACAGTATTAGTATTTCACGGTCAACAGAAGATCACAAAACCCAAAATCAGCAGACGTGTGTAGCTTCCTTGTGAGCTGCAACCCTCTATCAAGGAAAAATCATTCTGCTGTTATCCTGTGACTTATTCACTATCATTTTATTTTATTTATTTATGCGTTTCTCTGTGTCGTGTGTTTTACGTTTGGTTTTATTTTATTCCTGTCACGTAGTATTGTAATTTTGGGGATATTTCTTTAAACATTGCCATATAAGCCGGAGGTTTGACGGGCCATAAAACCAGGTTCAACCCATCACACCATGTTTTCTTAAAATGATATATATCAAGTTACATGTACGTATGTGGCTGTTGTTAAATAGTAATTTATAATTTATTAATATTTTCCTATATATTTTTGCGTTTGTTTTTGTTGCACTTCTGTCGTTCCGATGTTTTCCTCTTGCTGTTGATGTATTTTCCTAGGTTTTAGCTTGTAACCCGGAATTGTTTTATCTCAATCAATTAATGGTTGATTTTTGAACAGCCGTATGTTACTGTTGCCTTTTTTATTACGTATTTGCAATTTTGGAAAACACTGCAATTTCTGTAACCAAAGATTTATTTCCATAACGTAAACTAAAGATTACATCCAACCAAGTGAGGTTCTTGTGACATCCAACAAACTATTGTGGATATTTCCGCTCACGTATATGTTCCGAACGGATTTGAACATCGATAAATGAATGTTGCCCTAAATTCGGGATAACAAGGAAATCAATGAGGTAATAAGTTAGTGTTGACATTGCTAAAATTGAAGTCTCTGTAGTTTCATCATTTTACAAAAAACAACGTATCGCTCTCCATTTTGAAACATTACATTTGAATTAATCGCCTAAATTTTACCATTTTTACAGGGCAAATGGATGTTAGCATTCAATAAGTGTTATAAAAAGAAAGATAACCTAATTTGTTATTGTAACTTTTGTGTGTTGAATGTTCGGGCTTAATATATTCTACCAAAGGTGACAGTGAAAATATGCAAATTAGATGCATTACTTAACGTAGCTTTTTAAATAACATATTCAGAAATGTTGAATACGAAGCTATTTTATATACTACTTTTATAAGTAAACATTTTAAAACAACACGTTTAATAATTTCTTGCGTCCGAAACGCTTTTCTGGATTTACCTTCATCAGGAACGCTCAAAGCCAAATTGTATTTGTTCCAATTATTACTATTATAGGTGTCCATTTATACGAATCTTTGCTAGCTTTAACAAATTTTTACAGTCATGTGGTTATTTTTCCCATGAAATAATAAAAACTAATCCTGTTGAAACATTAATTGTCTTTCTGACACAACTACATTTCATATTGACGATTATGGGTCAAAAATTGATCTCTTGTGATTATTCTGAAATATAATTTCCTTGAAAATCTAGAAGGTTGACAAATATAAATAAATAAATACTTAATTAAGACTTGAATTATTGATAAATTGTAGCCTAAAAGATTACAGATGTTCCTTATGTAATTATTATTAATAGTTGTTGCAAAGATGTATAAGATAACTTATCTAGTTTGTAATAAATATGGTTAATAGGAATATGTTTTTGATTTTTATAAATATGTGTATAAAGATTAAAATATAAAATACAAAAAATCTAAGGATATTCAAATCGAAAATTATCTCATCACAAAGCAATATAAAAAACTCAAACACAGCAAACGAATAGAAAACAGCTGTCGTATTGCTAACTTGGTACAGATATTTCCTTGTATGAAAATTGCGGATCAAACCTGATTTTATAGCTAGTTAAACCTCTCACGTGTATGACACTCGCATAAAATTTCAATATATCGACAACAATGTGTGAAGAAAAAATAGACATGCATTTTATATTATAAAGATTAAAAATGTCATACATGGGATATAGCAGTCAATTTTGTGTTATAAACTTAAATCACTTTAAAAACAAACAAATATGTTAACAACAAAAAAAATGGTACAAGCAAATTGTGTATAGAAAAAATAGACATGCATTATATATTATATAGGTTTAAAATGTCATACATGTAATATAGCAGTCAATTTTGTGTTTTATAATCACTTTAAAAACAAACAAATATGTTAACAAAAAAAAAGAAAAAAATGGTACAAGTATATTGACGAAGCACATAAGCAAAATTAAAAGACAATAATACACAAAATGACCACAGCACAACAACGGCGGATTTCATAAGCCGCGAGCCGCGCCTACAGAAAATTACTAAAAAATTAACAGTATACGTTTATAAGACCAATAAAAGACCACTATAACATTTAAGGCAATTAATAAATTTTCTTGAGACTATTAGACTATTAGATTTTTGATTTCCCGTATGTCTTTATTTTTTGCCCCAGTGTGTAACAGAAATTCTTGGTTTATGATTTCCCTCTTTATTCAAAATTAAACATTTTTTGCAAACTTGCAACTAACATCATGTTTTTCAATTATATGTTTTATGATGTAAGATCTCGGCCTTATCCAAAAGAATTTTTTACTTATTATAAAACTATGCTAAAAAAATTGTGCTTAATTATCATTTAAAGATGTATTTAAATACCGTTATAAATAATTAATTTTTATATGAATTTATTTTGACTAATTAAAGTTAGAAATTAAAATTAATAGTATTAAACGTGTTAAGACCATACCTCATTCATCAGTGTACATTTGAATATACAGTCCACAAATTCAGCACAAACCGCTCTTCTTTCATCAAGGTGTGTAGTCTGGATTTTCCCAAAATTTATAGGAAACATATAAAACATTTTAGAATGTTCTAAGAAAAGATGTTTTGATTTTCTAAAAATGGGTTTGGTAATAGTTTTGAAGTGTTGTGCAAGCAAAGATCCATTAATGTGATAGAGACACGGGCTTTTATCTCTAATTCCAATTGATTACTAAGGATTGTAAAGAGTTAAGACGACAATACCTTTGTTGGTGATTGTCATGCTTGATAATGAATTTAATTTTGACATGAAAAGATTACCGTATCTTTAGATGAAACTGCATATCCGAATGAAACCTCCTTTAACCGAGAAAAGGGTATAAATGAAAATAGCAATACTCGATTCACAAAACTGATTAGAGTTTCTGTAAACGCACTGGACAAATTGAAATATGTATGTCGAGTGCTTTAATGAAATATAATGTGGCTTGTTGATGTTACGAGTTCGCTACATTGCTATGAAAGTACTTAAAAATCTTCTCATCAAGTCCAGAAAATTAATGATTAACATTATTATATATATAGAGTCAAATACGTCACGGAATTGTACATTCTTTTACAAAGAAAATTTATAAATAAAGCCAACTCACAGACAACGCCTCTTTTACACTTATACTCTGTAATAATTTTCTGACACTACAAATGAATTTTATAAGCTATTTATAATTTAACTGTTTACAAAAGTTGTTGAAAATTGAAATTCTCGAAATACTACAGATTTTCTACGTACCAGTGGCGTAGCTGGGTCATTTTTACGTGTACGCCCGAACCTTGGCGAGGGGTCTGAGGGGGTGCCAACCGCTCAATGTCAAAGCACCTGTTGGTAGTGGTTTCGAGGGGACGAAGTCCCCGAAAGCTATCGAGTTATCGAGATTGAGATCTACCATTCATGTCAGTAAAAATTCATTAATAGCAACATACTTGTGAATCTAATTGGTTTATTTTTCATGTTTGATTTTGAAATATGTTTAACTTATTCATCGTGCTTAACTGGAAGCTAGTGGTCATTGGTTTTAGAGAAAACGTCCAAACCAATATTACTTTAAAATATGTTTATAGGGAGCCGTGAGTGAGCATACAATTGACAAAATCACCTTTTAATGGACATGAAAATTTATTTCTAACAGGTGCAATATATATATATATATATAAATTCCCTGGAACACCTATGATTTCTTCCCACAAAAAGTGAATCAATTTATCAGTCCCTTAAATTGTTTAAAAAAAATAAAAAATTCTCTTTTAATATTTTTTCTTGATCTAGAATATTAAAGTGTGCCAATATTTCATGACAATCTATCATGAAGTTTTATAAATTGATCATGAAAAAACAATAATTGCGTAATGAAAGTCCGGCTATGAGTAAAGATCAGAAAATGAACGAAAACAAATGCTTTCAAAATTTTGCTTCATACATTAATCATAAAAAACCTCTTCCAAACTTTTATAAAATTCAATAAAGGTTTGAAAAAGTAGTAAAATGTAATTAAGAATTAACAAACTTTAAGCCCAAACTGTGACCACTTATTAATTGCAAAAAGAATACGTTTTATCCGTTAAATGCGGGAAAATTAAAGCATTATTATATTGCTCTGGATACTTTTTTGATCATAAACATTTTTCTTCCAACTTTCGTAAAATTTCACGAAGAGCCATTCAAAACACTTTATCCATTCGAAATCTTAATATTGACGCCGCCGCCGACGATGCTTTGACTCGCTTTTTAGACATAAATCACAGGCTCGACAAAAAAAATGCAAACCGCATATCGAATCTCAGCAGATACTGAATTGCATAAAATATAAAAAAAAGTACGCAGAATTCAAAGTAAATTCAGACTTTTACAGAAAATTGGAAGAAATCTATAATAGGATCTAGTTGATTAAAGTAAATTCAGTCCCTTTTTATTCACAACTACAATCCACTGCAGAAAGAATCACACGGCTGATGGGCTTTTAACCAGATTTTCTTATTCTATTTATTTATTTTTTTTCATTTTCAAAATTCAAGTGTACGCCCGGGCGTTTTGACGTAAACGTAGCTACGCGCATGCGTACTGAACAGATTGCCCTTGCTGTACTTGGCAAAACCTTTCAGACTTTGGGGTGCTGTGTGCTCTTTAGAGTAGGGCTTATTTGTTAAAAGAAAGAGCTATTCATGACCAACTAATGAAATTCTTAAATAAACATTTTCATCCTCTTCTTTCGGCATTTAGGTCAGGTTTTGGTTGCCAAACTGCACTTATTAAAATAATAGAAGACTGGAAAAAAGCTCTAGACGAGAACAAATTTATTGCTGCAATTTTGATAGATCTATCTAAAGCATTTGATTGTTTACCTCATGATTTACTTTTACTTAAATTAGAAGCATACGGTCTGTCTAAAAATTCTCTAAAATTATTAAAAAGTTATTAAGAAAACAGAAAACAACGAATTAAAATTGGAAGTTCTTACAGCGAATGGGATCGTATGTTTAAAGGCGTACCACAAGGGTCAATTCTTGGTCCAGTTCTTTTCAATGTCTTCATAAATGACATATTTCATTTTGTACAAAAAAGCACCATTTATAATTATGCTGATGACAACACTGTATCATACAGTGATCATAATTTAGATAAAGTTGTTGAAAGTTTAGAAACTGATAGTTTAAATCTAATAAACTGGTTTTCTATAAATTTAATGAAGGCTAATCCTGACAAATTCCAGGTTATAGCCATTGGGAAAAAAACAAATAAACATAATTTGATATTTAATCTAAATGGAAATAAAATTTCTTGTGAAGAAAATGTTAAACTTCTTGGAATAACTATAGATTCGGACTTAAATTTTAACAATCATATTTCTGAACTATGTAAAAAGGCATCAAGACAATTAAATATTCTAAAACGTATGGGTAAATATTTAAACAGGCTAGGTAGGTTAACAGCATACTACTCATTCATACTTTCGAACTTTAACAGTAATTTGGCACTACTGTAGTGAAAAAAATTCTTTTAAAATGGAAAAAATTAAAGAAAGAGCTCTAAGATTCATTTATGTAGATTATGATATTCCTTACGAAAAATTGCTAGAAAAATCTAAATTACCATCTTTAAAAATAAGAAGAATAAAAACAATTGCAATAGAAACATTTAAAATAATTCACCAAAAAAGTCCGAGCTACCTTCATGATTTGATTGATATAAAAATTAACAAGTATGATTTAAGATCACAGGAAACAGCAGTACTCCCAAGAGTTCGAACTACTTAATATGGCTTAAGATCATTTCGCTATAATGCTGCACAAATCTGGAATTTGCTACCAAACCATTGTCGAGTGGAAACATCTTTTGACCAATTCAAAAAATTGGTACAAACATGGGATCCAAGTAACAGCTCATGCCAGTGCAGTGCATGCATATAGTGCTTATGCCTGTTTTATTTTACTTTTATTTTCTGTGTGACTATTTGGTTTGTGCATTCTTATTATTAACTTGTGCTATGTTTTAAGTGTACTATATGCTTTTAACTTATATATGTCATTATGGTATCTTACTATGCATTATATGTTTAAAATTGTGTTGTTTTCATGACTTTTGTATGTGTATTGTATTGTGTGTGTGTGTATTGTATTTTGTTATTAAGTCGATTTGAAAAGCTCACTAGAGCTTGTGTTATGTAGTTTGTTGAATATCGACTCTAAATAAAACTTTGAATTGAATTGAATTGAATTGAATTGTTTAACCCTTTAAACTTAGTAAGTTGGAGGGTGCCTGATGATTTGTATGTTCATGGAGTCGATACATAAGTCTTGCGTACTCAACTTTAAACCCGATGTCGATGAGGAGTTTATTGAGCATTTGACATATGAAAAAGAAGATGTGGTATGATTGCCAATGAGACAACTCTCCACAAGAGACGAGTTCACTTTCAACTTTTGGTAGTGTTCGCATTGCTCAATCTTTCACCAAACCTTAATCCTTGATGAAATAATTTTTTTTAACGTTTAAGTTCAAGTGGGACGTTTTGAGTGTACGCAAGCAATCAGCCTACCCGACGATCACATCTAATGCGTCCTTTGAAAATCTGAGTTGCTACTTGTTTTAAATTTCGCGTCTTTCCCACTCTTTCTTTCTGACTTTTCCGTGTGATCAATCTTTTTTAAATTTGTGGTCTAATAATTCAATATGATATTGGCACTTAAGTGCCGTCAACTATGATTAAAAGTGTAATCGAAGTATGTGAAAAAGATTATATAAGTGTCTTATATTAAAAAAATTTAAATAAAATTGTAAATCATTTTATTTCTGAAATTCTGTAAATTGTAAACATTTGTTTTAAAGTTAGGAAGTATTATTACCAGGACGTTTTTAAAGCTGATCAAACAAAGCAATACAAAAAATCACTTGAGAAACCGTGAGATCTTTTTATATTTATTCCGGAATGTATGTATATATGTCTATATCCCAAAAATGGTCATTCTTAAGTCTAGTCTAAGACTTACATTTTCAATAGGTATATGTATCAAAACCAATAATCATAAATAAATTCAGAATCGTTCTAAATATTCAGCAGCTAATTGTCAAAGGACTTTTTAGACTGAATTATTCAGGTAAGAATTTTTGAAAAAAAAGGACAATTACTTTCAAGATACAGAGACAAAAAGTGAATCAAATGGATTAAATCGCCATTTTACTTTTGTTTTTGTATTTATTTTGTGTTTGTCCCTCCTCGAATTCTATCAAATATTTAGATAACACTTCACCCTTTGATACATTGTTACATAAATGCAAAATCTTTCTATATCAGATAATTTGAATAAATCAGAGTGCAAATTCAATTATCATTTACATTGGTACATGATCTGAAAGATAACTGTAAGGAATTTGTAAGGATAAAATTGTATACAGGTCAAGATATAACATTGATTGTATATACATGATATATGTACGTTTGTTGTTACATGAATATACTATTTGTGAAATGTTTGATTCCAAATCAACACTATTCTATGGTGTTTTTGTATAAAATACTAAGAGACTTCACGTTTGGTTCTTTTTTTATAATCAATAAATAAGTAACCAACTATTTGTCTGCGACTGTCATACAAGTAAAAGATTTGGCTGACTATAAAATCAGTTTCAATCCACCATTTTCGGCCGAAGAAAATGCCTGTACCAAGACAGGAATGAGACATTTGTTATCCTTTCGTTTGATATCTTTGGGCTTTACATTTTGCTATTTGAATTAGAAACTTTCCGTTTTGAATTTATCTCAGAGTTTGGTATTTTTGTTATTTTACTTTTAGTGTATCTACAGTTACTTTTGTGTGAGTATATATGATTTACTTACTTTATAATACTTTATGCAGCGTTGTTTATGTTTTTCGTTGCGCCTTTAGTCTCAGCTGTTTTAATTATTTTGACGTTTCGACATTTATATAAATTCAGTATTACACAAAATTTAAATATATCATTACAATAGGTCTTCACGAAATTTTGAACTCAATATATGACTTCAAATGTTGAAATAATGCAAATAAAATTTCATGTGTTTTTGAGAAGTGGTCACATACATTTGTAGGAAAGACTTATTGGTAAATAACCATGTTCAGTCATGAACGACTAAACAGTGTTTATTAAAAAAAAAAAGAAGAAGAAGAAGAAGATGTGGTATGATTGTCAATGAGACAACTCTCCACTGTTTACTTCCTGTTGATCAACAATTAAGCTATTTGTTATACGTTTATTTGAATACGGTAGCTGTCAATATTAACGGAGTTGTTTGGTCAACAGATTTCAACAGAAGAAATACGGCTGCGCATCAATATGTTAGGAATTGTTACCCTTCCGATGTGCCCTAAGGCGACACCATTTTTATTGTTTTTTTTTTTTTTTTTTTTTTTTTTTTTTTTTTTTTTTTTTTTTTTTGTCGATTTAGAAAGGTAAATCACAATATGAATTGAAAAAAAATAAACAAGTTAACAACACTCACAGCACTCTACAAAACAAATTTATGACAAACATGTATTTAAAAAAGAAATTGTTATTCAAATAAAGAATGAAAACTGAAACAAAAATACCGGAAATATTAGTATATGAGATCTAGAGGGTCTGGTGTTTCTTGTTTCTCTTTTTTGTATACATGTATGTATATATGTATAGATTAGACTGTTGGATTTCCTGTTTGAATTGTTTAAATACATCAGTCATTTTGGGGACCTTTATAGCTTGCTGTTTGGCGTGATGAAGGCGATACTTTGACCTATAATTGTTTACTTTTTATACATTGTGACTTGAATGGAGAGTTGTCTCATTAGCACTCATACCACATCTTCTTATTTATACTGGAAGGGAAAAACAGAATAGAAAATAATAGTTAAAAAATGCGGAATAAAGGACATAAAACAAAAGAATAGTGAAACATGGGGTTTGGAGTATATAGAAAATAGAGAAAAATGGGTTGTGCAAGTTAAAGAATAGAGAATAATTTGCCAAAATTCAAAAAAAAAGAATTAAAGGAATAAGGATACAGGCACGAAGTATCCCTTATCCAGACCCTCAAATAAGGAATAAGGAAACTAGTTTTACCAAAGATATTGTCTAGCTTACACTAAACGTCAGGCTTAAATATGCGTGTAACATCTTAATCGTATATCAAAAGTAAGTTGTTATTAAACCTCATATTTCTCTCTTGCATGTAAGTTTTTCGTTTATATTTCATTTACTATTCATTCCAAAGAAAAACGAAAAAGAATTGAACCTGATTGAAATGATTCTTTTTACCATGTTATTGTAATGATATCTTTCGTCAAATTTTTGATGTCTGAGAAGCTGGAAATAAAGCTCCCCCAAATAATTAGGATAAAGTTAATTAACATATTCATATAAAGAGAAGACTTTGAAAGTAGTGTTATAATACTGTCTTTAGTAAATGTGAATTGTCTCTATAATTCAATTAGCTTTAAACTGAGTTAAATCTTAGTTGATTTTTTTAATTCGCGCGTCACCGATAAGACTCTTGTTAACGAAACCTACGTCTGGCGTACAATTCCTAAACCCTTAAACAAAAGAGCAGAATACAGCCGAAAGCTACCAATGAGTCTTCATACGTAGCCTGGGGTCCTGGCTAATCTTGTCAGTATAGACGTTACGTCGCGCAGCTAGATATCGGGCCGGGATACCAGGCTATTCATTACGGCGAGGAGGCGTGCTTCAGTTGGCCCCCAAAAACAAACATATATGCTAGTTTACTAATAATGGATTCTAAATTTGATTTTGATTTCCTCCTTTGCATCCTCTTGCAAAAAGCTGTCACTAAATTCTTTTAAAAAGACTTGAAAAATAAAAACAAAGTGACGTCAATTATTTATTTATTTTGGCTTTGTTTTGTTCTGATTTTGTTGTGTAGTTGCTTTGTTGGTTTTCTTAGATGTGTTGTTAGTGTTGTCGGTGTTGATGGATTTTTTTATCTAATTTTTTTTTTTTATCATTTTTTGTAAATTATTTCGAAGAGGAAAGTGGTTGTCCCTGTGTGTAAAGTGATTTTGTGTCATGGTTGATATAGAACCATTTCTCTTCCGCTAAGATCTAAGTGCAAATTCTTATTCAGAGTGCTAGCTTGAACCAGGCACATTGATAACCGGGTTTTGTCAACAGAAAAGGCAAAGTTAAGTACGTCATGTATAAAATTTTAAAAGACGTTTACCATTATAGTTTTGGCCAATATACTTCATCAATCAACGAAATCAACGAAATCGTAACTAGTGAAACAATGCAAAGCAATGCCAAAATGTTAATCTGTATACTAAATGTCATAAAATCAAAAAAAAATATACATTTTTATCATATTCCAAACTTTAAATAGGTAACTCGTATAAATCAAAAAGAAATCAAATGCGAAGACGTTACGCACGGTATTGCGTCCCAAGACGTAACATGTATAATTGACAAATTTGACGCCATATACTAACTTTGACATTTTGTTATCAAGAGCGGAGTACATACTAGGTCGACTTTTATCAAATAAATACAATAAGCTGAAGAAATGTTTCAAAATTTATCATGTATAAGGCAATTAATTACGTAAGGATAGTTTTTATTTTCTGATCTGTGATTAGATGAAAACAAATGCAAATTTTTCCAATTTTATTTTGGATAGAATACATAGCAACCTTTAGAAAAAATCTTGCTTCCGGAGGGACACATGAGAAGAAAGATTTAGCCTGAACATTTTTTTGACAAATTGAACATAAAAATTTATGGTATTTATTTCATAAAAATCGGCCATATAATAATTCAGCAATATTTCTTTTTATAATGATTTTAGTTGAAATGATTTTTTTTAGATTGAACTCAATTTAATTTTGTCCAATATCTGTTCGAGTTTTCAGACTATTTCTCGATCTTTTTAGCACTGATGGTTTAATTTTACAAATACGTATTTATATAGTTGTTTAAAATTTATAAGACCTTTGTAACTCGGATTCTAATCGGTTTGTAATCTATAAAGGTGTTTTAGATTTGCGTGAAAACTTTTGTCCATAACAAATTATCCCTCGGCCCATCCCCCCTTTTCCCCTGTGTCTATAAAGGGTTTATTCCTTATGTGTGTATGTTTTTCTAATCTGAGTGTTATTTTGATTTAGCAGACCATTTTGGAATGAACATTTATGAACGCATCATTTTAACTGCCTCAACAGTTCGTAAATAGTGTGTATTTGTATAAAAGACGCCACTGTGCAGAAACGTCAAAACGACACCCTTGGACATAATGGCTAGACATTGGGAATACTTTCCGAAAAAAAAATCTTAGGTCATAATGTTAGTGAAAACACCCGACTCATTTAATCTTTTTATGAACTTATAGTTTGTATCTTATAAATATGTTAGATTTGTATTATAAATGCACATTTAGTATTTATACAACATGTTTCACCTAAGGAATGGACAAAAATAACGTTTGGACATAGTGGCTAGACATTCAATTTTTTAAAAATCTGCTTCAAGAAAAAGTTTTGTTTTACATTTGAAACTTTGAAAATGTTTATCTTTTTCTGAACTTTCTATTGAGTATAGTTTTAATATGATTTGATTATTTTATAGGGATAATAATAAAACTGAAATTTTGATAAACTTTCCTCAAAACGCATTAAGACAGGTTCCTCAGCTGACTATTTCGTTGAAGGCTTGGTTCAAAGTTCAGCCAATACCAAAAAACGGGTATGATGTTATAATATAAATCTAGTAGGAAGCTGATATACTAAATTTCGCAGATTTTATGTGCAAAATTACACTGGAACATAGAGAAATGCATTTAATTTAATCTGAAATGTTACGCCGGACAAGCAATTTTTAACGCAAAAGTGAAATTTGTGACTTCAATAAAATAAATGTATGGTGCAAAAATTTATAGAATTAACTTAAAATAAGAAAAAAATGTCCGGGCCTTTCTGTAGATATATGGATGTTGGTGATTTTTTTTTATAGGCAAATGGTTGCTGTTCTAAAGTCATATAACAACGTAATTTTAATCTGAACGCATTACCGTGCGTAACGTCTAAATAATGGTTCAACGACAACAATATAAGATGCAACAGTATCAGTTACATAGTGTGCTAGTGACCTAATACGGTATATATGGGGTCAGTAAATTCCATATGAAGTGAGAGCGAAGCTCGAATCCACATATGAAATTTACAGACCCCATATTCAGTATTACGTCACTAGCACACTATGTAACGAATTTATTTTACCGACTATCTTTACGTGTGAAATTTAGACTCGTGACCTATTAAAATGAGCAAGTCTTCAATACTGGTAGCATTAAGAAACCACTTCCATTGATCCTACAAAAACAGATGCCAACAATAACAACTTGTTAGGTTTAAATGTGTTTTATGAATTTATTTCAATCTCAATGGTCAATTGCTTCGTCTGTTAAAACCTTTTTAGAATTTTTCTCAGTACCCTTTTTTTTCTTTTTTTTTTTATAAAGAGACGTAACACCACTACTAACCGTGTATGAAATAAGCCCCGCCTCCCTTCTAACCTAATATGGAATATAAAGGGACGTAACACCACTACTTACCGTGTATAAAATAAGTTCCGCCTCCCTACTTACCTTATATAAAATATACACAGTCTCCACGCGGACGCTTTTAACCAATCATATTCCTAGAAATGTATAGGAGGTTAGATAATATGTAATACCGCTGTTGTTGCTTAACATAAACAAACGGTAGGTCCCATCACCTCGCCAAATCAGTTGTTTTGTTCTAATACAATGCTAAACATTAGACAGAATAATTGATAATCACGCATTGATCAACCCGCTGCTGCACCGATATAGATGACGTCACCGTAATTTATGGTCATCAATATCCATATAGGGTGTCTTTTAATTTATACTACTACATCATTAGTCACAACTCGGCCGATTCCGTACCTTTATATAGAAGGACTAGAAGGAGAATAGCGGATCCACCCGAGAAGGAGGGTAGCGATGGCCGATTGATTACTACATATTTAGCTATGGTTAAATCTTACAATGAAACCTTCTTAAATCGCAGCCTTTTTTAAACAATGAATACTAGTATATTAGGCAGCAACCATTTGATTTTCTGGGGGGGGGGGGGGGGCTATGTAGTTTTTGGAGAAAAAAATAATTTGTTTTTGATTCTGTGTTTCACCCTCAGCTGCCACTATATGTAATGCTTAAATTGAAAGAAAATAATTGTTTTCGACTTGTCGCGAAAAAAATAGATTGTCCAAAAAAAAAAACATAGCCCCCCCTCCCCCCCCCCCCCAAACCCCCAGAAAATCAAATGGTTGCTGCCTTACTATTTAATATAACTAAGTTAAATCCACAAATTTGACCACTATCAGCAATTTACTTCCTCCAGTCAGTTATCGCTGATTAAATAGTATCTATGAGTACATTTGTACATGTATACATATTTACAAAATGGTTTACCTTTGTATATTAGGACAATTTTCAGATTACTCACGGTAGGTATAGTGTCCGGCTAGGATTTTGGTTTTTCGAGTGATTTGATCGGGCTTTTTCGAGTGTGACCACTTTTTTTTCGAGTGAATATGATCCAAAATGTAAACATACAGACTTCTTTTCTAACAAGACGTGATATAGAAGCTTGAGTTTGATATACAAGATTATGCATAATATATTAGTATTTGAAATATAACGATAGTGTCATTCTGACATTGCTTTTCATTAAAAGAAAGTTAAATTTATCCTTAAAATGCTTTTATTCCAAAGTACCGAATAAAGCCATTTTCTTACACATACCAATGCAAATGTAGACGGAAATGCATACATGGAATCTATATATCCCTACATAAACAGACACTTTACAAAAACTATTGTTATTGCAATGAAAACGACATTTTGAGACTAAATTCAGTTTTTCATGTCCGGGCTTTTTCGAGAGCAGTCCGGGCTTTTTCGAGTGTGTCCTTTTTTATCGCGTGATTATACACATTTCTTATAGCTAAAAATGTATTTTTTTTTGGTTTCAAAACCATAAAATAAAGGCTCAAATTAAGTACTTTCAAGTCACATGGTGTACCAACACTTGCATTTTATAAACAGGTATCTTTCATTTGTATATATTCTTTTTCTCACATCTTATAAATTGCATTTACAGTATATTTCCGTGATGTCAACAATCTAGTATGAGTGTTCCGGACCATATAAATATTTGGACCTCATGGGATATTACTATTACCGAATAGCAAAATGTCGACTTGGAAGATAACTTCCAAAAATGTCGTAATGAACTGTTAAAAAAGTTCAACTGTTTTACTAACTGACAAACAAAAAGTCGATATGATATAGAGTCTTATAATTGACAGAAAAGAGACACACCCAGATTAAGACAATTATTTGAAAAACAATGGGTTTCAACTTGTAAATTGTACTGTTTTTTTGGGAAGCCTTTGAACTATAGAATTAATACATTTCATGTAACCGTCATTGTTAAAGATAAGTTTATTGTATTACAATTGAATCGTTTCTAATGTATACATATATGGCCCCAATACTCATATGGTCCGGTTACTTAATAACCAAATGAGTATATACTCATCTGTCGTTTGTTTATGTAATTTATAAGTGTTTCTTGTTTCTCGTGTTTTGTAAAGATTAGACTGTTAGTTTACCCGTTTGAATGGTTTAACACGTATGTCTAGTTATTTTGGGAGCCCTTTTGTGTGAGGCCAGGCCCCGTGTTGAAGGCCGTACCTTGACCTATAATGGTTTACTTTTATCGGCCAGCCGGACAAATATTCAACAATGTCTATTTATAAGGCAAGCCGGACAAATAGCATTTTTACGGTATTTTTCTATTTGTCCGGACAAAAATTTAATAGTGAAGATATAGTATCGTGATGGAGATAAATAAACGCTGAGTAGTTATTATTAAAGTTGTATAAAATCGTATATCAACATCTATCTAGAAAAGACATTTTTAAATTAGTTAATTATAGTCTAATTAGTTAATTATAGTCTTGGCAAAAATTGTGCAAATTATCTCCATTCATTCACTAAAGCAAATCAAAATGCAAATAAATATGCTACAAAGTATACTTTTTATTCAATTCTTTTTTTTTTATCCTAAAGGAGTTTGGGGAGGGGCAAAAAAGACTCCCATCTTTTTGTTTGTTCTTCCTTTTAGTTTCATGTAAGGTTAAGAGTCTGACCACTGATTATTGGCTTCAACAGACATCTATGATTCCAAAAGAAGATTCTGAATTTATTGTTTCCTTGAAGTTTGGTTCAAATCAGGTCGTTAAATGATTTTTAGACACGATTTTTTTTATTTAAAGTGTTCACGAATTTTTAACTATAATAGGAAGAAGAGAGAACGGTAGAAACATGTAACCTTCCCCAGATATAAAATTGTGTTTACGATAGAAAATCAATGTTTATTCATATATTAAAACAGAATAAACAAGTATGTGTCCATAGTACACGGATGCCCCACTCGCACTATCATTTTCCATGTGCAGTGGACCGTGAAATTGGGGTCAAAATTTTAATTTGAAATTAAAATTAGAAAGATCATATCATAGGGAACATGTGTACTAAGTTTCAAGTTGATGTGACTTCAACTTCAACAAAAACTACCTTGACCAAAAACATTAACCTGGAGCGGGACGAACGGACGCACAGACGAACGAACAGACGGACGAACAAACGAAAGAACGAACGAACGGACGAACGGAGGCACAGACCAGAAAACATAATGCCCCTCTACTATCGTAGGTGGGGCATAAAAAGGGGGTTACCCCAACCCTGGTATCCGATTCCGAGTCAAGGTATATCAGTGCATATATAATAGATCTCCGTTGTATAGAACTTAGAAATGATGCATCCAAGAATATTTGATTTATAGTCGCCGTCAGCTGAAATTCGTAGCGGTTATCGGTAAAAATAATCTAAACTATCAATCGTGTTCACTCGAGATATAGTTTTTCACATTCCATTCATAAATCGCAAAAAGAAAAACCACTACTGACCTACCTTTTAAGTGATCGCACTGTAATAATCCTGACCTTCACTTTTTCATAGACGATTTTGAATGGTGGAATCAGCCATTGTTTTTACCGGAAGTGTTTCCGTGGAGTTCAATTTCATAAAATTTGCATAAAGCGCGGGAAACCTTATCACATCAATGAAAGGAACATTTCAGGAAACTGCGTACAGTGACGAATGTCATGTGTAAACAAATGATCCTCATAGAAACGAAGATGGCGGAATTACAATGGAAAATATTCTAGAAAATGTGAAGGTCAGGATTATTACAGTGTGATCACTTAAAAGGTATGTCAGTAGTGGTTTTTCTTTTTGCGATTTATGAATGGAATGTGAAAAACTATATCTCGAGTGAGCGCGATTGATAGTTTAGATTATTTTTACCGATTACCGCTGCGAATTTCAGCTGACGGCGACTATAGTCATTATCCGAATGCGTTTGCCTCTATGAGGTAAATCAGCAATTTCAGTTTGATGTCAGGCTTTCCTCTCATGCAGTTTACATGAATTCTATCTTCGGACAATATATACCACATACGGAATACTATATACGGAAAGCCGGACATATAAAGATTTTTAACTATTCATCCGGCTAGCGGGACGAATAGACACTCCGTTTTTTTTATTACTAGGTTTCTTTTAACAATCTCAGGAATTCACTACAAAAAATATTATTAACTGTAAAACCAAAAGTAACATTAAATGAAGTTAAAATTAATATGAGTTCCCTGCATTATGTTCTAGTCACCGTTTTGCAAGGATCAAGTATAATTTCTAAATGAACACTGAACAGTAGTTGTATAACGTTCTCCAAACAGAAAATTTGAATTAAATTGAAAAAAGATTCATTTTGACATGTGTTTGATGACTTATTGGGAATATATGATATTGTCCTTCACTTAATTAGGTACATTTATAAACTAGAGAAAGTCATTTTTTAAGTCTAGAAAACCTTTTTTCTTATTCAAATTTTCTGTAGAAAAACCGGACCATTTGTCTAAAAACCCGGACAGTTGCTCTCGAAAAAAAACCGGACAATAACAAACACTGATTGTTTTTATTAAGTACAAGGGAAATTGTGCTTCTTTGTTGATCAAAACATATATAGTTAGCAATATAAGATGGGTAGTAATGTTAAAAAAAACTGTTATTATACGAAAAATCCGTTAATTGAATTTATCGCATGTTTTATCACTCGAAAAACCACGATCCTAGCCGGACACTATACCTTCCGTGTTACTGACTCCGAGATAAATAGACTAACTATATATCAGATGGTAGACTGACTAAGTTCATATCGATTTGGTATACATCCTGGTGCTTGGATAATAAAAGATAACAAATAAAGTGATTTTTTTTTCCTTTCCAATTTTTAACGTGTAGTAATTTCCATGAATCAGATTGCCGTACATCTACAGACTTGGCACTCGTCTCTTGACAATTGGTGAAATATTCTTAATACTTAAAAGAGAATTAGTGTGCACCTCCCCCTTTTTTTCAACTACTACTACACACACACACACACACACACACACACACACACACACACACACACACACACACACAATACATCAGATTAGCAAACCCCGTATCAAAACAATGCAATCAGAATAGCCAGACATTTTCCAGAGAGCAGAGAGACCAACATTAATTCCTCATATGTTTCTCTATGACAATGCTATAATCCATTTTTTGTTCTTTTTTCACTATTTAGATAACAAATGCTGATTATAAAATAACGTCCATCTTATTGAATATAGATGGTGTTCAATCTATGCGTGGAAAAGAATTTTGTTCGCTTTTAAATAGAAAAGTATTTTCTAGGTTTTAATGATTTGTCACAAAGATTGACCTCTATAAATTACAATAATGATAATGGGTATACAGAAAAAAAATATGAGCCTTAAAAGCATGGGGGAAAAATACATTTAAAGACTGCCTTAATATATTAGAATTACTTAAATGATACCTTGTTTCGCTAATGATAGATTTTTTTTTATAAATATTTCCTAAGACGTAACAATGTTTTAATGATTCGGTTGCACTAGGGCATTTGATTAACTGCGAGGGGAGTTGAAAGAATATCTAGATCTTGAAACTGAATATAAACTAAGCCTCGCCCTGGAAAGAATAGAAACTAATTAACTCTGCACAAGTCAAGATGAAAACAAATGTTCTGCAATGAGCCTGCGTAGCAATAGATTAAATGAAGGATCAATCCGAAGAAAAAACACCCTGTCCACACCCCAGAATATTAAATGATCGTCCCCTAATGCAATTTCGGTATTTTCAGACACATGCTTATTTTTCAATTGAATTCCTATCGAGGAAAAAAGCCAGGTTTTTTTTAAGTAGTGTGCCTTGTATATATAGCGAGCGAGAATGTTGAAGAAATACATGTACGACAGGGACGGATCCAAACAATCTTTATGATGCAGTGCTGTTTCAATGTTAAATGTAGACAGCTCTCTCACAGGTTCAAACTCCACAACTTTAAGAATGAGGGCCTACACTACAAGCACGGTCTCATTCTACAGCATGTAGATAGCATGAACAACAAAGTCTGCAATTAATATAAAGAAGAAATATAGCGCTTAAACTAAGAGACTAATTTATATATCAAAATAATGGGTGTATTTAGAAAGATCAACATACTGACATATATAATTTTAGTGCAGTATCTTTCGTCATAAACGCCTTGCTTAATCAATAAAACAAATAGATAGCTACTAGTTAGATATCGAATGCTGATTATCTAAGTACGTCCTTCCCTGTCCAGCCATCTGTTTGAATATATACATGTTGTTCAGTCCGTGGAAAAGTATATAATAGTTTGCCTTTAAAAAGTATTACTTGAGGTAAGATCATGTCACCAACACTTTTTTTTTAATTTTGTCCATTCTGATTAAAATCATACCTTTCACTTGCTTCTATTTATTTGTAAGTCACGACATGTCAGAAAAATGGGAGGGACGAGAGGTTTAATTGATTTCATCAGACTGTTTTTTTTTTTGTCAGACCGTGGTGTATTTATGGTTGTAAATGTTGCTAGTAATATCGTAAACATGTAAAAATCTGTTCATAAACTTATTCATGTGTTCTTAACAGAAACATGCAGTTTAACTGGCAATTGAAGAATTTGAACACCCATAGTCTCTACCATTAAGAGTAATAACAATTGATACATAAGTATTTGTGCTCGTCTCCGCAGCCAGTCATGAAGATTCACTAACCCTAAAACTTGTCAAAATGTGACAAATTGAAGTAAAAACGTGAATTTCAATGACAAAAGGAAAAAACAAAAACAAAAAATCTACCACCGAAATAAAACTAAACAAAAACCAAAAGCAAAACGTACCATTTTATTCAAAACAAGATATTATGGAAAAAGTTTCTGATGCACTAGAGGCCTCCCTTGGGTCTGTCACGCTGATATTTCGTCACGGTCTATCAAATCATGATGTCGTCCATAAAATTTCGAAGGATTGAACAAACAATAAAGCTTTTTCGTAAGTATCAATTACATTGCCAAGAGACAAAATTCACGAAAATAATCGACTGGGCCGGATTTTCGAATTCTTTAGGGATATTATTGACATTAGTTGAATTGAAATCTGAAGAGAAGAGAGATGTATGAGTCTTATAATGTTGTACGAATACACGTACGGACATCAACATGTCATATTTCTGTGTCGCTTCACGGAGAGGGGGAAGGGTACACACGTGCTAAGATTAAACAAAACAAGCAAAACAAAAAAAGAAATCTTAGAAAATACAGGAAAATAAATTCAATTTGTACAAATTTCAGGTCAAAAATCTATTTTATGCTTATTTAATGTTACAAGTTACACATATTTGTGCCGTTTTCTCCATGTTCGTTTCATATTTTGTAGATAAATATTTTGATAACCTTTTTGTTTATGTGGATTTTAATGATTTTATAATACAAAAATATATTTAAGATATATATGTTTAACACGGTTGTATAAACTAAGCTATATATATATATATATATACTCTTAAAAAACGCACTCTTAAAAGCGCATTTAACAGTTGTCGTTAAATTTGTGCACGCCGTCTCTATGTTTACTTTTTTAACGAAAATGCAAATTGAAGTTTCTTGCCATCTTATATATAATTACCAGGAATTTAAAATAATTTGCAGTTTGTTCTTTTTTTTTCAGGTTAACAAAACTATATCAATTCAATCATGTGTCAGACAACAGCAGTTGTGTTATCTTTTGTGTTGATGTTTCAGTGTGGTAAGTGTATATTTTTCATAATGCTCGTGCATTCTAAATGGTATGTTGATGAAATTGAAAAGATGTAGTATTGATTTAAGAATTGAATGCTTTTTTTGGTAGTAAAAGCGTTGACCGAATCACAGCGTTGACCATGCGCACTTTTTTAGAATGAAGTGCTTCCGCGCTTTATACAAAATGTACTTCGGTCATCGCTTTAACACCGCAATGAATTTACAAAAAGAAGCATTCCATTCTTAAATGACGGTTTATTTCAGAATGACGCGAGATTGCCGTTCATCCTATCAAAATAACATATTATAATGAAACATAGACTACTCGTATTAAGAAAAACCAAGAGATAAAGAACGTCATCCTCAATTTTCTCATTTATGTATTTAAGGATGTTCAGATATACGGAATCCTCTGATTTTATCCATGAAGTGCCTTAAAAAAATGGCCCATTAACCCTACTATCTTCCATAATTTGATCACATATAGTTTAAAATGTCACGTTTGATAATCCAATAAAATCCTTGTTATTTGTTCATCCTTTTTAAAGAAAAAAGGTGCAAATGCAAAGTGAATAAAAAATCTAGAGAGAATTATTTCCCGCAAAATTTTTAATGGGTTATATCTCGAAATCAAGCACACTGACCCTTCATTTTTTTTTGCTACTTTAGCTTCTTTTTTAAATACTATCAACTCATAACAGTCTTATTAAAAGCTTGTTATTTTGAAACAGAGTAGCGAACATCCTTTATCAATGTAAACTTGCATTGCCTTTGAATTGCTTTCGTTCGAATACTTTTTATTTGTCTGTCGCATTATCCTTTGTTCATTGTTTATATTTTCCTTTTACATACTAAGAAGTCGATTCAGATTCTCGCCATTTTTTTATATGACAACATGTATCGTATTGAATTCTTTCATATTTCATCACTCTCTATTGTATTTCAGTGTCTTGTATGACAACTGGGACTGCACCAGTCACAAATTCTACTGCTCAATCAACGGGACCTGTAACTACAATGCAGAGTACAGCGGGGATTACATCAATGTTGCCGGCAAGCACACCGGCACCAACACCAAGTGGCAATGCAACTACGACGCCGGGAAATTCAGCATACCAAATTACATGTGGAAGTAAACTTGTTTTCGTGACAATCATCACGGGTTTAATGGTTTCCAGAAACATCCATCTGTTTTAATCGGTTTTTTTTTACAAATACCGGCGTTGTGTCTTATACGATGGTCAAATTATTGCCATGACTGCCCTTAAACAAGTTGTTTACTTTGTAATTTAACTAGTGTTTACAATCTAATGTATAGGTTTTTTTAAAATCTAGCAGAGAAGATCATATTTTATTCTTATAGACTAACATTTGTTTGGGGGAAAAAAGCCTACGTATGATACTTTTATTCACTATATATTACATATATCACTTGTTAACGGATACGAAGCAATATCATTCGTTTTTTGTTTTTTGTTATATATTCTGATTTCATTTCTGTCTTATTTACTATCTATTATTCTTACTCAACATATTTATTTTAGACACTGCTATAGAATAAGGCACTTAGGCAGCAACCATTTGATTTTCTGGGGGGGGGGGGGGGGGGGGCTATGGTTTTTTTTCTGGACAAATTTTTTTTTCTGCCTACGGCGAAAAGCAATCTATTTTTTTCGCGACAAGTCGAAAACAATTTTTTTCTTTCAATTTTAGTATTACATATAGTGGCAGCTGAGGGTGAAACAAACAATTTTTTTTTCTCAGAATCAAAAACAAATTATTTTTTTCTCCAAAAACTGGAAACAAACTTTTTTTTCCAAAAAAAACCATAGCCCCCCCCCCCCCCCCCCCCCCCCGAAAATCAAATGGTTGCTGCCTTACACAGCAATGTATTGTATGTTATTATGGTTTTGCTGTTTAAGTTATTAAAGTTCAAAAGATTTTTAATTACAGTGCGAGGTCATTATCTTAATTCAAAGTCTAAGTGGAAAATATTGAAATGTCTTCTTATTAAATCATTTTAACTATTAGCATGTAGCGCAAGAAAAGAAAAAAATGGAGACGTGTACGCGACAAACAACACAAGCTTTAATTAAGATAGTGACCCAACACTGTACATAATTATATGACCATCTATTGCAAGTTAAGCAATAGTAGTTTGTAACTAAATATATGTTTATATACAATGTATACGAATTCATTGAAGCTTGAAATAAACTTATATGTCTCAAAAAGATCTAATACTTTCACACCAATTACTCAATGATTGTATATATATTTTTCTGAATAGTCAAAGAAACCTGACAGCTTGAGTTCTTTATTTACTATTGCATTATAAATTGCATTATAACACATTTATTTAGTTTCGTATAACTGAAGGCGTACACTTCATTCTTAATAGTAGGTATATCTTCGATGAGCACAAAATAAAAAATCCGAAGATGTGGTATGATATCAAATGAGACAGTTTTAAGATATAATATGAGTGAATAATACCATACAAACCATAATGTTGAGAGTTCGCTGACAATGCACCATGCAGGAGCAGCATCCTATCGATTACGAATAAACATTCACGAGTTAAGTTCGCTCCTTATGACTGATGCATATGAATAAATAATGTAGAGTAGTTATGAAGATGCAGAAGACACCAAGAGCTGGTGCTTAAAGGACATTGAAGAAAATAAACATAGAAATAGAAAGTTCATCACTTAAAAATAACTGTATGAGCCAATCGAAGTGAGATGACCATTGAATGATATATACAATATTGGGTCAATGTCAGGAAAATATAAACCTTTTTGTATGAGGCTAAGAAACTGGGGAAGGGCGAGGTTCTACTGAGCCCTTCCCTAGTTTTGCGCCGAGTGCAAAAAAGTTTATATTTTCCTGACATTGAACTGATATTGTTTTTATACTGCAACTTAAATTCATAAACTGATTGCTTTTTAAATCGTAACACAAATGTCAAACTTATTTTCATCCCTTAATGGACCCCTGATTGTGGAGAAAGTGTTCCATGATGAAATTGACATGTTACAAAATAGTATAGATTTGTTACTATATTTATGAAATAAACACAAGTGTGGACACAGATGAGTGTGGATAGTGTGTTTGGATGTTTGACAGTGTCTTATGACAATAAAGTTCTATGTTTTTCCTATATGGTGTTAATAACTGTGTTGCACGGTGACAACCGATCTGAGCATTAGGAGTGTTATTTATTTGATATTTTTTTATGTTCAATACAGACATGGGGAGACAGTAATTACATTAGTTACCAAATGATTATGATAGAACATGTTCTACATCTTTGGTTTTGGATACATTTTGTAGCTGGGAATTGTTAATTTCTGTGTCGATTTGGTCTCTTGTGGAGAATTGTCTCATTGGCAATCATACCTCATCTTTTTTTATATGTATTTGCTTACTATTGGTATGGTTCTATTTACATTACTTTGTGGTGGATCGTCAGTATCATTAGTAAAAAAAAAATTTAAAATGTCGAATTTCTTCCTCAGATTAGAATACATTTATTGGTTTTAAGTAATGACAATGGCTTAAGTCTGACATGATTATTGGGGCTAAATAAGATCAGAAGTAAACCTCTGTGCTGATTTATATCAATTCTTTATATCTCCTCCAAAGCTGGTCGAAGCAAAGACAAATTTTGACCAAAATAAAAATGATTTCACCAAAAGAACCTTTGTGAGCATGCTTCAAAGACTCATAACTGCTCCAAAAGTAATCTGATCGAATTTGAAGCATGTCAAGCAGATATCATCAACATCTACTTAATAAGTCTTAAAATATGTCTAAATACCTAAAAAGCTATTTAGTACTCAAAAGGTATTGCAAAATTATTCCTTTTCATTTTTTGTTTTGTTATATGGATACAAATATAAGTGATACATGTACCAATACAGTATTTGTTGTGGTATGCAAGTGTAGTAATTAGCATTTACTGTAATAATTTTAATTCACACGAATTAAGAAAAAACAAATGAATGGAACAGATACTCCGCAGGGTGCTGCTTTATACGACTGCAGAGGTGGAAACCTGAACGGTTGGGGCTAGTATGGACACAACATTCAAGCTAGATACAGCTTTGAATTTGGATTGTGGTTAAATAGTTGACACAACATAGGTTTCTGACACAGATTGAATGTGGTCTATAAAGAACATCAACTTAAAAATTTTAAATTGGACATTTACCTATTTTGGTCCAATATCCAAAATCTAAATACATGGTTAAATTCAGAATATCATAGAACCCGAAGAATTCAATTTTTGATCGGACCAACTTGAAAACTGGGCCCATAATCAAAAATCTAAGTACATGTTAAGACTCACCATATCAAAGAACCCCAAAAATTCAATTTTTGTTAAAATCAAGCTGATTTTAAATTTGGACCCTTTGGACCTTAATGTAGATCAATTTAAAAACAGGACCAAAAATTAAGAATCTTAACACGGTTAGATTTGGCATATTAAAGAAGCACAATAATTCATTTTTTTGATGAAAGCAAACAAAGTTTAATTTTGGCCCCTTATTCCTTGGGACCAAAACTCCCAAAAATAATCCAAACCTTCCTTTTGTGGTCATAAACCTTTATAGATTTCTATTAACTTATGCTAAAGGTATTGTTAAAAAAAACCAAGAAAAATGCTTATTTGGGACCTGTTTTTGGTTCCTAAATCCTACCCTGTTGGGACTAAAACTACCAAAATCTATTCCAACCCTCCTTGTGTGGCCATAGACCTTATGTTAAAATATCATAGATTTCTGTTTACTAATACTTGAGTTATAGAGCAAAAACCAAGAACAATGCTAAATTTGGGCCCTTTTTCCTAAACTGTTGAGACCAAAATACCCAAAATCAATCCCAGCCTTCCTTTCATGGTCATAAACCTTGTGTCTAAATTTCATATATTTCTATTGACTTTTACTTAAGTTAGAGTGCTAAAACCAAATGTCTTTGGATGAAGACGATGACGCCAACGTGATACAAATGTACAACCAAAAAGTTTTCAATTTTTGTGGTGGTATAAAAATGATCTCAAATCAAATTTCTAATGGAGTTTGCAACAATAATTATTCAACTACTCATTTTAATAAAACATTAAGTATTAAAATATAAATGTCATACAGTCATGTTGATGATGCCCCCGCTAGCATATAACGTTAAAAAGGTAAAGTGAAGCTGCCAAAAATTGAACTTAAACTGAGTTTAGAGGTAATAAGCATTATATACACATTTCACTAAATTTAGTTGAGACAAACTTGAGAAATTTTTCCATTTGTGAAAGGTCATAACCCTAGAATGATAATCAAAGTGCTTGTAATCACTGAATGGCTATAAAAGACTGCTTAAATTTATCAGTTGGTAGTAAAGTGAATTTTGCATTGTATAGTGTATATACATGTATAGCATTATTTTAAGTTGATTCAACTACTATTATGGACAGAGAAATCTAAACTCCAATTTTTAAAGAAGATTTCATAAAGCATTGGTTTTAGGTAATTCAACAACCATTCTGGACAAAGAAATAACTCAAATTTATTGTCTGGAATCTACAAAAATGTTTGTTTTTGGCCCTTAATTCCTAGACTGTTTGACCCATAACCCACAAAATAGACCTCAACCTTCTACTTATGGTATTCAATATTATGGTACAATTTCAGAACAATTGAAATACTTATACACAACTTTTTGTACGGACACTAGATTAATGCTTGTTTTGGTCACCTTTGGAACCCTTATTCCTAAACCTTAGGGACTATATATATAACCCCCCAAAACAATCCCAGGCTTCCTTTTATGATTATAAATATTACTGTGGATGCATTATTATTCTTTGGATACCAATTTTCGTGGCTTTTGTGGCTAGAGTCTTACCACAAATTAAATGTTCAACGATTAACAAATTTTCTATAGGCTTGTATGCAGACTTCGGCAAAACCACGAAATTAAATATCCACGAAAATGCAAACTTTCTTTAATCCACGAAAATTGGTACCCACGAAAATAAATGAATCCACAGTATGTTATAATTTTAAGGCTTCCTTTTTACTTATACTGAAGTTATTATCTGGAAACCATCCGTCTTGGGAAGACGACGACAGGATACATACATGTATTTCAACTGCAAAAATTTCTGTGGTTGTTTAAAAATTTCAAACATGTACGATGAAATATTGTTTTAGAAATTGATAAGCCTAGATATGCCTTATAATTTTTCCCTGCATAGTTGAAGGACCATTTACACTCAGAACCGAGTCATCAGTAGGCAGCTAGTACAGATGTATTAAAACAACCTAGCATCATATTGCTAGTAGTGGTAGTAGCATTCTCGGGTAAATTTGTTCTTTTTTTTTATAATATATTTGGTTCAAATCAATATAGAATGCTTTTATCTCCCTAATACTTACATTGTAAATAGAGGTGATACTACTTTGACAAATCCTTGTACATGAGAGTTTTCTGTCAAATCTTTATTTCACAAAGAATGATTTGCATAACAATGAACTGAGCTCAAAGCAAAGTATTCAATAATACACTTAGACAAAGAGCTAAATTCAGTGATATACTTTGTACTACAGGTCCTTCATTAACATCCATCGACCAAAACCACATCTCAAAAACATTCCATACTACATGGTTGGATTCAGAAGACCTGAAAAAGACATGATTTTTTTTATCATATTTTAAGTATATACACACAGGTTTAAACTTTCTTGTGGTACAATCATTCCGTATCTAGCAACTATCAATTTGCTTCATGCACATATTGATATGTGTTGAGTTTACCTCTGTTGGAAATAAGAACACACAAACCTCCACCTAATTTTAGTCAACGGACAAAACATTAAAAACTATAAAATATTATCTAAGACTTGTCAGTGTCTATTTACCATTGCCACTGAATCAGTGATATATGTACACATAATTATGTACATGCAAGACTAAAATTATAAAGTACACTAGAACAGACACGTGGTATCGCATGTCCAAGACTGAGTTAATGTATATAACTATGTGCAAGCCTTATTTTAGGATTAGTATTTTTATCTGATAAAGTTATGCCGATTAAACGATACACAGTTTTCTCCGCTTTCAAATCTTTCTGATTGAAACCGTTGAAATTGGAACTTATCAATTATTGGTAATATTAATATTTGAAAAACAAAAGTTCCTGGAATGGAGTATTTTTTTAATCAACAGCATTGTCATATACATACATGTATTAGTTGTAAATAAAATTGAATTCTTTGATTCGCTGTTTTACGTCATGCCGGCTAACAAATTGAAAACTGTACCTATACGCCTTATTTTTAGTCCAGATTTTAGTATTTGTATTGTTACAATGTATCTTAGAAAGTCTAAACTGATTAAAATTTGACAATTTAGTAGTTTCAACCCTGTGGATATGACCCGTGTATATAGCATATTAATCCTGAATACACCGTTTGGTGGTGCACCTGTCAGACGCGGAACATACAAATAAGGTAATCGGTAACAGGTGAATATACTATTAATTTTTGGTATCGGTATCGGACTCGATCCGGAACTTCTTAATTATTGGCAATATTAATTACGTGGAAAACAAAAGGGCCTGGAGTGGTGTAATTTTTAATCTACACCTTTGTACTATATTAGTTAAATATAAAGTCGAATTCTTTGATTCGTCGTTTTTACGCGATGACGGCTGACAAATTGGACCTCGTAATTTTAGTATTATATATATATAAGACTAAAACTGACATTCAGTCTTTACGATATCTTCATTCCCAAAGTCATTTTCAAATATGACTTCATGGTAAAATAAGATTCCATATCTACAACCAATGAAAAGGAAATATCCCTCTAATAGACTAGCATTTAAATCACAGTTTTCGAAAATGGAAGCTATGTCACCGTGGAACCTAGAACAAAAAAAAAGGGAAACAATACATCTTAAATATTTCAAATGCATGTACATGAAATAATATTAATCTCTAAAATTCACCATATTGTTCCCTTTTTGTCGAGCCTTCGACTTTAGTCGAAAAAGCGAGACTAAGCGATCCTACATTCCGTCGTCGTCGGCGTCGTCGGCGGCGTCAACAAATATTCACTCTGTGGTTAAAGTTTTTGAAATTTTAATAACTTTCTTAAACTATACTGGATTTCTACCAAACTTTGACAGAAGCTTGTTTATGATCATAAGGTAGTATCCAAAAGTAAATTTTGTAAAAATAAAATTCCATTTTTTCCGTATTTTACTATAAATGGACTTAGTTTTTTCTGCGAGGAAACAAAACATTCACTCTGTAGTTAAAGTTTTTAGAATTTTAATAACTTTCTCAAACTATCCTGGGTTTGTACTAAACTTGCACAGAAGCTTGTTTATGATCATAAGATAATATCCAGAAGTAAATTTTGAAAAAATAAAATTCCATTTTTTCCATATTTTACTTATAAATGGACTTAGTTTTTTTCTGCGGAGAAACATTACATTCACTCTGTGGTTAAAGTTTTTAGAACTTTCTTAAACTATCCTGGGTTTGTACCAAATTTGGACAGAAGCTTGTTTATGATCATAAGATAGTATCCAGAAGTAAATTTTGTAAATAAATAAATCCATTTTTTCCATATTTTACTTTTAAATGGACTTAGTTTTTCTCCAGGGAACCATTACATTCACTCTGTGGTTAAAGTTTTAAAAATTTTAATAACTTTCTTAAACTATCCTGGGTTTGTACCAAACTTGGACAGAAGCTTATTTATGATCATAATATTGTATCCAGAAGTAAAGTTTGTAAAAAGATTACTCAGTTTTTTCTGTAATTTACTTTTAAATGGACTTAGATTTTCTTGCAATCATAAAATAGTACATGTAACAAGAGGAATATTTTTATTGATTTTTTCCCTCATTGTTGTTGAGTCTGCAATTTACAGCAAAAATAGGCGAGACACTGGGTTCCGCGGAACCCTTACAAATTTTTTATCTTCTGTTCGATACTGTATATCCAGTGGCGAATCCAGAAATTTTCTAAAGTGGGAGCCCACTGACTGACCTAAGAGGGGGCTCGCTCCAGTCACGATTCAGTGATTCCCTATATAAGCAACCAAATTTTTTCTCAAAAAGCAGGGCCCCCCCCCCCCCCCCTAAATCCACCTCTAGATGTCTTTCAATTACATTCAGTTTAGTGTGGGTTGATGTTTGATTGTTGTACATGTTACAATTACATTCAGTTTAGTGTGGGTTGATGTTTGATTGTTGTACATGTTACAATGAGCAAAGCCCATACCGCAGTCAGCTATAAAAGGCCCTGATAAGACAATGTAAAACAATTCAAACGAGAAAACTAACATGTCTGTTTAAGGTTACATCATCAAAATATGTAGGGTAGGTAGGTAGGTCGGTATTTTCTTTTTATTATTTTGTCCATTTTATTTTTTGTGCCATGATTTTGAATTGTGTGGTCCGAGTTGTCCATGGGGCGAGAGTTCCCCTATTTATAATGATTGGATTATTTCTTACGACGGCAATAAAATGGCTTTATAGGGTGGGTGCTCAAAATAGGATCGGTCAGGTACCCATAATCAAACATATATTTTTTTGGCCTTACCGAGAGCACCATTGAAATAATAATATACAAATCACGGATCGGATACGCATCAACTATGTAAGACCTAATTTCAACACCCCTAAACAGTGAATATTTTTATCGCAAACAGTAGAATTTTATTACATAATGTGAAATCAATCGTAACTACTCGGCCATTCTCGCTATGCAGTACAATAACGTTATTTCTTCGTGCAACCAGAAAGGCCGAGTAGTTCCGATTGAATGTGAAATGTGTGGGATTGTGCAGCACATGTCAGTCATCATGACATGTGTCCCTTCGCGGCCTTCAGTTTTGATTATAGACTAGAGAAGAGACTAAATGCGTACAAACCTGATGTCAAATGAAGATATACGGAATTTAAATAACGTTGATCCTTTAAATGTATGAAAAACAAAAACATATGACAATTGTTCACATAAAATAGATAGTAAAATTTTCCAAATGAACGTCCATTAAAATTATTAAAGTCTCTGATGAATATTTCCCGCGCAAATGTCATGGAATAGACCAAAACGAATTTTAGGTGTGAGTTGTCATTAAAAAATTCGGGTCAATGAACACAGTTAGATTAAATATATAAATATGTTAACTATATTTATATTGGTTTTTCAGAAAAGTGACTTTACCAGATTTTTTTTGTGGCAAACAACGGTAAATAGCCTATATCATCTTGACATGACATATGACAACCCCTTAAGCATAATGGTGTGTGTATGGAATAGTCCATGGAATTGTCCAAACCGATACAGGTGAAATACGTAGAATAATATTGCTGTGTCTATTGTGGACACAGCAATAAAATCAGATTTAAGATCCTTATGAGCCCGTAGTAAAGTAAAAAAAACTGTAAAAAGCCTTATTAAATAAAATTTGCTCGATTAACCTTGAAGTGAAGACTAATAAAAATTTGCGTGTATAGTGAACCCCCTAAATAAAATAATACTGTGTTCTAGACCACTTCCCCTTTCGGTGATCTACAGAAATGATTTTTTACTATATAGTATGTTAACAACTAGTTGCAGTATAAAATCTGTTTATCGCTATTTTACCTATGACGACGTTGTCAATTTCATGTCAATTTCATTTGCAACGACACGTGCCTCCTTAGTTTCTAGCGATAATTTTCCATCTCAAGCGAGTAGCATGATCACAAAAAAGATCAAAGGAAAAATAGCAAAAAAAAGACTACGAAATAGTCTATGATCATTTTTCATTATTGCTTACGAAGGCACACATTTCGTGTGTAAGATATCTTTATTTTAAATATTTTAATTAACAAAAATAAATCTATCCTTAACAGTCAACTTATTAAAGTTAGAACAATATTTTCTAGCACACAGTTATATATGATAGAAAATGAGTATCCATTCATGACACAAATTAAGTACATGGGCAGCAAAAGTACTAAAACAAGCAAAGGAGTATTTAGCCTTTCTCATTATTGGAGGGAGGGGGAGTTGGACATGAGAATGAGGGAGCACGACGGGGGGGGGGGTTGCATTTGGGAATAAGTAGAGTAAAAATAGCAGGGATAACCTGGAAATATTTTTGAACGATTCATTTTAATTGGAAATAAGAGCGAGGGGAATAGGAGTAGGGGCATTTGGAATAAGGGTAGAAAAGTATGAATGGAAATTGGAATCGGGGACCCAGCCCTGTCCACCATTTTATAATTGTGTGAGGTGCATTTTAAGAAGAACATTCAAGTGACTGTTGGTTCAATTCGTGTGTCTTAAAAATACACTTCCAGTATAGATTTCATCCACCCCACGGAATAACTAGCTTCAACTAATGAAATATTGAAGGTACGTATTTTGTCTTTCAAATAGAGATTAGCATTTAAAACGTTGGACTCCGACCCGAGTCCGAGTAAAACAGTTATAATGGCGAGGCTGTCTTTTTAAAGAATTATAAAAATGTTGTAATTAATTCATTATAGTATTAAAGTCGTATGAAACCAGCTACTTATAGAACATGTAGAATAGAATAGAATATAGAATAGAATATTTTTATTTCCAAAATTACCGGGCCTATAAAGGGCATAAAATCAGATAGTTGATTGACATAATTGGTAACAACTGCAATAATAGTCACAGAGTACATGTAAATATAAATATTTAGTAATAATTTCGATAACATATATATACTAGTCAACAATACGACTTTGGAATTACCTTAAGGTTCCGCTAAAGTCAAATTTCAGTAAAACTTTATTGTCAATTTATTAATTATTTGAGGAACAAAGATTACCATATCATATATCAAAATCTTCGTTGTGGTGTGTAGAATACATATATAACAAAATTAAACACTTCAGCATGTATATAAGTCTAATAAGTCATTCAGAATAGAGGCACACTTTGAATAAATCCACAGCATTTCCATGTACACAAAATTCTGAAAAATATGAATAAAACTATAGAGAATAGGAATTTCTAGTACAAGCTATTATTTATTTTGAATAAAATGCAACCATAAAAGCATGTTTGGCCATTAAAACTTTTCTTTCATAAAATAAAATAGTCGGCCATATTTGATAAGGAACTACTTTTTTGTGAAAAGTATGGAGGGCAATATTGTGAAAACTAGTATATATTAATATAAATGTTTTAGAAATAAAATTAACACACTATACAAACATTGATGTAAATAGAAATAGGAAGATGTTTTTTTCAAAATTACATGTTTCAAAGACTTCAGTGCTTTTAAAATTTTAAACCAGGTTTTTGAAAAAAAGGGGGGAGTTATGTTACATATATATATATAAGAACCTCATCTACACAGAATAAAAAAGTTACTTTGTTACCATGGGCACATTAAATTAATTACAGCTTCATAAATTTTAGGAAAGATAGGTATTTTGCTATTTTCCTCATCAGTACTACACTATGTCCACCCTTGGTCCCTTCATGTATTCCAACATTTAAAGTCAGATTGAAGAAATAATTCAGCATATATTCTAGAGTATATTGTTTTGTATGACCTTCTTTTATTTGCTTCAAGGTTTTGTACCTGATATTTAAAGCTTAAATCACAAAAAAAAAAAGTTTCAAATGGCTAAAGATATATATTTCCCAGGTTGGTGTTCTTTTTTATAGATTGTATATTTACCTAGTTCTGGGCAGAGTATCTATAAGTGACGTATTGCCTCCAACAAGTGCTACCAAAAAAGAATTTCTTTTCATCTGAGAATTCCAGCTTCCTGAAAGTTTCAAAGACTGTTCAGATTAAGAAACAAAAAAGTTTTAATACATACATGTATATAATTAATTAGCGCGTTTAAGTTATATTCTTAGACATTTATATAATCTTAATTCAGTAACTGTATCAGTTTATTTGCACAATCTGATCCACACCTAAATTGATTGAATGTTGATTGTTGCTTTTTTTATACATTATATATATAAAACAGATATGGGTGAAGGAATCAAGACATTACCAACTCCAAAAATGCAATACAAAAAAGAAATTGAGAGCTAACTTCAACAGAAGATATATTTCTGATCTGTTTAAGTGAGCTACAAGATCACCTCTTCAACATATGGTGCTTGCTTTGGGTATCTTTATACACAATAACCAAGTATAATCAAGTCTTTATGTCAACATCATAATGAAAAGAATGAAACATATGTCTTTGTCAGCTAAATTTTGCCAATACCACGATTTATTCTGTGCTTACAAAAATTGAAGGTACCTTTTTTCTTTTTTTTTTAACAAACTATAAAGGTCATGTGTTTCTCTGACTGTGTGACTGTTTATGATGTGTATTGATTGATAATTGCGTCTTAGATGCACGATTTTGTTTTATTCATTGTCAGTGGCTTGTAACTAGCTGTCAGTAACTGCTTGTACTTTCGGATCAGTATTTACTGTCTTTTTAGTTGTTGGGATGTACAATTAAACTCCAACATCCTCTCTGTGTTTTTGTTGGATGTATTTCTATTTGTATCCATCTGATGAGCTAAGCTTTTTTCTACTGATTTGTATAGTTCATTCTTATGTTGTATTGTTACACTACTGTCTCAGGTTAGGGAGAGTGTTGGGATCCAGCTAACATGTTTAACCCAGCTGCATTCTGTATGTATGTGTCTCCAAAGTCAGAAGCCTGTAATTCAGTGGTTGTCTTTTGTTTTAATGTGTTACATATTTGTTTTTCCTTCAATTTTGTACATAAATAAGGCCATTAGTCTTCTCATTTTATTTGTTTTAAATTTGTCGGTTCAGGGCCTCTTATAGCTGACTATGCAGTATGGGCTTGGCTCATTGTTAAAGGCTGTATGGTCATATATAGTTGTTAATTTTTGTGTCATTTGGTCATTTGTTGAGTGTTGTCTCATTGACAATCATACTACATTTTCTGTTTATACATAACTACAAAGCTAATCATGATCATTGTTCAATAATTGGAACTTTAAAAAATTACAAACTTACTATTTCAAAGTTATCATTTAACAATATCTGTAATAGTTCACAGTCACTTGCTCTTGGACAAAAGACATTATTTTGAAAAGCAGAAAACAAAATGTCAGCTGAAAAACAATAAATAAAAACAGTCATATCTCATGAATACACATTATAAGATAGACAATAGTCCTTTTAAAAAATTATATAAAATGTATATATACATCATTTTGAACATGATAAGCTCTTGATTTCTTTTTTTATTGAATTCTCTTCTTTTTTACATCTGTAATTCACAATAACTAATACAGTACCTAAAACAAAGATGACTGTGATTTAACATGAAGATGATTTCCTTACATTATGTTTTGAATTTGCCTATGGACATAACATTATTCAATTTCCAAGGACCATAACTCTGTAGATGGAAATCATTACCCGAAAGTAGGTTTTATTTTATAAAGGAACATAACTCCATGAAAGCAATATTTGTCAACATTTGAAATGGTGTTTGTGTAATTTGCAGCTTGCATTTTTTATTTAATACAATAAAATAAGGTTAATCTACGTACCTCAAATGTGTATAATGATTGATTTTTTTATTGCAGTGCAGATCATTGGTCATAAACTGTAAATGAAATTCCTCAGTCAACAATAAGGTGAAACTGATTGTGATACAATAATTGCAATTTTATCACAAGGTCTATAATAATCCAAGTGTTCATCAAATATAACAGCCTTCATTATACACTTATTTCAGATTCAAAAGTTGAAAACAGATAGGCAATTCCAAATCCATCTCACAGGAAATCATAATCAGTCATGTCAGTACAACCTTCAAATAAAATATTGAAATATATGAAATAATTGCAATGCATTATCAAAAATATATGTTGAAGTTCATTTGAAACATTCAAATTGCAATTTGATGAGACAAAATTTACCATCTACAATAAACAGGTATTGAAATTTTTATCATGGTATCTTCTTTATGATATCCTAAATAAAAGTAACAAATATCTATAATAGTTTATTTAAGAATTGAATGCTTCTTTTTGTAAATTTATTGGGGTGTAAAAGCGTTGACCAAAGTACATTTTGTATGAAGCGCGGAAGCGCTTCATTCTACAAATGTACGCACGATCAACGCTTTTACAACCCTATAAAGTTACAAAAAGAACCATTCAATACTTATAATTACATTTTTTAGCTATGGTCATGAAAACACGAATTTTATATGTTTTATTATTTAATTCACCTGTGTACTTTATTGTTGGAGCACGTGATATCATGAGTGAAAGTTGTATTGAGCAATGCAACTGCTTACGGAATAACACGGGATGTGCAGTTAGCCAATCAGAATAAAATATTATAATGAAACATACATCTAATGTAATTATTTCATAATATAAATGACTGATAATGTAGAACTAGAAAATATATTATGAAAGAATCAAATCTTGCTCTCACAATTTTTGGATGACCATCCGTACTACATGAAATGAAATAAGAATGTGTCTCAATGATTCCAAACCTCCTGCTGTGTTACTTTAAAACTGTTCGTGGGATATTTCTAAAAGTCAAACATGATATGTGTTTTATGGTTATTGTCGCAATTTTTGTAAAATGTTCATAATATTTGGTTCAAACAAAGTAAAGTTTATATACAGCTGAAACTAATTTCAAGTCCTACAAAGTGTGGTACAGACAGACGGACAAAGGTAAAACATAAATCTCTGCAAGCAAAACAGTGGGGCATAGTAAAAACACTTGATGTCAGCAATATGTCATTATTTTAAATCAAAAAGAAGATAAACATCAGGAGGATATAAATCCTCCATTGTGTACATGTAATGTGCATATACAAAGAAGTCATACACTAGTTTTCCAGATATATAACGAAATTTCTTATGTACAGAGTTTTCTCTCAGTTTTCATTACTTTATAATTGGCGGCTTTAAGGCTTAAAAAATTATACTTCCTTAAGAAATTTATAAATGATGTGCTACAAACAGAAAATAGCTCACCCTTATTTCAATAATGGCGAGATAAAAATGTGCATACCTGGCATGTATCATAAGTCACAAAATTGAACAGAACCAGAATGATAATCTGCAACTAAATGGTCAATTTCATAAACATCATCATCTCCATCAAACAACACTTCATAGACTGCATTCAATTTTCCATCTGTCCCTTTAAGTAATGAAACAACTGTTCCTTTGTACCATTCCTTATGGTTTGCATCCTCGTCAATTATCCACTGTTGTTTAATGCTACGTCCAACAAATTTGGTCTGTTTCTGCCTTCCTCTCCTAAATTAAAAATCACTAACTAAATTAAAACAACAAGTTACTTAGATGTTCTTTTAATATATAAAATTGAGATTGGAAATGGGGAATGTGCCAAAGAGACAACAACCCGACCATAGAAAAAACAACAGCAGAAGGTCACCAACAGGTCTTCAATGTAGCGAGAAATTCCCGCACCTGGAGGCGTCCTACAACTGGCCCCTAAACAAATATATACTAGTTCAGTGATAATGAACGCCATACTAATTTCCAAGTTGTACACAAGAAACTAAAATTAAAATAATACAAGACTAACAAAATATCTATTTTTAAAAAAGGTATACATGTACATTGTATGTCTTGTATTAGATATTTAGATGCAATACATATCTCATCTATATAGTAAGAGAGATGTACTATATATTGTAAACGTACTAATGACTTACATAATACAAAATTGTGTTTTTCGTTTTGTACATACATGTGGTGTACAAGACAATCACATGATCATTTCCCAACATGATTTTGGGTTTTAACTATATATATATATATATAATTATGTTTATATTGAAATGGTATAAATTAATTAATATTTATATGAATATGGGTAAATGTACATCTTTAATGTACATTGTACCACTTTTTAATAATGAATATATTGGAAAAAAATTTAATAAAACAACAATTGTCAAATATCTTATTCTTGTCAAAGAAACACACCAATCTTCCGTGATGTGTTGTGTTTGTTTACTTGGGTTTAAGAACAAGAGGTGACCTCTCGATAGCTTGTTATGTTCTCTACTATTGGATCATGTACCTTTTTTAAGAAAAATGTAACTTTTGGATGATGTATTTTTCTCAGTAAAATGTAACCGCTATCTCAAAATTAATCTATATGTATTGTGAACACAAATACTGAAACAGGTTTGACATTTGGTAAGATGTATTGGTATGATATGTAGATGTGCATACTTCAATAACATTTTGAAATCAAAATCATGAAATTTTGTAGGATTATGGGAAACTAGCTAGATATAATATAATATTACATACGTTAGCCTATTTTGTGCAGGTTCTTTAGCTTGAGTGTTGGCTGTTTCAGAGTCTGATGAAGTGTCTGGTCTTGGATTCTGTTTTTTCGTCTTTCTTCTATTCGTTGAAGCTGATGTTATCTTTCTCTTTCTTTTTATACTGGTTTTGGAATCAACAAACTGAAATTATAAAAGTTGTATTATAAGAATATTCCATTAATATACTCAGTGTTTCATACCAGCACCACACACAATGATAATGTCAATATAATTGGTTGTGAATAATGAAAATAAAAGCTGAATGATTGTCAAATTTGGTTTGTTGCATAGTGAAAATCTTTACAATATAATAGACACCCCTTTTGATAAAAAAAAATGTTTCCCTTTCATCCTGAGATCTTGAAAATACAGTGAACTTGTGTGTTTATACCACTATTTTAATTAATAGGCAAACAATGTGATTTTTGGTGAAAAATCTTTTCTAGTAGGCTTTTTTTTGCCGTTAAAACTTTTAGAGTTGTGAGGCAGCTATATTTTTGGGCTCTAGGACATCAAGGTTTATATATATGTTGAAAATAATTAAGGAGTATAGAAAAATTATACAACCTATTTCACCTCCTCTCATAATACATGTAATATGAATTTTTTTTTAAATACAAATAATAATAATTATATATATATATGTTTTCAATTATAATCATGATAATTGAGAGTGTATTGAATTACCTACTATAATGAATATTGGAAGATTGTCCTTCTCAATACATGCAAATGACAGAGGCTGACAATTACAAAATGAATCAAATACCTGTATAAATATAATTGGAAGATGTTTCTTCTCAATACATGCATGACAGAAAATGACATACATGACATAGGCTGACAATTATATACAATACCTGTATACATGTAAGATAATTGGAAGATGTTTCTTCTCAATACATGCATGACAGAAAATGACATAGGCTGGCAATTATATACAATACCTGTATAAGATAATTGGAAGATGTTTCTTCTCAATACATGCATGACAGAAAATGACATAGGCTGGCAATTATATACAATACCTGTATACATGTAAGATAATTGGAAGATGTTTCTTCTCAATACATACATGACAGAAAATGACATAAGCTGACAATTGTATACAATACCTGTATAAGATAATTGGAAGATGTTTCTTATTAAAAAATACAATACCCTGATAAGTTCATTAAATCAAATGTTGTTCCGTAAACAACTGAATTTTAAACAAGGCTGTTTTTGGATTGATTTCAAACTTAATATTGAACTCACCCATATTCCAGGTTCTCGAATGCCTGGGCTCTTTCCTTCTCGTGGTGAGGCAAGTTCAGGTAAAAGTGCCTTAGTGAAGAAAGCTTTGAGTTTTGGTAGTAGAGTGTTCTCCCAAAGGTCAACATCTCGATAAATTCTCTGTATAAACATCTGATATGGATTCAGTGTACGCACAACAAAGTCTATCCATGGTTTGTGACAAACATTCAGAAGGCCATGGCATTGGAAAAAATAAGGGTGATTTTCCTTCAACTTCAAATTTCCATTGATAGTAATCAGGCAGAAATTGTTTGAATTAGCAGCTTCAAAAAGGTTGATTGGTTTTGAATGCAAAAGGTTTTTTATTTCAATAAGTCCAGTGCCGTCAGTTGATGATGTAACAATCCCGTCTGGACTAGCAGCTAAAAATTTGTTGGTTGGGTGAATAACAAGACCAGTTTTATTCACATAGATATTCTCATTATCTTCTGCTTTCTTAAGCTTATATTCCTCTATGGTGGTATCTTCTTGTAGAATGCCATTTCGTGTATGTCTATTTCCTTTGAATTGGGAGTACAGCAAATTACGGACAAATTTATTTATAGGTAAAGATGGGTTTCGTCTAATGATGGAGCCAAAGTTTGAAGCAGTTATTCTTTTATGACGTTCAGAATGCCAAAGACCAGATTGAGACTGTTGAACTGTTGATAGTGTAATTTGTTTACATTGATCTGCCGAAAGATTGATGTGTGTATCCAAAAAATCATTCTGAAGTTTTTCAAGCGCTGTGGTAGATACATCAGTAGTAACCTCAATGGCATCTGTACCATACGATTGTCTAGCTTTCCTTGTAGTGCAGCCTTTCAGAGATGAGATTTTTCGTTTCCACCTTTTTTGTTTGACATCTGGCTTTGATTTGTGCCGAATGGAATTTTTAAGCATCTGTTCGTTACGTTTGTACCTAGCTGTAAAATGTTTTCCTGGTTCTGTTGCTGTACACGTTTCCCAAGCCTGACATGACCACTGCGGACCTAAATTCATGCGAAGAGCTCCTCCATAGCATCTTGCATGCCATGACCTACGGTTACAAAGGTTATAGACCTTTCCTCCATCAAATTTGGTTCGGATGTGCATCCAACTCTCTGCCAGGTTAGTTGTACTGTTGCTGATAAGGCGGTCAGATTTCTCAGCTATTCTGTTAAGCAAGGTCAAGACATCCTTAATTATATGTTGTTCTACATTACTGTACTGTATGGTTGTACCAAGTCTGGACTCTTCCTGGGATGCCAAGGACGATCCTTCTGACCAGAAATCTATCTGACAATCTAAAAGATCTGGTTCATCAGAGTTTTTTACTATGGTGGGTGAAGATGCTGTTGAATGATCAGAGTTTGATGAAGTACATGTATTAATATCAGATGATGTATCTGTTTGTTGGGTTTTAGCGCGGCAGAAGTCAGAACAGTGATCATGTTGACCAAAAACATGATTGACCGAGTTTATGATGTCATGGCGAAGTCGTTTAATTGCTGTTGATACATCTACTGTTTGTTCTTTTAGTTCTTTTGACCTAAAGCGGATGGCACATCTTAATGCACTAACCAGGCGCACTCGCGTTGTTTTAGACAAATGATGTCTCCCTTTGTACAGTGGGTTTTCAGTAACCATCTTTTCCAAGTTGGAACGATAACATTTACATATATGGTTGGCGCATTCCTCCTTAGTTACCTGTCTTCCCCACCCTGGCACTCCTTCCCTGATAGTTGCAAAAACAGAAGAGTCCCCATCGCCTACCACTCTCATGTACCGCAAACCATGTTTTTCTTCTGCCTGTTTAAACCCTTCTAAAATAATGTCACTTTCCATGGACTGGCTGTCTTTGTCCCAATTCTTAAAGCATGTGTGGGGTTTATTGTCATTCTGACCACAAATATAGCAGTATTTATTCCGAACACCTATGTGTAGCAGTTTCTTAGTTTCTTTCCCAATTATTATAGCAACCCCACCTGCAGCGTTATAGGAATGCTTATGAGTCCTCTTTGACCAACCTCCATCTACTATTACTGTAATAGCAGGAACCTCATGATGGTAATCATTCCTATCAATTGCCAAACGTCTTTCTTCCTGACCCGCTAGCATCATCTCCCGTTCTAATATAGAGTGCCACCATTTCCCAATGTCAGTTTCAATTGATGTAAAAGTTGGCTGAGACAAACCAGGTGAATTCAATGTGGCCATTAGTTCATTCAGATGTGCTGGGCCATTGCCAGTGACCATACTACCCCAAACAGCACGCACATTGACGTCGTAACGTTTTGAACCAGGGACCTTGGGACTCGTATCAAATTTAAATTTCTTGAAACACCCTTGGCACTCTGCCATCATCACACTGGCTAAACCTAACGATCTCACCTCTGTCTGTAGCTTGATAGGAGTTTTTCCTTCAGACGAAACCTTCATTGCCTCTACACATAAACATACATGCATTGTTATTTCAGACACATGTGATTGCAAACAGTCTAAGTTCATCATTCTGTAACCTTTTGGACTGAGGTCTTTAACTTTGAGTATCCTCATTCTGAAGTTATCACCATAGGAAAATGCGGTATAAATAAGGTGTTTGACATATGTTTTTTCAAAGTAGTGCCATAGAAATTATGTATTTTCTTTATCTTTATCTTCAAAATGTCTTTTTTGATGTTTCTAGATTTTTTTTTAATTCTGTAAATAGGTCTCCCTAAATGCCTCCCTCTCCTTACTCTGCTATGCCTACCCAGACTTCTACCAAACACTCTATTCTTTTTACTTTTACTGCCCATAATAAATTCTTCTTTGATATTGTCAACACATGTAGTGGCTTCCTTTTGTCAACCTTGCTTTCCATACACGGTTTTTAACATTTTTAAATATAACTTTATTTTCACTTACCTTGGTTGCAATGTGTTTCTTACCCATATTTTTACCATTCATATTTCCATGATTTAAATAATTATTTAATTTAAAAGTAATACAAACTCACCAAAATGACACACGTGTAAACATGTCTGTTTGGTCTACATTGTATTTATTTTTCCGTTAAGAACTTAACTGTGATATCTGATGATTGTTTTTTAGAGATATATATGTACTAAACAAGTATTTCAATATATAGGATCAATTCCTTACCAATCAAAGTTCACCGATTAGACAATAAACTGACATTTTCCCAATGTTTACTTCACTTGATCAAAAGATCAACCGTAGTTCTTCAAACCGGAAGTGATTTCTCTCATATAGTTATTTCTTTCGCATCAAAATTTAATGATTAAATCGATTGTTTAATGTCCAAAAACTTAATTCACCTGAAATATATAATAAAAAATATCAGTACACTCATTCAATTTTAAAAAAATGCTATTTTTGTTATATTCGAAAGTGCGGTGTGATATCAGATCATGAAATTCTACTTTCGTTTTCAGAAGAATCACAGAACACCCAATTCAACAGTTTATTTTATTGTGTAAATGGTAAAAAATGTTTTTAAATTACAGCTAAATATTCTCATACACATATGAATTTGCAAGTCATAAAGTGTCAAGGGAGATCAAGCAAATTAAACAGTTGTAAATAGTAAAAATTCAATCATACAACAACATTGTAAAAATGGCGGCTATCCAACAGCGTGGGACACTCTGTTATTCTTAACATAATAGAAAGACAGATGACTTTTAGCAAGTTTTAGGTATAGCTCGACCTGCATTGAAACATAAAGAATACTCGGTGCCAATTTTGGGTGATATAACATTGATTTAAGAATGTTCTATTTTTTGAAAAAATGTGTGTTGTGAAGATGCATTTTCAACTTTTAACATTGGAATAGTGTATTTAATTTTAAGGTTTGATACAAGCCCTGCATGGTCCCACAAATAATGGTAAAAATTTTATAATTTGACAAAATTTCAGCCCTCAGTAATTTGTTTAAGGTACAAAACATGTACATTTGGTAATTGCACCACCAGATTGAAATTTTGACTTTAGCGGAACCTTAATGTGGTGACACGCAACATTGACTCTTTAGGTAAAATTAAAACCGAACTAAAAAATCTTAAATTGAATTCAAAAGCCCAAGTACCAAAACATTATGACTTTGGCAATCGTAAACTCAATATTATATTGACACAACTTAGGTGCTCAGCTTCTTTTTTGAACTATGATCTTAACAGAGTCAACATTCAGATCCGTCTTGTAGTTGTGGTGCTAAATTCGAAGATTCACGTGACGTCACTTCTTTTTTTATTGTCCTAATTATTCGAATATAAGAACCAAATTATTTAATAATCTACATTGGTTACCAGATAACTCTCTACTTAATTTGAACACCTTAACCTCCGGCGATAAGTCTTTAAGTAATGTTGAAAATGAAAGAATTGTAAAGAATGTATATGAGTTTATTAAAGAGTCTAAGAGGTTTCTAATTGTGTAATGTAGAACATAATAAAGTGCAAATACATGCATATAGTGTATTACCACTCACATCATCACACACCATCTTTTCAGAGTTCAAATATTTTATATATATATATACATAATGTATTGTTTGTATGCATGCTTTGTAAATATTCTACTGTTATAAATTGTTATGGGAGAAGACTTTATAAGTTTGATTAGATTGTGTCTCATCCCTTTTGCACATTTATACAAATAAAATATGTTTAAACTAAGTCAACAAAAGAAGTGATACATGACTTTAGAATAAAATTTATCAAAATGTATTAAAACTAAAACAAAATGAGATACACTATTTTCAAAAGCTTTCATTTGCAATGTATGCACATGTGATAATGAAAATCAAAACATTTCGGAAAGTAACTAAATTCCGTGTAAACGATCAGTAGGGTGCAAATAATTTTTGCGGAAAGTTGGACACAAAATCGACACACAATTTTCTAAGTACCAAAATTAATTTTCAAATTTGTTTAAAAATATTCAATATGCTAATCAAGTTATGTTCATGATGTAACTAATGGGTTGAAATATTGTTTTTTTAAATTTTGGGTAAAAAAGGTGGGTTTTTTTAATCTAAAAAAATGCAAAAAAAAAGAAAAAAATGTTTTCGTCTCAAATCAATGTTTTAGATATGAAAACAACACACTGTAAATTTGGAACCTTTTTGGATTAGTTTTAAGATTGTTAGCATTTTTTTTTTAATTTCACTTTACACATACTGTCAGTAGACATGTTACGAAAAGGTACATTCACGACGCTGAGGTTGTCAATTTACACTTTAAATGTGGGGACTATGTCAAAACACAAAAGATATTAGCTGTGTATACATTGGATATCATTTTAAAACTGTATTGATTCTTTGGAGGCAATTTATTATAAATATTCCGTATGGAACGAATATTCAATAACATTTGAACAATAAGAAATATAAGTTATAGTTATTGACCAAGCAAGTCGGTATATGTCATTTAATCTGCACAACACGAGATGACCCAATAACCCGAACGACGTAGGAGTTCGGGTTATTGGGTCATTTCGTGCTGTGCAGATTAAAAAACATATACCGATTTGATTGGCCAATAACTGTTTTAACACATGACGTAATCAATTTACGTGAACGTTTCAGAAATGTGGACGTTATTCTCCAATCCACGGGTCCTAGGAAAGTTTCTTGTAGGGTAAAGAAAGGGGGAAATACGACTTTGGTAAGTTTTAAATTAATTTTTTTTTTATATTTAGACTCATTCTAAAATAGCGATTTAATGGTATATGTTTTTAAATCGTTTCCGTTAATTTATTCCCAATTTTTATTTAATTGGTGACGATTAAGAATTTGATAAATTGTGTACTTTCAAATCGGTGTATGAAAAAAAAACATAACTGCAAGGGTTGTTGAGTTTAAATAAGATTAATTGCTTTTGAATATCTTTCCCTCAATGATATGCTTAAAAGAACCGAGGAAGATGTTGTAATACCTAAATTTAAAAGGTTAAATAAACAGAAAATATGTTTCTCTAATTTTTGTGCTATTTTCACATTTCCTGACCGGTGTGAGAAAAATATTTCTCCTCACTAGTGAAAAATCTGTTCTCGGCAAATGATTAGTCGAAATTTGATTATGACGTCAAAATGTTTTGTTTCTTCTCAATTTTCCTATTGTGACGTCATGAAAAAAGGCGACCTTGCCTGATGACGTCGCATATAAAGAGCACAATTTTCTGAAAATCTTTGAAAAAGAACGATAAAAAGCATTAGAGAAACAGATTCCGACACTATAACTCGTGTATTACGATATTTCTCCACTCTCGACAGTTAAATTTTATTATTTAAAGGGCTCGGCAAGCCTCGCGCTTTAAATAATAAAATTTAACTGTCTCGAGTGGAGAAATATCGTAATACACTTGTTGCAGTGTAAGAATCTATATTTCTCTTTCAAAACCTTTTACTCCCCGCACCCCCCCCCCCCCCCCCCCATTTCTTTTAATCTACTGTATTACTTTTTAAGACACGTCCATCTAAATGAAGTCTGATTGATCTCCAGCTAATCACCCAGTTTTAAAACAAACTTTAATATGGTCCTCATTAAATCCGATCCAAATATAGTCTCTTTATAGGAATAATTATTCAAAATTCGTTCAGATGGCGGATTCGGGGGTGGGGGCGAAAGGGTCGTTTACCCTTGGATTGGACAAAGTAGGGTGTTTTAGCTTAAAATCGTCAATATTGTCTTTAGTCTCGCTACACTCGGTGATATTTATGCCCCACCTACGATAGTAGAGGGGCATTATGTTTTCTGGTCTGTGCCTCCGTTCTTCCGTCCGTCCGTCCGTCCGCTTCAGGTTAAAGTTTTTGGTCAAGGTAGTTTTTGAAGAAGTTGAAGTCCAATCAACTTGAAACTTAGTACACATGTTCCCCATGATATCATCTTTCTAATTTTACTGCCAAATTATAGTTTTGACCCCAATTTCATGGTCCACTGAACATGAAAAATGATAGTGCGAGTGGGGCATTCGTGTACTATGGACACATTCTTGGTTTTTTTAATTTGATAGAATAACGCCCCTTTCAAAATCCGGGAACCGCCCCTAAAGGTAAAAATAGATTTGAACTGTGCGGTATATCTGAGGTAGTTAATGCACACCTTTGATGTGCATTATCTAAATTATAGCACAGTAAGAACAAAGAGATTTTACTCTTGCCATGTGTTAAGAAACAGATATTTATAAATTCTTTAATATTTCAAAGTTTAAGAAACTCTAATGCAAAAAAGTTTGGAAGAAAAGGTGGGCAGGTAAATGTGGTAGATGTGCAGAGCAGAGGATACATTTGGTTCATACTTATGTGAATTCTTCGGCAAAGCTGTATATGAATGACTAATGGGTAATCTTTAGGGCATGCAAGCCCTTTTAAAATAGACCTTGCAAATATAGTTTTATCATCTTTTTTATACCTACTCGGGATATATATAAATAAATTGTGACGATTATTTTTATATACTTTGTTATGAAAAGCAACAAAAGAAGTGACCAAATGTATTTCGATCAAGTTTTTTACATCCTAATTTTTTATCTGACGTGGTCCATTTTATAACACATTAACACGATTTTTATACGATTCAACAAAGATATGTTGCATTTTAGAAAGCCGGTCTTTCCTTTATTGGAGATACAAATGCTATCTCTAAAACCATGTGTACCTATTGGTAATTTACGAAGGTACCAGTAATTTTTTCCGAGAGTTTGTGTGTATGTGTGAGTGTGGGTGGGAGGGGGTGTTGAACTGCAACATTGGGCGCTCACAAACATGTTAACTTTAACCCTGTCATACTTTTAATTGGACCAGGATTAGAGTTAGATTTCACGCAGAACTCTGTCATCTTAGCGGATAAAATTAATCCATTTCGATCGCCCCTCGTTACCCTCCACATACGCCATCAACTAAGAGCTAAATCACGAGCAAAAAGAAAAAATGTAAAGAAAAAAAAATGAACTTGCGTATATCAGAATTTCGGGTATATGTCGAACACGCTATAAGGGACTGAAAAACTTTCAGATTTATTGAAGGCGTAATGAGATACCCGAGATAGAAAAAATCAACAAGACTGCAGAGCACTATAATACGGGATTAGTGAGGCGGCACATTTAATTTTTCAGGAACTGTAATAAAACAATAAGACTAATATATAAATGGCTTACTATGTAAATATTATCAATCTATATTTAACTCTCAGTCCCCCTGTTTTCCGGTCCACTCATTCCTGCACGCGTACAACTTTCACGTCTTATAATCGCCAGCAATGATAGCAAAAAAGCGATAGCAAAAAAGCAACTGTCATATTCGATATTATTGTATAGCAATATAATATTTCCCACAGAACGTAACCAAAAGTTAGCGTGCAATAAATTCTATTATAATATGATCTTCTAGATATTGTGATTGAAATAAATCAAGAATCACATGAATTAAAGTTTGCCTGTTTAAATCTTTTAAATCAATGTTTTGACACCGTCCCCACATTTAAAGTCTAATTTGTCAACCTCAGCGTCGAGAATATACCTTTTCGTAACATGTCTACTGGTAAATCAATTGATAATGTTTACATTTTAACGATTTCTTGTGGGGCCGGCCGAACTTTGCTTTACAATTAAACAAAAAAAAACTACAGAATTGATGGCAAACATTGTCTTTATCTTTAAATGAGAGGTTGACATCATTAGTTGGAACTTCTGTTTTTTTAAATTGTCGTTTAATGTAAATTTTATCAAAAAACTTGAATTTCGACAAATGCTTGACGTCATGAAAGCAAAAAAAAAATTTTTTTTTAAACGGATTTATATTTCCATGGTCATTAAATATTACTACCTTCAATGTTGGTCCTATAAACAGAAAAATTCATCTTTATCATTGTTAATTTGAAAAAAAGTCGTGTATCGTTTCTTTTGTTGACTAGTACTATATATGTTATCGAATTATTGAACCAGTGCACTGGTGCATGCTTATATCATGTATATGATCTTACATATTTAATAACTTAATTACATGCCCAGTGGCGTAGCTTGCATGTATGCTCAGATGCTCAAGCATCCACATCATTTTGACAAAAAAAAATAAAAAAAAACAAAAAAATAGCAGCAGTACAACTCAGAAGTATCCAAATGTAACAAGGCTGAGGATATGAGGATAAAGTCCAGTCATTGTCGAAGCAGTATGCCTGGTCTTTCATTCAGGATAATTAAGTTTATGTAAACCGCAAAATAGTGTTTCAAGTTAACTTTTGTTCGTAAAAAAAGTCTACGTAATCGGTTAATTAAGGCAAGCGGAGAGGATGATGAAATGCAGACCCGTGGACATGTTTCCTCTGAAATTGAACTTAGTGGAGTGATGGCTTCCCATTTGACTATAGCAACTAACAACTAAAACACCATATCCTGATATCGTTTCTTGTGACATGGTAAAAGACGTGATAAAAAAATCAATTTGTAATATATCGTGATAATTCATAGGCTTATGGATTCCCGTTTCTATCTAGGTTCAAATTCTAATTTTATTTTCAATTTAAGGACAAAGTTCCAATGTTCCCCGCCATGCACTTTACATGTCATATTTTATCTATCAAAGGGCAAGGAATAAGGGAATAACTAAAAAAGCACTTTTTTCTTTTTCTTTTTTCTTTTCGATATCTTAAGAGAAATAAAAGCTTCACAGCTAATGAAATGGGATTTCCATTACCATTTATATTTCAAAGGGTCATAACTGGTTAAATATTTGATTACGACTTATTTTCGAAAAGTGTCAAAGACATATTGCTGATGATATAAGTTTCACTAAATCTGGCAAGAATTGTACACATGAGAGTTCTAACAAGACCGGACGGTCGGACGCCCGGTATTGTTATGTCTCCTGCAACGCGTTTAGCTAAGTACTAGTAATAAAAAATAAAAAACCCAAGGTTGTAGACTCAACTTCCTGGAAAGAAGAGTCACTTCAGTTCCTATGTTCCGAAGTTCCTTAATTATACAAAAGTGCCGCTGTAATGAGGTCCGTTTTTGATATGTCAAATATAAGATTGAGTGGGAAAATATAAATATATGAATTGGTGGGTATTTTGAATTTTAACAAAAATCTATCTAGTGTCGGACTATGGGGGAGTACATGTGCTTAAATAAAAAATAATTTTCTGCATAAAAAGGTTAAAAAAAAAAATTTGCCTCGCTCCGCTCGGCGAAACATCCACATCATTTAAACCCTGGCTACGCCACTGATGCCCATTATGTATGTTTTTCATATTTCTTTCCACAGGCACTTGTTTCTGTCAATTTAGGGTTTACTACCCATACCCATACGAGATCGTACGAAATATCATTTTTTTTGTGATATTGCGTACGGGTATGGATATATATAAACCTCATATTGACAGAAACAAGTGCCTGGGTTTCTGTCACGTCGATCTATAACTTTTTATCGACAAATAATATTTCATTCAGCGGTTGTTGATCGCAAACTTTCAAGTGAGTTGCACAAGTTTACCGGATTTCGGTTGACAAACGACAAACATGTACAGGAAATATTAATCGTTATAAGTTATCTCCCCTTTGTTTATGAAATGCATTATTTCAGCCTATTCATGTAAAAAAATATCAAAATAAGATGTTTAAATAAAATTTGAACATATAAAATTGAAATATTAATTAATTTTTGTTCTGTATTTATTATAAATAGCAAAACTTTGTAATATAATGATTTAATATGGACCATTAATAATAATTTATTAAATTACGTATAGATAATAATATCTACATTTAATATTTAACTTATATACCAAAAATCTATTTGTGCTCTCACGCCCACATCATAACGATTGGGTCAAATACAAAACAATGTAAATCAAGTCAATAGCAATGGCAATGGAGAAGTACCGTGAACTAGTTAGTGACATGGTAATAGACAGTGTCGTTGCCAAGTTTGTTGACCCGTACCCTCATTTGAACGTTAACGCCAAGGAAAAAATATTATGCTTTTCACGATATATACCAGTCTTTAGTATCAAATTGTCCGAAAACAGCTTAATAGTTTTCAAAGGTACCAGGATTACAATTTAGTATGCCAGACGCGCGTTTTGTCTATATATTAAAGACTCATCAGTGACGCTCATATCAAAATATTTATATATAAAGCCAAACAAGAAAACGAAAACGAACTTCCCGATAAATTTGCGGACTTCTTCATGAACAAAATAAAAACAATTCGTGATTCTCTGAGAGACTTTGACGATTACAAACCATTGTTCAAAGACGTTTCGTTATTTACATCATTTAAAAATCTTTCAGAAGACGAAGTTAAGACCATCATAAATAAATTGCAATGTAAATCATGCGAACTTGACATTTTGCCTACGAAAGTACTTAAATCGTTCCTTAGTGAATTGTTGCCTGTTATCACAAAGTTAGTTAACTTGTCTCTTAGTCAAGGCGTCTTCCCATTAAGATGGAAGCAAGCGGTAGTCAGGCCTCTGCTGAAAAAGGCTGGTCTTGAACTAATTTACTCAAATTATAGACCAGTAAGCAACTTGTCTTTCCTGTCTAAATTAATTGAAAAATGTGCGCTATATAGACTGAATGAACACGTGAAAGATCATGATCTCCTTCCCACAAACCAATCTGCGTATCGTCAATTCCATTCGTGCGAATCGGCCCTTCTACGACTCGTTAATGACATACTCGATGGGATGGAGCATCAAGAAGTCACCGCTATGATCGCCGTTGATTTAAGTGCAGCATTCGATACTGTAGATCATAGTATTTTTATAAAAGTACTCGAATATCAGTACGGTGTAAATGAAACCGCACTTAAATGGATCGATTCCTATTTGAGACCTCGAAGCTGTCGTGTAAATGTCAGCTCTACAACATCATCAGAGCGACAACTTGAGTGTAGCGTACACAGGGAAGTTGCTTACTGAGGTCCCTGGTTTTATTTAGTCTACGCCGGAACTCTATTCGACATTATTCCACCATCTATTACTGTGTACGGATTTGCCGACGACCATAATGCTAATAAACGTTTCGTGCCAACATTAACGAATGAGATGGATGCAATTCGTGACTTACAGGACTGCGCTGTTCATACAAACACCTGGATGAACAGCAACAAACTAAAAGTGAACAATGCGAAAACAGAGTTTATTCTCTTTGGCAGGCGACACCAACTCTCTAAATGTCAGACAAAAGAAATAATCATTTGTGGAGATGTTATAAAATCAAAAACATGTATACGGTACTTAGGAGCTTTTCTGGATGAGACTCTAAACTTCAAAGACCATATTACTAAAAAACGTAAAACAGCAATGATGAACTACTACAAAATAAAGTGCATAAGATCCTATCTATCGAAAGAAGCAACTGAAACGTTGGTCTTATCTTTGGTTAAATCACATTTAGATTATTGCAATGTTATACTTTTTGGAATTTCACAAACTGATTTATATAAATTGCAACGTATACAGAATATGTGTGCCAAACTTGTGTTAAACCGTTCTAAGTATGATAGTGCCAAGCAGGCATTGTTTGACTTACACTGGCTTCCGATCAAAGCCAGAATTACATTCAAAATCTTAACATATATGTACAACTGTCATGTAGGTAATGCACCGTCATATTTGATCAATTTGATAAATCCTCAAGTGTCGAAACGTTCATTAAGGTCGTCAGAGTCATCTATTGGTTGTTATGCAGTCCCATATAACAAAAAGAAAACTTTTTCAGATAGAAGCTTTAGTACTATTGGGCCAAAACTGTGGAATGAACTAGGTACAAATGTAAGAAACTCTGAATCTTTGGATACTTTTAAATGTCGGTTGAAAACATTGTATTTCGAAAATTATTTTGAACTTTTCTGACTTTTTTCTTGTGTATCACAGTGTATATTTTCAATTTTTGGTATAGTACATACATATTGTATTTTTTTGTATAGTATTTTTGTATTTTATATGTCATTTATGTACAACGCCATTGAATACATATTGTATATGTAGAAATAGGCGTTTAATCAAGTTTTCATGTTTCATGTTTCAAGAACAAAGTTGAGTTGTATATAATTTTAAACGATATTCAATAATCAGGAATTAAGCCTTCCTTTCAAAATTCTAAATCCACCCCTAATAATTACCTGCATATTTGTAGATATGTCTTGTTGTCAGAGATGAACCGACAGATTTCCTGCTGATACATGTACACAAAAAGTACATGTATAGCACGCAATGCTTCCCTCCTTTGGTATTTAACATTAGGGGCGAATCCAGGATTTTTGAAAGGGGCGTAATTCCGTAAAAGGGATTTTATATAGACAAATTTTGGACGCATTACTATATGTTAACAAACATGTTAATCGTGAAAACATAATATAATTATTATTATTTGGCCATACAACGGGGGGCGTACGCTGTCAACACCCCCTTGTCTACCTGAATCCGCCGCTGAACATATTTGTTCGTTTTGTTACGTTGTTTATGTCAGTATAACTCGAATATCTAATCATGGTATTTAAGATATAGATATCTTACTTCGTTATGCTTAGAACATGTAGAGGACGAGTACACGAGTTATGATAGATCTGATTTTTTTACAGTAACAGGCGCTATTCTCGTCTCCTTTTTAATTGGGGGCATATTATTGTTTTACCCCTTTCCGTCCGTCTGTCCGTCCGTCCCATTATGAGTATATAGTTATTCTGCATAACTTCTCCTACAGTTTAAATCCTAGGAAGTTTGTACTTTGCAGTCTGGTTGTTCATACTATGAAGGTGTGCATGTGGTCAGGGTTTTGATTCTTCGATGATTAATATTTGCTCTTTTGGGAAATAGTTTAACTTTGTCATTTTTTTGGTGTAAGCCTTAAAATTTAACAGTTATAGTTATCAGCTGGTTATTGCACTCTATTGTGCGATACCATTAATTGTGTCTCCCAGACACTATAATGTATCAAAGAAATTCCTACATTGACTTTGTTACAATACAATACGCTACGCGCGTTATTCAGTGTGCTCCAAATTTTTTGTTATTTCTTCATAGACAGAAAAAATATTACAGTCATTCCTTAAATAGATGTGACGATATGTGTATATATATATATATCACGGTTACTATGTGTATAATATGTCTCTGCCTCCGTGATGAAGAAGTCTTGTGAAAAGGACGTCGTACGTTTTTACCACTGTACAAAATAGTGAACGACCTAAACATCATATTCAATTTGATACCAAACCGTACCAAGAACTTCAAACAAAAAACAACTGAACATTTTATCAGTGAATACTGACTTTTACAAATTTAAACAATGTTCTCTCTCATTGCAATTAAATGTAATCCGGGATACAAGTTAACTTAAATCGAGGGAAACATAAACTGTAAAGGGAAAACCGTGCAGGAAACAACAGAAACACAGAGTTGCAACAAAAAACAAACGACAAGACAATATACATAAAAACAAACTATAATGCAATTTGAAATTTAAAAATTCTGTTTATAAACAATTAACTTGAAATTGAATTTGGCTATTATTAAAATATTCCACGAAATAAAGAATTTGTAAAAAAAAAAAGCTCCTCAGGCTGTATTGAAGATAAAATCCATTTTGAACTGCATGTGGAAAATTTAACTCTGCATGCATGATAGGGATGCTCTTCGACTTTGTTTTTCAAGTCCAACAAAAACCAAACAGTTTTCCGTTTACTGAACAATCAGCAAAAAATCATTTATATATTAAGCTGTAAAGACAACCAGGTCCTTATAAATGCTGTTTTAAAACTTAAGCCAATATATATGAGTTAAAAAAGTATTTTTTTTCACGAAATGGTATAAATCATTAAACAACTAGTCTCCGGTAATCTTGTATGTAGTGGCGGATTTGGGATTTCCGAAAAGGGCCGGGGACCCTCTCCTTTTATGCTTGATCAGTTATTTCTATTTAAGCAAGTAAAATGTTCTTGATTATTTATCTGAGAACATTAATTGATGATTGGTTTGAGCTATACTTTTAAAACGATTAGAAAAGTAATTTTGAAATCAGCTATTGGATGATTCTTTTCCTCTAGACAAGTGCAATATTGAAATAATGTGAAATAACACCTTTATAGTCATCATGGTTTTGTTTCTGTCCAAAATTATGCGTTATATCTTATCAAATCTTAATATTTACCGTAGACTAGTGTGGACATTTATATTATCATAATCAGGTCGAAGTTGTAGCCGCACATACTGATGTTCAGGAAAAATAATTATTCATGAATTATCTCCCTTTTGATATATGAAATTCATTAACTAAGCCTATTTTTGAACATATATCACCAAAAAAATGTTTGAATAGAATTCAAATATATGATTTTAAAATATTATTTGATGTTTGTTTCTTTATTTATTATAATAAGCAAAAGTTTGTTGTAAAATATTTTAAAATGGACCATAAATAATGATTTATTAAAGACATATATGAAATTATTTGAAATATTTTGAACACTAAGTACATATCAAATATCAATTTGTCCACTCGCCCGCACTGGTATCGGTCGGGTCTAAATACCTGCAAGCAAATCATCTAAAGGCCTACATGTATAAGAAATAATCTTCTGCTCCCACATTTTATATACATGTATATATATATATTATGTTTAAGTTCTATGTGAAGCTGGATCTGCTTACTCTCCCGGAGCAGTTATATAGTTTTCCTAAGAATACCCTCTTGAATAAAAATTCAAGCTTCAAACAAAATTTTGAAATAAATTTACAAATTAAATTCACACTAAAACAATAGTCACAAAGTAGGGCAATAAATGTACAAACTGAGACAAACATGGGAAAGGGACAAAAAATTGACAATCAATCACTGAACACTAAGAATAAATGCGAAATATGAATACCGTCGAAGTAAGGCGTCAAACACGCCTGGTAAACCATCTAATCTCAACCAAATGTTGAGACGGTAAAAAGTATTCTGGCACTTCCTGTTGAGCTTTTCTGGTTCAAAATATCCAAAATAAAGATAGGGTAGGTCGACTTTTCGTCAATTTACTGAAAATCAATGATTGTTTTGTAAAATAGGAGAATGTCATGCCATAGATAAATGATAATTGTAACTAATATGTCTCTTCTTGGTTCAAAATATCTGAAATTGAAGTCACAATCACTTTTCTTCTACGGATTGTCATGTTTACTTTCTTTGAATCCGATAGAACTACTATGATATTAAATGGAAACTTCGCAAAAAAATCAAAAATTGATATTATGTTCATTCAGTATAAAAATACTCAAATTCATAGTTATTAAAGTTTTATTCCGCTAGATAAGCGATCACCATCGATTTTAAATTTAGAGTAGCAATTCTCTGCGTTCGGCCATTTGGTCTTCTTTCCCGATTAATAACAACGGTATGTCTATAAACCACAAAGAAACAAAACTACAGTAACCGATGTAGTCGTAATTGCGTGTCGATATCTTGTCAATCGTACGGTTGTTTTATCCGACTAACTAACTTGATACGGAAAATATTCTTATTTTTTTTAAATTACCATGGTCTGTTGTTTTTAAACTGTTGATATTGGAATTATGTAAAAAGTCAATGTTGAAATCATAAATAAGTGTTCCGTGAAAATTGTTTTCGAAAATCTAATTTGTTCATAATTCTTTAAAGTAATAAACTTTTTTTCAAATAAATTCGGATCTTCCCTCGTCTGATCACCAGCATGGCTAAAGGTATTACTTCCATGGGTATTGTGAGGGGTGTGAGGTGACACGTCCAGGTATTCTGGACGAAAGCGATTTCCTGTCGGGCTTGCAAGTTCATGCATCGTTTCACCTCTGCAGGTATTGATTTGTGTACACGGCGGATAACTTATAACTTTCCATTTTGAACTATCAGATGTATAATATACAACTCTGTCTTACTTGTCATTACTAAACTCATACGCTTGTTTATAAATAACATTTCTGGTGTAAAGAATATTATTCATAAAAATATAAATAATACCCCAAAAAAAATAAGATTTGATGAAATTAAAATCTATTTAAATATTTTTTCCAAGGGTGAATTTGGTAAAATGTAATATATACTCATTGTCAATAGTGAAGGACAGATTGGAACATACCAGAAATATTGATTTAAAAAAATGTACGCACTTGTCGATTCGTTAATACGACTGGGTAGGAAGTTACGAAACTATAGCGCAATTTAAAATATATACATGTATACATTGAACATAAGAAAAAAACATATATTTTGAATAAATTGGGGTAAAGGTTTTGTAAATAGACTAGTCCATGTATGCCAACAGTATGTAATCATCGAATGTCGATAGACTATTGTATACCAGAAGAAGAAGAAGAAGAAGAGAACCAATTTGATTTAAATACAGGTCGATGTATAATTTGTTTTGGTTCATCGAAGTTGTGGACATAGTAAAATCACAGATTTATATTTCAATAAGATTGTTCTCGAATAAAGGAAGGAATTCGTCATCACAATTGTTATATATGCCACTGGACGAACACTTATTATCCCCAAGGGATGTGAATATTTTGCTGGGAAACTATTGAGTATCAAAGTTTCAAATTAATTTCGGGATTTATTTTCTTTCTTGGTATTCAAGGGAAATATGACATTAAATTGGTTCTGTCTTTTTTTTAAACATCGTTAAAAAGATGTGTGTCTAAGGTGGACGCCACAAGAACCCTGTAATACTAGTACGAGAGTATAGCATGTAAACATTCCTTCTCAATAATATGGTTGTATTGGAAATCTTTTCATACAGATTGACAACTCATGGTCCGATATGCATGTAATATTTGCCACATGACGCCCATAGTTCTTTCTACCATCATCATCTTATTCTTTGATATTGCTGTAAACATCGATGGTTCACACCCAAACAAAATGGGAGTAATGTACCTTCAGAGCTTCTCCGTGGTATACACTTGTGAAAATTAATATATAGACGAAATTTCTGTATTGAAATGAATCTACATCTTCAAATAACGATTTTGAGTTAGCACCTTACAAACCAAAATAAACGTATGGCAAGATATAACCATGAAGGAATTTAGTTTTTGTCAGTCGCAAGAACTCATCACTATCATAAGCGTATACGTATATATGCATGCAGTTTCAAATATCAAGAACAAGCGGTCGATGTCGATAGTCCGTTTTCTAACTGTTCAGAGTTATAGACATGTCACTTGTTCATTCTTGGAAGCCTTCATATTCCCCGTCCAACGATGGGAACCCTTTCTGGTTGTGTTGACTATAAATGCTTGTATGGTAATTCTGTCGTTTATCTGTACAAGTGGTTGCATTTCCTCTCCTTTCCCAACAAACAAACGAACGAAACGCTACTAGTCTGCTTTCTATAGAGCTCATCCTCAATGGCGCTTATACGTCAGGAAAAAGTTACATGTATACTAATAATGATTGTTTCAAGAACAACGATGTATGGACGAACTATTCTAAATTCGTCGATATCAGTTATGCATGACTAAAATATAAGTTTTATTACAACTACTGTATTACTTATTTGGATTAATGACGGCTATCATGTCAGTCAACATTGCACAAATATTATCATAGAATTTAAAAAAAAAATGTACAAAAATCCTCAAAAAAGATAATGCCTTAGCTTAGATCATTGGTATTCTTTTCACAAAAAGTTCGTGTAAATGATTGTCAAATGAATTTAATTATGTAAGAATGAAATGTTAAAAAGAAATTAAAAAAAATCATGCATGTTGTATGTTGTATTTTTTTTTCAATTAAAAACTTTAAAATTGCGATAGTTTTATGAGCATTAAACACAGCCAGATGTGAATACAAGTTAGGAAATTCCGGTAAAGTCAATGATATCAAACAGATGTGCAATGGTATATCAAATTGGGAAATATTGCATTTAGTTTTTATTAAAGATTAAAACTACTATTTTTTACTTCATATTTGAATCTTTACGCCAATTGCCGCTAAGAAAGTAATCCAAAATTGTTTCCTTTTATTTTTATACACTTTCGGAATTATAAATCTGAATTTTATTTTCAATTAATTTACACAATTTAATTATTGTATCTTTATTCTCATCGTGTATTAAATCTTAGTGTATTAAATACAGCATACTCTTTCCAATCCTTTCTGTTTATCCTTTCCAAATAACAACATTCATACCTGTGTACGCTTGAACTCATACCTGCGGCTAAATAGCTACAAGGTAAACGAATTGACCTCAAGCCGAGAAATATACAGTGACCTTTACAAAATAATATACACACTTTGCTCACACATTACTTGCATTGAAACTGAGACTACTATGTGTTATAGTAGTCTCAGATTGAAATGATTATCAAAACAATAACGGTAAATAGAACTGAAATATTTTCAGTTCAATATCAGTAAAAATATTCAATAAATGTTTTATGAAAAAAATCTCAACAATAATTAATGAAATTTATTCGAAAACATTTACTAGAGATAATTTTATAGGAGTTTAATTCAATCAATACAAAACGGTATATGCATATTCATTTTCGTTCATTCTTATATTGTGGTTAATAACTACGACCATTCGTCAGCTGTGCACTTTTAATAAAGTATATTGTCGATAAGCTAGGATGAAATTTGAAAAAAATAGGCAGGACAGGAGTTTTGAGTAAAAAAAAAAGGCAGGATGAGACACTTGCAAAAAAAAAAGTCAGGACGACAATTTAGGTAAAAAAAAGTCAGGATAAACTAAAAAAAAAAAAAGGCAGGACCGAACAGAGTGAAAAATAAAAAGGAAGGACAGAGATTACAGCTAAAAAAAAAATGCAGGACAAAATTTTTCATCCTAGCCCCCCCACCCCCCCCCCCCCCCCACCCCCCATAAAAATCAAATGGTAGCTCCCTTAGCAAGAAAATATGTCAATTATTTGTGGTTTTTTTTATGCTTTACGATAACCACTTCTGTAAATTACAAGAATATTTGATTGTCAAGCATAGTCTTAGCACAGAAATGAAAAATTCTGAATGATCTTCTTCTGTGTCATTTTTTTCGCTTGTGGAGAGATGTCTCATTGGCAATCATACCACATCTTCTTTTATATCTATATTTATAGTATACACAAGGTATTGTCCCGCAGTTAATATTTGTCCCTTTTTAAGAACACATTATTCTAAATCTAAGCCTAGAAGTGTTTACTTCTCACTTCAGCTATGATCACACCGTACAGGATAGCACGAAAGGACGCCTAACGGATAAAAGAAAGTGTTTCCGTTGACAAAATTGATATCCGTTGGGAGTCCGTTGATAAGAAACGGATTAAAAACGGAAACGGAACGGACACATACCGTAAAAAATCACCTCTAAAAAATGGACGCCTACCGGATGTACAACGGACACTTCATCCGTTGAACGTCCCTTAATTCAAAGTTTTGAACATGCTTACTCTTCGATTCTTTTGTTCTGCAGATGTGATCAATCAATCTAAGTTATAATTATTTCAATACAACACGTGTGATTACACTAAGTTGATCTAAGTTGGACGTCACTTATAGTACTTGCAAAGCAGTTTTAAAATCGAATCATATCTTGTTTTTATAATGACAAAAATAACATCTTTTGCTCACAAATAAATGATCACCACCTTTTAGAGTGAGAACTCATCCTGAAATGATGTGTACGAAAAAACAAACCTAGAGAAGGGGGTCCTGTTCGATTGTTTAGTTTTTAACAATTTTATTTCTTTATAAAGGTACGCATTTTCGGCATTGAACAATGTCTGTTAGGAATCGAATTCTCCCAAATCATATTAATATTTATATATTAACTAATCTTATTTATATTTGAAAGGCATGCATTTTTCTATCGGCAATTCTTAAAATTGTATCTGTATTCAGATTTTAACTTACCACAGACAGAAAACATAAATCAAGTTAACCGTTAAAAAGTTAAACTCGAATAGTACCGCGCACTGATAAATTTTCTTCAGTTACAACCACTGAAATACATGGTCCTAACTTAGGACAGGCAAATACATACATAATGTGGCGGGGTAAACATGTTATAGCGGGGTCCCAACCCTCCCCTAACCTGGGACAGTGGAATAACAGTACAACATAAGAATGAATCATAAAAATCAGTTGAAAAAGGCTTAACTCATCAGAAGTACACAAATACAAGTGGACGTGCATATCAATTTCATTTCAAAAGCACACATGCATGCACGGCGTGTCAATCTAGTACAAAGGAGGGTTTATATTCATGCAACATTTTCATGTACTCGTCTTGAATATGCATGTAGTTAGAAAATGGGTGTTAATGACTCTTTCAAACATCAATGAATACTACAATTTTTGCAGTTTTACTCCTGTTCATGTTGATTATAAACATAGAAAAAACATTATAGAAAATAACTGACCCACTGACATTTACTTTGGTGAAATTGCTACCCGTTGATATATAATTTGACAATGAAAAAGAGACCCATTCCTGTGGCACGTCTATGTATTCTTTATAAAGAAGGAACCCCATACCAAGATATGAGGCTGTCAGAATATAAAAGGTCTGGTGTTGAAGATTCACAGTTAACCACTGATTATGTAAATATAGCGCAGGGGATGCAAATTGTCCCGTGCTAACGATTTTTAAAACCGAGTTCTGTAGATAAAGTGTAGTGTAGATGTTAACACCCGCACTGCAAATGTAAAGTATAGCGATGTAGATATCGAAAAGCTAGCTATTGAGATGTCAAGATAAGCGATGTAGGAATACATTCTAGCTTTTGGAGATGTCAATTACACCATTATTGACTTTATAGCTTCTGTGAAAAACTGCATCTCAAACGCTAGATTATTAATCTCCAGCGGTAGAACTTTAAGTTATAGTTATTGACCAAGCAAGTCGGTATATGTCATTTAATCTGCACAACACGAGATGACCCAATAACCCGAACGACGTAGGAGTTCGGGTTATTGGGTCATCTCGTGCTGTGCAGATTAAATTACATATACCGATTTGATTGGCCAATAACTGTTTTAACACATGACGTAATCAATTTACGTGAACGTTTTAGAAATGTGGACGTTATTCTCCAATCCACGGGTCCTAGGAAAGTTTCTTGTAGGGTAAAGAAAGGGGGAAATACGACTTTGGTAAGTTTTAAATTAATTTTTTTTTTAATATTTAGACTCATTCTAAAATAGCGATTTAAGGAGGTAGACCTAGGTTAAGGTAAATAACTCTTAAAATCATCAGTACGTTTGTGTCAACCATTTTCAAAAATATAATCTAAGCTTCTAGGTTACATAGATTATTTTCAATCTGTTTCAGGTAAATGCTTAAAATACTTTGATGAACTTGACTTTTACAAACGCTTAACTGATTTAAAGAGTTATCTCCCTGAACCAAGGTCTACCACCTTAATGGTATATGTTTTTAAATCGTTTCCGTTAATTTATTCCCAATTTTTATTTAATTGGTGACGATTAAGAATTTGATAAATTGTGTACTTTCAAATCGGTGTATGAAAAAAAAACATAACTGCAAGGGTTGTTGAGTTTAAATAAGATTAATTGCTTTTGAATATCTTTCCCTCAATGATATGCTTAAAAGAACCGAGGAAGATGTTGTAATACCTAAATTTAAAAGGTTAAATAAACAGAAAATATGTTTCTCTTTCAAAACCTTTTACTCCCCGCACCCCCCCCCCCCCCCCATTTCTTTTAATCTACTGTATTACTTTTTAAGACACGTCCATCTAAATGAAGTCTGATTGATCTCCAGCTAATCACCCAGTTTTAAAACAAACTTTAATATGGTCCTCATTAAATCCGATCCAAATATAGTCTCTTTATAGGAATAATTATTCAAAATTCGTTCAGATGGCGGATTCGGGGGTGGGGGCGAAAGGGTCGTTTACCCTTGGATTGGACAAAGTAGGGTTTTTTAGCTTAAAATCGTCAATATTGTCTTTAGTCTCGCTACACTCGGTGATATTTATGCCCCACCTACGATAGTAGAGGGGCATTATGTTTTCTGGTCTGTGCCTCCGTTCTTCCGTCCGTCCGTCCGTCCGCTTCAGGTTAAAGTTTTTGGTCAAGGTAGTTTTTGAAGAAGTTGAAGTCCAATCAACTTGAAACTTAGTACACATGTTCCCCATGATATCATCTTTCTAATTTTACTGCCAAATTATAGTTTTGACCCCAATTTCATGGTCCACTGAACATGAAAAATGATAGTGCGAGTGGGGCATTCGTGTACTATGGACACATTCTTGGTTTTTTTAATTTGATAGAATAACGCCCCTTTCAAAATCCGGGAACCGCCCCTAAAGGTAAAAATAGATTTGAACTGTGCGGTATATCTGAGGTAGTTAATGCACACCTTTGATGTGCATTATCTAAATTATAGCACAGTAAGAACAAAGAGATTTTACTCTTGCCATGTGTTAATGCTTTAAAAAACACACAGTTGTTTACTATTTAGACTCTATTACAACCAAAGGTCTCTTTAGAAGCTGTTGTTATAACTACAGACAAGATTTAAATGACAGTTGCAATGTTTTGACGGTTGTATATGTAATTGATACTAAGCTTTAGTTGAAAGTTTCATTCACCAGAAGATCTCAACATTGTTCCAGAATATCACAACCGATACCAGAAAATCTCAAAATGACATACTTTATAGCATATTTCGCTTAATGCAATTATATAAGTAAAGATAAAGAACAAACTGTAATTTTATGTTTATAAGGTTTTAGAAAAATACTAATTCACTGATATATATATACGTTAGTTTATCAATGATATCGCTGTCATTTTGTCAATAGCTGACTGCACTGGCCACATTTACCTGCTGGAGAAAAGTCATTCCGATGTCATTTTAAATCATATTGGTCCATGTTATACACGAGAAAAACCCTAATTCAATTATCTATGGCATGACATTCTCCTATTTTACAAAAAACGCATTGATTTTCAGTAAATTGACGAAAAGTCGACATACCCTATGTTTATTTTGGATAATTTGAACCAGAAAAGCTTTTAAAACAGGAAGTGCCAGAATACTTTTTTTTCGTCTCAACCATTTGGTTGAGATTAGATGGTTTACCAGGCGTGGTCAAAGGAAAAAAATTATAATAGCCTTTCAAGACGTCATAATTATTTGGACTATCCATGTTCAATCATGGACACTTTTTCATACATGAGGACATATTTTCATAGAAAATTATGTCCAGGACATATTTAAATAAGTAAAAATTGTCCATGGACAGTATTAACTATGAAAATGTGTCTGGTGGACATTTTTTTCATTGGGGACATTATTAACTCCTACTAAATACGTGATACAAACATATCCGGAAACCCGTTGCGTTCCGATATGATTTTCTAAAACAATATTTATATAATTACCTCCCTTGGAATGAATGGTAAACATACAAAATTATGTTTTCAAAAAATTAACGGTGTCCTACGTTCCGATAACAAACTTTAATGATTATTTTTAGAGATTACATGAAAATTTCTAATTAAAATTTCATACTTAATGGTCAAACTTTGAATTTTGATCATGTTGACATACATATGTAAGTCTTCACGAGAAAAAAAATTGACTTGCAAACACGGAAATCAGTTCATCATAAAATTCTTTCTTCTTATAGCTTATGAGGCCTCTTTTTACAAATTACTTTTGTGCTATAGGCCTTGTGTGAAATCGTGGAGGGTTCAATTTCACTGTTTTTTAGGGTCACCCCGATATTCCGACACCCACTATTAGAACCATGTCTATGCCCTAGTCCAAATAATTATGACGTTTTGAAAGGCTATTATAATTTTTTTACTTTGACGCCTTACTTCGTCAAGACGTCATAATTATTTGGACTAGTCCATGCCCCAATTGGCGATTGTACGAAGCCTGATTAGTTCAACACCCCCTAGTATGATGCCCCAATACTCTGACACCCATTGGTTCAGACATCGTTTTAGTTTTACAACCCCTTTGGAAGAAAGTTACAGTTTTTTAAAACTTGGGAGTTGAAGTTATAAAATCTTTGTATTGCATGTATTGTGTTACCTTAAATAAAACAGTTCTTCATACATGTGCATGTAATATATATATATATATATATGATTTTTAATGGCTAAAAGTCTATGACAAATAAATTCTAAGCAGGGGTTTTCAGGGAGGCAAACCACCCATTGAAAGTGGAATGATTATAGTAAATATTTTGAAAGAACATGCTTAAAATGCTACATATACACGGGTCATTGCTGGTGCTATGCCGTTGATTTTGCAAACTTTACAATAAAATAAAATATCAGATATGAAGGTGCATTTACATTGTTTTACATGTATATATGATACATGTATAGAACAGAACAGAACAGAACAGAACAGAACAGAACATATTTTATTTCCAATTAAGGGACCACAGGGGCATACAGAGCATACATGAATAAGGAAAAAGAATATTGATTTGCATAGATACCATGGATACATAGATACAAAATTTTTTTTACATACAGTTACAATACAATTACTAACTCATATTCACTTTAATAAATTTACCAACAGCATTAAGGACCTGATTGTCTTCACAGTTTAATAAATAAATAAATTTATGCTGACTATCAAGTATAGAAAAATTTGGAATTCTTTGGCAAACAAAGTCAAAGAGATCATCTCTATCTGATTTAAAATTTTCACAGCTAGTTAAAAAATGGATTTCATCTTCAACACAGCCAGAGGAGCATTTTTGTATGTGTTGCAAATACATAGAGAAAATGAAATAAGTTGTTGGTTAATTTTATGTTGAAATTATTTGTTAAAGTGTCAAAAATTTACATGATTTAGCACAATTTTTTTTTTTAGTTACCATCTTTTTTATTGAATATCAATTATATAAATTTTTAGATTTCTTTGTTGTCCGTGTTAAATAAAAGATTCAATGCTTTAAAAATTATGTTTTTATCATTCATTTTTACATTTATATATATATTGTAGAAGATGTTAAAAAAACATTTGAAGCAATGACATGAATCATTAGTTTACATAAAACAACAAAAAATGAGAGAATTTAAGTAAGCAGCAAAAAAAAAAATCCTAATCATTATATCAAATAAAAGCATACAACATCATAACTAAAAGACTAAATTACAAAAAACAATAACAAAACTCAGAAATCTTATAATTTAACATTGCTCATCAACACAAACCTAACCAAAATTTGTTACACACAGACCAGATTGATTGATTGAATGATGGTGTTTTTCTTCCAAAGACCTTCTGGCTCAAAATTCAAAATACCTAAATTTAAATGTCTTAAAGTTAGAAGTGTGAAAACAGATCTTGAGATTGCCTATAGCTATCAGTAATGAGAAAATGGATAAATTTGAGTTATCTTATATATGATGCAGTAGGGCCTTGATGGCCTACAGTCTAAGTAGTTCTACTACAATAATCACTAATTGGTCAACGCTAAGCATGTGAGTTCGAACCCAGCTTGTGCCGTGCACTTGACTGCTATCTTTATTTACTAGAATTGTCAGTTTTCCCATCAAAGATCAGTGGTTTTCTCTGGAACTTCGTTATTCTCCACCTATAATAACTGTAGGAACCCAAATGTGGTGCTAAAAAGTGGCATTGAAAAGCCAAAAATCAAATCAATCATGATTCAGTATGTATGGTTTAATCAAAGATCAACAATACTTTACATCATTTTAATGATAGAACAGACAAGTTTTAAGAAAAGTCCCATGCTGTGAAAACAAAATTTATTCTTAATATATCTACTTCATATACTTTGTTTCTTCAGATAGAACAGTATATATAGCAGAGCCAACTCAATCAACTCATTCAAACAAAAAGGAAATAGATGTGCCATCCTTTGAACAGAAATATTCATGGGATTGCGGATTAGCATGTGTTTGTATGGTATTACGGTAAGACTTTGGTATATATTGACCAATATCTGACTCTACATGCTCTAGGTTGGCACTTATGAAATAATGTGTATGTCAAAATTACACAGTATCAAATTCAAGAACCCGTAGTGTATCCTCTTAGGCCAGAAGAGTAATAAAATGAATGAAAAACAAATATGTAACACAGAAACAAACCAAAATCACTGAATTACAGATAAAAAATAATAATTTAATTTTGGATGTAACGCGTCTTCTGATTGGCTAACGTTATTTTGTTATGAGCCCATAGACTTAATTTAGTCATGTGACTGTGACGTCATCAACGTTTTTTCATGGTTTTCTACGGTTTAAAATGAAATTTAGGATTAAATTATAAGAAATGACTGTAATATTTTTTCTGTCTATTCGAAATAACATAAAAAATGTTGTGCACACTGTTAAATAACCCGCTACGTGCGTTATTCAGTGTGCACCAAATTTTTTATTTTATTTCTTCATAGACAGAAAAAATATTACAGTCATTCCTTAAATAAAAATAAAACAATCACTGAATAACAGGCTCATGACTAGGGACAGGTACATATGTACAGAATGTGTGGGAGTTAAAGTAAACAACCCTCCCCTAACCTAACTAAATCTATTTTGATAGGTTAAGTTTAACATTACACCTTTTTACAAATTTTTAACAAGATGTCAGGTCGCAAGGTTGCCCAATTAATGTGAAAGGTCAAGCGTTGGAGCCAATAGTTCATAAAATACATTATTTTTTTGTTTGTTTCACAGACATTTAGGTATAGATGACAGTAAGATTTACAAAGAAGACCATACAGATTTAGACTGTGGAGATAGGTAAATATACACATACCGGTATTATTCATAAATGCTAAACATTTTATTCATCTAGGATATAAACTATGCCTTAACACTTTCAAGGTTCACAACTGGTTAGTCTGTACTTTTTTTGTAAATTTTGAGGTTTAAACATGGGGGTGTAAAAGAGACAAAAATCTGACTAAAGAGCAAATTATAGTTTAATACTACCAATGGGTCTTCCACACAGCAATAATGAAAACAGGGAATTTGTCATAGAGACAACAGACAGACCAAAGAGCAGATAAAAGCAAATGGCCATCAATGGGTTTTCATCACATTGAGAATGAAAACAGGGAATTTGTCTACAACAACCCTACCAAAGATCAGAAAACACCACAAGGCCACCAATGGGTCTTCAACACAGCAAGAAAATCCTGTACCCAGAGTATTGCTTCATCTGGCCACTTAACAAAGATTGGTACTAGTTCACTAAGAATTAGGCTCACTAAACTCAGAAACATATAATTGAACTAAAAATATAAAAACATACATGTACGAGACTAACAAAGGCCAGAGATATAGCCAACTTTCATATTACATGTATTATAGATCTTTTTTTTGAGGTAGCTGTCTTGTTGATAATTTCTTTTTATATTTAGTGTATGGACAATTGACTTTCATATAGATATTCTATCTTATTGTGAGGTAGCTGTCTTGTTGATAATTTCTTTTTATATTTAGTGTATGGACAATTGACTTGGCCTTCCTTCTACAGAAGTATGGTATTAAGAACAGATTAACGACGACCACACTTGGGGTAGATAAAGGATATGGTTCATCTGTAGGTTTTTTTATGCTCCACTTAAGATAGTTGAGGGGTAATACGTTTTCTAGTCTGTACATCCATTTCTTCGTCAGTCCCTTTTGTTCGTACATCTGTCTGTCCCGCCTCAAGTTAACGTTTTGGGTCAAGGTATTTCTGATGAAGTTGAAGTCCAATCAACTTGAAACTTAGTACACATGTTCCCTATGATATGATCTTTCTTATTTAAATGTCAAATTGTATTTTTTACCCCAATTTTACGGTCCACTGAACATCAAAAATGATAGTGGGAGTGGGGCATCCCTATACTATGGAGACATTTTTGTTTTCTAATAATAAAATGCATACATCATTTCACAATTTCACAAGAACATAAAAACTTCAATTCACAAATTATAATACTGCACATTAATTTAAGAAACTAATTCTTGTATTGATTTTTACAAAACCTTGACCTTACTTTCAACCAAAATCATTTTTAGCTCACCTGGCCCAAAGGGCCAAGTGAGCTTTTCCCATCACTTTGCTTATAACTCAAAAACAAAAGCATTTAGAGCAAATCTGACATGGGGTAAAATTGTTTATCAGGTCAAGATCTATCTGCCCTGAAATTTTCAGATGAATCGGACAACCCGTTGTTGGGTTGCTGCCTCTGAATTGATAATTTTAAGGAAATTTTGCTGTTTTTGGTTATTATCTTGAATATTATTATAGATAGAGATAAACTGTAAACAGCAATAATGTTCAGCAAAGTTAGATTTACAAATAAGTCAACATGACCGAAATGGTCAGTTGACCCATTTAGGAGTTATTGCCTTTTTTCGTCCATTTTTAACCATTTTTCGTAAATCTTAGTTATCTTTTACAAAAATCTTCTCCTCTGAAACTACTGGGCCAAATTAATCCAAACTTGGCCACAATCATCATTGGGGTATCTAGTTTAAAAAATGTGTGTCGTGACCCGGCCAACCAACCAAGATGGCCGCCATGGCTAAAAATAGAACATAGGGGTAAAATGCTGTTTTTGCCTTATAACTCAAAAACCAAAGCATTTAGAGCAAATCTGACGGAGTAAAATTGTTTATCAGGTCAAGATCTATCTGCCCTGAAATTTTCAGATGAATCAGACAACCCGTTGTTGGGTTGCTGCCTCTGAATTGATAATTTTAAGGAAATTTTGCTGTTTTTGGTTATTATCTTGAATATTATTATAGATAGAGATAAACTGTAAACAGCAATAATGTTCAGCAAAGTAAGATTTACAAATAAGTCAACATGACCGAAATGGTCAGTTGACCCCTTTAGGAGTTATTGCCTTTTTTAGTTCATTTTTAACCATTTTTCGTAAATCTTAGTTATCTTTTACAAAAATCTTCTTCTCTGAAACTACTGGGCCAAATTAATCCAAACTTGGCCACAATCATCATTGGGGTATCTAGTTTAAAAAATGTGTGTTGTGACCCGGCCAACCAACCAAGATGGCCGCCATGGCTAAAAATAGAACATAGGGGTAAAATGCTGTTTTTGCCTTATAACTCAAAAACCAAAGCATTTAGAGCAAATCTGACATGAGGTAAAATTGTTTATCAGGTCAAGATCTATCTGCCCTGAAATTTTCAGATGAATCAGACAACCCGTTGTTGGGTTGCTGCCCCTGAATTGATAATTTTAAGGAAATTTTGCTGTTTTTGGTTATTATCTTGAATATTATTATAGATAGAGATAAACTGTAAACAGCAATAATGTTCAGCAAAGTAAGATTTACAAATAAGTCAACATGACCGAAATGGTCAGTTGACCCCTTTAGGAGTTATTGCCTTTTTTAGTCCATTTTTAACCATTTTTCGTAAATCTTAGTTATCTTTTACAAAAATCTTCTCCTCTGAAACTACTGGGCCAAATTAATCCAAACTTGGCCACAATCATCATTGGGGTATCTAGTTTAAAAAATGTGTGTCGTGACCCGGCCAACCAACCAAGATGGCCGCCATGGCTAAAAATAGAACATAGGGGTAAAATGCTGTTTTTGCCTTATAACTCAAAAACCAAAGCATTTAGAGCAAATCTGACATGAGGTAAAATTGTTTATCAGGTCAAGATCTATCTGCCCTGGAATTTTCAGATGAATCAGACAACCCGTTGTTGGGTTGCTGCCTCTGAATTGATAATTTTAAGGAAATTTTGCTGTTTTTGGTTATTATCTTGAATATTATTATAGATAGAGATAAACTGTAAACAGCAATAATGTTCAGCAAAGTAAGATTTACAAATAAGTCAACATGACCGAAATGGTCAGTTGACCCCTTTAGGAGTTATTGTTCTTTTTAGTCCATTTTTAACCATTTTTCGTAAATCTTAGTTATCTTTTACAAAAATCTTCTCCTCTGAAACTACTGGGACAAATAAATCCAAACTTGGCCACAATCATGTTGGGGGTATCTATTTTAAAATGTGTCCAGTGACACGACCAACAAAAAAAGATGGCCGCCACGGCTAAAAATAGAACATTGGGGTAAAATGCAGTTTTTGGCTTATAACTCAAAAACCAAAGCATTTAGAGCAAATCTGACATGAGTAAAATTGTTTATCAGGTCAGAGTAAAATTGTTTATCAGGTCAGGATCTATCTGCCCTGAAATTTTCAGATGAATCACACAACCCGTTATTGGGTTACTGCCCCTGAATCAGTAATTTTAAGGAAATTTTGCTGTTTTTGGTTATTATCTTGAATATAATAATAGATATAGATAAACTGTAAACAGCGATAATGTTCAGCAAAGTAAGATTTACAAATAAGTCAACTTGACCGAAATGGTCAATTGACCCCTTTAGGAGTTATTGCCCTTTATAGTCAATTTTTAACCATTTTTCGTAAATCTTAGTTTATAATAATAATAATCTTTGACAGAAATCTTCTCCTCTGAAACTACTAGGCCAAATTAATCCAAACTTGGCCACAATCATCTTTGGGGTATATAATTTAAAAAATGTGTCCGGTGACCTGGCCATCAAATCAAGATGGCTGCCACAGCTAAAAATAGAAAATAGGGGTAAAATGCAGTTTTTGGCTTATAACTCAAAAATAAAAGCATTTAGAGCAAATCTGACATGGATAAATTTGTTTATCAGGTCAAGATCTCTCTGCCCTGAAATTTTCAGATGAATCAGACAACCCGTTGTTGGGTTGCTGCCCCTGAATAGGTATTTTAAGGAAATTTTGCTGTTTTTGGTTATTATCTTGAATATTATTATAGATAGAGATAAACTGTAAACAGCAATAATGTTCAACAAAGTAAGATTTACAAATAAGTCAACATGACCGAAATGGTCAATTGACCCCCTAAGGAGTTATTGTCATTTTCTAGTCAATTATTAACAATTTTCATAAAATTTGTAAATTTTTATTAACATTTTCCCCTGAAACTACTGGGCCAAATTCATTATAGATAGAGATAATTGTAAGCAGCAAGACTGTTTAGTAAAGTAAGATGTACAAACACATCACCATCACCAAAACACAATTTTGTCATGAATCCATCTGCTTCCTTTGTTTAATATTCACATAGACCAAGGTGAGCGACACAGGCTCTTTAGAGCCTCTAGTTTAGATCTGTTATTTCTATATGGAAAGGCATTTTTAATTCATGGTTTAGACACATTTAATTTTTAGAAAAAACAAATACTGGTACCTTGAGTAGGAATAATGTGTCCAGGTAAGGTGATATAGCTTCCTGCAGACCGTTACCTTGTGAATTTCATTAAAATCCTGCTCAGCTTGTAGGTCTAGTACAATGAAGGATTCTTATTATTAGAACCACATAAATAGTTTTTCTTTAATAAGCATTTAACTTGCCACTGGGTGTTAAACAGTCATCCATCCATCTATCCATATTTTAAACTGTGCTACATTTTGAGAATTCTTTGAATAATTAAAGTTGTATTGGTTGAAAAAAGCTTGTATAAATATGGCTAGTAACAAACATTGATGCTTAATTCAGAATTGATTGATTATAACTAAGAACAAATTTTCATATCTATTCAGGAAGTATTATCAGGTAGCTTCCAAAAACGAAATTGACAGGAAATTAAGGTAGTGATTTATTAATACTTCACTGACAAAACAAAAAATATCAGGGAAGTGCAGAACATTTTTCTTTCATGCAGGATTGTAATAAGAGTTGTTTATTTCTTGTTCACATGTATGTAACATATATGTTTGGTATTGTAGTGTAGTATGTCGATTTTTTTTAAAATGCTTGTGTCTAACTTAATACATTATTGATCAACTACAAGTACTGATCAGTCAGGGGTAATACTTGTAGAATGTACATGATGTATAAGTAAATTTGTTAGATTTTTATTTTATATTCAAGGTTTGAATTATCTCCCTTAATGTTCTTCAGATATTTACTTATACAAGTTATATATTTTTAACTGATATATATAAATAATTTAATTTTGGATGTAACACGTCTTCTGATTGGCTGACGTTATTTTGTTATGAGCCCATAGACATAATTTAGTCATGTGACCGTGACGTCATGAACATTTTTTCATGGTTTTCTACGGTTAAAATGGAATTTAGAATTAAATTATAAGAAATTACTGTAATATTTTTTCTGTCTATTCGAAATAACATAAAAACATAACACGCATTATTCAGTGTGCACCAAATTTTTTATGTTATTTCTTCATAGACAGAAAAAATATTATAGTAATTCCTTTATTATTACATTGGTTGCAATGAATTACATCGATTTCCCAGTTGAATAAATACCTTTAATTTCACATGTGAATCTCTGACATCACACAACAATAGGCGTTGTCAAGACGTTGATAACAACGGATCAAAACAAATTGTGAATACGTAGAAAAAAGATATAGTCCCTTACATGTTTTACATTAATCTCTTAAAAAAGCCATTTGCCAATGTAATAAAAAGAATAACTAATTAAAGAATTCAAATATCGAAAAATATTCACCTTGTGACCGAACAACACTGATAATTAACTCATGCGCTACATGCTTTTCGTGAATTAATGTGTTGTTTGGTCACTCGTTGAATATTTTTCTCTATTTGAATTCTTCGATTAGTTATTCTATAACTAATCAGATTTTTTTCTGTTTGCTCAGTAATAAATAAATCGAGTTAAAACTTCCTAATGTCTTAAGGGAAATAACCCTATCTCCAAAATAATTTACCTCTACCAGTTAATAAAAAAACTTCTCAAGTTGTATAAGTATTACCTCTGACTCTTGTTATATTTAATTAATTGATTGAAGAACATTTTCTTTTTCAATAGTCATTTTACAAGGCAAGTTTTACAAAAGATGAGAACAGAGTGAACACATTGTTTCAGGAAGCCGAATCAAAAGGAATAGTCGTTGAGAAAGGGTTTGTATTTTTATATATGAGCCTTCACTTAGATTTTTCACGTAAACCAACTGTAACTAGATACTGTAAATTCAGAAAATAAACTCATCATAGATACCAGGACTAAATTTTATATATACGCCGGACGCACGTTTCGTCTACAAAAGACTCATCAGTGACGCTCGATTCCAAAAAAGTTAAAAAAAAAAAAAAAAAAAGACAAATAAAGTACGAAGTTGAAGAGCATTGAGATCCAAAATTCCTAAACGTGTTGCCAAATACAGCTAAGGTTTTCTATGCCTGAGGTAGAAAAGCCTCATTATTTCAAAAATATTATTGTGTACATTTATTATTGGGATTTTTCAAGAATGTACACTGCAAGTTTAATTATTTGGATAATGTAAAAGGTTTAGTGAAATAATTGTTTTAGTCCTCCATCTCCTGCTTTAGGGTCAATCAGTCCACTATTTAACTTGGTGTAAATGGTTCTTTACTTATACATGTATATTATTATGGTAAGAGATTGATTTGATATTCCAACAGAAAGTATGTCACCTTAATCTGTTCAGAGAACTTTAACAAATTAGATAATCTGGTGTTTTAAACTGTTTTCTATTGTACACTTCTGTGGATTCGTTTCTTTTTTTATGCCCCACCTACAATAGTAGACGGGCATTATGTTTTCTGGTCTGTGCGTCCGTTCGTTCTTTTGATTGTTCATCTGTCCGTTTGTTTGTCCGTCTGTTTGGCTTCAGGTTAAAGTTTTTGGTCAAGGTAGTTTTTGATGAAGTTGAAGTCCAATCAACTTGAAACTTAGTACACATGTGCCCTATGATATGGTCTTTCTAATTTTAATGCCAAATTAGAGTTTTGACCCCAATTTCACGGTTCATTGAACATAGAAAATGATAGTGCAAATTTCATGTTAAAGTGTTAGGTCAAGGTAGTTTTTGATGAAGTTGAAGTCCAATCAATTTGAAACTTAGTATACATGTTTCCTATGATATGATCTTTCTAATTTAAATGCCAAATTAGAGTTTTTACATCATTTTCAGGGTCCACTAAACATAGAAAATGATAGTGCGAGTGGGGCATCAGTGTACTATATATGGACACATTCTTGTTTCGTGGATATTTCAATGATTTGATTTTCAGGTTTTGGTAAAGTCTGTATACAAAACTATCTAATATTTGTACCTTGTTGAACAACTAACCTTCACCAATGAAATCATTGAAATTTTGAATAATAATGAAACCACAGTAGGAAGAGACAGTTAGAAAAGTTTAAAGCTATTTTCCTAATGCTTGTAGTTTAAAGGTTAGGTTTGTATAAATGTTTGCTCAAGTTTTGTAATAAAGATTGACATACAAGCTGAAGACTCTCCCACCTATTGATTGCAGATGTCAATCTTAATTACAATGCTGTGATAAAACATACAAACAAAGCTATCAAGCCAACCAAACCTTTAAACTACAAGCTTTAGGAAAATAGCTTTAAGTAGTATAACTCATATCTACATAAACTGCCTGTGTTTTTTTCCAGAAGTGTACCAATGGATGAGATTTTGAATCATTTAGAGGGAGATAACCTCGTAATTGCTTTGGTTGACTGGTCATACCTTGAGTGTATATGGTGTGACAAGCTAGTGAGTATTTACATTTGCTCTGACTGATTGGTTTTATCTAGACTGTGTACATTGTGAATAAAGAGAAATTATTTTATCTAGACTGTGTACATTGTGAATAAAGAGAAATTACAATTTGGATATCTGTGTTGAAGACTGCACTTTGACCTATCTTGGTTTACTTTTACAAATTGTGACTTGGATGAAGAGTTGTCTCATTGGAACACATACCACATCTTTTATATCCATTTGGCCCTATAAATTTTTGATTTTTTTTTTTAATTCAGAACGAGAAGCAAGGTATGTGTGCTACAATGAAATCATAATTTTCTGTACATATTGTCAAATTAACAGGAGTCATGTGATGAAATAAGTAACAGTGACAAATTTTGCTCAACTAAATAAGTGTTCAGCTTTTGACCAAACAAAACATTCCAAAATTTCTTGAAGTATGTGATCAACTATTGGCCAAAACTTGAATTTTAAAACGGGTAAAGCCATGAAAGAAAAAACTTTTTTTTTTGATAAGAAGATTTCTGCAATGCATGCATAACATGCAATGTTATTGCACTGTATAATAAGAACATTCAGGTCAATTTTTTTATATTATCTATAATTTTGTAACTACCAATTTGTTTTGTATTATTGGAATATAAAAGCTCAGTACAGATGATATTAAAACAAAATTTAAAGGTTGTTTTGCTTTTCAAAAGAAATGATTCAGATGTCAAAAAGGTCAATTTTAACTCAAAATGTACATTCTGCCCAATAGCACATTAGCAGTTAGTCCAATCATTATTTTTTTTTTTTTTACAGGGAATCAGTTGTTTAACATGTTTAAAACGCTGTACGAAATGCTGCGATAGATATCAGGGTAAGTAGACAATCTGGGTGTTAAGATTGATACAGCATCAAAACAGATTTTGATTTGAATTCCTTAGCCCTCAGATAACATTGTATTACAAAAAAATCAACTTTCTTGAGATTTCATTAAATGAACTTAAAAGTGCATCCCTTATTTCATCTTATGATTTATCTATTTATCATAGATTGAATATATTTTTCCATTCGATTCGGCTTATTTTTGTCTCGTTCTCAATAGTATTAAAAAATGTGCTAAGACTTTATATATATGATTTAGTATGCTGCTATTCGTACATTTGTCAAAAGTCACTATTTTTTTTAGAAGACCAAAGATGGCATTGATGATTTGAATGCATGTATCTTTATAATGTATTTTTTCACACATGCTCACTATTGATATCCATGTTTATTTTATAGGACATTACATTGTTTTATGTGGTTTTGACAGGAAGAAAAATCGAATATTTTACAAGAACCCTTCATATAATAAAGGTATATTTATAAAATTATAGTCACATAAAATGTTGGTTGAACGCTGATGCTGAAGAAAAATAATATACATGTATCAGAAACATCTTTTGTTACAGGTTTCACATACCGGTAGTCATAAACATTATAATTGCATTTAATGAACTTTTTTTAGTTGTATATTTAAAAATACTAAACCTTTTTTTTTAATTTTAATTCTTAACCTCAATCAGGACAATGCTGCTTTTCTTATTCATTTTATGTAACCAATTTGTTTTTCATTTGAATTAAACAAAGAAAGGTGGGTTTAGAACTAATTAAGGCATAAAATCAAATATATATCTCAAATTCCATATTACAGAACTGGAATTAAATGTTGATTGCATATTAAATGAATGATGTGGTATGATTGCCAATGAGATAGCTAACCATTGAAAACAAAGGACACATGTGTATAATTTAAAAACATTTTTTTTTATTACTATTTTTTATCAAATCATTAGTTGAGGGAACTGACAGAAAATTACCTAGATATATTTGTATATGTTTTATATCAGTTACATTTATGAGGTATATGTGTCCTAAACTTGTATGCCACTGTCATATTAGAAAAGTATATTTTTGTCTCGCCTTGACAGAGTCAAAAAGCGAGACATAGGTATGCTGTTTCTGGCATCGGTGACGGCGATGGCGTCAACAATGTATTAGTTTGTGATTAGTTCTAGTTTATGGTGAACCACAAGTGGTAGGTCAATCATATTTGGTAGACAGTTGTATAAGCATTGGCACATCTCATTTCCATGGATATTAATTGGCCCTGCCCCCTCAGTCATGGTGTATTGACTTTGAAACTTTTGCTTATTTTACATGTATTAGTTATGATTAGGTCAGTTTATGGGGAACCACTAGTGGTAGGTCAATGATATTTGTATACAGTTATATAAGCAATGGCATATCTCGTTTACATGGAGAGAATTTGGCTCTGCCTTCTTAGTCATGGTCTATTGACTTTGAAAAATTTTGTAAGTTATCATGTATTAGTTTGTGATTAGGTCAGTTCAAGGGGAACCATTAGTGGTAGGCCAATGCAATTGGTATTCAGTTGTATAAGCATTTGCACATCTCATTTCCATGGAGAATATTTGGCCTTGTCCCTCAGTCACAGTCTAATGACTTTGAAACTTATCTTAGTTTACATGTATCAGCTTGTGATTAGATCAGTTTAAGATGAACTGCTAATGTTAAATCAATGATATTTGGTATGCAAATTTATTTACATTTTTGCAAGCATTGTTTCCATGGAGATTATATAGCTGCACCCTCTCTTCATACTTCATTGACTTTGAAACTTTTACATAGTTTACAAGTTAATTTTTAACCGGATTTTTGTGACAAAAATGTCGGTTATTGATTTGGGGATGTACGCCGGGCGGCAATCAAATGTTGTCCGTGCATTAACTCATGAACCGTTCAACCAAAGCTTTTAAAATTTTAATATGTTGTTACTGACAACTAAATGAAGGTCAAGGTCAATAATGGCGATATGACGATTTTGACTTTTACCGTTCAGGAGTTATGGTTCTTGAAAGATTGAAAAATGGAGTTTCCAGTCCTGTCCGTGTATTTACACATGAACTGTTCTACCAAAGCTTCCCAAATTTTAAAATGTTGTTACTGATGACAAAATGGAGGTCAAGTTAAATAATGACGATTTTGACTTTTACCGTTCAGGAGTTGTGGTTCTTGAAAGATTGAAAAATGGAGTTTCCAGTCGTGTCAGTGTATTTACACATGAACTGTTCTACCAAAGCTTCCCAAATTTTAAAATGTTGTTACTGATGACAAAATAGAGGTCAAGTTCAATAATTACGATTTTGACTTTTATCGTTCAGGAGTTATGGTTCTTGAAAGATCGTAAAATGGTGTTTCCATTCACTTTATTGCATTTACTCATGAACCATTCAATCTAAGCTTTTCAAATTTTAATATGTTGATGCTGATGACAAAATGGAGGTCAAATTTGATATTGACGATTTTCACTTTCACCATTCATCAGTAATGGTTCTTGTGATATTGCCAGGACACAAATAAATGTTAATAAATCCAGTTTGCTGTCGTTGTGACAGCCTCTTGTTGTATTTAGGTTTGGGAACGACTTATAATAAGTCAATAGTATTTGGTACATGTATGCAGTTGTTTTAGCATTGGCACATTTCATTTACATGGAGATTGTTTAGCCATGTAACTCAATCATGGTTCATTGACTTTGAATATTTGTATAACTTGTGTAAGATGTTTAAGTATTGCTATTTAGATTTCAACATTTGCATATTATCAAAATTACAAAAAGGTGAGACATATCTCTGTGTATATAATATAACAGTTTATTCACTTGTACTGATATAACAGATGTTCAAAGGTAATAAATAAACATTGTTATCTTTCAGATATGTGTTGTAGCAGAATTTCAGAGTTTAACTTGGCAAGAAAGAGTTACGGGACAGATGAGGACACTTTGTTTATATACAATGATACATGAATTATATTTATATTCTAAATAAAGTGTTTTTTTGTTTCTTTTGGCATCATAGGTGTGTGAAATGAAAGTTACATATTGCAATTACAGGAGGCCATTAGAAATTAACTTTCTGGTTCTTGTATGTAAATATAGAAAGGTAACATACACTTCCATAGTTATGATTTTAATTTTTATTGTATTGTTAAGTTTAAAACTGAAATCATATCTAATAACTTATAATGTGGGTGAAGATAGTTATCAAAGGTACCAGGATTATAGTTGGTACACCAGACACGCGTTTCGTCTACATAAGACTCATCAGTGACGCTCATATCAAAATATTTATAAAGCCAATCAAGTACAAAGTTGAAGAGCATTGAGGATCCAAAATCCCCAAAAGTTGGGCCAAGTACGGCAAATATGCCAGGAATAAGAAAATCCTTAGTTTTTCGAAAAATTTAAAGTTTTGTAAACAGGAAATTTATAAAAATGACCACATTATTGATATTCATGTCAAACAGATCAAGGAAGACAGTGTTTCAGCAATTAAACAAGTGCCAACAAATTTCCTAGATAACGAATCACAAGAAGATTGAAATATGAATATGAAGTTAAACATTAGGCTAGAAAAAAGTTTTGCAGAAGAAAGTGGCTATGCATTATAGACATAATCAATAGATGAAATTGGTGTTCAGAGTTTAATTTGCAAGGTTCACAGCATTTGGACCCTTATGTAACTCATTCTGTAGAGATGCTGATAAAATTGTTGTCATGTTAATCTTTAAAAATAGTTTTAGTAAAATGTTATCACATTTACAGTTCATATTTATAAAACGAAATTTTCAGAACATATCAGATACCAAAAAAACATTGTGTTCAGTCAAAAAAAAATGTTTTTTTAGTTTTACCAAAAGAAACTTGATTAATTATGCACATTGATTCATCAAGTGTTATTTTAGATATAAGCTGTAATTGTCTGTATTAAGTTTTGTTTGGAACACATGAAGGACTCTGGTCAGGTGTACAATCATAAGCAGCACCTTTCTTTTTTCTACAAAAAAATATATCAATGAAAAACTGAATATGTTAAACAAAGTAGTATTTTGTTATAAAGTAATGTAGAAGTTTTTCAACCATTATTTGTTTTTTTATGTATTGACCTTTTGTATTATGTGACTTCCCTTGGTGGGATTGCTACCTTTAGGTAGGTTGTTTGCATAATTGAATAATGATACTGATTATTAGACCTAATTTATAGCTCCTTACCCTTAAAATCTTTCTCATATCTCATAGTTTATGAATGGTGTTTAAGGTTATCTAACATAGATTCCGAGTTGTGGGGTTTTAACATTAAACTAGAGGCTCCAATGAGCCAGTGTCACTCACCTGATTTTTTTATTTACAATTGATGCATGAAGTAATGCAACTGTTACACCTTTGCTTTAGTTTTAGAGATAAGTAACATACTGCATTTTCACCCCAAGTTTGATTTAAGCCATGTCTGCCATGTTGGTTGGCTGGCAGAGTCATCGGACACACTTTTTTAAACTAGAGACCCTAACGCTGATTGTTATCAAGTTTGGGTGAATTCGTATCATTTGTTTCAAGAGAAGTCTTTTGGTAAGAGATTACAAAAATTTACCAAAAATATTGAATATGACTTTAAAGGGCAATAACTCCTTATGGGGTCAATTGACCAGTTTGGTCATGTTTACTTATTTGTAGATCTTATTTTCTAAACATTATTGCTGTTTACAGTTCAGCTCTATCTATAATAATAATTAAGATCATAACCAAAAAATTCGAAATTTCCTCAAAATTACGAATTCAGGGGCAGCAACTCAACAATGGCCCGTCTGAGTCGTCTGTAAATTTTACCCTTTCTCAGATTTGCACTAATGCTTTGGATTCAGAGATATAAGCTAAAACCTACATTTTATCCCTGTATTCTGTTTTTAGCATGGCGGCTATCATTGTTGGTTGGTCGGTTCATCGGACACATTAATTAAACTAGATACCCCAAAGATGATTTTTGCCAAGTTTGGTTAAATTTGGTCAAGTAGTTTCAGAGGAGAAACTTTTGTAAACGTTAACGGACGACAACGACGACGGACGCCAAGTGATGAGAAAAGCTCACTTGGCTCTGTGGGTTAGGTGAGATAAAAAGGGGGGATTTTCTAGTTTTCTGATTATTTCTCAAAAATGCTTTCAGCAGTTATCATGAAACTTTATTGAATTGATCATATCTATTGAAGTAAGCTCCCTTCCGATTTTCATAAATTTCTGATATGAAGTTGAGAAGTCATTGAACTTTATTGTTTGAAAATTGGACGGGCGTAGCATGCGCTTATGGCGCAGCTATTTGTTATTTGTGTTCTAAGGAAAGTCGGTTTGTCTATCTGAATTTATGAATTAGAAATGACATCGACAGAACTTGCCAATTTTGATAATTTAACAACAATGGACAAACCAGTTGTTTAGGATATCCATATTGACGTTTAATATTACCTGAATTTCAATCTTATTTTAGCAACAACTAATGCTAATATGAAGATGGACGCCACTACTCCGAGTCCAACTCCTATTGCCACCAGGTGTTTACTTTCATCCCTTTTGACCTTTGACTTTGAGCCACAGAGGTTGTTAATCAAATCAACGCACTTCCCCTTTACAATGCAAATGTTATTCTAAAAAGAAATAAGTCTGTTCAAATAATACCGCTGAGAAAAAAACTGCAACTTACATTTTCTTTCAATTTAAAAGTACATAATTGTATTTTTTTTTAACAAACAAAAATAATTGGTTATGTCCATCCTCAGAAATTATCTGTAATTTATTTGTCGTTTAATAAATAAAAAAAAAACATTAACATTTTTACAGCTCTCAAAAGTATCAAACATTTTTTGGAACAGATTATCCACACTTTAGGGTTGGTTTTTTTACACAATCTTGCATTGTAACCTTTTTGTGTTCCCTTTTTCATACTGTGATATTAAGACAAGTGATTAACCCTTCATCTACATGGGGATAATGATGATTCGAAAATAAGACAAGAACTGTTTTAAGATCTTTAAACAGTTGGTTTTTTTCACTAACAAGAAACAAATTTGGTTGAACACCTTTTTTATCAATCTGAAACCCTTTTATTAAAGATTTCAATGGTATTCAAATTATATTATTAAGTTTTTTCAATCTTTCCTTCCACATGAAAGTTTTTGATCGTTTGAAACCGAGCCGAAAGATACAAAAAGGACACTCAAACGCGTTAGTCGAAAATAAACTACAACGCAATGGCCAAAAAAAGACAAACAACAGTTTACAGCATAAAAAACTAAATATTAAGCAATAAAAAAAACACAAAAAAACTGTGCGTGATAGCAATTTCTCCTAAAGACTTAGTTATATAAAGATGTACAATTATAGACGTTGGTAAGTGGCAGTACGATAGAGATTTAGTCGTGTCTGCTTTACCATTCTTGCCAGTGCTCAATGGGGTAGATTTGTTGACATGTATTTTTACAGATGACGTCAGTGATAGGACGTCATCTTTATAGCGTATCAATACGTAAAAACTTAATGTTAGTTTCTTTCCATTTTTTGCTTTGTTCTTCTTTAGAAATTTGTGTATGTGCCTTGAAAAAGTTCACATATGGTGGTGTCAGTAATTGTCAGTAATTGTACTGATTATTCCTACACATAACGTAACTAGACAACAAAAAAATAAGAAAAACCTTTTGAGTACAGCTAAAATTTCCATTAACAAGTACACAATCTGTGCATGACGAATCGTAAATGACAACTGGGACTTTGTTGCTGAACAGATTTCCGTTGGTTGTGATCGAGACAAGAAACGATGCCGGTTGTGTCATTGAAATGGCACGTCGTCGCCTGTTTGTTCTACGTGGAAGTTGGCAACGTACTTCTCCAAAAGAAACCAATTCTGCTTCTGTTAAATAGTGTTTTCTTGTATTATCGTTGGTTTCGTTAGTAATCTGGAATGTTTACATATACGTATCAACAAGTATAACAATATATTTTGATGAACAACACCGCTTATATTTTACTACCATTTTGTACCAAGACCCTTTTGCCATTGAGCTAACTGCAAGAAAAAACCAAGTTCTCAACAAAAAAAGGGAAAGAAATGAAGGGGTTAACCAGTTTTCTTAATTGAAATAAGATGTTGACTCAGCTAAATTTAATATATTAAATTTGGAAGGTTCTTCCTGCCAACTGCAGATTTGCACATGTATGTTAAAATCGATGAAAATGTCAGTACCAAATATTTTACAATCTTCTGTTACCGTATTGATTTTACTTAAAATAACTGAATGAAACATTTATTGTATTTTTTTTCAAATATTGTCGAAGTTGCAACTTTCATTTGGTATCATTATTTTAAGATCAAAATGTAGATTTAAAATCCTGGCAATAGTATTGCTCATGAGAGGATGCTATCTTAAAAGAATTACAGATCAGCTGCAACTGAAGTTACCAAGCAGAAGAAATGAACATATCAATACAAATGAAAAAAGACGACGTTGAATAATCAATGCTCTCCGATGTTAAAAAGTTGCACTATTTTCCGTAGTATTATTCTTCTTGATTAACACCAGGTCATTAATTCTTGCTAAAATTGCAATTATAAACATAAAAATCATGTTGTAATACCAAGACTACCAAACGGGCACTCAAACTCATAAAATGAAGGAGGACTAACAAACCATGGCAACAATAACAACACACAAATATCTTTTACAATCCGTAACCGAATATAGGGTAGAAGTACGATACGTTTGTCATGTAGAATTGTTAATAAAACTATGCTCATAAAACAACCAGAACATTTTGAAAAGACAAATTGCGTTTGAGATATAAGATTCTGTAAATGTTCGGTATCTCGTAATCGGTTAACGGAGGAGGTCTGAAAAGACCGATTTGTTAACCATGAAATTGCAAAAAGTAGTTTACTCACTCAAGCCTTTCAAACTTATGCCTATTGTTAGTAAATAAAATGGATAATACTATATATCTGGACACATCAGTTCAGAAAGGTCACTCAAAATGCATCTTCATAACATAAACAAATCGTTGAATACATATTCGAAATTATTGGCTATTTTACACATAGTTTTAATGTAAGTTAAATTTTAGAAAGGTTTGCCTACAAATATATTGTATGCTCATTAACAACTCTATGACGTACAAACGGTATCAAACTATCTTTTTGGGTAAACCATTGTTAATTATATTAATTGTTACACGTTAGAAAATTAAATGAGGCAATTTCAAAGTTTTGAGGTATGTACCAAACTGCAAGATGGTTAAAAAATGCCAGACACATTCATACATAAACTCATGTATGTTTTAAGCACTTTGTAGATGTAATATATTAGATAAAAAAAATGTGATTTGTTTTCGAATTGAAAAGGACAAAAAGAGACGTTACCATGCCTTCTTTTTTGGAACATGAACAGTTTGGATCGGTAAAAACTTGATTGATTAATTAGGAGGTAAATTACTTTTTGCTCCTCAAGACGACATTTAAAATGTGATCCCGTATTAAAGAAATTGTCACCATAAACATTCAAATATGAACAGCCGCTGATAGCTGTATCGCACACACTATCATCGTCGCTTGCTTCAAGCACTGGTGCCTTTTGAGTATCAACTGAACAGTCCTCGCTGGTATAATGTTGGAAGCACGAACATTGTCCTGCAATGAATGTGTTGTTCTTTGTTAAATGGGATATCAAATACTTTTAAACATAAAATGCAGACAGCAGTGACTAAACTATGTGTGTCAATACATGACATGTGTCTTTGTCTTACATGTTGCAAACTCATGTTTAACGAGGTCTGTAGCTGGCATGTCAGTAACTGCTAGTAGCCCTTTGTTAATTTTATGAATCATTGTCATTTCTAACGGTTTTGTATTCTGACCTCGGACTCGGTTTTCTTTTTAATCTCATATTTAGAAAGCATCTGACAACAGGATGACGAAAACGATGAAAAGACTCCCAAAAATCTAGCATTTTAAACAAAACATAGAAAAGTTAAATCAAGACTTAACACGAAATCCATCAAAAACCAGAGTTGATATCTGGTGTTTCGAAAGTTTGATAGGGTCCACATGTGGCACAGGTTATATTTCAAATGTATGTACAAATTTGATAAGTCTCATTCAGTAAGTCAAATTTGAGTTAAAGATATCAGGACTATGGTTACGACTTTAGTAATATATCCATTGTAATTATAGACACAGATAATTCAAAACTCATAAAAGCGTCCGTCAAACTTTCGGCAGGGGTTATTTCAGTTTTAATACCTCTTGGAATCTTTAGTTTCAAAGCCCTTGTAAGCAGCAACCTTCATCAAGGAAATATCGATCAATTGGGATATATAAACTCCATAAACATGTTCTGCTGTTGATAAATAGAACTAGAGGCTCGAAAGAGCATGTGTCACTCGCCTTGGTCTATGTGCACATACATATGGGCCAGGTAAGCTTAAAAGGAGAGTTTACAATATAACAACTGAACTCCTACGTTTGTCATTAAGTTTTGTTTTCAAACGATCCTTAATGTAAATTTTTATACGAAAGTCAAGAAATGATACACACTCAAATTTGTCTTTAGTATCATCACACATTTTAATGAGAACTATTTACCATTTTCGCAGGCCCCTCTTATTTCTCCTCCTACTGAACAATCGTTAAGGCAGTTCTTCTCTATGATTGAAGAAGTATAAGAAGTCGTTGGTATACCAGAGGAAGATTTGGAATGATCGTCGGACCATAATGTTGAATTTAAGCGTACAATGTTTTTACAAGCTTCTGTCAAAGGTTTGTCTACTTGATGAGACAATTCTGATGTTCCTAAAAACTGAACATGTGAAAAAGATGATATAATCAGAATTTGTTTGGTACCTATCAATATTTCATATTTCATCGTGTATGTAAGCACTTGTTAGTAAGGAATATGCATAAAGGAATTTTGCGCAGTTACTAAATATAAAGATATGTACATACGTTGAGCATGTCTCATGTTCCATGAAGAAAGAAGAGGCAAAAAATGAAGATCATTTAGTTTATTTGCACTCAAATTGTAAAAATTTCCATCAACGTTTGAATGACATACCACTGTTTTGTTCTGCATACTCATTATGTTTGCTGATTTGTTTTTAGATTTATCTGTATTAGATAAAGCGTTACGAAAATGACAAGGAGGACTTGCCAATAACTTTTTTCAGATATTCAGAATCCTCTGGTTTAATCTAATAAATGCTATTAAAATATTTGCTCACTTACCTCTATTTTTTTTTAATTTGATTGCATATATTTTTGAACATCTCATAAAATCCTTGTTTAATTTTTATTGGTTTGGAAAAAAATGCCAATTTTAAAGGTATGAAAAGTCATTTCCCGCCAAATGTTCGTCTTATGTCTATAAAACAAGGACATATACCTATAATTGTTTTCTGCTTTTTAAGTTCCGTTATGTATCTACTAAATCTATTGCAGTCTTTTTAAAAACCCTAGTTATTTACAAAGATACATTCAATTTCATGAGTTGAACACAAACTTGCAACTCCATGTCTAAAAACGAAAAAAGACAAAAAGACAAACAACAGACTACAAAGTTCAATAGAGAAAAGATGAACAACACAAACCTTTCAAAATGTCGGGCGTGATCTAAGATGTTGAATTTCTTGGAGATTATATAATTATAAAATCCCAAATTTCGCTAATGTTTAACAGTGCAAATTATTCATTAGTATCTAAAAATGTATATGATATATATTTTACTTCTTTTTTACAAACGTTACATTTTTGAGAATGTATTTGTAAGTTTCATAAAAATGTTCTCTAACCTTTATGTCTTCCATACACATTTGGATTGATTGGCTGTCTTTAAAATGTACTATTTCTTTACATTTTGTGTACATTCGGGAATGATGTAACACACTATTGCAATGGTCTCTAGCTTTTGCTTCATTCCATCCGTTCAGCCACGTCTTGCGCTTTAACAAACAAAATTTGTATAATTTCAATGGAAAAATAGCTTTTCCATGTGTTTCATATATAAGTGACAGAAACAAGCAAATGAAATTAACTCTTTTATGATTTTATGCGTCCAGTGCGTTATTTGTCAATTAACATTCACCAGGAACGAGCAGAAACACTCGTGAAAACCAAAAATGTATCATTTTAGAATAGTTAAAAACAGACTCTGTTGTTATAGATGGATTGTCAATTTAAGCATGTACCTTAAGTGAGAAATGTATTTAGAAACAATAGTTCTATTGCTGATTGTTTTCGTTAAGTGTAGTGTCATATATTCGATACATAGATTAAGCAAACCCGGTTAAAGATGCGTTTAATCATTATCTCTCAGTGCAAACATAGAGGTTGTTGTTTGTGTTGTCAAGTTTTGTCTTATATAATCTCATGAATAACTGTAATTTAAATGCATACTTGTGGGGGGGGCTGGTTTAAAAATTACATAATCTAAAGGTGCGTCTATTTCATCATCATCCCTTGTCTCTCGTTTATGCTTATACTGACATTGTTGTTCCGAATATGTAGGTGTGGTACAAACGGGTGTACTTTCATCACAATCACAATATGCTTTAGTATACAGATCACCGTTTATAATCGGCGTCTTGTTGCAAGAACAGCCGTACTGTGATCTCTCCAGAACTTCTTTCCTAGCTTTCGCAATGAATAAACTATTCACTGGATTAACACTGAAAAATTACAGCACTTTAAATTTTTATCTGTTATAAATAAAAGTGTTGAACATCAATACACTGAAACGTATTAAAGTTTGCAATAATAATTTTGATATTTAGCGTTTATCCTAATTTACAATATTGAGGGTGTTCATTGAAAACAGTTTTAATTGTTTTGATAATCAGTATGTAATAGATTGAACGATTCGCCAATGACGTTTGATAGCATAGCTGGTATGATGATAAGTATGAGTTCCTTCTTTGTTTATATTCGTCGATGCATGGAGTTAGATATGTGTCTGTGGATCTATACTTATTTTTTCATGTTTAACGTTTGAATATTTTGTTTTGGAAACAATTATTACAATTTGCCTCAAATATGCAAATATCGGCATTATATTTGTCTAGTAAAATGACTTTCTACTGTTAAACTCACTGCCAGGAAGTTTTAAACGGGATTTCTTCTGAAATTTGTCCTCTTGGATCTGTAAAATCATCGTTACTATTTCTATTAAATTTTCCACACAAACCACCGGTTAAGTTCACATCTGATGTTGCGGCATATACTTGAATATTTAAAAAGCGATAGTTGGAGGTACCCTGCACTTGTATTGATACTCTTGCACCTGTTGGCAAATGGACCTGTCAGATATTATATATATTTATTGAAATGAATTTATAGTGATATTCTGTTCTTTTCGTATTTTTCAAGTTAGAAAAAGTTAAGCGCCGTACACATGTATCTTTACTATGAATATCATTATTCTAGCATGATGATTATCAGCAATTTAATTTTGAATTTACTACTCTTATCATGAAAAGTCTGTTCGTCACCTTTAAGAAAAATATTAAGATGATTCAATATTAAAACGGCAATGGCCGTAGGAGATTGTGATTGTTGTGAAGATCTTGCTCGTCATGTTATTTGTTTAAACGCGTTCGTTGTTCTCTACAGTAATTAAGGTAAACGTCACATTAGTTTTTAAAATGTATGGCCAGTACACACTCTCATCAAATAAGTTAAAATGCTTTTGACCTACTTTTGGATATTGCAAGTAACTGAATTTTTATTGATTGCTAATCTTTATTAGTAGAGTGGCGAAAGATACTAGATGTACTTTCAAACGCATAAGTCGAAAATTAACTGGAAACGCCATGGTTTTCAGTTAATTTTCAGTAAAAAACGCCATAAACGCAAAAAAAAAAACAAAAAAAGAAAATCAATAGACCAAAATACAAACAACCTTATACAAACACAACATATAAAACTAAAAACTGAGCAACACGAAGCAAACCAAAAGCTTCCACAAAAAGGAAATGTCATTAAAACATGTTCTTATTATATTTGATTATCATTCATTTTTGATAAATAAAAAAATATAAAAAAATAATTATTAGATAATTTAATTATAGTTTATACTATATAATATGACACACATAAAAGTGATCACGACACAAACAATAGTAATAGTTTTTGGTGAAATAGAAATATTAGTTCTTTAATTTATAGAAAATTATGGACAAGTTGAAATTCTTTATTTGTAGGCTGATTTGAGAGTAATACCATCATTATTTCCCCAATTACTAGTCTTTGTTAATTTCGATTTTGTTTTAGTTTTAAATAAAGAAATACTTGGCATGAGTATTGTTTTAACTTGTCCAGTACCACAGTGAACATTTAACATAATAATGTTTTCCCCTAGGCTACTAAATTGGAATAATCAAAAAAATGTGCAGAATTTATATTTAAAAACAAAAGAAATACTTGGCATGAGTAAATTTATCCTGTCAAGTACTACAGTGAAAATAAACAAAGCATTCCATTGCACTTAAGCAGGCATTGGGTAATGCAAATTTGTAATTGTAATACATGGTAATGTAACTTACATTAATAATGGTAATGCATTACATTCTTTTAACCAATTGCATGTTATGTGTAATGCAGCATTTTTTGGCATAACATGTAATTGTAATTTAATGATTAACTTGAGAATTTAAGATTTATGGATTGAGTAAGAACATAATTTTTTTAATATTGTTTTTTTTTTTTATTTGAAAAGCATTATTAGAGTGTTTTATTGTTGTCAAAAGATAAATAAATACCTTGTCATGATTACATAACAGAAAATTGACTATTGTTAACCATGTTATAAAAAAAGTAAAATCTCTTTTCACCATCTTGACACTTGGTTTGAAATTAAACTCTTTGTTTATTATTTAATTAGGACAGAAATTCTCAGTAAATATTTTTGATTAAAATTTAAAAAGCAAAAGTATATAAATAACTAGAGACTCTAAAGAGCCTGTGTCGCTCACCTTGGTCTATGGCATTTTAAACAAAGGACACAGATGGATTCATGACAAACTTGTTATACATGTTATAAAAAAAAGTAAAATCACTTTTCACCATTTTGACACTTGGGTTGAAATTAAGCTCTTTGTTTATTATTTAATTAGGACAGAAATTCTCAGTAAATATTTTTGATTAAAATTAAAAAAGCAAAAGTATATAAATAACTAGAGGCTCTAAAGAGCCTGTGTCGCTCACCTTGACATATTAAACAAAGGACACAGATGGATTCATGACAAACTTGTGTTTTGGTGATGGTGATGTGTTTGTAGATATTACTTTACTAAACGCTCTTGCTATTAACAATATTTCTATCTATAATGCACTTTACCCAGTAGTTAGAGAGAAAAACATTTTGTAAAAATTTACCAAAATTTACCAAATTTATGAAAATTGTTTGAATTGACTATAAAGGTCAATAACTCCTTAAGGGGTCAATTGACCATTTTGCTCATGTTTGACCTATTTATAGATCTTACTTTGCTGAACAGTATTGCTGTTTTAAGTTTATCTCTATCTTTTTTTTTTAATTTTTATTATTTATAACTTCCAATTTACAACATAATATACACAAATATAATAGCAATATATAATATATAAATCTATAGATATTATCTAATCAATACATCTTTCTATTAGGAAGCATTTTTTTTAAATATACAAATATAAGATAAAGAGTAAAGCAGTTTGAACAAGAGAGTGAGAGAGAATAGTGTGGTGAGTTTTCAATATAATTCATCTAGAAATTGAATTCTATATTAGTATAATAAATACAGCATCTTCATTTATTACATGCATAATATTAAATGCAAAGTTTAAACATTTTTGTACTAAACTAATTAATATATCAAAAACATTCCATTCTCTAAGAAACTGATATTCACATTTGTTTTTCATAGCAATATTTTTGTCCATTGCATACACATATTTCATCTTTTCTTTTACTGAGTTTATTGTCAGTTTTTTTTATTTTTAAACATCTGGAATTATAAATATTATATTGATTTATGGTAAGAAAAAGAGTATTTTCTGCATTGCCTTTTGATATTTTTGCAGTGCTACCAAACAAAAAAACTTCTGTTGTAAACAGTACACTAATTCCATTGGTCAGAAACCAATTTTCAATCTGTTCTTATAATAATTGTGTATGTTCACATTCTCAAAATAAATGTTCTAATGTTTCAATTTACAAAATGTACAATTTGGATTATCATGAATCTTAATTTTATGAAGAAATTTGTTTGTAGCTAAGATTCGATGATTGAATCTATACTGTATCCACTGTAACTTAGTATTATTTGTGACAACAAATGGCAGTTTATAAAAAAAAATCCAATGATTTTGATCAAAGCCAAAAATTTCAGTCCATCTTAACTGACTAGTGGGAACACTTCCATTTTTTATTTAAAACAATATACATATCTTTAGATCCTTTTGAACCTTTAACAAGTCTTTTAATAGCAGATGGAATTAAAGGTAGTTCTAATTTGTGACTTTTTCCCACAAATGGTTTTGATGCTTGGTGTATAGCAGATATAATACTATTATATCTCATGAAATTCACATTCATCTGATACATTTCTTCCATCTTTTGATTAAAGAAAAAGGTCCCATCTTCATTTACAATATCATTTATAAATCTTATACCATTTTCAAACCAATCTTTATAAAAAAAAATAGGTTTATTTGCTACCTTTATATTATTGTTAAGCCAGATTGGACTAGCAAGAAAGCATTCCCAACTGTCATATTCATCTTTTTCTCTAAGAAGTTGCCATATTTTCAGAACATCTTGCCAAAATCTATTTTTGATATGTTGTTGTAATTTTTGGATATAAACACTTCCATAACCATAAAATTTTTCAAGTTCTACATGAACATTTGACAAAAACCCATTCTGCCATTTGTTGTCTGTTTTAAATAATCTCCTTATCCATGTACACTTCAGTACTGAAATAGTTTATCTCTATCTATTATAATATACAAGATAATAACCAAAAACGGCAAAATTTCCTAAAAATTACCAATTCAGGGGTGACAACCCAACAACAGGTTGTCCTGTTCATCTGAAAATTTCAGGGCAGATAGGTCTTGCCTTGATAAACAATTATTCTCATGTCATATTTGCTCTAAAGGCTTTGGTTTCAGAGTTATACGCAAAAATCTACATTTTACCCCTGTATTCTATTTTTAGCCGTGGCAGCCATCTTTGTTTGCTGGCCGGGTCATCGAACACATTTTTTGAACTAGATACCCAATGATGATTGTGGCCAAGTTTGATTAAATTTGGCCTAGTAGTTTCAGAGGAGAAGATTTTTGTAAAAGAACAAAAATTTAAGAAAAAATGGTAAAATTGACTATTAAGGGCAATAACACCTTAAGGGGTCAACTGAACATTTTGGTCATGTTGAATTATTTCAGGATCTTACTTTGCTGAATATTATTGCTGCTCACAGTTTATCTCTATCTATAATAATATTCAAGATAATATCCAAAAACGGAAAAAAAATGTTTAAAATTACGGACGCCAAGTGATGAGAAAAGCTCACTTGGCCCCGTGGGCCAGGTGAGCTAATAAAAGTGAAGTTTACATTTGTTAAAATAAATATTAAACTTTATTGCTTTAATTTCAATTAAGAGAAAACACAGATGTATACATTAAAACCCTTACGATGTTTAAACGTAATAGTTGTATTGAAGATACTTTTAACTTGATTGTTAAATTCTATATTTATACGGAACAGTTATTGCATATGCTAGAATCTTTTGGGACTTCATTTTTTTTCAAAATGATTGATTTTGTTTCACTTTAAGATAACATTTACTGATGTTTTTGTGTAATTCAATGCATTACTTTGCAAAAGTAATAGTAATTCAATGCATTACTTTGAAAAATGCATCTAATTTGAATTAAAATTGAATGCATGGTTTTGTCAAGGTAATTGTAATATAATTGATTACATTGCAATGTAATTCGTCCCATGCCTGCATTTAATATGGTAAACATCACAAAACGTTAAGCAAACAAATTCCCCTCCCCTTATTTCCTGTTTAATTATTTTTAACCATATCACCTCAAGTTTCGTAAATATTTAAATGCAACACCAAATAAAAAAAATATTTTGCTGTGAAAAAAAATCAAGATGCATGTTTAAGACTAAGAATATTTTTTCTGCAATGAATAGCAGTGTTAATTTATCACAACTGTCAAATTCAAATCTTGTTTGCCCCTTTTTCGCATGTAACTGGATTTGATATACTATGTTTTGGGGGTATTATACCTTGAAAGAACTAAGACAATATGGTAGAGTATTATTTATGGATTTTAATTCAGTGATATTCTACATCTCTTTGTAATAATTTGAATAATTGTTCGATATATCTAAACAACTTCAAAAGGGAAGTAAAGCAATGAAGAGGAAGCTCAGCGCCTTTGTAAAAAGTCTTTTTGTTTAGGCCTTTACAAAAAATACTATCAATAAAACAGATCCCAAATATATAAATATATATAAACTGATTTTTTTTCTAAACGATTAATTTTTTGTTTTTAATTTTATGAGTATAATTATAAAAACCAACATCAAACAAAATTAATTTTAGGCATAATTATGTTCCTTAGTTTAGGATATTGTGGCAGTTGTTTGGAGTTAAACCAAATATTGGTGCTTGTTTTATGTGGTTTAATATACACATATAGAAATATGATTACACTATTTTAAAAGTAAAAAATACTGATAAAAATATGTCTGCAGCTATTCAAAAATACTGAACATAATCTTTGTGGAGACAAAACATTATTATCAAAGGTTTATATAACAGCATGATACATTTATATAAACATTATAGTAAGGGGAATACAAATTTTATAGTTTCAGCAGGGATAAATATATTCGAGCATCCTCTTTTATGTTCCATATGAAATATTTTTTAATACTAAAATGCTGTTTGCTGTTTGAATAAAAACAATCTTCAACAAAAATAAATGATTTCAATTTTGAAAGAGGTAAACAGTAATATAAAAACATTTATCAACAGAAACGGAGGATTACGAAAAATAGACATCTTGCAATTGGCATTCAGGGTATCAAATGAAATTATGACTTTCTGCATTTTGATTATGCTAAAAATAGATAGTTTAAATAATAGGTTGATTGTTTTACACAAATCAATATGTATTGAAGAAAAAGAATCTGAGATAAAATAAGAAGCTGAGAGCTTTAAGATTAGAAAAAGATGCTCCAATACTTTTCTATATTTAATAGTACGGTACAAATCATAGCAATGGTATTGGTCTGGCCAGATAAATTATTTTATTGCACTTTCTTTTAAGATATGAGAAAAGAAAAGTCCATAGAAAAGTTTAAAATTGTAGCATTAAATTGAAACCTCATAATTTATCATTTATCAAATTTTATCTTTATTCAGGAAACATAATCAATATTAATAAAACATCTTATCAAAACTTTTCTGTAAACATTTTGAGAAAGGAAGTTGTCTTGCACGAACAAAAGGGATTACAATACAAAGTATAAATTTTTGTTCTAAAGTTTTTTTTCCTAGAGTCCCTTTACTTTTTATAAAAACAATATAAATAAAGTTATCCAAAAAAAAGATATACAGGATTGATGAACTTAAATCCATTTATTATTACTATTATATTGTGAAAAGTTTTTCAACCATGCCTTCTTAATAATGAATTTAAAATTTTTCCTAAAGTAGCCATCTTTTTTATTAAAGAACTAAGTTTGCTATGTCATATAAAGTTTAACAAATTAGTAGAAGTAAATTACCATAATTTGTGTCTTTGGTTTCTTTTATGTAACTAATAATATAGTAAAAGAAACTATATTATATTATCTAAAATTTCTTTTCTACCATTAACAGTACTTATTTAAAACGCTTCCTCGAAAGAATAAATCTATATTCACTTAATTTTCGAGTAACACGACTTAGAGCGTTAGAAACTGTAAACATGGATTATTAAATGTTTATCGATATCAGATGAATATGCTGAATATGTATGTTTAAATTCAGTTTGTAAAAGAACTATAGATTTACCTCAAAATTCTTTCCCTGATTTCTTTCATAAACATCAAGATATGAGCCGTGTTCTTTGTCACAGAAAGCCCTTCTGTGGCGCCAACGTCTGTCACATCCATAAACAATAAATGTGTCAGCTCCAGCTTGCACTGCAACTGCGCAATTCCAACGTGGGTATGACCCAAGGCTTTTATGAATAACATGCACCTTTAAGAATTTTTTAAGGTTTTCTAGTAGGGATTATAAATATATTATATTTTTCACATGTCGACAAGTAATTCTTTCATAATTACCGTAAAGTGCTGTTTATTTCAATTTATTTGCATACATGACTATTTTTGTTGGGTGGGGGTGGGAAGGGCTGGCAAATAAAAAAAATGAATGTTCTGGTCCATTAAATCTTTCAAATATTATTTTGCATTCTTAAACATTAAACTATATATGCTAGCCCCATAATACTAAAGAATGTATATCTGGACCTTTTCACTCCCCAAATTTATAAAGAAATACAATTGTGACAGAGTATTGACAGTGACAGATTAATGGTGCTACTATATTTGTTTTGCTTTAAATCGTCAAAGGAAATTGCACCAAAATATGTTCTTCGGACTTTTTGTCAAGGTGAAAGGCAAATATGCCCGAATCATCAACCCATGATTGTCATGCTCTTATATTTTCATATTTAAATATAAAAAAAAATCTAGTCTATTTTGACTGAACATAAAGTTTTTGTTTGAAGTTGTATGTGCAGCAGACCGAAATCTTTATGGTTTATTATTTTAAGGACGACCATTTAATTTTGAGGGTGTAGTTTGGTTTTTTTTTTGTCGCTCATTGGACGTACGGACAATACATATTCTGTATCTGGTCTGAATGGGGAAAATATGGTCACCTTTAAGTCAGGAATAAATATCCTGACCTCAGCAGATTTGCTAGAACACCCATTTCCTCATTAAAACTGTCGCTCCTTAACCAATATTATCATTAATATAGAAATAGAAGTGGTTAAATATTTCGTAATAATTCTTATATGATTTGCAAATCAGGGAATACGTTGATATGATTGGTTGTGTGGACTTCCGGTTGTTGTTCTTGGCGTCGTTTATTTTTCGATAGACGACGTTGACCGAACTTCTTTTCGTAACCAATGTAAACAAGATGGCGGCGTTAAAAACACAATTCTGATCGACGTAAACAAAATTTATTTTCACTTCGCGTTAAGCGTAAAATTAAATAGTAAACACAAACATTCGTTTGAAAGAAAATAAAAGTTATTGTAGTTAATTTTTTATCAGATATAATATTTCATGGAGTACACATTTTTGCGTTACTTAACAAATATATAAATGCGCCAGTCCTATTCAATGAAACAAACATACATTTTACGTGTGGTAGAGTATCATAGTGGTTTCGAGTGTGAAAAAAATATATTCCAATTTTATAGCATTATAAGGATTTTATTGGTGTATAAACTATACCAAATCACTCACAAACCTATAAGACTTTTATTCGTTTAGGAGTGAATTGGTCGAGTTTATACACCAATTTAAAATTCTTTTATAAAGGCGTTTAATCCTATAATATTTTCTTTCAAAACACTATTATCGTCCCTTACTATGACCAAGGTGAATACAAATAAAATGATAAGTATCTATATAAAAGCATGCAAAACGATCTGGCAAATATGATTGATTCATTTATACTTACTGCAATTGGCTTTTGTAAATGTTTATACAGAACATATTCCCCGGTTTCAAATGTAGTGAAATACCTTAAAAAATGACAAAAGACATTTTATAAAGCCAAGTATATGTACAAATGAATAAATATTTTATTGGCACAAACTCATCAACAATAAATGTTTAAGGCTCATGGCATGTCAATTACATAATAGAGTTTGATAAGCGTTACGCAGGTTCAAACTGTCTGAAATAAAAGAGAAAGTCAATCTAAGGATTAATCCGAATTGTTATTAAGGTGTCAAACCACCAATTAAAAGTCCCTATCTGTTCAACCAAATTTTACAATTTTCACAGCTTTCTAAATATTTTACCTTTAGTTTAACTTCATAGAAACCAGGTATATCCTGAATCATACATGTATCAGCTTTCTACATGCCAATTTTCAACAAATGTTTAAAATCATATAAAAAACATTAGGTGTTCCGAATAGAGGTACCACTAAAAACAACCCCTGGTTTTCTGGAAATCTTAAATTAGTATACTATGGAGTGCATTAATCCTCAATTTTGAATGCAAACTCATAAACAAGTAAATTTTAGCTCAAAATTGTCTTAATATATTTCTCTGTCAACAAAAGTTTCATTTCTGCCAATTTGTTGGTTAGTTTAAGTAAACAATGACATCAAATGCACTATTTTTGTCCGAGTAGGCCTAATTTCACATACGTTCTTAATTTGAGGGAGTAATTGGTGGTGTGACACCTTAATAAAATGCTTGTATTATTTTCATTTTATTCAAATTTTGTAGAATCATCGATTGAATTTGAAACTTTTTGGTAAAATATAGGCTTTTTAGTTGAGTATTTTTCACAATGTAAACAAATATAATTTCATTTTCAATTGAACCAGTATCTCTCATTTCTGGTAATATTTAGATGCCTTTCTCTTTCAATCTTCAGTATATGGGCTCTTATACAGATCTTACATATTGTAGCTTTGTCACTGCTGTTTCTTAACATATCAACATTGGGTGGTCTTCCACCCATTATGAAGTGTGACGCTCTTGACCAAGAACGAACTAGACATAAAAGATACAACAGATACAGTTAAGTCAGTCTATTATCTTGACTTACATCTAGAAATTGACAATGAGGGTCGGTTGAAAACAAAACTTTACGACAAAAGAGATGATTTCAGCTTCCCAATTGTGAACATTCCATTCCTTAGTAGTAATATTCCAGCAGCGCCTGCATACAGAGAATATATCTCCCAATTGATACGATATTCCCGTGCTTGTATTTCCTATCACGATTTCCTTGATAGAGGGTTGCTGATCGCCATCACGATTTGGTTGAACGTTTTATGGTTTAAGAATAACCATTTCACAGATGATATCGAATATGTTCCTTACGTCGTAACTACATCCCCTTCCCTTTTCATTAATGTGGCCTACCGAATTAGACTTTTTACCGGGTTTGTAATATTATGTGCAACACGATTGGTGCCACATATGGAGCAGAACTTACCCTCCCGGAGCACCTGAGATCACCCCTAGGCTTTGGTGGGGTTCGTGTTGCTTTGACTTTAATTTTCTATGTTGTGTCAAGTGTACTATTATTTGTCTGTTTGTCTTTTTTTATTTATAGCCATGGCGACGTCGGTTTGTTTTCCTTCTATGAGTTTGACTGTCCCTCTGATATCTTTCACCCCTCTATCTTTAAATCAAGTATACTAGCATTTTTATCTTGCAAATATGTATCCGATACAAATTAAATAATTACAAATTTGAAAAGCATTCTAAAAGAGGGACGAAAGATACAAAGGGAAGTCAAGTTCGTAAATCGAAAATAAACTGACAACGCCATGGTTGAAAATGAAAAAAAACAAACAGACAAACAATAGTACACATGACACAACCTAGAAAACTAAAAAAATAAGCAACACAAACCCCACCAAAGCCTAGGGGTGATCTCATGTGCTCCGGAAGGGTAAGCAGATCCTGCTCCATATGTGGCACCCGTCGTGTTGCTTATGTGATAACAAATCCGGTAAATAGTCTAATTCGGTAGGTCACATTCATAAAAGGGAAGGAGATTGTAGTTACGACTGAAGGAACACATTCGATATCATTTGTGAAACGGTTATTCATAACATGTCGTATGTATGATAGGCTTTTTTCGCTTTGTAAACATCAGCTTGATAAATGTCTCAATACATCTGTATTTAGCGCAGACTCACAGACGTAGATAATTATGGCTGTGAAGAGTTATCCTTACACGTAAATCAATATATATCGTAACATATGTGCAAGAAATATGATGATTTCGCTGTGTTAAAATTCAAATTGAAAAAAATCCCTACAGAGCTGTAACTGCAGACCTATTCTTATCGAGAAACGAAATAACAAACTAGACCACGGGAACACATTCATTTCGGAATCCTTTTTTGTCAAATCCTTATCGTAACCATGGTAACGGACATTTTGGATATAATCTACCAAGATATAGCCACAGCTGTTATAGTGTTTGAAAGAGAAAAAAACATTTTACAATAGCATTGTTTATTATCAATGATATTTTTAATCATGCTTGGTCAATGGTTGTAAATACTATGAACGACTAATCCTTAATAACGTGGAGTACATGTTAGGAAATGTATTGATTGTGCACACTTTTATTTTCTTGAAACTAAGGATATGCACTCCGAAGTAACATACACAACTGTTTTCCAATGGTGGTAAACCTTTTCACACACATAGTTAGGAATCATTGCATGATTCATCCAACACGTTGCACATTTATTTGAAAAGTATGGTGTCGGTACGCATTAGAGCTCGTTATAGTGATGGTCTGCCTCAAATGTATGTGTTTCTAAATCTATTTCTTATTGAATGCTACATATAAGTTGGGAAAGATTTTACCTTTAGTTAGCAGTCAAAAAGTTTGTCGTTATCAAAATAGACATATTAGAAAGAATTCAAATACTAGCTGTTGTTATGACTCACATTTAGTGTGTTTCTTGGACGTTTGTGTGTTCGTTGGGCGTTTGTGTGTTTGTTCCCTATTTTTTTGTTATTTATCATTTTCTCAATGAAATAAATTTTCAGAAGCTATTCTTTGAATATAATAACGGTGTTGGCCATTGAACTTGCAAATACGATACTTTCCTCACATTTAGCAATACTAATTCTTTAATATGAAAATAAGAAGATTTGTATGATTGACAATCTGACACCTCTCCAACAGATACCAAATAAAATAGAAGTTTACATATGTAAGACACCGTACGGAACTCAACAATGAGCAACACTATATGTTCATAGCATTAATGCTTTTCTTTACACTATCTTTTTGAAATGATGTATCTTACTCAATAATCATGCCATTTTCGTCAAGCGCAGCTATGAAAACTTCAACTATCAAAGTAAACGATAAGATTTAATCCCAATTGATAAAGCGTCAATTATTGATTTAATCAACAACGAAAAAGTTCCATTAAATGACCATGAATGATAGGAGTGCAGGGACATTTAATTGAAAAAAGTCCCATAAAAATAAATAACGGCTGGTTATTTTAAACTTTAAATTACCACTTATTTACCTGCCGTCAAATGTAAATACATGAGGGTCGGATACTGATCTGCATGATGCTGGTATAAATGTTTTCCCTCTTATTCTGATCTTGAAAAGAAAAAGTACAAATGATATGCTTCTGAAACGAAGAAAAGAATATCAAATGTATAATAACACAAGAATGTGTCGAAAGTACACAGATGCCACACTCGCACTATCATTTTCAATGTTCAATGGACCGTTAAATTGCGTAAAAAACCTAATTTGGCATTAAAATTAGAAAGATTATACCATAGGGAACATGTGTACTAAGTTTCAAGTTGATTGGACTTCAACTTCATCAAAAACTACCTTGACTAAAAACTATAACCTGAAACTCCCACTTTTATTTTCTATGTTCAGTGGACCATGATATTGGGGTCAAAAGTCTTATTTGGCTTTTAAAGTAGAAAGGTCATATCATAAGCAACATGTGTACTAAGTTTCAAGTTGATTGGACTTCAGCTTCATCAAAATCGACCTTGATCAAAAACTTTAACCTGAAGCGGGACGAACGGACGAATGAACGCTAGGACGCACAAACGAACAGACGGACGGACGGACGGACGGACAGACAAGAAAACATAATGCCCCTCTACTATCGTAGGTGGGGCATAAAAATAAAATCACAAAAATACTGAATGCCGAGGAAAATTTAAAACGGAAAACCTATTCAAATGGCGAAATCAAAAGATAAAATACATCAAACAGTGGACAACAACTGTCATATTCCTGTTTTGGTACAGGCATGTTCTTATGTAGAAAATGGTGGATTGAACCGGGTTTTATAGCGTTAAACCTTTCACTTGTATGACAGTCGCATCAAATTCCATTACTGTAAATTGAGAAATTATTACCATGTTTTTTTATTATTGCAAAAAATGAGAAAGGATTAAAATCGCATTAATGTAAACTCGCAATTTGAAATTTGTTATATGAACTTAAAACGATTTTTTCAATATCGCAAAAATTTAGATCGTATTTAATCTAAATGGCAAATTCGCAATAATAAATGCACGCAGTAATATTAGAATTTACAGTATATTGACAACGATGCGTGAACAAAACAGACCTAATAGGTAAAATTTTCAAAATAGAGGTACAGCTTCAAGTTACTCTGAAAATGTTAAACTAAATTATCATATTTCCGACATATTTGATTTTGCTAACTTATACCAGAATTAAGCTTTTCTACTTTAGACAACATTTTGAGGACCCCTGACATGATCATGCACAGTTTATCAATATTTTAGAGTAAATAAATGCAGATTGTTTATATATACCAAACATAAGTTATATTTCAACATTTTGACCAAAGAAAATCAAATTTATGGAAGAACCTGGTAGGATAGAAATACCTTTTCACTATTGAATCATTACCAAAAAAAGGATGTTTTAGAAAGTTGCAATTGACTAAAATGGTAATCAATTTAAAACATGAAACCACCGGCCTAATTCATAACAAAAAGAACGACAGCCACTGAACCACAGGCTATGGATCTGGGACCATCAAGTTTGTATATCCAAAATGGGTATCAGATTTCAACAAACTAAGTTAACTACTTTTACATCTTATCTATACTTACTGCAATATCTGGAAGCAAATAATCGTTCCATAGATCATCGCTTCTTATTTTACCAGACTTAAGCTTGACTATTGCAGGGTACTCATTTATTATTCTTTGTTCTGATTTTGTAGGAATTGTTAACTTTTGAAAGGTATTCCATTTCCACGCATCAAAATAGACACTGCACAATGTTGGTGGTTCATTTGTCTTGCAGATTTGGCCATGTCCTGCCTTATACTCTAACATTTGAAATCGAATATGGCAATCGATTTTGATTCCATGATAGATCGAACATGTTATTGGAACAGTGGAACGAATTTGTACAACTGCAGTTTCACCAGCGTTCACTATTAACGTTGACGTATCTACCTATAGTAAAAATGAACTTTTCGTTTTAGCATCCCTAACAGTACTAGACACTGTAGACTGTTCTTTTAGTCCTTTTAGTTAAAAATTGAAGTTTTCAGAAATATTACTTCTATTATATTGTTATTCAGGCAATGAACATCTACAAATGTACAAAACAGTAATGCAATGAGTATTAAGGGCATTGCAAAATCCCTAACATTAAGGAAAGAAATCCAAATGTCATGTTTTTGCGTGTAGTTTTTTGTATCCTTACCTTAAAGGGATAATTCGCGATTTTTCACTTTTCATCTTATTATGTTCATAATACCATAAAAAACATATTCACCAAGTTTTATTTTGATATGAAATCTAATAAAGAAGAAAATTGGGAATTATTAATTTTATTTTTTGAAACTTCCTGACTTATGTGACGTAGTTTAAGTCTTTGATGCATGCCGGGAGTGAAAATATCTCATTTAAGTCTTGTTCGTTAACCATCTAATAACGCGATTTAAAGCGCATCGACGACTTTTGGTGTAGCTATTAACCAACGAAAAATAAGTGATAGCCATGCAACTTTTAAAATAAGATCGTGTGGATTTTTTAAAACGCATTTTAATATAAAAAGTAAATCATACAATAGAACATTTTTATGATTTTTTTTCTAAAAATACTTTAAACAAACATACGAAACTGACATGATCGATAGTGTATTAAAAATACATGTTTGTATTCTGACCTTTTTGCTTCATTCCAGCAATCATTTTCACTTGCTTGTACGGTGGAAACAATAAAATGTGTATTGTTTTGTGACACCTAAAGAATGTGGAATGCGTAGTTTAACTCAAGGTAATTAAAAGATTAGCATTATGTAATTCTAATCTTTTGATCCTCATTCAGTGAATTCTAGGCGTCACGGTTCACTGGCATTTCAGGTGTGAACAACATTTCGTATCAATTGTAAACGGGAGTCAGACAAAGTTTCAGACACATGAATGTAAAAAAAATTAATTAAAATTAATTAACGGGAATAATAAGATCGCCCAATAACTGGATAGCTGTATATTTTTATATTTTGCATAAGATCACTTTTAATGAATTATGACTTTTGATTACTTTAGTAACGATAAAATACTGAATTATTTTAATTGAAGAATTTATAAATAAAAATAGCCTTCTAAACACGAGTTTATGAACTAAAAATTGTACTATTTCAAATAAGGAACAGCAGCCTTAAATATTTCAAACAGATCATTAACAATTGCAATTATATAATTTAGTCCATCCAAAGTGATCTTTAATTACCTATTTAGGAATTAAACTGCTCATCAAAATATTTTAAATCTCACAACACATGAATACTTCAGATATTTGAAAAAAGATGTTTTAACAGATTGACAGGAAATTAAAGGATCTAATTGGAATGGAATCAACAAATTACGAACAGATATGCTTTTCAAGTGTGAAAAACATCAACAAAATTTATACATAATCGGGAATGTCCTTCTTAAAATACTCTTTGTCTCACATCGTAACTATATAATACTTTAGCTATTCAGATGCCATTGGTGATGAATACCATTACATTTTTAATTGTTCAGCTTTTGATAATTGTAGAAAACAATGCATTGCATTTTACTATAGAAATAGACCAAACTCATTGAAGTTTTATGAATTAATGAATTCTAAAAAATGTACAGAACTAAACAAACTATGTAAACTTATTAAGGAGATAAATAACAAATTAAACTTTTCTGGGTGAACAATTGTGAACGCCTCTATCTACTTTCGTACATTATTTATTTATGTAATTGTAATAATTGTATTGAAATATGTAATTATCTCTATACCTTTGTAATTTGGTTTGTGAGAAATAAAGATATATATATATATATATATATATATATATATATATATATATATATATATATATATATATATATATTGACCAACGATGTATTAAAAAAAAATGAACGAATTAAATGTCATCTTTCCCTATTTTTTAATGTAATTATAAGTCTGTTTCAACTGGCAAGAATACCACTAAAACGGACAAGCAGTTTATTCTTTAAATTGCTGTCATTGAATATCAAGAGAGAATATAAATCCCGAAATTGATTTGAAACTTTGATACTCTATAGTTTTCCTTGAAAATATTCACATCCCTCGGTATAAGTGTACTTCCAGTTGCGTATATATTACATGCATGTCGGAACAATTGTGATGATGGCAAATTTCTTCCTTCTTTCGAGAACAATCTAATTGATATATAAATGTCCATAACTTCGATGAGCCAAATAAAGTTATATATCGACCTGTATTTAAATCTCTTCTTCTTCTTCTTTTGGTATACTATAGTCTATCGTCATTTGATGATTACATACTGTTGGCATACGTGGATTTGTCATTTTACAAAACTTTTACCCCAATTTACGCAAAATGTATGTTTCTTTCTTATGTTCTATGTATACATGTTATTGTATATGTTTTAATTTGCTCTATAGGTCCGTAACTTATAATCCAGGCGTATATACGAATGGTCGACAAGTGCGTACATTTTTTTAAATCAATATTTCTGGCCTTCACCATTGACAACGGGTATATATTACATTTTACCAAATTTACCCTTGGAAAAAATACGTATATAGATTTTTATTTCATCAAATCTGTTTGGGTTTTTTTTGGTATTATTTATATTTTTATAAATAATTTTCTTTTCACCAGAAATGTTATTCATAAACAAGCGTATGAGTTTAGTAATATCACTTTCGGACACGCAAGATAGAGATGTATATTATACACCTAATAGTTCAAAATGGAAAGTTATAAGTTATCGGCCGTGTACACTTATCAACACACTAAGAAGTGAAACGATGCATGAATTTGCAAACTCGACAGGAAATCGCTTGAATACCTGGACGTGTCACCTCACACCCCCTACAATATCTTTGGGAGTAATACCTTTAGCCATGCGGGTGATCAGTGGAGCGAAGATCCTAATTTATTTGAATAAAGTTTATTACATAAAAGAATTATGAACTAATTAGATTTCCGAAAACAATTCAAGTTTCACGGAAGACTTATTTATGATTTGAAATTTTGACTTTTTCACTATTAAATTCCTATATTATCAGTCTAAAAATAACAGATCATGGTTATTTAAAAAGAAAAGAAGAAAATTTTCCGTATCAAGTTAATTAACTAGTTAACTAGTCGGATAAAACAACCGTACGATTGACGAGATATCGACACGCAATTACGACTACATCGGGTTACTGTAGTTTTGGTCCTTAGACATATCGTGACTGCAAATCGGAGAAGGTGACAAAATGGCTGACAGCAGAGAATTGATACTCTTAATTTAAAATCTCTTATCTAGCAGAATAAAACTTTAATATCTATGAATTTGAGCATTTTTATACAGAATAAACATAATATCAATTTTTTATTTTTTTGCGAAGTTTCCCTTTAATATTTGACTGACTATATTTAAATTTCATATACTTAATAGAATACAAATACAGTTATCAAATTTTAACTTGTTCTTTATCAATCATTAACAAAAATCAATTAATCAGCAATACCATAATTCCTGCAAAGAATTCTTCACTTTCTTGAAAAACTGTAGGCACGGAATTTGGAAACAAACGAGCTCTGACTGAACATTTAAGCTGAAAATAAATATTGGAACAAATATATAATCATTATGAATAAAATGATTGCAATCAAACAGATCAAATGAAAGTTTTTTTTCATAATCATAATTGTAGGTTAAAATCGATGTTTTTACTTTTGTTTGTAATGTATATTCTTTGAGCAAGTGGTCTAACATCAATTTTATATTAACAAAATTATGTTACGTTAAAATATTACTTAATTTTTAGCTTAGTATTCTTGATATATTGGTATGCAATTAACTGTTTGTATGAAATGCGTAATTAAAAAAAAATCAGATTGTTTTTTTTTTATTATTATAATTCACTCATCCAGACCGGTTTCCAATATTTTTATTTATTGCACGTCGGATAGATTATGTATTATGATTGGTTTAACGCGCTATGTGTGTCGGGTCATGACCTCACGTTTAATATTGATGGTGTATCAGTGTTGTCTTTGAATTTTTCGAAAAACTAAGGATTTTCTTACCCCAGGAGTAGATTACCTTAGCCGTATTTGGCACAACATTTTTGGAATTTTGGGTCCTCAATGCTCTTCAACTTTGTATTTATTTGGCTTTTTAACTATTTTGATCTGAGCGTCACTGATGAGTCTTATGTAGACGAAACGCACGTCTGGCGTATAAAATTATAATCCTGGTACTTTTGATAACTATTGTATCATAAATCTACAGGAAAAGTCCCGTGTGCGATAAATTCGTTATACGGTTCACTACTGCTCCCTTTCAATACCATAGATATTTACAACAAATCATTGCGGGTATTTGATAGATAACATGTTATACATTATACAAAACTTACTTATTTACAGAGAATCTGTACTCGTCAATGTTCATTATCATTAAGTTAGAAATTGAAAAGTTTTTAGTTTTTATTGCATGATTTTGAAACAGGATTTTATAAAAACTCTGTAAAGAGAATTCTCTTAAACCTTGGTTATTTGTGTGGGGAAGTAAACTGTTTAATTGGTTAAGTTTTATCGTATAAAGATTAATTGCATTTAAAAGATACAAAAACAAATGTAAGATATTTAGTATTAGAAATACCGATAAACAGAATATCATTGGTCATCTCAACGATAATCTATAATAACATTTGTAGATTTGTGTTCGCTTCGATGTTAACCACAGCATGATCATAGGCAATACGTCCGATGATTTTATATATCAGAATGTCAATCGAGAACCGTTTAACAAGTTGTGATACATCACGTCAAATTGTGATATGATGCCTTTTATCTGATCTTCTATATAATCTTTTATTGATGAAAAGTGAACACTTAATAAAGGAATTTCTGTTTTGAATTTTCCTTGGATTCCGGTATGTTTGCTATTTCAATTTTTCGGGAAACCTGTATATTTTATTTAATGTCAGTGGGCTATAGTCAATTTTATACTTTTGTAAAGTGGCTCGTTTTCGTCCCATGTGGAATTTTACTAATCATGTATTAGGTCACAAGTAAATTATGTTACTAAGAATGTTTGAGATCTTTAATAATGTGACCAACAAGTAAAGACATACAAAAATCGGATGACAGATCTTGGGAATCATACTTAAAAGCGTCCTTACATATGGATTTGTATAATCTCCATATTGCATGATTGTGTATTTAAATGTAAGAGAATGTAATCAGCGTACAATTGACAATCAAACAAAAACAAATATGAAGCTTAGAAATGGAAAAATATTAAATACTAAACTCGTTCAAAGGGTATCTACACGTCTCTATCTTCAAAGTCGGTTATCTAAAAATACTACCATCGCTAACATTTTTACCAATAAAAATCGTGGTTACCCTTCTATCGATAAGTGTCATGCCAAATAATTACTTACATGTCCCCGTCTTTCCACCAAAAAATACGATAAGGTCCACGTTTAATGGTCGCACATTTTCTTTAAATTTTGAAACTTATATAACTTGAAAAACAAACAGTATTATTTATTTACTCACATGAAACAAACCGGGATGTGGTATTCAGTACGTAAGTGAAACTGGACGATATTTATCTAAACGCACTCAAGAACATCTGTATCGTTTCAAAAGACCCAATAAATTCAAAAGTATCATTTATCAACACCTTAAGAAGCACAATCATCCTATTAAATATTTAGTAGTTCAACCTTTAAAAGTAGTAAATAAGCAGCCTGATGAATCTCATTCAAAGTTTGTACGATCACGGAAAATAATTGAATTAAATTGGATTAAAAAATTACAGACAGTCTACCCTCTCGGTCTTAATATAATATCATGGGAATGGTAATATAGCAAGAACCGATTCCGTTAACTATTTAGTTTCTAAAACTGTTCCATGTGTTCGTAAAAACCGTTCTCATGGTCGTAGAAAAAATCGCAATCAATGAAAATTTCGGACCAATCATACCAATATTTAGGACCTAATTTCAATTTCAAAAAACAACGGCAGACATTAACTGTTAACAAAGCTTTGTTCATTACCGGTTAATAAGTTAAATAAAATTTTGGAGGATTGCAACACAATTTCATATAGCAGTCCTAGGTATGAAATTGTTCAAATTATTATAGCATATTGTTATTCTAAACTATTTCCCAAAATTGATCGCCCTGAAGATCATAAAAAACATTTTATTAAAATAAAGTATGTCAATGAAGGTTTTGATTTTGTAAATATTGCCGGTATTTTTAACGACCATTCTGTTAAAGAACAAAATCCTGGATATTTTGATAATACTGAGCTCCCTCTTATTTGTTATATTTACAAGAAATCTACCCGGAAATTTGTGTTTAATTATAGCCGATTGTGTAAAGATGTTAATATCAGTGAAAATACACCTACTTCATGTAATTTTATTACTTCCGAATGGACCCATTTCCCATGTTATACCAGGAGATTTCAACATCGTTCAAGACCGAGAGTTAAAATCATTCCTCAGTAAAGGACCTAAATATCGTCCCCCGTCAATTATTAATTGAAATGAGTGTCGTAATATCATCCACGACTCACTCCGTACTTACTGTTTGAAATGGATAAAACGTGAAAAAGCTGACAAAAAATCGTTGGACTCTTTATTTAATTCAGTATTGAACATAGTTGATATACGTATTCAACATCCAAGGAATTTGTTTTTGTCCCCGTCGATAAAGCTGCTAATAATATTATTATTGTTTGACCTAAATTTTACATTGGGGTTCTGTAAAAAAAAAATCACCAATTCACCAACATTCCAACTGACTCCATTTTCAGAAAACGATATCTGTAACAAACATAAACTTTTAGCTACCGCTTTACAAGCAGAACCAAATACAATGAAAGTCCCAACTATGTATTGGCTTCCGAAGCTACACAAAACACCTTACAAATATAGATTTATTTCGTCTTCAAGCAATTGTTCCACTACTAAATTGTCTATTCTTCTTACCAGTATACTTGGTACAATCAAAAACCTGATAATAAAATGTTCAAATAAGGCCTTCGAAAATAGTGAAATAATTACTTTTGGAGTGACAAGAACTCGTTGGAAGTACTTGATAAGTTGCATGCTTATATGTGTGATTTTGAATCTGTTCTAAGTTTAGATTTTTCTACCCTATATACCACATTGCCTCACATTCTCATTAAGAAAAATTCACACACCTAATTAAATGGGCATTTAAAAAGTCAGAATGTGAATATATATGTTCAAACTCTTTTAGGTCATTTTTTAGTAGCAATAAACAAAAAAACTATGTCAATTGGACATGCTTTGATACTATATCTGCCCTTCAATTTTTACTAGAGAACATTTTTGTTCGCTTTGGAGATTTCGTATATCGTCAGGTTATCGAAATTCCAATGGGGACTAACTGTGTACCTCCTATTGCGGACCTGTTTTTGTATTGCTACGAGTTATAATTCATGACAAAAATCAATAAAGACCCATCAAAACAACATCTGATAAACAAATTTAATAATACTTTTAGATATTTGGATGATATTTTGACTCTCAATAATGACGACTTCGGTATGTATATTGAAGAAATTTTTCCTGTTGAACTTACTTTTAATAAAGCTAATACTAACAATGACCACTGCCCTTTCCTCGATCTTGATATCTATATCACTAACGGGAAGCTTAATACTAAAATTTATGATAAAAAAGATGATTTTTCATTTCCTATCGTTAATTATCCATTTTTAGATGGTGACGTTCAATTGTCACCATCTTACGTTGTTTATATATCTCAACTTGTACGATTCGTTCGTGTATGTAATAATGTTTTAGATTTTAACGAGAGAAATTTATGTATTACTGAAAAATTATTACACCAGGGTTTTCGATATCACAAACTAGTAAAAACATTTACTAAATTTTATCTTTATCATCGGTATAAGGACATCGTTCGTAAATATAGCTCAACATGCAGACGTCTTATACGTTCATGTATTTCTCATCCATTTTTTTAATGGAAATATTCTTTATAAAGCACAAAAATGTCAGTATTCACCTCAGAAACTAACAAAACCTTTAAATAGACTTATTAAGAAGGGATATAGTAACGATACGGTTGTCTGGTCATTAAAGATTGCATATTTTGGCGTTAATCTTGATTCACTTATAGGGTCTTTGCATCGGAACTAAACACATTTATTCAAAAACCAGTTGTTGGCATGATACGGGTTATGTTCTTCTCATATATGTTATGATTGTATGATACTAAACCCCTAACGGGAAGAATTGTGCCTGATATTCATATGATGAAATCATAATCTTTCAATCAGTTTAATTGAAGTGTGGAGCTGGCATGTCAGTTAACTGCTAGTAGTCTGTTGTTATTAGTGTATTATTGTCATTTTGTTTATTTTCTTTGGTTACATCTTCTGACATCAGACTCGGACTTCTCTTGAACCGAATTTTAATGTGCGTATTGTGATGCGTTTACTTTTCTACATTGGCTAGAGGTATATATAAGGGAGGGTTGAGATCTCATAAACATGTTTAACCCCGCCGCATGTTTGCGCCTGTCCAAGTCAGAAGCCTCTGGCCTTTGTGAGTATTGTATTATTTTTAATTTTAGTTTCTTGTGTATAATTTGGAGTTTAATATGGCGTTCATTATCACTGAACTTGTATATATTTGGTTTGAGGCCAGCTGAAGGACGCTTCCGGGTGTGGGAATTTCTCGTTACATTGAAGACCTGATGGTGACCTTTTGCTGTTGTCTTTTCTATGGTCGGGTTGTTGTCTCTTTGACACATTCCTCATTTCCATTCACAATTTTACCTCATTACCCATAATTTTACAGGTTGTTTTTTTATTACATATACCTTGAATCCCATTGTAGTTTGGTTTTCACGTTTTAAATCATCTGCTGTCAGTACAGCTTGTTGAATAAAGTCCTCCTCCTTTATGTTTGTTGTATTTGTATCATTTGCGAGAATTGTTTTTCCATTCAAATCCCACTTCAGGTCAAAGACATGTCCTTTGTTTTCGACTGGAATATTGACATTGCATCTGAATTTAAGCATGTGCTCATCGTTAGAATAAACATCGTGGTTTGGTTCTATTGGTTGTACTCGAGCAATGCCTTTAAATGTAATATTAATAGCTGTAAAAGAAAAGTAACAGTAAAATATTATTTCTTATATCTATCATCATGTCAAAAATGAAAATTGAAATTAAAAAGGATATTACTTTAACGATCTGTATAAGATTCATCAGAGGCATGTGAATCAGAAAAATCAAAAGTCAAAGTCAAGTGCAAAGTTGTATAGCAGTTTAAAACATCGTTTATGTAAATGTTTTTAGTATTATGTGCAAAAACTTTTTTTCATATAAATATGACTACACGTTTAGTTTTTGTTTTTATCAGTTGTTCAAAGTTTGTATAATGATTTTAATATTTTTGACTCAATGCCAACTTTTAAAACAGGTATTATTACTTTTTTAGGGGTTTAATTCTTGATCAAACCTTTCCAAACTTGTTTACGATTTGTTCTTATGACTTATGCAGTTACATCAATGTATCATGTAAGGGAAAGATGGAGGAGAACTTGCATAAGGATTAACCACGCCACCTTATGTATATGTCTTTCCCAAGTCAGGTGACCATCATTCTCCGGTTTTCGATTGTTGTTGTATATCACATTTTATTTTCGTTTATTACAAAAAATCAGACTGTTTGTTTTATCAGTTAATCTGTATAGTTTTTTTTTCATTTTTGTAAAACCGAAGCATTATATGAAGTAACTTACGTTCACGTTATTTGGTATCTTGTTGATAGTTGCCTCAATGGTGATTAAACTGCTGGTTTTTTCTTCAATTTCACATTAATTTTCTAAATGCGTATCGTTTGTATAGTATACAAAATGGTGAAGGAACAAAAGTTTACTTACGTTGGCAATTTGGCTCATATCCAGTTCTAGAACTTTCACCTAGAGGACAACGTATGCGCTCAGCTAAAATTGAGTTAAATGATGAATTGATAAGAGCAATTCGCATCGGATCAGCATGCAAGAAACCAAATAATATGCCCTGAAGAGCTCACGGTGTGAATTATGAAAAAAGAATCCCGAAACTTCAACTCATATATAAAATATCATACGCTGCATGGATATCATGTACAAAACGTTAAAAGTATAAGTCAAAACTGCAATCATAAACAACTAACGCAGAACAAGCTATTTCGCCTAATATTGCAAAAGATATATTTCATGTTACAGATGATGTTCTTAGAAAATTGCCAAAATATCAATATTTGCTTCCTTTAATTCATCATTTGCATTTGACCTATAGCTAGATTTTAAAAGATCTTTTAATTGAATGAGATGGTGAGTATATCTTCAACAACTATACAAAAATTTTAACACCAAATGCATGGACATAAATCAAAACAAATCTGAATATTAAACAAAATTTCCTAGCTTTACTATATTTTGTTCTATTAGGCAATACGAAAACTGTTTGGCGTCCTCTTCAAACATTTTACTCGATATTTCCTGCTTTCTATTTCACATACTTCGCGACAATAACATTTCTTATAAAAATGTTGCTTCGTTGATTGAATTAAAGATGGAAGTAAATAGCCTTACCAACACAGTATCTGGCATTGCATGTATCAACAGGTTTAAGCAGATAGACGTTGTATGTTCCACAATTTTTCAACTGAATTTGTGTCCTCTTTTCACAACAATCCATAAATCCTCTATAGCAAACATCCAAGGAAACGACGTCATTCTCTATCTCAGGTAATGTCCCTGTAATTTGTATAAATATAGGCGGCTGTAGAAAACGTTTACGATTTCATCATACAGATAAAATTGACAAATGTTTCGCCATTAAGAAACCATTTACACTTGGTCTGTTTCAGGGTGGTTTTTTTACATGTTTTAAGAAACCTTCAATTTTTCCAAAATAATAAAAAATAAGAGAAATCATTTTCTTTTCTTTGACGAAAAATTCATGGCAGTATATCAATGTCGATGTATGTGCATTAAACTTAAATGTGTATGTATTTCTCTGCAACATATTTAATCATATATAGTGTTCTATTCCAAAACAAATTACAAATACTAGTAAAAGAGGAAATCCTGAATAATCATAGGTCTGTCCTATGTTCCTTTAGAATTTCAACCAAAGATGAAGAATTGGATTTCCCATCAGTGTATTGGATACAAAACTACATAAGTGTTCTTACAAAAAACGGTATAGTGCTGGCCGGGTTTTCCAAGTGCACCACGTAACCTCTGTCTTAATTAACCTTAATTATTAACATTAATTTCATCAGCAATCAAACTTCATACAGGAACTAAATAATTCAAAATTTGGGGACTATGTTGAACGCATCTATCCCATCGAACTAGAAATAAAGAATACAACAGATACAGTCAAGCCTATCTCATATCCTGACTTACATCTATAAATTGACAATGAGGGTCGATTTTAAGCAAACTTTACGACAAAAGAGATGAAATCAGCTTCTTAATTGTGAACTTTCCATTTCTATGTAGCAACATTCCAGCAGCACCTGCATACGGAGTATATATCCCCCAATTGATAACCAGACACAAGTTGTTTCCTTTTTCCTTTTTCCTTTTTCGATATTCAAATTTTGAAAAATATTTTAAGTCCAAACTGAAACACAAAATTTTTTTTCCTCAAATTTTTTTTTCCTCAAAATTTTTTTTTCTCCCAAATTTTTTTTTCCTCAAATTTTTTTTTTGTCCAAATTTTTTTTCACCTCAATTTTTTTCCCCTCATTTCTTATTTGGTTTTTGTTTCCTAATTCGATTTTCATTTCCTTATTCGGTTTCTATTTCCTTATTCGATTTTCATTTCCTTATTCGCTTTCTATTTCCTTATTGGGTTTTCATTTCGTTATTCACTTTCTATTTCCTTATTCGATTTTCATTTCCTTATTTGGTTTCTATTTCCTTATTCGATTTTCATTTTCTTATTCCGTTTCTATTTCCTTATTGGGTTTCTCCTATTTTCTTATTCGGTTTCTATTTCCTTATTCAATTTTCATTTCCTTATTCGGTTTCTTTTTCCTTATTCGATTTTTATTTCTTTATTCGGTTTCTATTTCCTTATTCGATTTTCATTTTCTTATTCGGTTTCTATTTCCTTATTCGGTTTCTGTTTCCTTATTCAGTTTCTATTTCCTTATTCAATTTTCATTTCCTTATTCGGTTTCTATTTCTTTATTCGATTTTTATTTCCTTATTCGGTTTCTATTTCCTTATTCAATTTTCATTTCCTTATTCGTTTTCTATTTCCTTTTTTCGATTTTCATTTCCTTATTCGGTTTCTTTTTCCTTTTTCCTTTTCATTTCCTTATTCAATGTTCATTAATTTCCTTATTCGGTTTCTATTTTCTTATTCGATTTTCATTTCCTTATTCGTTTTCTATTTCCTTTTTCGATTTTCATTTCCTTATTCGGTTTCTTTTTCCTTAGTTGGTTTCTATTTCCTTATTCGGTTTCTGTTTCCTTATTCAGTTTCTATTTCCTTATTCAATTTTCATTTCCTTATTCGGTTTCTATTTCCTTATTCGATTTTTATTTCCTTATTCGGTTTCTATTTCCTTATTCAATTTTCATTTTCTTATTCGTTTTCTATTTCCTTTTTCGATTTTCATTTCCTTATTCGGTTTCTTTTTCCTTTTTCCTTTATTATTTCCTTATTCAATGTTCATTAATTTCCTTATTCGGTTTCTATTTTCTTATTCGATTTTCATTTCCTTATTCGTTCTCTATTTCCTTTTTCGATTTTCATTTCCTTATTCGGTTTCTTTTTCCTTAGTCGGTTTCTTTTTTCTTTATTTGGTTTCTATTTCCTTATTCGATTTTCATTTCCTTATTCGGGTTCTGTTTCCTTATTCGGTTTCTATTTCAATAGGCTGGTCAGACAGTCCCGGATCCCAAAAAAATATTGATGTGGGACATAGCTTGTGTCAATCCCTTTCAAAGGCATTGACATAAGCTATTTCCCACTGAAATATTTCTTTGGGATCCGGGCCTGTCTGGTCACCACAGATGTTCCAAGTTGTCCATTTACGTATTTTCCATTTCGACCACACATTCAGTACTCTTTTAGCATATTCCTACGGAAAAGTTTTGAACTAGACTTAGCTCATTTCAAAGGTATTGACCCATGCTATTTCCCACTTAAATATTTTTCTGGGGTCCGGGCCTGTCTGGCCACCACAGAGGTTCATGTTACCCTTAACGTAATTTTCTGTATTAACCACACATTCGGTACTACTCGGCATGTCTCTACGTCAAAGTTCTGAACCGGATCTATCTCATTTCAAAGGTACATGTATTAACTCAGGCTATTACCCACTTAGATATTTTTCTGAGATGTGTCTGGCACCACATAGGTTCAAAGTTGCCCTTTATGTAATAGATGTGTTTTGATGTGCCTGATTAATTCCCCTTAATTTGGACAGGTTAATTATTTAGTATTTAAATGCTTATTTCAAGTTAAATTTGATTAAAACATGTGGAGATAAAAGTAAGGATTGTTAATTTAACCAAGGATTTGTATAGTAAGATCTAACTATACAAATCCTTGATTTAACTGTTTTAGTATTTAACTTTTGATGTTTTTATAATGTTTAAAAAATATTCATTTATTCAATTTGTCTTCAATACCTTTTCTGTTAAAGTCAGCCTGATTAATGACAAGTTTAGAATATCATTTAGATCCGACCGTGCGATGGCTGTATAGCCAGTCAAGGTCGTTAAACACTTCCGTTTGTTGTTGACAATCAGTCGTAGTCGGCCTTGCACAGGCCTCCAAATACTCGCCGGACTCATCAGTCAACCCGAGTTCAGAGTTAGTCACCATTTCGGTGCAATTCGCCAGAGATTGACACCCCTTTTTTGGTGCATTTTCACTACTTTAATAACACAACGGGAAGCAAATTTAATTAACTTTTAAGACTAACTCTGGGAACACTTTATTTTTCATTTTACATTTGAAATTACTCTATATTTGAACTCCATTTAAGAAAGTTTTCTGACTCCTGTTTATTTCCGACTTTGTTTAATACATGCAATTATTGTACATTTGTGAATAAAATATAGTTTCATTTGATTTATTGTCTGTTGTTCAGCCATAATCTGGTATCAGGTATTCCGAGGATCGAATAAGGGGCGAAGTACTGGCCACTACACGTCCCGGGAGGTGTCGTCTCTGACCCCCTCCGTTACATTTAACATAAATACAATACCCAGAACCCAAGTTCCTTTTTAATCACGTTTGTATCTACATCCATTTGGTATAAATTTTAAATAATACAAAGTCTATTATTTCGTCGAATTTTGAACATTTAAAGACCGGGGGTTCTCAACATCAGCTAAGCGGTCTACAGTAGGGTTTCGCTGTATATTTCTTTTTTTGGCTTTCCATAAATATTTCTATTTATGTTTCTAAATATCACTGGAGTGATCGGTATTTGATTTTGTTTTAGATATCATATATTAAATTACATCTTTGATGTCGTTTTTATTTATAAAATTCTATATTACATATTAAAGACAAATATTGAACTTATATAAGGGTTATCATTCGAGGTCAACGAGAATTCACGACAGCTTGAAGAGGTCATAAAACGATTTCAGGCGTATCTTTTCACTTTTCTTAATTATGAAGATCATGCTTTTAATGTAATCATTTTTTTTTTATGATTTTCAACTAAATTTGAATATTGAACCAACTCAACTGCTTGCAGCAGGTTGAATATTAAAAATTGAATATCAATAATCGAAAAACGAACCGGCTGCTGACTATACATGCATATTAAAACGGAATGGAATGCTTTTAAAATCAGTACAAGCAGTGAAATTGCCGAATTCCACTGATAAATTATATTTAACTTAGATTGAGCGATTTTTTTTTTTTGAACTTTTGAGTCTCATGCAGTTTTTGGTTTTTAGACACAAAATTAGCTGCTGAAAAAAGTGACTGCTATTTTGATCGGCTGCTAATAGGCTTTAATTTGGTGTATACTTTTTACTTTAATTTTGAGCTGATGGGTTAAAGCGGTCCGTTCAATCATTCAAAATAAGCCATTCATCAAAATTCATGCGTATTTCGATATTTAAGTCCGTCGGTACTATTCTAATATACGTTGCGGAACATATTGACTATATACCTTTTGTTCCTCTCTTAATACGCTTTCGAATGAGGTATAAAGTTTATCTGTAATTACGGACTGAAGGGTCACAGCAGTCAATTCAATTATTCAAAATATACATTCCATTATTCAAAATTGACCTATTCTTACGTGTGTTTTGGCATTTAGGTCCTCCGTAACCCCTCGAATGGTCATTGCAGCACATATTGTTTATTCTCAGTGTATTCCTCTATCAAAAAGCTTGAATTTAATGTATAATTTTTTCCTTAATTAGGAGCTGACGGGTTGTAGCAGTCAGTTCCATTATTAAAATTAAGCTATTTCTCAATGTTCACGCGTATTTCGACATTTTAGTCCGTCGGTACTCCTCTAATATGCGTTGCAGAACATATTGACTATATACCTTTTGTTTCTCTCTTAATAAGCTTTCGACTAAGGTATAAGCTAAGGTTTATCTGTAATTACGGGCTGAAGGGTCATAGCAGTCCATTTCCATTGTTCAAAACATCCATTTCAATTTTCAAAATTGGCTATTTCTTCATTTTCACGCGTGTTTTGGCATTTAGGTCCTCCGTAACCCCTCTAATGGTCAATCCTGCAGAATCAACTTGTTATATCTTTAATCAGAGGATGGAGAATAGCAAAGGTCCAGGGAAAATCAAAGAAAGACAACGTAGAGTATTTTAATTTTGATATATATGTTTTGGTATTGAGGTTGTCTATACATGGAATTTCTTTTTAAAATAGTTAGGGAAAAGCCATTAGTTTATCCACCGAAACTAAATAAATAAATGAAATTAAAGATTTACAGAGTGTTTTTTATAATAATTTGAATGTTCGTTTGATAACACTTAAATGACGAATTTAGAAATACGGAATTTAGTTATAATATTGTAAAGGACACATCTCCATTAATTCTTAGGGAGTGTACATGGATCCGCTGTACCCTTGCAGTCAATCAAGGGGTCTATACTGGCGGAATCTCGAAGTACATACATACAGTGTCAGTTATTTTTTAATTTTTTTATTTCACTATTCACCGCTCCAACTTGAATAATGAAACCTAAACTATTTCATCATTCATTACTTTACATTGAATAGTGAATAGTGAACTATTTCATTATTCATTATAATTAAATTTTGAATAATGAAAAATGAATAATGGACGTTCTTCAGCGCGGTAAAAATGACATGTATGATGGATTTTTTTCTGTGCTCGGTAAAAAGACCACCGACATAATGTAGTGTACTAGTACCTCACTTTCCAAATCTATGGACAAACCGACAGGCAGGACGGAACACACTTAGTTAATCATATATAAATACCTGCTGAAACTTCATTTTTGAGGGATTATATTTATATATATACAACCTCTAGTAACTTACCCTGTATTAGTCGGGCAATATATGACATATTTGTTAGCCTTTCTTTGCCAGCTGTTCATATTAAATTGTCCATATTGCCTCGCATATGTGTGTCTTCTATGCCATGTACAACTATGACAATATTGACTTTAGCAAACAATTCTGCTCAAACCGGTGCTAGGGGCTGTCTTTCAGTTTTCATTGAGACGAGAATGATTTCTCTGTATTTTGTCAAGATGAAGAACAGCAATGAAGACGCTGTTTCTTTGCTGCAAATTTATTGTGTATATGTCTTGATTTTGGTGTCGGGCAAACTTATGTAAGAAAACGGAAACAAAAAATTCAGTATTTTTTTTAATTTGTAAGGCGCATAACCCTAGAATGGTATGAATGACGCCACCAAAATTCAAAAGTGATCTGTATTTGTTGTAATACGGATTGTGTATAAGTTTCATAACATTTTGTTGAGGCAAACTCAAGATAAAAGTAAAAGAACGGAAACTAATTTCTTGACGTACGGACACACACAAGGACAAGGCTGGCAAAACTTTATGCCCCCTCCACTCATGATAAGTACTATTTCATTGAGAAACCCGATGCTTTCATCCCTTATTAACGATAATTGCTATCTATATCCTATTTTTTTTATATAAAGTTCCGGAAAAAATGTGCCTAACCGATATTAATCAGAGTCTTAATAACTAAGAAATTCCGATCTATAAATAGAAAATTATTGACCTGGCTAGTGAGGTTGTTATTTGTCGCTTAAAATTCTGTAAAAGAAGTAAAAAAACGGGGCATGTGAATTCCAAAATCGGGAATACGCTGGCATTTCATAATCTACCATGTATTGTTTCGTAGGGGACATTTGTTCTTACGAAACAGCTTTAGGGGCGGTTCCAGCCATTTTAAAGGGGCCGGTCCCAACCCAGGATAAAGGGGGGTCCAACTATATGTCCCCATTCAAATGCATTGATCGGCCGAAAAAAGGGGGGTTCCAATCCCCGGAACCGCCCTTCTGGATCCGCCACTGTTATGTCATTTTGATGTCTCATAACTGAGACTTTCCAGTTCGTTTTTCATTGTATACTAGAAAGATCTTTTTTTTCTGAATTAAAGAACCATCAGTTTTTAACGATAAAGATTAGGCAGTACATTACATAAGAAGAAACAACTCAGTCTCGTGCTACTTAGTGGACATTTTGATGAGTTTAGTAGTTTACAAAACCGTTTCGTAGTGGACAAATTGTGTCGAAGTCGAAAATCGAATAAGGAAATAGAAACCGAATAAGGAAATAGAAATCGAAAAAGGAAATAGAAAACGAGTAAGGAAATGAAAATCGAATAAGGAAATAGAAACCGAATAAGGAAATGAAAATTGAATAAGGAAATAGAAACTGAATAAGGAAATAGAAACCCAATAAGGAAAAAGAAACCGAATAAGGAAATGAAAATCGAATAAGGAAATAGAAACCGAATAAGGAAATAGAAATCGAAAAAGGAAATAGAAAACGAATAAGGAAATGAAAATCGAATAAGGAAATAGAAACCGAATAAGGAAATAAAAATCGAATAAGGAAATAGAAACCGAATAAGGAAATGAAAATTGAATAAGGAAATAGAAACTGAATAAGGAAATAGAAACCCAATAAGGGAATAGAAACCCAATAAGGAAATAGAAACCGAATAAGGGAATGAAAATCGAATAAGCAAATAGAAACCGAATAAGGAAATGAAAATCGAATAAGGAAATAGAAAGCGAATAAGGAAATGAAAACCCAATAAGGAAATAGAAAGCGAATAAGGAAATGAAAATCGAATAAGGAAATAGAAACCGAATAAGGAAATGAAAATCGAATTAGGAAACAGAAACCGAATAAGAAATGAGGGGGAAAAAAATTGGTGGAAAAAAATTTTGAGGAAAACAAATTTTTGAGGAAAAAAATTTTGAGAAAAAAAAATTTTGAGTGAAAAAAAATTTTGATGAAAAAAAATTTTGAGGAAAAAAAATTTTTGGAGACGAACAAATTTTGTGTTTGAGTTTGGACTTAAAATATTTTTTCAAAATTTAAAAATCAAATAAGGAAATAGAAACCGAATAAGAAAATAGAAACCGAATAAGGAAATAGAAACCGAATTAGGAAATGAAAATAGAATAAGGAAATAGAAACCCAATAAGGAAATAAAAATCGAATAAGGAAATAGAAACCGAATAAGAAAATAGAAACAGAATAAGGAAATGAAAATCGAATAAGGAAATAGAAACCGAATAAGGAAATAAAAATCGAATAAGGAAATAGAAACCGAATAAGGAAATGAAAATCGAATAAGGAAATAGAAACCGAATAAGAAAATAGGGGAAACCAATAAGGAAATAGAAAGCGAATAAGGAAATGAAAATCAAATATGGAAATAGAAAGCGAATAAGGAAATGAAAATCGAATAAGGAAAAAGAAACTGAATAAGGAAATAGAAACCCAATAAGGAAATAGAAACCGAATAAGAAAATGAAAATCGAATAAGGAAATAGAAACCAAATAAGGAAAATGAAAATCGAATAAGGAAATAGAAACCAAATAAGGAAATGAAAACCCAATAAGGAAATATAAAGCGAATAAGGAAATGAAAATCGAATAAGGAAATAGAAACTGAATAAGGAAATGAAAATCGAATTAGGAAACAGAAACCAAATAAGAAATGAGAGGAAAAAAATTGAGGTGAAAAAAAATTTGGACAAAAAAAAATTTTGGTGGAAAAACATTTTGAGGAAGAAAAAAATTTTGAGGAAAAAAAAATTTGTGGAGAGAAAAAAATTTTGTGTTTCAGTTTGGACTTAAAATATTTTTCAAAATTTGAATATCGAAAAAGGAAAAAGGAAAAAGGAAACAACTTGTGTTTGGTCAATTAATACAATATTCCCGGGCTTGTATTTCATAAAATGATTTTCGTGATATAGGCTTGCTTCTAACAAGGAAGCTATCAAACCAAGTTCGAAATGGTGAAATTGAAATCATCCACTCGTAAATGTATGTTACAGATGCCATCACCAGTTGGTTGACCGTTACGAGATATCCGTTTCATAGATGATATCGGATATGTTCCTTATACCGTTACTACAATCCCCTTCCCTTTTCACGACTATGACCTACCGAATTAGACTTTTTACCGGGTTTGTAATAACATGAGCAACACGACGGGTGCCGCATGTGGAGCAGCATCTGCTGATCCTTCCGGAGCATTTGAGATCACCTCTAGTTTGTGGTGGGGTTCGTGTTGCTAAGTTTTATTTTCGATCTATGAGTTTGAATGTCCCTCTGGTATCTTTAGTCTAACTTTTACTGATAAATGAATATGTCAACATCTTCGAAAATATATTGTATATCAGATTCTTATATCAAATGTCTATTCACAATAAGGAATATATGAAATTTACCTACCATTTAACCATATTGGCATTGACGATCCACACCGGAACACGTCGATGCATGATGTTGGCATGTCTGCATCAGTTTTGTTAATTTTTAATCTAACCCAACCGTGAATTGTCGTATCGCATTTTTCTGCTTCATTAGATCCGAGAAAACGTGAAGCAGATCGTGTAATGTCATCTACAAGTATTGTTGTATTACATGGTTCCAATGCATCCACTGAAGAAATAAGAATAAAATATTAATATTAGAAAAGAACAATTTTCCTATATCACTTTTCAAATAGACACTCAGATTTGTTTTTCTTTACCTTTTAATGTTGAAACAAATATGATGATTGCAAAAGCTTTTACAAGAATCATTTTATTCATTCTCCTATTTTTAAATGATTGCTTTAACGCAGGTTTGATCCTATATATATTTCATTAACTTATTTAAACAAATGGTTTTCAATTTCATATTAATAAGGAATATGTCTTTGAAAAGGTTAAAAAAGCGATAGCCTTTCTTAAAATAAATTATATTTGATAAACTAGAAAGATTTAAAAAAATTAACAAAATACAAGCATCAAGTTTTCAATTGTATATCATTTACTTGATTACAGAAAGGAATAGTTTTGGCACGATAACACACTGCATACTAGTATTTGAAATAAACTTTACCGATAAGAACTTCGAACTCTAAAGTCGCATATTTATTAAATGTAGAAACCGTCAAAGAATATGCTGTTTTAAGGCCTCAGAAGAACTTTATCATTTTATAGATATAGTTAACTAGTTTTTCTGTCAACAAATGTGTAGCTGTATTTTAATAAAATTAACCTATTATCTTTAATCAAGAATGTAAGTCTATTAGTTTGCTTGAATTCCATACATTGAGTGAAATTATTTGTGATGTGCAGAAAAGGAATATATGAATAGAATTTTGAAAAATTGATTACGCTTTCATTTACGACTTAAAAGTGATGAATATTTCTAATTCTAATGCAATTATTTTGTAACAATTGTTCTGATTGGATGACAGCAAGCGTAAAATTCTCTATCTCCTTGTCTGTAACTAAGGAAGCCGACATTTTGAATTTCGGAATGTGTTGACATGTTATTTCTACAATAATAAACAAAAAAACTCACTTGTTGCGCCTAAAAATTTTCTTTTTATCAAAATTTATTACATTTTGAAGCGGCAGAGAAGCCAGAAAACGCCCGGTGTTTATGTTTGACGCCGGAAGCATACCTATGACGTCACCTAGTGTAGGGACCAAAGAAGATAACATCTTTTCGCGGAATTTTCTTTAATGAAGATTTTACACTGAAATCATGATTGAAATTTAATTATGAACTTGTTTTGCATTAGAATAGAGATAACTGTATTGTATTTGAAGCTTTGCGGATGTCCATCGGTAGTTTTACTGTCGCAAATACCCGTTTACCTGTCTCCGCTCCGCGTCGCCAGGTAAACTAAATTTGCGACAGTAAAACTACCGATGGACGTCCTTAAAGCTTCAAATACAATACAGTTATCTCTTAAATGCACTTGACATGCTTGAAGATTTTTAGTTCTTTTAGACTATGACTGATACATTTGTTATCGATTTTTCATATTTTGATGTTCCTTCACATTATATACTCATTCACTACTAGAGTTTATTCAAAATCGCTCCGGGCAGTGATCTGCCTTTAAAACTGTCGTAAGATTTATAATAAGGCAAACTTGTTTACGCGACTTCATATTCGATTTGTTATATTCAAGTCAGCGTCAACAAAAATCCTTCTATTCTTTTCATCTGTAATTTGTCTTCATAAACAATTTCAGAGTAGAATTTAAAATATATTAACACCTCATGTTAGAATCCTGGGTTTTGATTGGTTGATAGCCAGTGTTTTTTCACCAATTTACTGTTATCAAATGAATATCGTTAATTTTTTTAACGCCGCCGGTGTATTTGCAAAAAGGATATGCCTTTTTTACCCTCTCTGCCGTGGTATTTGCCAATAAATACTCTATCATACTGGACGCTTGTAAGGGAGCTACCATTTAATTTTTAGGGGGGGGGGGGGGGGGGCGGCTAGGATGAAAAATTTTGTCCTGCATTTTTTTTTAGCTGTAATCTCTGTCCTGCCTTTTTATTTTTCACTCTGTTTGGTCCTGCTTTTTTTTTTTAGTTTATCCTGACTTTTTTTTACCTAAATTGTCGTCCTGACTTTTTTTTTTTGGCAATTGTCTCATCCTACCTTTTTTTTTACTCAAAACTCCTGTCCTGCCTATTTTTTTCAAATTTCATCCTAGCCCCCCCCCCCCCCCCCCCCCCCCCCCCATAAAAATCAAATGGTAGCTCCCTAACGTCACGATCATCAATGTGTTTTTGAACGTTAACATTCGGTGAAATCAGAGACATATATACACATGTGTATATGTGTATATATGTCTCTGGTGTAATTAAACATAAATAGCATGTTCTTGAGGGGTATTTGTGAAAAATATCAGTCTTGAGAATGAATTTCCCTCGCCTTACGGCTCGTGAAATTTTACATTCTCTCGACTGGTATTTTTCGCAAATACCCCTCCTTAACATGATATATCTGCTCAAGATATTTGAAGTAAACAATGTATTTTACTAGAACAAAAGATTACGATTGTTGAGATATGAATGTCCTCGGGTGAATATCATCGATAAATGATAAATATGTGCATATTTACAGGAAAAACATGACCTTGCTGCATTGTAACGTGGTTCATTGCCTATTATTTTTTACCATCAGATACTGTTCGCGATTTTAAAAGTTTAGGCAGTAGGATAGACGGAAAGTGTACACATTGATATGTTTATATTTATAAATTTACTGTTTACAATTTAGAATTTTTTGAAATACTAAGGCTTTTCTACCTGAGGCATAGGTTACCTTAGCTGAATTTGGCAACACTTTTAGGAATTTTGGTCCTCAATGCTCTTCAACTGCGTACTTTATTTGGCCTTTTTAACTTTTTTGGATTCGAGCGTCACTGATGAGTCTTTAGTAGACGAAACGCGCGTCTGGCGTATATACAAAATTTAGGAATGGTATCTATGATGAGTTTATTTGCAAAACGCATATTAAAACAAGATAGAATGTGAAAGTTTGTGTTGTTTATTCCTTAGTTTTCTATGTTGTGCCATGTGTACTATTGTTTGTCTATTTGTCCTTTTTCATTTTTAGCCAGGGCGTTGTGAGTTTATTTTCGATTCATGAGTTTGACTGTCCCTCTGGTATCTTTTTGTCCCTCTTTTCGAAATGAAAGACTTTTCCAGACTCAAGGGAAGGTTCGAATAAATCGTGTATATAAAAACGATACCGATGAAACGAAATAGATGTTCTCAACTGATTAATACAGTTTGTACATGTGCTGTTATACTCAAGAGAAATGTAAGAGGAAGTGCAAACACCCTTTATCTCCCCGTTCCAAGTTGGAAGCCCGTAACTTGGTGATTATTGTTGGTTACTGTCTGTCTTATTATTCAATGATTTTAGTCATATTATCATCGAGGTATATCTTTGATTGATCATCCTTTTTACCATTTACAATTTCTATCCAAGTTGTGTGTGGGTTTTCAGATGATTGGCACAACCAAACATTATACTAAAATCATTGTGCTTTTTTATTTTTCCAATATTTGTGTTGTTTCTACCGTTTTTCTGATAAATTTCAAGTAAAGGGTTCAAAAATTAACCTGACCGATGATTTACAACTTTGCTGATGTCTTATATTGTAAGGCTGATACTCCTTGCTGTTTATCGTTACTACCTATCTGTTATCATTTTCAACTAGGTCGAAATCTCATTTTAGGTAAATTACTACAATCAGGAGTCATCCAATGGTCACTTGATTTGCTGTAATTGTAATAGTTCTGATTTGGTTATGCTTTGACAATCTCTATACTACATTGAATTGACAAAAGCACAAAATGTTGATAACAACGAAAGTATGTAGATCTTTACATTCTCATCATTTTGGCCTTACATATACTTTTAGTATTTAAAATCATGGTTTTCATGATGTAAGACAATTAATTAATTTTGGCCCCATGAGGTAGACGGCAATGTTTTTAGACTGTCCGGGATAAAATATAAACACAAATTATACAAAGTGTTTGGTTGTAATTGGTTCAGTATCTACAGGGGATCTGTATTATCATGATTATAACTGTATGACCCATGACTGACAGATAACTAGCAATGCCACATGACCGAGAATGACGAATGCCATTTTACATGGAACAGACTAATGATATTTGTATGTTTTATATCAATATCTAGAAAGAAAACACCAAACACGTACTTTACCAATTTGTATGAATATTTTTTCTGCAATTGCATACATGTACGCTCAAAAGTTTGATTCTTTAACAGGCTGACAATAGTCTGATTGTACTGGACTTAGTCTACAAGAACTTCGGACTATTTCTGCATTTGAAAATGCCTGTAGCAAGTCAGGAATGTGATAATTGTTGAGCTTTTGATTTTGCCATTTGATTAAGGACTTACCTTTTTGAATTTTCCTGGGAGTTCAGTATTTTTATGATTTTACTTTTTGTTTGAGTTAAATAAGCATTCGACATGAAGCCATAACAATGATTGAATGAAGTTTATCAGTATGTTACACAACCAACTGACAACCTTTCCAGATAATAACTAGCAACGACCTAAAAGATAAAGGAGTAGGTCCAGTAAGTTTCGATTATGGCCTCAAATTTCAGGTTCATCTGATGAAAGATTTTAAACACTTTTTAAACACTCAAGTGTCTACTACAGTCGATTAAATTATTTTATATAAAAGATTTGAACTGAATTGGTCATTTAAGACGCTCAAATTCAGCTTAAATATGAAAAATCTATCAAATATGCCATAATAAGTCATTTTTCAGATGTTTTTTGTCAAAAATGAAAGTGCTGCATATGTGTTCATCTTAAATTACCAAATCAGTTCAAATCTTTCACATAAACTAATTAAATCGACTGAAGTAGACACTTAAGTGTTTGAAAAGTGTCCAAAATCTTTCATCAGATGAACCTGAAATGTGTGGCCAAAATCAGCCCTAACCAGACCTACTCCTTTGCAAAGTTTGATATTTCAAGGGAAATAACTCCAAATCGGGTCTTCTGATTGATCTAAAAAATCTGCAGAATTGGTGATAATTTTTTCCCAATTAGATTTACTCTTACTTCCTTAGTCTTTGAGGTATCAGCCAAAAACTTAGAAATTACCCGGTACTGCAAATTAATTTTTATTATCAAGTTTGATTTTTAAAATTGGCTTTACAGTTGACCTAAATGTGGAAAGTTTACCAAATGATTGACAAAAGATGTGGAGTAATGACAATAGCTCTAAAAGTGGTTTTAATTGACCAGATGAGGTAAAAATAACATTGGATGTACAATTTATTCAAAAAACACATTATTCTATCATCTTTCATGAGTTATCTACTTGTTGATGTCTGTAGTAAGTCATTAGCACTTTGGTTTCTTTGATTAAAGTCAAGTTTCCAACTTTCTGATTTTTCACCAAATTGTAATGGTTTCGCATCGAGTGAAATGTTCATTAATTTTGACAATGCATCCTTGGCAGCCATTTCTTCTGCTATTGGTAATGTCTCACCTGGTGCTGAAATGAAACAAATTTGATTTATGTATGATAGATATGTGGAATGTTACATTTGAGCTTCTTCAGATAGAAAATCAACCTTATGTAAATGCTTATATACGTGTACAATTAACATTTGGATTATTCAAATAGGAAATGAAAGATGGTTATCGGTCGATTTTGAAGGGTTCATGTATCGCCTAATTTTCAAATACAGATTTTGCAGAGATTTTTTCAACCCAAAATAGGTTAAACAATGTAATGATAATCATTTCCATCTGACGTAGCTCATTTGTTAATTAAAACAGTTGTCATTGTTAACATATATTAATTAACGTTGGTTTTTGAGAAATATGGAACATGTCAAAATAAATACTTTCAATTAATATCTTTCTAAATGTTAGGCCAATTAAAATTAATTGATAGATTTTCATCCCCGCCCGCCCCTATGAAATCGGCCCGCCCCGAATTTTTTTATTTTATAAAATTTACGATTTCCGGATTTTGTTTATTTCCGTTACCGGTAACCGTAAAATATTTCGTTTCAATCAAAGCTTCCTGTTTCAAATTTCGGTTTTGTACCTCGAGTAAATCTAACCAAAATGATTGAGTCGACATATTCTGATGCTCTCATGATGACAACATCATCTTCCGAGAGTAAAGATTGATTACGAGAATATATCAAAATATTCGTGTTACGAGAAACACTCTGTTTCCAAGACCGCAAATCGCGGTATGTCACAAATTTCTGTGATGATTTAGAAAACTGTGGATTTTTTTATTTATGCAATGGCTTTGTGTCAGGAAATTTAAACCGTGAATTATACCCAAAGCGCAAGAATCGTGGAAACCATTGATACAGAAAACAGGACTGGATTAAAGATATTGAAACACCAGCACGAACTTGTTAGATTTATGACTGTATTTTGAATTTAAAAAATCGACAAACATACGCATTTTATTTTTATGTTGACAAACAGCAAATGTCCCAATACACACAAAAGAGTCATTGAACAACATCTTTTTTTTTTTTTATTAAGTTCATATTTTACATGATAATTATATTTTCATCTTGCATATAAGTACCAACCCTATTATTTCAACACTGTTCGAGTTTTCATTTTATTCTGTACTCATAATAAATGTGTTGCATACCAATGCATTTGCTTCATTTTATGGGAATACAAACCATCGTTTAGAAATCCAAATACATTTGGTGAAGGTAGTCCAACTGAAGAGAACATTTCTCACACGTTTGTGTTGTTTAGTTTTTAAAGCCTCAATTAGATAGTATAATTTATTTATGGATTTGAAAAATTATGTAAGATTCCTCATACTTGTGTATACATGATATAAGCTTATCATTACACTTGCATATATATATGAAGAACTCGTCACAAAAGGGTTTCATATGAAATAAAATTTAAAAAATAAAATCCTCCCACCCGCCCCATTTTTTTCAAAAATTTGGATGAAAATCTACTAATTAATTTTAGTTGGCCTTAAAATACTGCAAACTATTTATATGGAGATTTTTTTTCAGGTACAAATCATGAAAACAAAGTCCTCACAATAAAAAAAAATACAATAAATAAAAAAAATAATAACCATAACAGACATGGTCATGTGGTCTGTGTAAACAATATCAATGGTGAATTTAAATAAGACAGATTTCCTGATGCTAAAAAACTATAAAGCATCATTTTATTTCCAGTCAGGAACCTGATGTTCATTGGTTGTCGTTTATTGATGTGGTTCAAAAAGTGGTTTTCGTTACTGTTTTTCTTTATATAGATTAGACCAATAGTTTTCCTGTTTTTCTTTATATAAATTAGACCAATAGTTTTCCTGTTTGAATAGTTTTACACTTGTCATGTTTTAGGCCCTTTATAGCTTGCTGTTCAGTGTGAGCCAAGGCTCCATGTTGAAGACTGTACTTGGCCTATAATGGCCTACTTTTACAAATTGTGACTTGGATGGAGAGTTATCTCATTGGTACACCTATTTCAAAACAATCCATTAGCAATACTGTATACACTTACATCTTCCAACCAGCTTTTTATCACTATAAATTCCAACATGATACAAAGACAACATTGTGGCTGAAGCTGACTGCCATAGTAATCTAAAATAACGAAGTATAAATGCAATAGTATGACAGACATATAATTTAGTTTTATTTATTATCAGTGTTCATTTTCATCTTATTGGTTATACCCAATGGTAATGAAAGAATTATGTAACACCAAATCTCTATATCCTCGTACAAAACATTTATTCTACTATCAGTTTAACCTTTCTTTAATATTAATGATGTATTGTTCAGTGTCTTGTATAGTCATGTTTTTGTCAAAGAACTTAGGGGTTCCAAGATCCTCAATCTCCTAACTGCCATAATGGCAGACACTTGATGAGCAAGATTGTTTAAGAGGCAATAATGCATTAATATATTGCTGTTTTTTTTACACATAATGTTTAATTAGACATAAATAGTCAACAGCAGCCTCGTGACTGTGCCTTTACTTTAGTATATATGATGATTATAGCTCTTCATCTTTTATATAAGCTTTGGATTTCAGAGGCGGATTTAGAGGGGGGCCCAGGGGGCCCGGGCCCCCCCTTTTTGGGAAAAAATTTGGTTGCTTATATAGGGAATCACTGAAGCGTGACTGAAGCGGGCCCCCTCTTAGGTCAGTTAGTGGGCCCCCACTTATGAAAATTTCTGGATCCGCCACTGGATTTCAAATATTTTGGCCACGAGCATCACTGAAGAGACATGTTTTGTCGAAATGCGCATCTGGTGCAACAAATTTGGTACCGTTAATTTTATTGCCTTTGTTTTCCAATTTTCAGCAAAGTTTATAAAAGAATGTACAACTTTTCAACTCCTAATATAGTGATCAACCAAGATCCCTAAGACATGTTGAAGTTATGCATCTGCTGTTATGTTATTGTTTTAAGGTTTTTCTTATTTTTCCAGACTTGGGAACTAAGTTGTTTTACAGCAAAATTACAGTCATAATGTAATATCATTGATAACATTCTACATTGATTAGTCATTATTATTGCAACCTGAACATTGAGATTTTGACTTATTTTTTTATGTATAAGCCATTCAAATGGTATACTTTCAATCATTGGTTTCAAACCAAACTGCTAATTTTTAATCAAATTAGACTGAATATATGATTCTAAAAATCAGAAATAAGTTGAAATATATTCAATATTAGGGTCAGTCTTGTCCCAAATTGTATCTTCTCTTTTCTTGTGTTCTTGTTGCTAATGTATAGAAAAGATTCAGGTTTATATTTGAACTAGAAGTCTATACAGTGATGTATAAAAGCTTTTGAAAATACCTTGGTTCTGGTGGACCTCTGCCCTGCATAGACAATACAGATGACAACAATCCCATAGGATTTGTCACATCCCAGATTTCCATCAAATTTTTACCAGCTAACTGAGAAACTACAAAATCTCTGACAAACAGCCCTGCCCTCTCTTCATTCTAAAAAACACAGAACATCAAATTGAACACTGAAGGAAAGACAGTATCTACACTTCAAAGAAACATTAAATATTAATTATCAAAAGAGAAATTTAGAAATTAATAGAGATGGAGGCATTTGTCAATGAAACACTTACAGTAGCATACCGACAAATAATCTAGAAGAAATATCTAAGTGAATACATCTCTTTAGTCTATTGTGTTTAAAATATGTTAAGCTGTCAATCTCTGCATGTCTCATGGACTATCAACACTAAATTAGAACAGTATAACATGACAAAAGGCATCTCTACATGGAAAAACTAACTAGTCTGATAAGAAAAATTACTATTACAATCAGATATATTATAATATACTATTACACGACTACTATTATCTATCAATGTTACCTGACTTTCAGCAAGAGCACCTATAACTGCTTTAAACACAGTACAGTATGTGTGGTCTTCTGGTGGGTAATTCTGAAATATAAAGGATATGAAATATATATCCAATTCTATACAATACTGTAATTTTGCTCTTTCTTATACATTGTTCTTATACTACTGTGTTTTGGATTCTGTTTATGAATATTCAATAAAAATCTTAGATCTACACTATAGTTATTTTCAAATCTTGGTCATCTTGTATTTAGGATAAGCACTTAAAACCTAAAAACAGAAACAATACAGTGTGGTTATATAGAAAATATATTGCCTACAATGGTCTTCCCTGTGTCAAATTATATTCCATATTGAAATCAATTTTCATATCAAAATTGTTGTCATTTCTGTCATCACCTGATCAATCATGAACTGGTGAAATCAATGAACATTATTGCAACCTTACTAAACACCCACCTTTTGGATAACTTCAAATTTAGCCTTTAAACATGCATCCTCTCCAATACAAAGCAACATATACATGTAATCAAATACAAATACATTCTAAGGAAAATAACCCAAAATTATAAAACAGTAAAACAAAAACATATGAAATGTGAACAATATAAATACTAACTGTTGACATTATCAGGTCTGTCAAACCAAAGTTACTGGCTATATGGTATATCATCTGGTCATCCATTAGATAATCATGTACAGCTCTGAAAAATGGAAAATATGTAAAACATAATGAGACTTTTACAATTAAAGGATTATTTTATTATATAAATCAATAAACAAAAAGGATAAAGTGATAACCATATCCTTACTCTTCATTCAAAATATTAAAAAAACAGGAAGCAGGTGTCTGACAGATCCAAATATTGCTTGAATATTACAACTTATCATTGTTGAGCAATTGACCAATTATGAAGTCATTCTAAACAATAGTTATGGAGACAGGTGTAAAGAAATTTGTTATGTTCATTCAATGTATTGAAAATTCAAAAGTATTCGTAAACAGATAGTAGGTATTTCACAGATTGGGAAATGTGCTACACATTCCACAAGTGGAAAAAGACAAACTCACATGTATACATTTAATACCTCAAAAATAGATAAAAGAAAACTTAAAGGTACTTTAAAATTGCCTTGTTTACGGCAAGTTTTTTATTTTTATGATAATCTGTATCTTGATTGCTTTTTAAGAATTATGTTTCATATAGTTCAACCATTCACTCAATTTACTACCTTTTGCCTCATCTGAATAAATAGGTCCCCCTTTTTTTATGACCCTCGACTACCCTTTCCCTCAACTAAATAAATAGGACTGAGACCCCCTTTTTCATGCCCCTCAAATAAATAATCTTACTGAATGCCTTCTTCTAACATCATTGGATAGCTATGTCTAAGATAAGCTTTGATGTATCTGGATGCTATTTGTTCACCTAAAAAGACAATATATATAACATTATAAGTCACAGTATAGTGGTATCATTCATATCCTCATTTTACTATATATTGAACATGATGAACAGTTTCATAGGTTTACAAGAACTTAAATTTAAATTCAAAAGTAAATACTTGATTTGGGATGAAAATATGGAAGTACTCCATATCTTTCAAATTTTCGAAATAATTAAAAAAGAAAAATTTAAGAAGACACAAAACAGGTTTTAAAAAAATATAGATTGTCATATTTCTTTTTTACTTATTGTTTTGCTGAAAATCAGGCAGTAGCATTTCTCATTTGATTTCTTTCACATTTTGTTAATTTTTTTAAAAGTTTCAATAAGAGTTTTTCGCATTGTTGAAAGCCATACAGTGACCTGTAGTTGAATAAATCCAATAGTACCTGGTGAATGATTGTCATATAACATCCCTTTATTTTCATAATAAAAAAAAATAGTTCTTCACCTTTCTGTGCTAATTCAGAGTTGTCGACCACACCTACTGGGACTGATTCAAGATCAATACCAAGCTGTCGTCTGCTCTCTTCTTCAGCCTGACGATAGTCACTGAAAAAAATGTTAAAAAAATAATAGATATTTCATGTATATACAGATAAGTGAAAAATAATACGTATCATGTATTAATTTTATAAAATTTGTATTGGGAAAACTTAATTTAGAGAACAGAAATTAATTTTTTGGAAAGTACACACTTACAATGGGCTTTGTTGCCGCTGGGGCATAAAAATCCCAACCCACTATATGTGGAACAATATCAGAAAATTCAAACCAGATTTATCTCTGACTTACCTAGTAATAAAAGCTTTCCTTATGAGGCTCTCATCAAATTCTTCTCCGTATCTTTTTCCAAATGCATATACCTCTGAATTGTAATTCCTTAAAAGTAAGATATTGCAAAAAGTTGTAAATGATTAATTCACAAGTTACATGTGTTAACTGCAACAATGAGTTTCTTCTTATTCTACAAAATATGACATAGCTTGTCTTACCTGGCCTATTTACCACCAAACAAACGGTCAACTGTGATTACAGGACCAACAAGAACAATGTAACTATAAATCAATTTTGCAGTTTTTTTATCAGTTGTTTTAAAAAATACCTCTTGGATTTTTCATGTACAATGTACAGAAATATGATAATTTTGGTAAACGCCTTTTAAACATCAGTTGTCCTATTATCAGTTTCTTTTTGGCCATGGCATTATCAGTTTCTCTCTCGACTTATGATTTGTAAAATGTCCTCTTTGTGTCTTCAGCCCTTCATTTTATCAAATTGTATACTTTTATATGCTTATTTTAAGTTGAAGGGCTAGCTGTTCAAAGCTGCTTTGGCTTGCGGGATTTTTCTCTATGTTGAAGATTCATTGGGGCCTTTGGCTGTTTTATGCTGTTTAAGTCTTCGGCAAATTCCCCATTTCCGTTCTCAATTTTATTATAACAGATTGGCAAGAGGTTAAAAGAAGTTAAACAAATTAAAAACTCCTATAAAATTATTACCAGCATCCTCCATCTGAGGGATGAAGCTCAGGTTCTGGTCCAGCCTTGATTCGTCTTTTATATAACTCTCTCAGCATAGGTGTATATTTTCTGGAATTATTTAATCCCCTTCTTACTATACATCCTAGATTACAAATCATCATTTATATTAGAAATAAAAATCATAAGAAATATTAATACAGAATTTAATGTATTAACCTTCAGGTAGCTGAGGTGTTTAAATGTTTGAGGGCAGATTTTTCTTTCTTCTTTTTTTCAATCAGAAAAATAGACATGAATAGACACAGACTTTTAAAAACACTGAAACAAGTGATTAGAAAATTAATAATGTAAACACTTCAGTAAGTTAGTCAAGGGTATTACTGTACAAGTCATTTTTATTTACTCGAAAAGGTGAAAAAATATACTTATATAAGTTAATTATAATGTTTGAATAATCTCCCCTTAATTTTCTCAAAAATTCATTTGTATTTACAAGTGAATTGCTTTTACAATCCCAAAAAAATTCTCAAGTTTTGAGAAGTAAAAACATGCCTTTAATGATTTTTCTCAGGATAGCTCATAATTTTTTTTAATAAAGTTCAATGTTTCATCTCATTAATTCAACAAAGAAACTAGTTGTGCAAAGATCTTCAGAAATTGCTCCGTGGGGGCTTGTAAATGAGCAATGTTCTGAAGATAATGTTCAGACTAATGAGATTTTCATTGTTCATGAAATTACACTTAAATGATAAGTAACGACATCTGCAAAGGGCAGACGAATTGAAAATTCTACTAGAGCAAAGAAATCCTAAGAATTCAAGAAAAGAAAATATGACTTTTTCGATTACACAAGTAAAAAAATCTGAATGTATTATGGACATATTAACCAAGCTAATTTTTTTTTTACCTACAATGTATGAATTATACAAGTAAATAAAATTCACTTGTATAAGTATCCGAGAAATTTACTTATATAAGTATATTAGTATTACTTTTTCAAGTAAATAAAAATTACTTGTACAAGTAGCCTACCCCTGACTGTAAGTGTTCATAACATCTTCTTGATATTCTTTCCACACACTAGATTTTTTTGTTGGTTAAAACAGAGACATATATACACAGAGATTGGCAACTCCGTGAAATCCCGTGAAAGATCGCGGCCTGGGATGAGATTCTCGTCGATAAATATTAGAACATGTAATCAAGTCAGGGATGAAAAACCTCGATAGATCATCAAGAAAAGCAAAGGGAAAATTATTTCAGATCATCTTATAATTTCTTTTTTTTTTAAAAATACTTGAAATCGTTATATTCATTTTTATGTATTTAGGCCAACTAAAATTAATTAGTAGATTTTCATCCAAATTTTTGAAAAAAATGGGGCGGGTGGGAGGATTTTATTTTTTAAATTTTATTTCATATGAAACCCTTTTGCATGTTTTGTGACGAGTTATTCATATATGCAAGTGAAATAATAAGCTTATAGCATGTATTGTTAAGGCCGTACAGTGACTAATAGTTGTTAATGTCTGTGTCATTTTGGTCTTTTGTGGATACATGTAGTTGTCTCATTGGCAATCATACCACATCTTCTTTTTTATATACACAAGTATGAGGAATCTTACATAATTTTTCCAATCCTTAAATGAATATATCTAATTGCGGCTTTAAAAACTTAAGAACAAAAACGTGTGAGAAATACTCTCTTCAGTTAGACTACCTACACCAAATGTATTTGGGTTTCTAAACAATGGTTTGTATTCCCATAAAATGAAGCATATGCATTGGTATGCAACACAATTATTATGAGTACAGAATAAAATGAAAACTCAGAGAGTGTTGAAAATAATAGGGTTGGTACTTTATATGCAAGATGAAAATATAATTATCATGTAAAACATGAACTTTATAATAAAAAAAAGTTGTTGTTTATTGACTCTTTTTGGGTGTATTGGGACATTTGTTGTTTGTCAACATAAAAAGACAGCCATGGGTGAAATCAAAGGGCTTGCATAAATAAAATGCATATGTTAGTCGACTTTTTAAATTCAATAAACGGTCATAAATCTGACAAGTTTGTGCTTGTGTTTCAATATCTTTAATCCAGTCATGTTTTCTGTATCAATGGTTTCCACGAATCTTGCGCTTTGGGTATCATTTACAGTTTAAATTTCCTGAGACAAAGTCATTGCATAAATAAAAAAGTCCGCAGTTTTCCGTAATCACAGAAATTTGTGACATACCGCGATTTGCAGTCTTGGAAACAGCGTGTTTCTCGTAACACTAATATTTCACGTCATTCTCGTTATCAATCTTTACTCTCGGAAGATGATGTTGTCATCATAGAGCAGCGGAAAGGTCGACTTAATCATTTTTGTTAGATTTACTTGAGGTACAAAACCGAAATTTGAAACAGGAAGCTTTGAGGATGAAACGAAATTTTAACGGTTACCGGTAACGGGAATGAACGAAATCCGGAAATCGTAAATTTTATAAAATAAAAAAATTTGGGGCGGGACGATTTCAGAGGGGCGGGCGGGGATGAAAATCTATCAATTAATTTTAATTGGCCTTATTGAGAAAAATATTTTTTTCTGCATTTCATATAATTTAAAAATTCAAATCTGGTAATGATCAATTGTTATTACAAGAAACTTTTCTTTACCGCATATCTTTGCAATAGTTTGCTCCTTAATTACACAGTGAAATTATGTGTGTCCGAATTTTCGGTAATTAGTCCCTTAGAGTTGTGACTGTTGATTCACAGGTGTGCGATTACGCAATTTATTGCCCTGCGATCACCTGAATTTTGTCGGAGGTGAAGTTCTATGGAAGTTCTATATGGATTATTACTTGGTAATTGTTTTTAAAACTTAACAAATTCTGACATATTATTTTAACCATGACCAGAACTTTATTTTAACAGAAGCACTGGCCAATACTTTAGTATTCAATCAGGAAAACAAAAAGTCTTTTAACATGTCAAAAAAAGAAATGAAGCAACTTTTTCATATATAAAAAATATGTAGCCAGTAGAATTTTGTATCGTGAGAAACTGATTTTATATCTGTTTTAATTTAATTTTAATTTTTAATTGTCAATTTGACCTAGAATAAAATTATTTATGGAACCTTTGCATAAATTTGATTTTCCTAAAGGCACATACATTATAGTGTTGTCGAAATCACTATTTTTGCTGCCATGAAATATTGAATATGAATCTGTCATTATTTGTAGTTTTTTTAAGACTTGATATCACAGACTCTGATTAAAAACAATTTGTATCATAAGTACATAAAAATGCCCTGCTGAACTGTAGAATTTTAATGTTTTGTTTCATAGATCACCGGAGTACTACTACATTCTTATCTTTACTCTTTCCTATCGGTTAGTGAAACTTGAGTTTGAAATTAGAAAGATTTAAAATTGTGCACGATCTTTTGTGAGTTTATGTTGTTCAAGGTAATTTTCGGTGCAGTTATTTTCTTTTCATTTGTTATTTTTTTCCTTCAGTGTTACACGACCTTGTACTTTTTGTATTACCCCTTGACATCTCCTGCTTCTGTTTAAACCTTTTCCACCAATATATTTTATTTAAAACATATGTCATCTGTTTTAAATAAAATAGTCTCATTCCCGGAATTTGTTATACAGTTATTCATTTTAATATCAGCTTTTTTATAAGCATATAAACTGCTTGGTCTCTTCACACAACTTATGTTTAGGACGGAATGCAGAAATAGGTACATACATGTACCAGGTTATGGATATATAAGTACATGTTATGTGCTTTTGACCTTCACACAAATTCTCAAACATTCATAGATGTGCAAAGAATATTGTTGTCGTTGGGTTGTTGTCTCATTGACATATACCTCACATTTCTGTTTAGCATTTGTGCCTTTTCAATTTATTGCAGAAAATATTAGCATAAACATTTTTTTCAAAACAGGAGAGGTGAAATAGTGATCACAGAATGAGAACATGTTATATTATAAAGAAGAAAACTGAAACAGATAAATATAAATAAGCACCATTGACAATTTGTTAAAGGACTGAAACAAACATAGATGGTGACCAATGTAGGCGACTAGTGTACAGTAGTAGAGTGGACATTTCTTGCTTCTTTTTCTACACATTTTGTCATTTCATGTAAACAATTAAATATGTTACTTTCCATGGAGAGGAAGGAATTTGTGAAACGAAATATTTTGCTATTTAGTACTGTCAAGATATATCACAGGGGTGTTGTAAGATAAATGAACAGTTTCTCTTTTTTTACATTATGCTACAAGGGTAGCATTTTCCATTCTCATGATGTACAAAGATATTATATAGTGGCCTTCCAATGATAGTCATACATGTAAATCATTGTCTCATTAGCAATCATACTACATCATCATATTGTTATACATGTACATGTATGTAAAAACTATGTACATGTATACTTTGTAAACATAAAGAAGACAAATGAAGTTGAACACAAGATATTTATTTGCTTTTTTATCCATCTGCACAACTGCCTGCTTCAAATTCAATAGATTGAATGCAGAGTCTTGTATTTGTTTTAAGTTCAATGGTCTCGCCATCAATTGCACAAAAATCGCATACACATGTACATCAAGTTTGGCATATGAACTACAATAGTATGGTGTTTTTACAGTCAGGATAAGCACATGTAATTTTCCCTCTTACAAAACCATTGTTAAGTATCACATTGATAGTAGTAATCAGTCCACTACATGACAGTGCCGTCACAGTCGGATAAAGTCATCACTAATAGTTGTTCCTGTTTGCCAGGGATTCTTAATTTCAATCAGAAAGACTTGGGAGTCCTACATTCAGCACATGTATGATATTTTATCTCTTGTATGCTGCACTGTTAGGTAAATTTGATCAACATCTTTGTTCTTTTATAACGTGCAGGATCCTGTTAAAAAAAAAAAGCTGTCAGATACTGAATGTGAATATATATATAAAATTGTAAATGTCATCAAAGTGGTGGAAATAATGAAAAAAACAATTTTTATACCCAAATCCAGTATTAGTATGTCTTGTGAAATTAAATCATGTGATGGTTACAATTTTTCTCTAAAGATGGACAAGTTTATAACCTGTAGCCATGGACAGGGGTCTGTCTTTATATTGAAGAAAATTAACATGACCGACAGCTTGAGTACTGATTTTTAATTGTAAATTGCATCAAAGTGGTTGAAAATATGAAAAAAACAACCTATATACACAAATCCAGTATGTCATAGGAAAGTAATGCAAGTACTGGGTACAATAATTCTCTGAAGATGGAAAAGTTTATAAAGTGTAAACAGACAGGGGTCTGTCTTGATATTGAAGCAAAACACCATGGCCTACAGCTTTAATACTGATTTTTAACTGTAAATTGCATCAAAGTGGTTGAAAATATGAAAAAAAACAACCTCTATATACCAATCCAGTATGTCATAGGAAAGTAATGCATGTGCTGGGTACAATAATTCTCTGAAAACGGAAAAGTTTATAAAGTGTAAACAGACAGGGGTCTGTCTTGATATTGAAGCAAAAAAAAAAACATGGCCGCTATAATACTGATTTTTAATTGTAAATTGCATCAAAGTGGTTGAAAATATGAAAAAAACAACCTCTATATACCAATCCAGTATGTCATAGGAAAGTAATGCATGTGCTGGGTACAATAATTCTCTGAAGACGGAAAAGTTTATAAAGTGTAAACAGACAGGGGCCTGTCTTGATATTGAAGCAAAAAAAAAAACATGGCCGCTATAATACTGATTTTTAATTGTAAATTGCATCAAAGTGGTTGAAAATATGAAAAAAACAACTTCTATATACCAATCCAGTATGTCATAGGAAAGTAATTATAATGCATGTGCTGGGTACAATAATTCTCTGAAAACGGAAAAGTTTATAAAGTGTAAACAGACAGGGGTCTGTCTTGATATTGAAGCAAAAAAAAAAAACATGGCCGCTATAATACTGATTTTTAATTGTAAATTGCATCAAAGTGGTTGAAAATATGAAAAAAACAACCTCTATATACCAATCCAGTATGTCATAGGAAAGTAATGCATGTGCTGGGTACATTAATTCTCTGAAGACGGAAAAGTTTATAAAGTGTAAACAGACAGGGGCCTGTCTTGATATTGAAGCAAAAAAAAAAACATGGCCGCTATAATACTGATTTTTAATTGTAAATTGCATCAAAGTGGTTGAAAATATGAAAAAAACAACTTCTATATACCAATCCATTATGTCATAGGAAAGTAATGCATGTGCTGGGTACAATAATTCTCTGAAGACGGAAAAGTTTATAAAGTGTAAACAGACAGGGGCCTGTCTTGATATTGAAGCAAAAAAAAAACATGGCCGCTATAATACTGATTTTTAATTGTAAATTGCATCAAAGTGGTTGAAAATATGAATAAAACAACCTATATATACCAATCCAGTTTGTCATAGGAAAGTAATGCATGTGCTGGGTACAATATTTCTCTGAAGACGGAAAAGTTCATAAAGTGTAAACAGACAGGGGTTAAAAAATTTCATAACGTGCATGTCGGCCAAGCTTCCTTTATTATATACTGCAATTAAACGTTAATCGTCGCAATATTTTAACTAATAACTACTACAAACTGAATAAAACAAGGTAATTCATATACGAAATTGAAATATGTACTTACATTATGCTGTTTTGAAATGCTTGATGTAAAATAAAAATTGAAGCGAGGTGGTGTACTTGTCGTGATAGAATAAAAATGGCGATCTCGCGTGATGCGATGTTTGGATTAGATTTCGCTGACCACTGTTACAGTTGCCAATTTCTGTGTATATATGTCTCTGGTTAAAAGATGAGGATTTCATTTAAAAACAACTTTTTGCATGGATGCAGAAAGGATCTTTTACTTTCAAGATGAGCCTGTCAGTTTTTACAGTTCATTTGAAATATCCATATTCCATAAAGCAGAAATAATTTTCAAATCATGGATACAGGTGTTAGACATGTTAGATAATGAAATACATGTTAGTCAGTTGAACTACCATATGTCGAAATGACTTTAGAAAGTTGCCGATTTGACTTTTTCTACAGGTGCCGAATTGACCTGTTGCGATTTGACTTGTTCCGAAGACCCTCCCCCTTTTTCATATGAATCCCCAAAACAGACACTTCCATGTTTAAATGCTCTATTCTGTTACGTGCAAACTGATATATTATAAAAATACAAGTATATGTGAAACCTTGAAAGCTTGTAAGATGAGAAGAAATGCTATTATTATTGCAAAATCGTGATAAAATTCTGCAGTGGCTGATCAATCGAATGGAGGCGGCCATTTTTGTTACAACTGGTACCTATTTTTTATTCCAAAATGAAGAGCGAAGTGAAAGAATCATTCCGGTTTAAGGCAACAGTAGAAAAAGTAGAGGTCGAAGCAAGTATGAAATGAAAGAATAAAATGCAGCTTACTCGAGTTGTATTTCGATTTTTTAAGAGATACAAGAAAGTTCCTGGATTGTTATATGGAGGGTAATAGAACATATAAGATAAGAGACCGATTATTGCACATTTTGCAATGCTTTTTATAAAGAATTAAAAATAGAAACCAGAGACACATGTTCCTAAACCAAGCTTACCTTTTATAAATTAGATGATGTAACTTTATTCCTCATCCTAGATATTATCACCCCGCTGGTAAAATATGATATCACTTTATGATTGGTTTAGCACCATCACATGGTGACCCCTTATGAATCTGTATCACCGTGTATCATCGTACAGCGGATATAGGTACTAACCAAGCGGGCGTGAGCGATTTTGATCTTACATGGTGACGAAAATCTTTGTTTTGTTCACATAATATCAATATATACTTCAATTTAAACATAATTGCTGTTTTAAGAAATGATTTGGTCGTAGGTTGATGATTAGAGATGTCTTATTATTTTCCCAAAACAAGAGGGATTATTAAAACATTGTAAAAGCATGTTCAAATATATACTTGTCAAAGAAATTGGCCCTCGTCTCATCCGATATAATTCTATATGTATTGCAACTCTTTTTCTGATAGAAGGTCAATGTGTGTGTGTAAGAAGTATAGCTGTTTCAATAATTGGCATTGAAATCTTTCATACATATGTTATTTTTCGATATTTTATCACTAAAGAAACGTTGTGTACAGTGTTTAGCTGACCTCATAAATCCTTATGTACGGTGCATAGTTAAGTTGTTGTACACCGTACACAAAAACTTTATTTTCATACTCGTTTATTACCCAAAAAGTTCCAAGGAATGAGTAATCACAGGTAGGTTTATGATTGGTAACTATTACTTTTGCCCTGTAGTAGGTTTCTTTCAGATAAAACATGTAAATGTCTCAACAACTGTATCGAAATTGAAAGTTGGTGTTGACATTCACAACTATTTGCACATGTACAAGTTAATTGTTCTTATTAGAATATCAAAGTTGTTTTATGAATAGGAAAAAATCGATGCGAAAATTATTTGGGAGCAGGAATTTCACTGTTGAGAAATGTAAATTGAATATTGATAAACATGATAAAGCAAAACAAAGATTTTCATTACCGTGTAAGGTCAAAATCGATCATGCCCGCTTGGGTAGTACCTATATCCGGTGTACTGATGATACACGGTGTGTATTGGGTTAGCAAAATTTTATAGGAAGTTCTAGTCCAAATAATTATGACGTCTGGTAAGGCTATTTTTTTCTGGGACGCCTTCCTGCATCAATGTGGGATAAAAAAAAGTAAAAATCTAATAAAAATTCCCACAGCAGACGTCATGATTATCTGGACTAAGGAAGTTCATGACGTCACATCCTACTGTTAATGGTGACGTTGTCCGGGTTTTTTTTTTTTTTTTTTTTTTTTTTTTTTTTTTTTTTTTTAAATTTATCATATTTTATTGAAATCTGTACATTTGTTAGTTTAAAACATCAAGTACCGGTACCTTTTCCCGGCCTCTTTAACATTAGTAAACATCATATTTATACAGTTGTTAGTATTTGTTAGTATTATACATTCAATTTTCAATATTTGGAAAAAAATAAAAAAATATACCATGTCAGTAATTTCAAAAAGAAAGAAGTTTACTATTAAGATTTTCAAACATAATTATCTGTATAACAAATGCACAGGTTTAGAAAAAATATATATATATATTGTTTTTTGTATTAAATTTCTTTTTTTCTTATTTGCACATAAACAAAATAAGTTACACACTTTTGTATGCATAATAGTTATATACATTAAAAAGAAGATATATAATATATTATTTAATAGACACAGCAGTTTTAGTTTGTTACATTGCAGATAATGATTTTAAGACAGAGGTTGTTTGGATATGAAATATATACATTATATGTGGAGTCTATTTGGTTTTTGTTTTTTGTTTTTATGATAATAAAGGAGTCCAGGGGTTCCAGCAGTTTTCTGCCCTACTGAGTAATTTATTTTTATAGAATATATTTTTTTCTATTAATAAGTTTTCCTTTAAATAATTTTTAAGTGCTATTATATTGGTTTGTTCCATAGCTAATTTGCTTCTATAAATGTAGAATTTTGTTAACAGAAGTATTATGTTTCTTATATCATTTTTATCGGTTTTTGTTAAAATACCAAATAAAACCAAATCAATATTTAAAGTTAGTTCTATTTCTGTCTTCTCAAATATCCAGGAGTCAAGGTCTTCCCATAATTTTGATATATATGGACAAGTCCAGAATATATGTTCTATTGTTTCGACCCCTCCGCACCCAAAACTACAAATATTTGTATCTTTAATTTTTATTTTAAGGAGAAGTTCATTGGTGCCTAAAATTCGATGTATTATTCTGTATTGAAACCACTGCAATTTCGAATTTTTTGTAATATAAAAGGGTAATACATGGATATTTTTCCAATTGAAGTTCGCATTGAGAATTAATGACCATTTTTGTTCACATTTTTGTTTAGGATTTGACTTTTTACCATTCAAAATATTATACATATCTTTTGAACCTTTCTGGGATTTAAAAAAAACCTTTAATACTGAGGGCAAAACTGGACCGTTTTCTCTCTTTAAGTCATTTGGACATATTTGATATTCTTTTAAATACTTTTTTATTGACAAAATTAGGCCTTGATATGTGAGAAAATTAGTTTTAATATTGTATACATTATTAAAGTGATCAAAAGTCATAAAGTTTCCATCTTCCTGTAAATATAACAAGTCATTGATCAGCCAAACCCCTTTTTTTGTCCAATCTTTATATAATACTGAATGGTTACCAATCTTTATTCCATCATTCTTCCATAAAGGGCATGTTTTAATTTGAGAGTTATTTTGTACATTTTGAAGATTTTGCCAAGCATCAAATACTTCTTTCCAAAATGGATTATTCAACTTTTTATAAGGACCAAGAAATTGCATTTCCAAAAAATTCAGATTTTCTGAAAAGAGGAATAGTTTTACTAGTTTTGAATTATTTCTATTTATTCTTCTTATCCAGGTTAGTTTAAGACCTTTTATGTAGTTTTCAATATTAATCATTTTTAGTCCTCCTAAACAGTGCGGTTTGGATAAGGTGTCTCTATTGACTTTATCTGGTTTATTATCCCAAATAAAGGAAAATATTTTTTCAGTAAAATGTTTAAGCTTTGTGCTATTTGGACTAGGTATGGACAGGAATAGATGGTTTAATTTTGATATTATAAGTGTTTTTATCACTGTTATTTTTCCAATTGGTGAGAGTATTTGATTAGTCCAAGTTTTTATAATGTTTTCAATTTCTTTCAACCTGGGGTTATAGTTTAAATTTTCAATTTCACTAATATCCACTGAGAAATTTATCCCAAGAAGTGTAAATCTGCTGGAACCCCATTCCAATCCCCACTTAACACACATAGTTTCTTGGCTAAACTTTTTCTTCCCAATCCAAACAACCTTGGTCTTGTCTAAGTTTATATTAAGACCTGATAATTCTGCATATTTATCTAGAGTATGGAGAGATGCATCCAAAGATTCAGGTGATCCATCAAGTATAAGAGAGGTATCATCTGCATATTGTGAGATGAGATACTCTGAGTCATCTATAGTGATTCCTTTAACTTTGTCATTATTTCGTATAAGTATACCAAGTATTTCTGCGCATAGTAAAAATATATAAGGTGATAGGGGATCCCCTTGTCGGCAGCCCCTCTGAATCTCAAAAAAATCTGAGAGATGGCAATTTTGAGTTACTGCAGATTGAGTTTTGGTATAAAAAGTAGTGATCCAATGTTTAATAGAAGGTCCAAAATTAAAAAAGTCTAAAACACTTTCAATAAAACTCCAAGAAATTGAATCAAATGCCTTTTCAAAATCAATAAGGAGGAGAATACCAGGTATATCATGTTCTTCTGTATACAATAAAATATCATAAATTAGTCTAGTATTTTCACCAATGTATCTTCCAGGAATGAACCCTGTTTGATCATTATTTATTAGAAGTGATAAAATAGACTTCAAACGCTCTGCTATACAGCTAGACCCGAGTTTATATATTGTGTTTAAAAGACTTATTGGTCGCCAGTTTTTCATATATTGTCTTGGTTTATCTCCCTTTGGTATACAAGTAATTATCCCTCTTTTTTGGGATACTGACATTTCACCCATATTATACCCATAGTTGATTGATCTAAGAACAAATTTACCTAAATCTATCCAAAAGAATTTAAAAAACTCACTGGTGTATCCATCAGATCCTGGGCTTTTGTTACTTTTCATTCTTTTAATAGCAGCTGTTAATTCTGAATAGGAGATTTTTCCCTCAAGGGTATCCCTTATTTCATTTAATAACTTGGGAACGTCTAAAAATGTAAATGAGAGTCAACATCTTCCTAGGTTTATAGCTTTAATAATAAGGATGACTGATACAGTACCTGAAATGAATACACAGTATATTAGTAAATGATTAGTTATCTCCTCCCCCGGGGACAAGTTTTTTTTGTATACGAGAAAAAAAAAAAACTTAAACAATTAAAGTCAAGTCTATTAGAAAATATATCTTCAGGAATGTTCTGTTAAAGTCATCTGGAAGCGAACAAGATTAAACGTAGGTTGTCCTTTTACAATTTTAAACATATGGTGTCCTTTCACAATTTTAAATGTATGGTGTCCTTTCACAATTTTAAACGTATGGTGTCCTCTCACAATTTGAAACATATGGTGTCCTTTCACAATTTTAAATGTATGGTGTCCTTTCACAATTTTAAACTCAAAGTCTCTAGATTCACTTATCAATGTCTTTGCATATATATTTCATTAATCAGTTCCTGATTCATCAACGTTATGTTCTGTTGTGTTGCGGCGGCTCGGTCTTCGTGGTGTCAATAGTTCCTTTTCTCCAGCTTTATTATGTGGCTGAAGACGGGATAGAGCACGTGGTATTCTAGACGTTGAAGGTACATCTGGTTCAGGGGTCTGGTGGAATGACTGGTTCAAATCTATTTGTGAAGGCTGTTGAATTGTCTGAGTCTGCGTCGCCTGTTTTTGAGTGGGGACTATAATTGGTGTCTCATTCAATGCAGCTGGTTGACTTAAGATTCTTGTTGGTGATAAAGACACTGGAATCTTGGGCACTTGTGGCTGTGTCGTCTTGGATGTAGATGGAGAGCTCAAGATCACTTCTTGATGTTGAACTGCAGTAGGTGCCATCAAAGTACCTTGTGTTTGGTTGGTTTGAAAAGGAGTGAACTTTCGAAGGTGTTGGCGGTTGCGGATAGTTACTCGGCCTGTGCCATCTACACGTATAACATACTGGTGGTATTGGCGTACTTCAACAACTGTTCCTGTACGTTCCCATCTCCTGGGATGGTTGCCTACCAAGTTTTGTATGTATACATGATCTCCAACCTGTAGTGTTGGCAGGTGATGAGTGTGTTCATTCCACCGTTCATGTTCCCTTGAATGACGTTTGGCAAGAGCCATCTCTCGATGAGACATTAACTCAGTCCATGTTTCATGTGGAGAATATCTACCCATCAGTATGGGAATGGCATCACGAATGGGTCGTCCAAACAGAATCAATGCTGGTTATGCTTTTGTCTCTGGGTCAATAGAATTTCTGTACATTAGTAAGGCTCTCTGGAATTTGTCAACATCCAGAGATCCAACAGCAGTAATGTTGTCCACCAGCATGCGTTTTACTGTTTTTACCGCTATCTCAGCCCTGCAGTTAGCGTGTGGGTTTGCAACTGATGACAGTCTATGACGAACTCCCCATGCCTTTAAAAACTCTTGAGTCTTCCCTGCTGTGAACTGTGGACCTCCATCAGACGTCAACTCTTCTGGGATTCCAAATGTCACGAACGTCTCACGAAGTCTCTTGACAAGTCCTTCTGCACCTGATTCAGACTTGTATACCATTGGCCAGTTTGAATACCTGTCAACAATAACTACATAGTCATTACTGTTATATGTGAAGTAGTCACTGCAAATCATCTGGAATGGATAATCTGGAGGTGTTATGTCAGATGGTGGCTGCATAGGGTTTGACTTAGCCATCTGATGGCAGTGAACACACTGGTCTCTCACCCGGGCAATATCTACTGTGATCTCAGGCCAATATACAGAGTCCATGGCCCTCGCACGCATAGCGCTGACTCCTTGGTGGGCTGCGTGTAAAGCATTGAGTACTGGTTTGCGAAGAGCTGGAGGTATAACAATTCGTTGGCCCATAAGAACTACACCATCCACGGTGCATAAACTGGATGCAAAGCGATGGTAAGGACGCAAGTCTGTTGGTAGCTCCTTGTAGTCTTCTGGGAACCCTGCTTCCAGCTGCCTGATTAGATTTACAAATGTAGGGTCTGATGCAGTGGCCTCACGAACCATGTTCCAAGTAACAACTGTAATAACAGCATTCAAGGCACAAGTGGCAGCAGCGACTGTTGAGGCGTCATTAGCTGTATCATTATCCTCTGTATGTAGACATAGACTGGTAAGTGTATCATGATAATGAGTAGTCATTTTAACTAGGGAATCAAGTTCAGGTGCTTCACCAGGTAAGTTCAGACGATCTGGTGGTCCAACAGGATACCGTGACGCTGCATCTGGCCCAAGGTTCTTTCTGCCTGGTACATGAAGAATTGTGAATCTGTACCCTAAAGTTTTCTCTTTGAGGTTGAGAAGTCGTCTGTTGTTGATGTCTGTGAGTGATCGATCGTTCAGAATCTGTAGTAGTGGCTTGTGGTCAGTTGCAACAAGAAGGTCTTTGCAACCAAGAACATAGTAGCGTGTTTGGTGAAGTGCATACACAACAGCCAAGGCCTCACCTTCAATAGGAGCATATCTACTTTCTGCTGGATGTGTGAATCTGCTGCCAACTAGACATAGTTTCCAACCGTCATTACAGCAGGTAGGGGTTTTACTTGAGCACTGACAGTACTTCTGCATCAAAAAGAATCCAATTCCGTCAACAGACCAGTCGGTAGCTAGGCATGTCATACGAGCAGGGTCAAAAAGACGAACACCTTCCTTCATCTCCTGAATAATGATCTCTTTGGATTTGTGAAATACTTCATCTAATTCATTTGTCCAGCAGAATGTGGTGGATGGTTTCAATAGAGCACGAAAAGGTTTCATTTGTCTTGCCATGGCAAATGCATATGCTCCTTGGTTTATTAGCCCAAACCAAGCTCTTGCACCAGTAATGTCAGTTGGTGTTGGGAAGTTGCTAATTGCATCTAGGAACTTAGTACTTGGTCGTATGTTTGTTGGGGTGATTGTAAGTCCTGCAAAATTGACAGTGTCTTGAGCAAATTGAAACTTCTTTGGGTTTAATGTAATGCCGTTACGAGCACACAGGTCGAGCCATTCACATGCCTGAAAAAATGCTGCTTCAATGGAGTTCGCCCACATACATGTGTCATCCACACATTTAACCTTGTCGTTGAAGTTTGAAATTATAGCATCAAATCGTTGATTGTAAGCGTCACCGCTGGCCATAAATCCCTGTGGAGCAACCTTGTACCTGTAGCGCCCCCATGGTGTGATGAACGTTGTGAAATGGCGATCTTCTTCACGAATAGGCACTGAGTGGTACCCATTCCAAGCGTCTGTCACTGTTTTTTTCATACCTTGAGGGACGCGGTCAGCTAGATGAAAAGGACTTGGGACATGATGTGTTTGCCGAACAGAATGTCGATTTTGTGGTTGTAGGTCTACTGTCCGCCTTGGAGTGCCATCAGCCTTGCTGGTTACAACCATTCTTGAGCACCAAGTTGTAGGTGTGTTTTGACTTACTTGTTCCAGTACACCAATGCGAACATCCCTCTCAAGATCAGCATAAACTTTATCCTGCCAATGGATAGGAACAAGTGCTGGTTTGTGGACGGCTACCGGTGTGGCATTAGGATCAACATGGAGTTGAAGAGGCTCACAATTCATAAGTGGTAGAGGTTGATGTTCACATACATTAAATGTTGTAGCACCATAGTAATCAAGAAGCCACTCTTTTAGTGACTCTACATGTTCCTCTGTGGCCTTCAGACCGGGTGGTAAAGATGTGGGAACAGGTGGTGGTGAAGGTCGACGTCTAGGACAAGAGCAGGTTACATCTTCAGAGTTTTCCATAGATGCAGCAATGTTTGGAGATGTGACTGTTGATACATTAGGAAAGTTAGTGTGAATAATTCCCAGAGATATGAGTGCTTCTCTGCAAATGAAAGCTTTTTCCATGGTATCAGAGACGTAACACAATAAACGTGTTGACATGGCACTGCTAGTAGTGTCTTTTGTTGTAACACTTACTGCGACTGCTCCAATTACACCGAGGTCTTCCTTTATAGCTCCACGCATCACAAGTTTTACTGGAATGAGATCCTTTTCTGTTATTCCAAGACTGTTTGCTGATTGTAAAGGTATGATTGAACTCTGGCATCCTGTATCAGCCACCATGGACATAGTGATTGTCTTAAGCTGAGAGGTGTCTTGAATGGGATGTCCAAACGATGAATGGTCCTCAGGTAGGGGTGTCATGTTCACCAGGAGCATTGGATGTGGTTTTGAGGGTCTAGCCACCCAGTGTCCATCAAATATGTGATGTTCAAGACGTGATACTTGGTTTGTCTGTTCAGATGTAGTGCACAGCTGCTCAAAGATATAACCAACTTGTTCTTGTTCTTGGTCTTTGGTTGATTTCCCTTGATTGGGCGGGTTCCTGTGGCCCTTACCTTGAGTGCAGATTCTAGAAGATGCATCACGGTGGCCCCATACGCCACAGGTAGTGCACTTGCTGCATGATTTGGTGTAATGACCTTTGACTGTACATTTAGAACATGTGAATGTCCAAGCTTCGCAGTATCTAGACCTGGCCTTGCGATCATTCCTCTCTCCATGAGCAGGACCACCACAAGCCCAACATTTGGCTCCAGCTGCTTGTGGTCGCTTCTGAGTATTACATGTGGCACTCATAGCACTAGCTGAATCTCCTACTGCACTCCTTGTGACTTTACCCTGCTCTTTCTGAGCAATAAATGATACAGTCTCTTCTAATGTTCTATCTGTCTTGGAGTCACCTAGCAGGTCAGACATAATTTCTGGGTCTGCAATACCTCTTACTAAATTGTCTTTTATTATCTCATCACTATAGTCAAATATATGGTTGCAACCTAATTCTTTACACGTTGCTTTATACTGGCACAGTGATGCTTGGCCTCTGAGACTGGCCAAAAAAGTTCTGATATTTGAACCAGGTGATTGAGTCATCCTGTTCAATTTTATGCGTTGGACAAGTGTGCTTTCTTCTTTGACAGCCAGCCTTTTGATTGCCTTTAAAAGATCTGTCTCTAGCATACTAGCAACATCACCTTGAAGGTCACGCATAATATCTGTACGCAGATTAGTGTCACAGCAGTAGAAAAGGGCTGTAGGCAAGACATTGTCTGTGATCGCCATCCCTGTTTTATACATCTTCCACTGTCTGGTGAATGCAGACCATTGATCTGGATCACATCCTGTGGCTATAGAAGGTGGGTCTAATTTTAACTTGTGCGTTGATGGTTGAGCCAGAGGTGGGTGGACGGTTCTGTCATGAATCTGTAGAGCAGTGGTTAGAGCAGCAGCAAATGCTTCATCCAGGTCCTGAGATTTCCAATTACAGCCGTCTATAGGGCACTGTAGAACTGGCATTGTGAATTCAATGTGGTTAAGCTGTTAGTTGTGTATCAGTCATAAATGAGAGTCAACATCTTCCTAGCAGTCAGAGCTCAGACATAAACAAGTCGATTTCTGTTTTTGACTTAAAGAAGTCAAAACATGTATTTATTATAAAAATGTGTTTTCAATTTTAGACTTATCTAAGTCACAAAATGACAGACTTGTTTAGGTCTATTTATGTTGATGAAAAAACCTAATTTGACTTGGGGGCTAAAGTACACCACCTATGACAGCAAAAACCTGTCTGAGAGTTCACAAGGACTTGAGCAATCTATATTTAATTATCTTATTGAACATCCTTACTAAACACAGATGTTATACCTCATTAAGTGTGGTTCCAGGTGCTTGCATTGTAAGGTTAATAAACATTATCTCCGATTTTTTAGACTCTCATTCATATTTTTCTTTAGAAGACAAAGCATTGGCTTTCAATGGTGTCATTATTTGATTTAGATGCATGACCTTTTTATAAATATGCGTGGGTCTTGAAGTTAACCAATTTTGGTAACTTATGGACTTGTAGGAGTCGATATTTGCAACTTTTTGAATATGGTCAATTATTTCATGCTTAACAATATTTGACTTAATAAAGTCATATTTTGTCTTGCATTAAAGGGAGACAAATCCTAAAACTTACAAATTTAGACCTCTATGAGTCAAAAGCAGATTCAGACTTATTTATGTCTGAGCTCTGACTGCCTAGGTTTATAGCTTTAATAATAAGGATGACTGATACAGTACCTGAAATGAATACACAGTATATTAGTAAATGATTAGTTAAAATGGAATTTCCTTATTGAGATCAACACTATTTATTGTATCTTTCTTTGAATATAAATTTTTATAAAAGTTTTTAGCTTCCAATAAAATATGTTCTTGTTTGTTTATTAAACAGCCTTCATTATTGACTAGTCTTGGAATTGTTTTATTAACAAAGTTCTTAGTTTCTAAGTTGAGAAAATATTTTGAGGATCTTTCTCCTTCTTCTATCCATTGCATTTTTGAGCGAACATAATGACCACGCATTTTTTCTTGTCTTAAAATTTGTAATTTAGATTTCTTTTGGTTGAGATCTTCAAGAGCTTCTGTTGTTTGTATATTTTCTTCTAATTTTTGAATTTCATTTACTAAAGCATTTTCCAATTTATTTTTTTCTTTCTTTTTATATGATGCAAAGGAAATTGTTTTACCCCTAATTTCTGTCATTAATGTTTCTAAGAACAGCTGATCATTTATTGTAAATTGAATATCTAAGCAATCAATCTGGTCTAGTGAGTCTCTATTGTATACTAAAGTTGCATATTGATCTTTTACTTGTTTTATTTTTTCTTTAACAGATTTAACATATTCTATATCATATAATAAACTATTATTAAATTTCCACAAACCCTTCCCAATATTGAAATCACTTATTTTAAAATGTAGAACTATTGGTGAATGGTCAGATCTATAGCTGTTTTGAATTTCTACTTCTTTTACATTTTGATAGAAACTCCGAGATATAAGAAAAAAATCAAGCCTAGCTTGCTTCAGAGGATTAACTTTTCTCCATGTAAATCGTTTCTTGTCTGGGTAGTATTCTCGAAAGGGATCAATTAGATCATAAGTTTCAATAAGTTCAAAGATTTTTTCTCTTGCTCTTGGATTATTTATATTTAGATAGTTATATGTATCTAATGCCTGATTTTGAACTAAGTTAAAATCTCCTGTCAGAATAACTTGTTGGTAATTAAAGTTTTCTATTATTTCATTAACTTTATTATAAAAAGATGGCGAGTCATTATTTGGTCCATATAAATTAACAAGTGTTATATTTTTACCAACAATTGTAATATCTACACCAAGAAAATTTCCATTATCATCTTTCTTTATCTTATTTATTTTATATTCAAGATTATTTGCAAATAAAATGGCAACTCCTCTTTGATTTGAAGCAAAAGAATTAAAAATGCATTCTCCTCCCCATTGGTTTCTAATAAATGATTCATCTTTTTCAGTAAAGTGTGTGTCTTGCAGACAGTAAATATGACAGAGCTTTGATTTCAAGTATTCGAACACATCTCTCCGTTTCTCTCTAGAATTTAAACCTTGACAGTTGTATGAGAAAATTTTTAATGAATCCTTAGTCATTTAAATAGCTTAGATAAAGCATAAACATTCCATTTATGATTTTCATTCCTTTAATTACACCTTGACTCATACAACTGTCAATGAAAACACAAAGCTGTAATATTATATATGAATAAACAAGTTGGTATATAAATCTACTTTCATGCATAAATAAATCTTTATAAAACATTGTGCAAACATCATAAGAATTGAAATAAATAAAAAAAGCAAGAGTAACAACAATCATGATTGTCATATTATGATATGTTTTCTGATTTTTGTTTATAAATAAAAACAAATGTGGGATTACCTGTTTCCAAAAAAAGGGGTTAATGGAGAAAAAAACTAACAAATGTATACCCACTCAAACTAAATTTCAACAATCAAAGAGAGATAATCCAAAATATTATCTCCCCTTAATTGTAAGATTGCAAACATGTATGTTTCAGTCAAGGTTTTAGTCAGTATAGTAATTCTATGGCTATTATCAAAGTCTTATTTTGAATGTTATATAATTATTCTAGTAATTTCTAGGGTATTATTTTTTTTCTCAATTTTTCACTATTGTCCAAAGAAAGACATTTGTCTCATAACCATACAATGGACACATATTTTGACACTGTAAAATGTTTTCCTTTTATATGTCATGTATGTTGGTCATTTATAAGGAGGATGCAAATTTCTTGTACAAAATGTACTACAATAACAAAATAAATAACCAACTAATTGAACAAAGCAGCACAAAAAAAGCCCAATTTAGCATAAAGTAGCATGCACTTTCATATAAATGAACACAAGCAATTGCAAACATGTTTAAACCGTTACAAAAGTAAGCATGTCAAGCCTAAAGCAAATAAAACAAAATGGCTGTAGTTGATAAGTACAACTTGGGTTCAACCCTAAACTATAACTATTCTCTCAGGATTAATTTATCAATTAAGACATTAAAAATTTCAGCCCGTGGTTAAATATCCACATGAAAAATAAATATATAAATGTATATTTAGAAAGTTGTCTGAAAAAGAGAACTGATTCCCTTTTCATTTTTTTTTCTTCAAATTTTTGTTTTTGTTTCATTGATTCATGAATATTTAAATATTATTTAAAAGTAATTTGAGCGAGATATTCTATATTTTAGATTATTTAAATGAGAGATACATGTAGGTTTATAGTTTTAGGATTGAATCCATTGCTCATTTGCATGATTTTTAACAAATGCCAGCTCATAAACTAAAAGCACATAGAAGCACATGTAAGAACAATTCAACACACATATACTTACACTCATTGTAGTATTCTAAAATGTATAAAAGAAATAATAAATACATCAGAAATGGTAGATATATGTACAAATATGCAAGCATAGTACAAAAAATGTATATATATATGTATTTTACTGGAGACAAGTTCATTTCTGGCTTCCTTCATGCATGGAGGCAGATCGTCTACAATACGGATATTCTTTCCGGCTAAATGTGACCCATGAGATAAGAATAGCTCTTTATCGGCATAATGTATAAATCTAATTATTATGGGATTTGGTCGTTTTTTCTCTCCTGAATTCTGCCTAGCTGGTATTCTATGAGCGTTTGCAAATGGGAAACTTTCTGCTTTAGGTTTTTCCATTTTCAAATAATTAATCATTAGGTCATCAATAACTTTCCAGATGTTTTCATCACTCTTTTCAGGCATGCCATACACTAAAGCGTTATATTTGCGGTCATGTTTTTCAAGTAGTAACTGCTTCTCTTTTAAATTTTTCATGTCAGTCTCAAAACTCTGCCTCATTGACTCAAACTTCTCTACCTCTAGAGATTGCACATTGAGTTCCATAGCCTCAACCCCTCTTTGTAACTCATCGTGATCTTGCCTTAATTCTTTTAATGCTTGACCTGTTTCTGAGACCTCTAACTTAACTTGTTTTACATCTTGTTTTACCTCCAGCACTAGATTTGAAAATTTATTTTCAATTGTATCTAATTTCTCATTAAATTTATTTACTTTTGAGTCTACTGCCAAAATAAGGGTTTTCAGATCTTCCATAGTTGTATTTGAAGGACTTGCCATGATGATATCAGTAAATTGTGTGTCAATTTCAATGTTACCTTTATGAATGACATGTACATGTATGACGTAACATGTAAACAAAAATATCAACGATGAAGCGATGAAACTATGTCACAATACCACGATTGAAAATTGCGTTATAAATGTCTTTGAACTAACTAAAACCTCTAGACGATGTTTTGTTTATGATATTTGCAATCTTTTAAGTATTTCTATTACATATTCATTAAGTATTTTGTTGTCTATTGATGTTGTTGTATTTTATTTTTTTTCTTCTCCAAAACGCAGCGGGAAATGCCCTGCGTGCGATCAATTTGTTATACGGTTCACCACTGACCCCCTACAAATCTGATTTGTCAGAAGTCTCAAATAATTATCGGTACTGTTATTTTTGGATTTTTTTTAATGTGATTCGTCAAAAACATTTGATTTTTTTATCGTTTAAAAGAAAGTGCATATTTTATCGTCATATACCAAAAATTACTGTTATATAAACATCATTTGGTAGGAATTTTTACTGTCATTTGTCATGAAGATACCCCCATTACCATCCTATTTGATATAGTTAAACACTGTATCACTAAATTTGGAAATACGTCTGAGATTACTCTGACAGCAAAACAGCCTTTGCACGTCAAGAGTAATCTCAGACTATTTAGAAATCTGCCAAAGGTGGCTTGGTTTTTTTTCTATTTCTAAACATCATTTTTACTGTTATAACGTACAGTAATAAGACTTTCCATCAGGTATATTTGTTTTCGTTGGTATCAATTTTCGTGGTTTGAGGACATCTAATGATGGTGGATATTTGATTTCATGGTTTTGTCAATATTCGCATACAACATTGTCTATCATGATCATGATGATTGTACAATGTTGAGGAAAGCATATAATTTGTTGAACATTTGAATTTGTTGATTATCTGTACCCATGAAAACCAAGAAAGTTGGGATCCAAGAAGGAATAATAATGAATCCACAGTATACTTTTACTATTTTCAAAATATATAGTTTTGAGCACTTAACTTTAACACCTTGCTTAACATGCTTAAATTTTATATTTTTTTTACAGCAAAAACAAAATAATACCAAAGATTTACCCTCAACACAAGGAGAGAGCTCTGAAATGGTTCTTGATGAATGAAGAAAATGAAAGGATTTTGTCTGAACCATACCTGACAGAAGTAAGTACAATGTACCAGTTTTTTCAATCAAATGTGTATTTAACTGAACATCATGAACATGTTTAAAAGAGGGGTGAAAGATACCAGAGGGACAATAAAAACTCAAAGATTGAAAGCAATCTGACAACACCATGGCTATATGGACCATAATTTGCTATTGGTCTCGCTTCCTATAACGATAGAAAAGTGATAAAAATGTGTATTTCTGTAAGAAAAGTTGTAACTACATCTAAAGATGCCTTTATTTTTATCAACATACAAGTGTATGCTACTCTTCCCTAGAAAAAAAATTGAAATTAACAAATTTCAAAGATTATACGACCGTATTTTTGTGTCGTTTCTCGCGTTACTTTTCGCTTCCGAAGTGCATAATGCTGACTGATTTATAGATAATCGTCACCGGCAAATTCGTAACTTTTGCTTTCAAATAATAAAGAACATCGACCAATAAGAATAGTCAGAAGAAAATGCCGAGAACTATAAGTATTTCTGTAGCAGGTGTAAGAACACTGGCGTTACTTTCGTTTCCAATTTCGTAACGCAAATTTTAAATGATGTAATCTGCTTTGTTGTAACAGAATTCTTTATATCAATATGCAAATATGAACTCTCGCGAGATGTTCAAACAGGTAAATCAGAGATGATTTACATTCTAGTTTTGTTCTTCGTAATAATTAAGTTAGAAAATGACGTTATCGTTATGCGTTACATTTCACACGAAACAGAAGTCCAGTTATTTCCTTTTTTTTTATTAAAATTGTTTTTGTCGCTAAGTTCTAGTCATTTCCGGTCATACGTGAAACATGTGACTAACATGTGATCACGCCCTTACGGCCGGATATACGAAATACTAGGTCTAAACATTGTTTTTGTTTCCAACGGGATGTTAGCAAACATAATCTGTAGACTTGTTTCGTCTTGTTACAAAAAGGAAAATACAATTTTCAAAGAGATTGGGCCGGGGGTCTATTATTTTTCCTATGTGCATAATGTTACATACGATCTTGTGTGAAAATAAATGCCCAATGACTTGACAAAATCGATTTCAGATTTGACAATGTTATAACACACTTCGTTTCCGGATAACGATGTAAAGGGTCCTTGGAAAATTCAATCGAAATTACGTCTCTTATCATTGTGACGATGCTCGTTGGATTGATTTTGCTTCAGCAGTAAATATTACTGAATATTTTAGGTGAATTAAGATAATTTAATAAAAAATACATGTTAATATACCGTTACACTTGGAATGTACAAATTTGGTATCTTTGTCACAATTTTTAATTATTTTTTTTATTCATGTTCTGCAAACACTTTTCAGAAATGCAATAAACTTGTCAAATTAGAAGTAAACTTTTACCATGCATGACTTGAAAGGAAGTACTTTATTGATTTTAGCCCACTTAAGTAGGTTAAAATGTGGAAACCATGTAGATATATATCAAATGGTGCCTATTTTAAAGATTTTAATTCCAAGTTCAAAGTTTTTTTCTTTACTGGATTTAAAGAATTTTACATTGCCAATGATTTGGAATAAATTGTATATAACTGGAATTTCAAAATCAAATATAAATACATTTTTTTGGCTAAAACATCAAGATACAACAATTATGGTATCCTGTATCAAATGAAGAAAATATGGAAATTTCTGAAAAAATTGTACTAATTGTTTTCAAAACAAGCACATATTTAGGAGTTTTATAATACTGCTACATTTAAGATGGATTTTAAGAAAAAGTATACTGTTCAGATTATTTTAAGCAGATTTTGCAATAAAATAAAACTAAAAAAATGCTTTCGGTTTCTTATGGTTTCCTGTTGCGTTTAAAAAAAACTTTAATCTAACATCGAAAATAGATTTTAAATATAAACATGAAGCAAGTAACACTAGTAATGGTGTTCATTTATGTCTTTTGAAATATATTGCGCAAAATAAAGAAAATAAAGATTGGTTTCCTGTTTGGTTTCCTGTCACGTAAACGGTGAATCAAAATGTATTATTTTTTTCTTGAAAAACTCAATTGTTCCATTAATACTATTCTAACACCAACACAACCCACAGAATAAAAGTTAAAGTTTTAGAACTTATAAAAAAGGATACAAAAAGAAACCAAAGACCGAATACCAAATTATGGTCCATATAACAAAGAAATAGGCAAACAAACAAAAATTACTACACAAGACACAACATAGAAAAATTAGACTATGCAACACGATCCCCACCAAAAACTGGGGGTGATCTCAGGTGCTGCAGAAGGGTTAGCAGATCCTGCTCCACTTATGGCTTCTGCCGTGCTCATATTATTACAAAGCCGGTCAGTAGTCTAATTCGGTAGGTTATATTCGTGAACTGAACATTTAAACTGAACATTGCTGGATGTAAATTTAAATATTTTAATTAATTGCTGTGTTTGCATTTTTCACTCTAAAAGATAACTGTATTGTAGTTTTGCATGGCCTATAGCTATAAGCAAGATAAGTGAACCACAAATACAAACATTTAGCCAAATGTTATGTTAGTCTCCAATTATGAATACTAGGTTGGTATGCAGTCAGTATTTAAAGAAAATTGTGAAAATACATGTACACAGTCATTGACAGTATGCTGATGAGAAACAATGCATCAAAATTTGAGAACTATACAGTATACTGTAAAAAGATTTGAACATACCTCCATTTGTTCTATCCTATACATCATAGGTCACAAAGTTTGTTTAATGTAGAGTAAGACAATTTTTGAACAGCTTTGCTCATTGTTGAAGGCACTACAGCGACCTGTAGCTGTTGATTTCTATGTCATTTGGTCTCTTATGGAGAGTTTTCTCATCGGCAATCATACCACATCTTTTTTATATTGTCATACATATCTGTGTCAGATCCACTACCATGATCATCACATTTTTTTCAAAATTTTGGCCATAATTATAAAGTAGGGATATCTTAAATATCATCCTAAATTGATACTTTCAGAAAGAGGAAGAGGGCCACATGGAATCATTAGGTTTTACAAATGAGGCAAGAATTCTTGGAGAAGTGGAGAAAGCTGCACTAGAAAGATGGAATAAACCAAAAGATAGAAGAATCCATTATCTGGAAGAACATTATAAACATTTAAATATAAAAAAATCATGGGAATGAAGATAGTTTATATTGATTATTTTCATACAATTGAATAAAAATAATGTGTAACCATTTTTTGGACATTTTTATACCGGTACATCTTCAATATCTGATGGATAGTTGTCTTCTTGGCAATCATATCACAGCTTCTTATTTAATTATTAGTAATCAATTTGATGAAACTTTGGTATTTAGTTTCAAGTTGATGTGTTTTTGTATGGCTTTAACAGGTCTAGTTAGGACAAGTCCATTACAATTGTAAGAGGGTAGAAAGGAAAGTTTCATTCTTGGACATGGACCATTTACACAATGATTTATTGTAGTTTTACTATAACCTACAGATATTGCAAAAAAGTAGGTGTTTGTCTGATTTTGGTAATAATATTAAATCCTAGTCGATTGGTCATTTTCATCAAATAATTTTTTTAAACTCTCATTTCCTCTTATTAAATGTTAGCTGATGAATTTGAAATAAAAGTTGGTCTGAATTGTCTAGTTATAAGACATTCGAAATTCTGTATAAAAATTCTGTTTCTAGTTCGACCAGCATGACTAATATCCGAAAAACTTTTATTATTGAAAAAGAGAACTTAGTACAAAAGTGTTTTCTCTCAAAATGATAGAGGTTATTGGACATAAATAGATGAATTTATGGATGTTTTATGTCCAGTTGCATATATTGCAAACATATAATTTTTATTCAGAAAGTCTAAAATGAGCAATAGAACTGGATTTTTTAACATAAGGAAAATGTGGTGTGAGTGCCAATGAGACAACTCTCAATCCAAATAACAATTTATAAAAGTAAACCATTATAGGTCAATGTACGGCCTTTAACACAGAGCCTTGGCTCACACCTAGCAATAAGCTATAAATTGCCCTAAAATTACTAGTATAAAACCATTTAAACGGGAAAACCAAGTCTAATCTATATTAAAAAATCTATATATGCTTGTTCACAAGGTAAAGTTCTGCAAGAGGTATGTCATCATGTCTCTTCAAAATAAATCTACCAACTCAAAGCCCGTACAACAAACTTGCACTGTAGATTGGCTTTTGTTTTATGATTCAATAATTTCTTGGGTGCACTCATAGGCGTGTCATATTTAACATAGATCTGTTTCCGTAATTTTCCCTATTCTTATATCCAATTTGATACTGTTAGGCCTTGATTACAGTGAATAATGGTTTTCTCGCTTAGAAGGTTTTGATTTGGAGAGCGAGATGAAAGATACCAAAGGGACATACAAACTCATAAGTCTAAAATAAACTGAAAATGCCATGGCTAAACATGTAAAAGACCAATAGACAAATAAAATAATACACAAAACACAACAAAGAAAACTAAGACTGAGCAAAAATAACCCCTACCAAAAACTAATGATGTTGGCAGGTGCTCAAGAAGGGTAAGCAGATTATGGTCCACATCTGTCACCCCTCATGTTGCTCATGTTAGGGAGCTACCATTTGATTTTTATGGGGGGTTTGGGGGGGGGGGGGGGGGGGGGGGGGGGGGCTAGGATGAAACTTGAAGGCAGGACCGAACAGAGTGAAAAATAAAAAGGCAGGGCAGAGATTACAATTAAAAAATGCAGGACGAAATTTTTCTTCCTAGCCCAACCCCCCAAAAATAAAATGGTAGCTCCTTTAGTACATGTATAAACCCAGTTACTGTGGATTCATTTATTTTCTATGTTCCAATTTTTGTGGTTTGAGGAAAACTTGCATATTTGTGGATATATAAATTCATGGTTTTGTCAAAGTCTGCATACATTCCCTTAGGAAATTTGTTATTTGTTGAACATTACAATTCGTTTTTTCTATCCCACGAAAATTGGTACTCAACAAAATTAATATTAATGAATCCACAGTATAAGTCTTAATTCTGTAGATCACGTTTGGGAAGAAATCTTTTAAAACACCTGATATTTATTACGTTGTATTCAGTTCATATTACTCAAGCTTTTGTTTTTAATGTTCCCTCAAGTGAGGAGCTTGCAATGGTTGTTTGTTTTAAACGTCTTGCAACTAAAAATGCGTTCTTCAAGTGACTGCCCTTTTTAAGGAGTCTTTTATTCAAACGTTGCTTTTTATGCACTGGGAGTGGCAGAGGGGACATAAAGTGTTGCAGTTGGTTGTCCGTCTGTACCAAAATTAGTTTCTGTTTTCTTTCTTACTTTAGTCTTTCTCAACCAAATGTTATAAAACTTGTACACAATGTTTATATATTATACTACAAAACTTAGATCAAGTTCAATTTTGGGTGGAGTCAATTTTACCGTTCACTGACAGGTTATGCCCATTTAATCCACCATTTTCTACATTTGAAAATGCCTGTACCAAGTCAGGAATATGACAGTTCTTGTCCATTCATTTTTTATGAGTTTTTTTGTCATTTGATTTCGCTATGTGATTATGGACTTTCTGACTAGATTTTCCTCTGAGTACAGTATTTTTGTGATTTTTCTTTTTATAAGGCTAAATCTGAAAGATTGCTGATTTTTTTTCAGCTCTCTAACTTAAGTTAGTGTCAACAATGCTTATTACCATAAAACATAGAATTCAGGTGACATCAATTTTACTATTCTCTAGTTATGTCCCTTTATAACATTATATGCAAGCGGAGCATCACCTGTTTCCCATAGACAAATTCTCCACTTTTTTGTCTTCAACTGAAACACATTATTTATTATGGGTCTGCCACAAGTCAAGAGCCTGTTCTCCAGTGGTTGTTTGTTTTGAATGTATTGCAAACAAAAACTCATTCTCTGTGTGACTGCACCAAGTCAGACGTCTGTTTTCAAATGGGTGTAATTGGATGCTTTTTGCTTTAATTGTTTATAGTTTAATCTTTTAAGCATAATCCAGGCCGTCAGTTTTATAATTTGCATTCTTTCACATATTGTAATGCCAGAGTCTCTTAAACTTACTATATGGTTTGGACTTGGCTTAATGACGAAGGCCATTCAGGTACATGTAGTTGTTAACATCATCATTTTTGGGTCTTCAGTGGGTAGTTGACTTGTGATCAATTATACAACAACTACTTTAAAAAAAAAAACAACCTTGAATTGTCTCTCTGCAGATTGTTATCATGTGAGTTAGTTCATCTGACAAATACATTGTAAGGTTCTTATAGCATTAACATGTTTTGTACTGAACATGGTTGAAAGATTTTTTTGCATCCATCCATCAAAGCATTCATCAAAATTTACGTGTATCAACAACTAATGATAATCAATGGAGTAGAACCCCATGTAAATCCTGTTGTAGATATATGACAACAAAAAATAATCAGTTTTGTCATTTTATTTAATATTCATGTGTAACAAGTATAAATTAACATCTGTAAATATGTTATGTCATATCACGTGTACAGAAATGATACAGATGCAGTTTTACAAGAGGTATGTGTATTATGTGCAGAGTATCACTGAAACATAAAAAGGCCTAAGCTACACCATTTATACTGACCAGAAAGTGGATGGACATACTTATATGGGAGGGATTTGTAATCTGTGGATTTCAGTCAGGGATCCTTTATGTTAAAAGGGCTACAGTGGATTCACTTGATTTAGTTATGTTTGTTTACTAAGGAAATGTTGCGAATTCATGGATATTTGATTTGCCAAAGTATGCATTGAAGCCTATATATATGCAGATATTTCAATAATCATTTAAATTTTGGGTTTATCTTTACCCACAAAACAAGTACCCCATGAAATAAACATGAACTACTGGATTGCCTAATTGCTTGACCTTTGTAGCAGGTATATATCTAATAATATTATTAAATAAATATAGAACAGAGAAAAAAGGTGTGCTAAAATATATGAAACAGAGAATAACTAGCAAATAAAGAATAGAAAAATATGGCTTAAAAAGTTAAGGATACACAAATCTAGACTCTCATAAATATGAAAAAAGATAATCATTAAGTAATTTGTAGTGTATCTGACAGAAACAACAACAAAGTGACCATGGAACATCAAAAATAAGATTACAAAAGATAAAGGTCAATGAACTTTAAACTATTATTCAACTACTTAAAAATGTAAAATATTCAATATTCAATATTTGGCAGTAATACAATGAGTAATTCTGATGTGAAAAATAGTTAATGTCTTGCAGTGCGTGCTAATTCCCCTTTTACTACTAATCACACTTGAAAAATAACTCTACTCTAGGTTGTTATCCAGAACTTTACATATACATAGTGATATAGTTATATCCATTTAGCACTGGACAACCAATAGTAAATCTCTAGACATCTAATGCTGTGTATACAAAGTTAAAAAAACATGAATGCATCTGAAGGATTTTGATTATTTTTAGGGGATGCTGTACATACTGTTGGTGTCATTTAGTCTAATTCCTATAGAAATATATCAATTCTCACATACATTTATGCTTAATGAATTAATGCAGATCAAGTTTCTTGGCAGCCTTCTGAAAAAAAGTATGTGTTAATGTTGAATAAGATTATGGCAGATTACAATTACAGGGGCAATAGAAAATAGTAATAAATAATACCTTTGACATATATGGCACTGCTTTAATTAATACAAAATATAATGTTGATTTGTTATCGTTACTTAGCATACAGTTATATATATGGAATAACATACAAAAAAATATTAAATTAATCAAATAAAAAAAAAGAGTTACACTTTCATTTAGATGTTATAAATTTCTTTGAATAGAGTTTTTTCATTGACTCATAATCTAAAAATTTGTTTGAAATTTTGTTAAACTTCTTTAGCATTGTTTTATTTATAGTAAATATGAAACATACTTTTTAAGAATACACATGTAACCAATATGAAGCAATACCCATAAAATCAAAAACTATAAATATGATATATTTCAAACAATATATATCAGATAGAAAATAATGAAATCAAATATGGCAGAAAGTGAACATATTCTAGTTTCACTTTAACAAATAGTGAACTAAAAATAACTAACAAAATTTGTGTAAAATTTAAATAGAAGTTTTTAACACATTGTATCTCTTCAGTGACATTCTGATGGATCCAAGTTCTCTTTCTACTTGATCCAACTTTTCATCAACTCTCTCCTGAAAAAAAATGAGTTAAATAGTGACTAGATTATTTGGTTTCTTTGTCTGATCTAAAGTGATATGGTCATAAATGCTATAATTCTACCCTAATTATATGGTCTACATTATATATGATATGGTTAACCCTTTCCTCCATAATGACGCTTTTTGACGCCACCCCCTTTACTCCATAATGATGCCTTCTGACGCCAGTGTAGTACCTCAGTTGAAATGCTTTGATTACAAAATGTCTGCATCAGATTTAAACAAATTTGTATCCAATATGAAAAGGATATTCATGAGAATATCTGATTTGAATTTCATTGATGAAGTATTCATTTTCAAAATGCATTAATACTTTAAACCTGATGATTTTTTTTCATTGAAAAAATCCAATGCAAATCAAGTATGTAAGAAAAAAAATTCCACAGAGGAAAGGGGTAAGCAAAATGTATGTATTTAGTTTCAACATGATTGAAAGATTTCTCAATTTGTCCTATTTAGACATTTTGTAGCTTCATTTATGGTATGTTGACCTATAGTTGTTTACATCCACATCATTTGAACTATGGTGGACAGCTGTCTCATTGACAATCATGTCACATCTCTTTACTTTTTTTTTTATACCGTATGAAAAACCAATACGCATTGACCTGAAAGAACATTGAATCATTGAAAAAGCTAATAGATGCTCCCTAAAAATCCAGTTATCCCAGTGTCTCAACACTTATATTAAGTATTGATCTTTCTCTGTGTTTGTATCACTTGGATCATTTCTTTATAAAATCACCATTTCAACTCTATATGAAGAGTTTAAGGTAGTATACAGCACTATATCATCAACAAATAACTTAAGATGTTGACTGATATTTGATATTCTACATTATCAATACGTATAAAACCTGATAAGGGCTATTCCATTAAAAGATGTTTGAGAGGGTAGAAGGGCCTTTCAAAATATTACTAAAACCAAGAACAATTTTTTCAGATAATTTTGCATAATGTTAATATGTACATACTGTAAAAAAAAACATGACCCACATTCAATAATTAAACTTCCCTTCCTTCCCTCCATATAAATCAAAATTGAATAGCCCTAACTGATTCTTATTTTCCATACCTTCTCCTGTTTGCCTTTACCATGTATAGGTATTCTACTTAATGTGGACTCCAACTGAAAAAAGAAATCAACCAACAGTTATTGGTATATAACTCCTCAGTTTGTTGTTCTTTCTTATCTTGTTTTAAAGATGATACAGGAATTTCAAGAACATTAAAATATTCAACAATTGACCAAGCAACACATTAATTTATGAATGTGCATAGTAATATTTTATTCGTATGATGTCAGCGGAGTGAAATTATTGGTTTTTTTATTGTACTGGGAAATCTCAGTTATTTATTGCAACCAATTTAATAATCCTATTTATTATTTTAATAAGCATTGAAGTTTTATTCTTTTGTATGCATGTACTTCACTACATTAATACCATAACTTAGACAGGTGTAAACTTTCTGTGCAACGACAACATGATACCAATATACACCGCAATTTTTTTTTAAAGGTTAATATAAAAAGAAGACCATGCCTGAGACATCACGTAGAAAGAACACATCATTTTTGCAGGTCGTTCGAAAGATTGTCTGCTTATCGTCTAAAATCATTAGAGAAACAGATTCCACTACAAAATCTTGTGTGATACAAAATTTATCCACTCTTGACAGTCAAATTTTAAATATTTAAAATGATTGGCGAGCTTTGCATTTTAAATTTGACTAAAAAGGACAAATGTTTCATAGGTTGAACACTTGTGAAATTTGTGTATTTATTCTAATTATTTTCTATAATTATACAAAAAACCCTACTGTTCTCTTTTCAGCACTGAGATCATCGTATCTGTGTTCTAAATCTGTAATATTACATAATCTGTCTCGAATCTTCTCTTCTCTTGGCTACAATGATACAAAACAAGTTATTATTAATAACTATTCCTTTTTATGGAATAAAGAGATTTAAAACATCAGAAAGACTCAATTTATCAATTTATTTACTCTTCTAAAAATCTTTAGTTTCATCAGGAGTGGATAAAGTGGTTTATTTTCATCAAATTCAAATTTCACTAAATGTATCTCTCATTACAGTGAATCACTCTTTGCAATCAATATCTGTTATTGATAATACATTTGTACATGTATTGTTTATGGTTTTTCAATTTTTTTTGTTTTATTGTGACCTTTTAGTGCTTTTTGTGTACTGGAGAAGTTAGATTGTCGTTTCCATGATTTATATATACATGTATTTATAAGACATCTTCTTTCTTCACCCTTTGTGTTGTCAAAAGATGTACTGAGGATCATAGAAATGGACAAGAATTTGAATGAATATTGTATATTGAATTTAGAGAGTATAGCAAAATTTCTTTGTCTTTTTACTAGTTTTTTTAATATATCAAAATCATATAAACAAAATTCATACCATTGGCTGGACAGGTTGGTTGTCTGATGGTTTTGCCATTGAGGTATATAGATCCTCCCATTCAGGCCGTGTCACATATTCACCTGATCGTATCCTATTCAAGGTATCTTCAACCTCACTTCTAGAATCTGAAGGAAAATAGGTAAATATATTATATATACATATATACCAAACTAGATATAAATATAGGTTCTACCACTACATCAAGTGTAATACGATATATATCCACTCAAGACAGTTAAATTTTCAAATTTATAAGGTGAGGCTTGCCTTAACAGTTGAGAGTGGATAAATATCGTATTACATGAGATTTGGTGGTAGAATTTGTTTCTCTAATGATTTTCAAACAATATGCAGGCAAACTTATTCCTTCTTTGTGACTGATCTGCAAAAAGATGTGTTCTTTCTATGTGACGTCATCAGGCATGGTCGCCTTTTTTCATGCCTTCACAATCGGTAATTCAGAGGAAAACAAGAAAATTCAATGTCATAATCAGATTTTAACAAATGAAGAACTGAGATCAAACTAACCACACGTTGATTAAATTTTTTTATACAATGGGTGCAGAAAGGGATAAATTGACGAAGAATTAGAGAAGCCTTCTTTATCGTATGTTCATACTGGAACTGCTGATTCCATGATGTCTGGATAACATGTATCTTAAAATAAATGGTTTTAATTTTTGACATATCTAACAAATGCACGCCATGATTTTGACAGGTGGGTGGACAATTTTGCATCAGGAAATAATCTTTGTAATACTAAATCTGCTTAAAACTGCATTAACCATGTTAACTCTATTTGTGAAAGTGCATGCAATTACTAAGTTTGTAGTTTTCTATGTGTGTGTTTTGTGTACTATTGTTTGTCTGTTGGTCTTTTCTAGTAGTCATGGTCAGTGTTCTTCCAAGGGCCTTTTAGAATCATGATAATGTGATGCTATCTGAAATGGTTTTCTTATAGATTATGTTATGGATGTGATGCTATAATTTTTAGAAACAAGATGGTACATGTATTTCAATTTCCCCTGTTTAACAGGATGCTAGTTGGCAGTTTATATTCAACTTATGAGTTGGAGATTCCCTCTGGTATCATTCACCTCTCTTTCAATAAAATTTTCTCAATTTGACTACTTACTTGGAAATTATTGCGACCATTTTATTATTGCGAAGAATGCGACAGAGTTGTAAACGCAATAATTTTTAAAACTTTTATATGAATTAAACACGATTTTTCTCAAATTCGTAAAAATTAAAATCGCATTTAAGTCTAAATTGACAAAATCGCAATAATAAATGCATGCAATAATTTCTGAATTTACAGTACTTTACATTATTTTGTTAAATTTCAATCTGTTTAAAGCAGTTTGTGCCAAAATCCACATCACCTTTAAAAGCCTGTTGCTAGAAACATTGGTTTGGACTGGGTTAAATTTTCGAGTAATATTGGTTAGCTATTTTAAAACAGTTTTTTTGTGAAATGAGCTATTTGGGTATAGTTTTTTTTTTGTCAAATATTTTGTATAAGGCTATCATCTTTTATCTATAATTTTTTCTTTTCTTTGTATGAATGTTAGACTAGAGATAAGTAAGATCACAAAAATACTGAACTTAGAGGTAAATCAATTCGGAAAGTCCATAATCACATGGCAAAATCAAATAACAAAACGCATCAAAAACGAATGGACAAGAACTGTTGTTGTGTCTTTTTGTTATTGTCTTATATTGAACTATGCTCTTTGTGAGACCATTTAACATGTTTAAGGTGGTACCTAACACTACAGGGAGATAACTCTGTAATATCAGCTAAACGTTTTAATTACGTTGCGGTGTGAAGGCAATATAAAGCCTCTCAATGATCAAAATTAGTGTTTGTCAAACTGCTATATAACCAGTGTAATTTTTCTGATAAAACGCTTGGTTCAAATTTTTTCAATTTTTTCAATTTTTATTAAAGAGTCAAAGTAAATACTTTGTAAAAATTTTATGAAAATTAAACGAGCCAAATTAATTTTAGTGAAAGTGTTGGGTACCACCTTAATGGAAATAAAACATCTTTTATACTACTCACCATGACTACCATTTAAAACCTTTTTGGATTTCTTGACTTTTGAACTCTGTGCACTTTTGTTCGATGGTTTGTTTTCGTCTCTCTGTGGCTCACCATCCCCGGGATGTCTCCTAGGAATAACACCATTTGATTTATTTTTATCCGTACTAATATCAAACCTAGTTGGACTTGAATATTCATCTGGATTTACCGATAATTTTGAAGGTGGCCTTTGACCCCTTGCGGAAGAGTTATTCAAAATACCATTACTACTATCCTGAGAACGTCTTGATTGTGTTGATTTTGTTTTCGGTGAACTTGATGGTGATTTTTTTCTCTGAATTTTTGGACTACTTCCAGGAGAAAAATCACCATTTCTAGTCTGAGTCTGAATATCACTTCCGTAAAATTTCTTCTTCAATTTGAACTTTGGAGGTTCATTTGGACTTTGTCCAATTGTTCGCATCATATCCCTGAGTCTGTATAGATCCTGCTCCGCCCTCATCACAGGAGATACTGTGGAAGTATCAATTTGATCAATACTACTTTCTAGCACACTATCACCTAATTGTTCATATCCATTTGCACTATTTCTTAATGGTGATTTGGATCTGGAAGAGCTGTCAAAAGATATACAACAGATTATAAATATTGTCATTATTAACTTGACAGAATATCAAAGTTTTATTTTAACTTTATAAATGATAAATTGCACTGTTTAGGTTGGAATCATTGGAGTCACTGTTTTCAAGTTTTCAGAAATCCCTTCATAACTAAAAAAAAAAAAAATTTTCAAGACCCTTAGACTACATTTGATATGTACCTATTATCAGGTTGTCTGCATATTGATATTGTCAGTCACAATATGATTTTTTTTGTCATGTGTACATACAAATTGGTGGTTCAGCTTTACCCTTGAAATTCATGAAAATTGGTATCCTAAGAAAATAAAATCCACATTACTTCTACATGTTCTATATAACAGGCAAATATTATCATAATTTACCTTTGAACAGACAAATCTCCTAAAGAACCATTCATTCTCTCCCTTTCTGACATAGAGTTATCTCTCCTAGTATTTGACCTTGAACCTGCTTCACTTCTAGGAGATTTAACTCCCCTTGGAGATTTGACAGTGACTGTAGATGTCTCTCTTTTTGGGGATGGCACATAATCTGATGTTGGGGATTCAAAAGAATCATGAAAACTCCCATGGAGAATAGAACTGCTGTAAGAAAAATATGTATCAATTAGTTGAAATTATAAAATCTAAAAAAATCATTTTTTTTGTTTCACATGTGAAAATGATAAAAAGAAATGACTTTAATACAATGTTTTTAAGCAATTTTTTAAAACAAATATAAATTTGTGATGAGATTTTGTATAATGTCACATTGTGTTATGTTGTTGGGTTTTTCAGATTAAAAACATCAAAAAAAGATGTCCTTGCATTTTCTTGATATGAGTCCTTGCATTTTCTTGATATGAGTCCTTAAATTTTCATACATAATACCTGATGTCCATATGACAGATATTTATGACAGTACTCACTTTCCAGTCTGCATTCTCCTATGTAAGTTGTCATTTTCTCTGGATAATCTTTTATTTTCTAATTCCAACTTTGAAACAGTTCTGAAAATTACAATATTTGATTTTTCTTATAAAAAAATAAACACTTCCAATACTTTTTATGCTTCAAATTCTTATCATCTACTTCTAAAATACAACTGCATATACTGTAAGTGTATAATTTTCCTTGCAACTGGTCATTTCAGATTCAATCCTACATTCAGCTATCTTTATTCATATACTTGATAGGCAATCAAATTAATACTGCTCCGGTTAAACGTCATGTGTATGGTAATTTCTAAAGAGTTTGCAGAAAAAGTCCATAAAGTGTTAACAAGAATTGTTTAATTAAATATTTGTATATGTAGCTTAATCCTAAAATTACATATGAGCTGGGCAAACTTAAGAATTGAGATGATAAACCTACATTAATTTACTGATACAAATAAATCATAGTTAACAGTTTTCATTCCTTTCCTAATATTCAAGGTATTTATGTAAATGGCAAATACTCAGTATATTTTGACTTCATTTATAAACCTGCCTTGACTCAGTTTGATTTTTTAACCTTCCTCAGCATGTGGGTATACCCTTGTTTTTGGTATTTTTGTTGTTCAATCTTTGGTTTTCTGTGTATTTTTTTGTGGAAAGTTATTAGTCTTTTTATTATTTTTCTCTTTGGTTGTGGTTTTGTCTTTTGACAAACATTTTTGATTTTCTCTTTGGTATCTTCTCAACACTAGAGCTAGAGGTATATGATACATGTATGTTGGATTTAAGTCTGTCATTGAATATTGACCTGAAAATGTTAATTTTGGTTTCAATGTATTGTTAAGGTGGTACCTAACACTACAGGGAGATAACTCTGTAAAGTCAGCTAAACGTTTTAATTACGTTGTGTTGAAAAAGGAATATTAAGCTTCTCAATGATCAAAATTGGTGTTTGACAAATTGCTATATAACCAGTGTAATTTTTCTGACAAAACAGTTGGTTCAAATTTATAAAACTTTTATTTTTGTTAAAGTGTCAAAGTAAATACAAAACTTTATGAAAATTAAACAAGCCAACTTAATTTTAGTGAAAGTGTTAGGTACCACCTTAAGGTTGCTGTCACATTGTATTTTAGGCAATAATCTCCACTATATCACACAAACAAATACCTTTTAAGTTCCACTATTTCTGTTCTTGCATCATACAACTTGTTTTCTGTATTTGATAAAGATTCCTGTGAAAAAAAACCCAAACAACTTGTTCAAATTACTGAACATTTATGTGTTATGAAGCTGAGCAATGAAAAATGACAGAAAACTATGCATTAGTTTTGGACATACAAATAATAGTTTCTAATGCCAATAAATATCCGACTTTTTCACTTCTGACGATTTTTTTTTTTATTACAGCTGGCTAATAGTTATAAAGTGTTTAATGATAATTCTTTTAAATCAAATAAGATAAAATAATTTAATTTTGGATGTTACACGTCTTTTGATTGGCTGACGTTATTTTGTTATGAGCCCATAGACATAATTTAGTCATGTGACCGTGACGTCATCAACGTTTTTTCAAGGTTTCTACGGTTTAAAATGGAATTTAGAATTAGATTATAAGAAATGACTGTAATATTTTTTCTGTCTATTCGAAATAACATAAAAAATGTGGTGCACACTGTTAAATAACCCGCTATGTGCGTTATTCAGTGTGCACCAAATTTTTTATGTTATTTCTTCATAGACAGAAAAAATATTACAGTATTCCTTAAACAAATCCAATGATCACATACTGCTCGTTGAGAATACTATTTGGTTAGATATTTATAAAATACAGTTGGTTGTTTTAGTTGTGTTCCCTTTTACCTGATTATTGTACATAGATATTACCTTTATCAATTGTTGATCCCTTTCAGCTGCTTCACACTTGTCTGAAATCTTAAATAAGAAAACAATTTTCTATATTTCAAGATATGAATCAATTTAATATAAACAATCAATATTGTTATAAACATGTACAATGATGTACAGGGGAAATTCATTTGTTTTCCCATCCTAATAAAAAAAATATGTTAACAATAAAATATTGTACACACTAATATTATCAACTTGGTGATTTGATTTGAGCTCAAAAACTCTCTTTTCATAGACATGTATAATATTCTTGTTCTCCAATTTATTTATAGGAAAAGATTTTCAAATTTTCAATTTTATCATTCAATCAGAAATAAACAACATTAGTTTATAATAAATACAAAACAAATGGTGTTGTCCTAAAGTTTTTTTACAATTTATTTTGGTAAAGAGCCAATACATATACATTTCTTGTTTCTCGTTTTTTTAAATTTTATATAGATTAGACCGTTGGTTTTCCCGTTTGAATGGTTTTACACTAGTAATTTTGGGGCCCTTTATAGCTTGTTGTTTGGTGTGAGCCAAGGCTCCGTGTTGAAGGCCGTACATTGACCTATAATGGTTTACTTTTTTTTAAATTGTTATTTGGATGGAGAGTTGTTTCATTGGCACTCACACCACATCTTCCTATATCTATGTATATCTATCATAAGAGTGAAAATATCATTTTCTCCTGTACTAAAACAAAGTACAAGACATTAACCTCTAGATGTAATTTTGCTCTTTGCGTTGTAGGTTGCTGCCTCATTGATATATACATAAGGTACTGTGGATTCATTTATTTTCGTGGCTACCAATTTTCGTGGATTGAGAAAAATTTACCTGTTCATGGATATTTAATTTCGTGGTTATGCCAAAATCTGCATACAAGCCTATAGAAAATTCGGTGTTCGTTGAACATTTAATTTCGTGGTTCACCTGTTCCCACGAAAACCACGAAAATTGGTATCCAACGAATAATAATAAATCCACAGTAATCTCTTTTATTAAAAAAATAACCCATATGTGTTTCAGGACTCTTGTTTAAATTGCTAAAACTATTCAACATAGCACAAACATTAGGTTCACTATTCTTTTATCTGGCCTGCAATAATTTTAAACAAGAATGTGTCCCAAGTACACGGATGCCCCACTCACACTATCATTTTCTATGTTCAGTGGACCGTGAAATTGGGGTCAAAACTTTTAATTTAGAATTAAAACTAGAAAGATCATATCATAGGGAACATGTGTACTAAGTTTCAAGTTGATTAGACTTCAACTTCTTCAAAAACTACCTTGACCAAAAACTTTAACCTGAAGCAGACGGACGCACAGACGAACGAACCGACGCACAGACAGATGGACGAACGGAGGCACAGACCAGAAAACATAATGCCCCTTTACTATCGTAGGTGGGGCATAAAAAGATGGATACATTTGCCCAGTTTGATTATCAACAACCTCTAAAAAATGTAATCACTACACTGACTAGACCTAACCTTGTGTAAAACTCCTCTTTCCCTCTGGATTTGGTCAGTAAGCTCTTGATTAGTCTAAAAGGTGAAACACAGAAAATTGTTTGAAATTGTATAAAATAGCATTAAACATTGTTAAGTTACAGATTCTTTAAATACATTAAATCAGTCCATTTTATCTGATTTCCAGTTTACCAAAAAAAGATGTTTTGATTTCCGAACGTATTAAACAATGACAATAAAATTGAAAATGTCAACTTTATAAACGATAGTGATTTACTGGGAAAACTTATGACATATTATAAAAGGTGGCATGCTAAATTTTAAAGTAATTTTAATATTAACATTATTCATAGGGAAAATTTGCTTGTCAACTTTTAAAAGCTGAATCCCAAATGATTTAGAATTATATAAAATAATTTCATAGACAAAATGTTTCGTTCTTCTTCAAAGTAAGGAAAATAATCTAAATTTAATGTGATTGGTTTCCATACAAAACTTAGCATAGTGTAGGGCAACATTTGAACCTTTCTTCAATATCTTTATCTTTTTTTTTACATAAATCTTGGTCATCCTGCCTTCTTTTTTCAGTAAAGAGAAAGACAAATTAGAATTTTTAATTCTACTGAACTGACCTTTTTGGCAGCTCTAATCTTATCATTTAGATGTTTAACTTGGAATTCTAACTGCTCTGCAGATTCATCCTTCTCTCTATAATAAAACTGTAATTCTTCCATTTTATTTCTAAAGTTATTCAACTTGGCCTGGGATTCATTCAAATTTTCTGCATATTCTTTCTGTAATGGAAAAAAATATTAATATTACATTAGAAAAGAAGGCAACAAATAGAACAAAAATACTAAGTCACAATCAAGAAGTTGTTATCTGTTTGTTGGATGTGTTTGAGCTTTTATTTTGCCATTTGATTAGGAACTTTTCGTTTTGAGTTTTTCTTGGACTTCAGTCTTTTTGTGATTTTATTTTATACTTTAATACAGCAATTTTGTCATATTGAATCATAAGCAAAAAGATCGTTTTATCAACAAAACTGGTAAATGCAGTCAAAACTACAGGTATATGTAAACTGTACCTGACTAAACATATCTCTGACAAAGTTTGCTTCTCATTTGCATAAAGAAGAAAAGATAAATACAAAATTTTGAATGAATGCAGAGTGCAGATTTAATTTAATTTTAGATACTACCAGAAGATGTCAGACTCATATTTGTTTCTACCAATCCACCAGATTTCCTGTTATTTTCTAATGATAGAATACATTGCTAGGTTATTGAATAAATACCGCATCAGATTTAACATACTTACTGCTCTAATTTCTAGTCCATGGTTTATCTGTTCCAATTCTCTGCACTGCCTGTAAAATCAAAAATATCATACGTTTTTTTTTTTAAATTTCATTCAAAATATGATCATAAATATCAAAAAATTATTAAAATAAACATATATATATACTTATAAAGATATCTCAAATTAACAATACTATATGTTGATTCTTTACATATAAAATGTTAGTTCTGGTTTAAAACTTATCATAAATTCTAATTACTTATATTTTATTAATTTTACCTAGTTATAACTGTGGTTCCATTTTCCATGTCCTGTATTTTTTCTCTGAGAAGACGATTTTCTATGACTAGATTCTGATTCTCACTAGAAACTCTTTTGTACGGCGTTTGTTCTGTCATATCTGTAAGTAAGGAACCTCTCAGTTCACGTAGCTCTTTCTCATAGTATTCACGTAAGTCTGCCATATGTTTAGCATGCTTCTCCCGTAAACTAACTCTAGTGCTGGAACACAAAATAAAATAAATTACAAGATGGGATAGGAAATGTTGAATCATCTTTTAGAATTTAAAAAAAAGTCATAACAGATTCCTGTCCTACATTTTAATGATTATTACTACTTACCAAGTTATTTTTTTCTAGTTTCACCTTCTTATATGGTATAGAGTGCAGTAGAATGATTAAGAAGGGTATGTATGGTCATATGAAATATAGACTTTAAACTAAAGCACAGAATAGTAAACAATTCACAAAAAAAAAGAAGAAAAAATAGAGAACAATGGAGAGCTAAAGAAAAGAAAGAAAGGACATAAAATTTTAGGAATACAAATATGAAGACCGTCAATCAATATCCTCATGCAACTGACTTTGCGGTATGGGCTTTGCTCATTGCTGAAGGTAGTTGTTAATATCTGTGTCATTTGGTCTCTTGTGAAGAGTTGTCTCATTGGCGATCATACCCCATCTTTTTTTATGTATTTTCACAATTAGCTTTTATTTTTACCTTGCAGATAAAAATACATCATCAGCATTAGTAGGATCTCCAGCAAGCTCCACATCTCTCTGTGCCTGCTGCTGTAGTCGTTCTTGGTGGTGACTTTCTAACAGACGCTGTAGTGATGAACTCTGTTTCTTCTCACTCATTGAAGGGGAGGTTATTCTGTCACCATTATTAGAATTTCTGTCATCTCTTCTTGGAGGTGTCACTGTTGGTTCTATCTCTTGCTGTTGGATTAACAAAAACAAAAAATGAAAATCGAAAAAATAATTCATTTTATTTTAAAAATGTGCAAATAATTTCATAATTCATATGTATGCGAAATAATGTCATCTGCCAAAATAGTAAAATTTGTATGAATAAAAGAATATGTACATGTAGAGCTAAAACCAACAAGACATCAATCAACCCAACAACCCAAAAAACAGTCAGTGGTGGTTAAATTCATCCTAATCAACAAAATGAACTCTGCGGATCTGAGGGCATCCCATAGAAGATTTAGAACTATGGACAAAAATGTTAGATATTGTGATTTCAGGAAATGCTGCATAACAATAATGTTTTCAATAATCTAAAATGAGATTTTAAATAATTTCTTTCTGAATTTATTTTTTACTTTATCATTGTTTACTTGATTAAAGAAAGGATTTACATGTGGATCACGAAATCTAATTAATTTAGTACCTCAGTGTTGTTTACTTTCCCCCTCAAGATTGGCATAGGACTGCTATAAACACCAGCTCTTGGTGGTTCTTGATGACTTGACCTTGAAGGTCTTTCCCTTGGTGAATAAGATTGTCTTGTCAAATTATTCTCCTTTTGACCTTGTCCTTCAATGTTTGACCTTGACCTTTCAGGTGAATTGGAAAAATCTCTATCTAGTGACCTTCTAACAGTTTCTCTTGGTGAGTGATCTTCATCACAATCACTTGCATCAACGCCACGTATCTCTTTATAAATTTCTCGCCAAGATGGTGAACGATTGCGAAGCAAGGAATTGTGGGTCTGAAATGTTTCTTGATATGATAAAGTACCATCTCTTCCTTGGGGGAGATTTTCAGCTGTACGTGAAATTTGAGAATCATTCATCCGTGAATAAGATTTACTATGTTCATCATGAACAGAATTTATAGGACTTAATGAGCGATTAAGGGGGTGTGAAAGTGCTTCTTTATGTGTGGTCAGTTTCTGACGGAAGTTTTTCTGTTGGTCAAATAGTTCATTTTCCATATGCTGTTGTAAGTTAAACAAAGATTCTTTGTGAAGTCGATTCTGTTGTTGGAGATCAAGTTGATGTTTTTCTTCTAATGTTTTGAACATCTGCATCCATGTGTTCTGAAGAAATAGAGAACATATACAATTGGATTAATTTTGAGATATATATGTCAACTAGACAGCAACCAAAGAATAAAAAGAAACAAAATACAGTCTTCAACATTAGACAATTGTGTATGCTTGTTTATAAGAAGTTTAAGAGATAAGAAATACAGATTTCATAAATTTGCTCTTTAAACATTTATATATTAAAGTGTCAATCTTTTCCAAAATTTGTTGACATACTGATAGATCATCCCTTTTAGCATGTTTAGTTATACATGCATATCAATTTCAGTGTAGTGCAAGGCAATTAATGGTATTGTACAGACCTGTACTTTGGAAAAAATCTGTTACACCCCAATATGGACATGTTGTAACTTTTATGTTATTAATCAATTATTTATCTAATAATCTTAACATCCAATAATTCAATAATTCAATAAAGGTACAATACCTGGCTTGACCTAGAGTTATTTTTAGAATGATAAAGGTATTGTAATATTTGTCTTGATTGATAAAATGTTCTAGCCTAATTCTAATTAACTGTAAAAACTTGCATGCATGTATATTCATATTAATAAAAGGATATTTTAACTTTAATATAAGTTGGGTGTTTTTGATGGCATTCTAGTTTTTTTTATCTCCAATAATGTTAAGTTAGACCAAATAAAAATATATGTGTGGTTCCAGTAACCATACCCTTCCTACTTTTTCGGCTTAAAAATAGCCTACCCTAAAGATTCTATTGTCATTTTTCATTAAGCACTGTTAAAGTCATAATGTTGCTCCCATAGACTCAATGTAAAAAAAACCAACATAAAATTAAAAAAAAATCCCTACCTACCTACCCTAACCTTTTTTCTGATGTAACTGGAACCACACATACTTTTTTATTTGGCCTTAGGAGAAAATTTTAATTTGTAAACAAGTTATGATCACATAAGTTCTTTTAAAGTAATTATATTCATAAGCAATACATGTATCTACGATGAGAATAAATTAAACAAAACTTTTTGACTTAAACACTTAATTTTCAAAATATCAAAATAAATTGTTGACACAGAGATATGACTCGCTAGGTTCAAACTTGAATCTCATCCTTAAATGATTTTTTTTACATATATTAAATCTGAATGAAAACAACTGAAATAGACTTATCAACCATCACCATTAAAGAATTTCTGAAATCTTAAAGTTAGTTTACCATGTTAACCAATGTTAACATTACAAATGTACTTTAAGTTATCATGTCTTATTGTTTTACCTGTTGTTCATGTAAGGTTCTATAGCCAGGTACAGGGCCTGATCTTGGAGGGGTCGATACTGCATCTGTTGAGGTTGAGATCTCTCTCTCGTCACTGTAAGAACCAGTCATATTTCTGCTTTGTGAGGACAAGTTTCCATATCTGGCATACATTTGTGACAATAAAGCCGATTCTGATTCCGACATCCTCAAAGGATCGGTAGAATGGGAATGATCCATACTCACTTCTGGCGCAGAAGCATTGCCTAAATTTTGATATAAATTTTGTGATAGAATGTTTCTTTGGTATCTTACCATAACACTTGGATCTGATAAATCAATTTCCCCTTGTGTATTGTATAGATTTCTTGACGGTGAGTAGTCCATGTGTGTAATTCTACCTCCTGGCTGCATTCCGTGCCTTAAATCACTTTCATTGTTCAGTTTTTGTAAATTTTCTTCATTTCTTAACTGTCGTCTGCTTGTTTCATAATCATGATCATCATGATGTTTGAATAACACATGCTGGGTTGCTGGAACACTTGACGTTCCAGTATCTTCGTCTGGATTTGATTGTGAAAGATTAACATGAGCATAGCCAATATTTTCTGGCACATTTGGATGACTAGCAGTTTGATCTCTTGCTATATTGTTTGCCTTATACTGGTCCCTTGGAGACGTAACAGGGCTTTGCCTTAAATCGTATGAATTTTTCATTATTCTAAATGAGTTCTCTCCATTTCTTTGTGGAGAACGATTATTTTCAATTCCAAATATTTCCCTAGAGTTGTTCATTGTTTCTTGTGGTGTACTTGAACGATTGCAAACATTCTCACTTAGGTCAGATTGACCTTGAAGTGTGCCTGTCTGCTCCTGGCTTTTATTCTTACATGTTAATATTTCACCTGTATCAATTATTATACATTCCTTTTCACGGGGAGACAACTTACGACAAACTTTATAATTTCCGTAATTAATTGGATAGTCTGGATAATTTGGAAGAGGATCAAGTTTGGGCATCCCTTGACTACCACAAGCCTCTTCATCTTCACATGGTTGCTGTTCAAGGAAAATGTTTTTCTTTTGTGGTTCAACTGATGTTTGGATATCTGCCTCATTTTCAGAAGACAAATGTTCAACTCCGTTTTCAACAGTTCTTGAAACATTTTGTTCCGTTTCGATTGTATCGTTTAAACTAATGTGCTCAGAAATTTCTTTAATGTCTTCCTGGATCTGATCTGTTACCCGAGTTGCTTCTGCTTCTTTTCTATCAATGACCATAGAAACTGCAATCTCCATGGCAACTGGATGTGATGTTACTTCAGGCTCCCCTCTTCTGTTCCCATTCTCATCAAATTCAACTTCCTGTCCATCTCCACTTTCAGCACCAGAGGGCAGGCATTCTTCTCTAGTCAATGAATCAATGTCTATTTGTAATTCCAGCTGTTCTTTTCTTTCATCTCTTTCATTCTCATCTGTGTCATTTTGATGTTTACCTTGACTTCCATCTCCTTCAGTTGTTAGCCTTTCTTTTGATACTGACCCTTCATCATTTTCAAGTCCTTCGTCAGAAGAGAAGGAAGTATCATTATTAAAAGTAGACACAGCTGTGTCGAGGACATGTTTGACGATTATATTTGCCAAATTGCTAGTGTCAGTGGCACTGCTTTTATCCTCATCTTCATCTTTTTCATCCTTCATAGATTCTAAATCTTCTTCATCTTCCTTTTTCTCTGGTTTAAAATCAGTTTCCATGACAACTAGCTCAGTCTCAGGTTTATCTAAATTTGTATCTTTTTCATCTAAAGTATCTTTTTTTATATTTTGCACATTGCCCAATGAAGGATCAAAGGACTCAAAATTATCTTCCGATTTAATGCTAAGTCTTTCATCGATCTGATTAGTATCACTTCCAGAATCGCCATGGTCAGTAACAGTATTCTGCTTGACCATCAAAAGTTCTTCTGGTATTTCCTGAAAGTTTCCATTTTCATCATCATCTACAATGCTTTCCTCTGAACGTACTTTCTCTTCATTTGATTTAGGTTCATCTACTCCCTCACCAATATCAGATCTTGCATGTTCATCTTTTCCCGCTCCAACGACTATGCTTGATTTAGTATCATCTTGTCCTGCACCAATATCAGTTCTTGATTGCGTTTCAGTTGTTGTAATCGTTTCATCTACTTTAAATTCTTTTTTTTCGTCGTCCTCATCAGTAGTGATTTCAACATTTTCATATTGATGATATTCTGTGACTGCTTTAGACGATTGCTGACTTTTATCCTCCAATTCAATTTCTTCTTTATTCTTACTATCATGACTCTCACTTATTTCAGCCACAATTCCTGTCTCATCTTTTTTATTTTCACTTGAGAAAATATTATGACAAATGTCACCATTGTCTGAGCCTAATGTTTTACTATCACAGCTTTCAGATTCAGATTGAATCTCTTCCTTTATGGATTCAGTTATTTCTGAACCTTCATCTTCAAAAGTGTCATTTTCATAATCATTTTCCTGACTCTCGGTTCTGATGTCTTCAGAAGGCTCAGAGTCTCCTTGAATCTCAGTTTTAATGTCTTTGAACGGCTCAGTGTCTCCTGGAATGTCAGTTCTTATGTCTTTAGGAGACTGACGGTCTTGCTGAATTTCAGTCCTGTCTTTAAAGGAATCAGTGTCTTGCTCTGTTATTTTTGTTGTCTTGGCAGTGTCACCGATTGCACCAATATCTTCAACCTGATTTGATTCTTCTGCTGGAGGAGACTCCATTCTTCTGAAAAATAAAAAAAATTGCAATATACTCATGATACTGTAAAAGCTAAAAATTTACAAATGATGATATGCAGATGTTTCACGTCCGGCTATCCTGTCTGGATATTGCGGACTGGAATAACCTATTTTAAAGACCGGTGTCTGTTTGTCTTTTGGCCTTCATGTTACTCAGACTGCGTTGGTGTTGCTGGTACGGAGTATCAGGTCGTGCTGCTAGCATGGCTGTTTGTATTGCCTCTTTGGAATCTGCGTTGAGGACGGGTGATGTGTGTGGTGGTGTGTACAGTAGGTCTGGGTTGTCGATGTCAAACCCTTCTTCGATCCTACTGCGCTTGCCTCTGTCATTTGTGGAGGTGTAGAATACCAGGCGATGGCAGGCCTCTTTTTATTTCACAAAGGTAGAAAATTATATTTATATACTAATAAATAACAAACTGGAAATCATGGCAGTGGGTCAAGAAAATATCAACATTTAAATACTTCAAAACACAAGCATTGACAAGATAGATGGTGAACGTTTCTAATGTCAGCCAATTCAAAAACAAATAGAATATCAGAAAAAGCCAGAGGTGTATACATATAATTTTAATATACCATGTATACTGTCATGACTGGACATCCTTGTCCGATTTTTGAAATACAACAAAATATTGAAATTTAAAAGTTGAGGTTTGTAATCTTTCGAAGATATTTTTGTTGCTACATGTATCATGTGTATCATGTGTGTATCATGTGTATCATGAAACATGTGAAAATCCCCTTTCAAGATACAATTTTGTAATTTGAAATCAACAAAATTTATATAATTTAAGTATGACCAAATGAAAACAATCAAATTTATTTTCTAAACTTTCACTTATACTTGTTCATTGTACCTAAATTTAAAGGGATGATTCTGACTCAGACTGAGGTGTTTCATAAATTGATTGTTAAAGGTCATATTAGTTTATAATACATGTAATAATTCATAACTAATTTTGGTGAGAAAAAAATATGTCTTTTTCCATGTTTTCCCTAGATCTTTCCATCTCCCTCCAAATAAGTATCGCTGTAACCATAGTTACAAAATCACAGTGCTAAATATCATGGATATTAGAATATTACATTTTTTAACCTGTGTCTACAAAATTATTATATTATTAGCTTTTTAAATTTTAGAAAAGCATAAAGCTGTATTTTTGCAATCAATAATATAAGTTGTTTAAATAAAATAAAATAAAGATAATATATGTGTAGGTTTTGAATTGTCATTTAAAATACTTAACATACCTGAGCATGGTAAGCTTGTCGGGTAAAAATGTCAACTTTAAACATGTTAAAGGCAGTTTATCTAACGTTTGTTTTAACGGAACTGATGGCCATTTAAACTCTATCTTTTATCTAGATTAATAAAAGACCGAAGTAATAAATCTTGTCGTTTATAAAATGATTTCTGGATTTAAATGACAATAAAGTCTACATAAAAGTTCAATCTTAGCTTGACACCTATCAACACCCATCTTGTTATACGCTTATCATGAATACCATTACATGGGGATTAAACTTTAATCTGAACTGACAAAGAATCTAAAACTGTCAATACAAAATATTTATTCTGCTTAAATATTGGTCAGTTAAATATAAAGACTTGAAAAATAACGGAACTTATATATACATTGTAAATGTTGTTAAAATTTTTGGGCTTCCCTATTGTTCCTGCAGCCTAGGTTACAAACTTTACTGTTCCCCATTTTGTATGTGCCTATATATTAGTCAGTCTAGTAAAATCGTCTTTGAATTTCGTCAAATCTATAATTTCCTTTTTTACTTAAATGTACTAAAATACAAAACGATGATCAATTTCAATGTGTTATTTTTATATGGTCTGGAGACTAAACTGTTCATAAATTAACAACCTAATTCTTACCAAAATACAATGAATAAGTAACCCCCATTCCTAGTAGTGATGGTTTGGAAACGATAATAACTTGCTAATTAATCATGTTACCGGTAATCAATCAATTTCAATTCCAGCCCATTCAATGATCTAATTCACTTTAACCATCAATTTCTAATTAACATGATTAATGAATGTAAATCTTGATTTCACAGCATGCACATTCCGTTCAGGAAAGATCAATAACAAAATGTTGTCACTACACAAATGAACTTTTACATGGGAAAAAAAGTTCACGGTCAAACAACTGGCTACATGTACCTGGTATTAATTTTAAAAAATTATAACTAATTCATTTTCTCAGTGTCATTTAAAAAGAGGGATTTTTTTTATTGGGAGTACTTTATTAACATGACATGTAAAATATTTAAAAGAAAAGAGTAAAAGTCATAAAATTTAATCTGCTAGTAAACTAAAAATGTAAAGTTGTATATATCATGTGCGTGTTATTCATCCTTTCTTTATACATGTTATTATTGTTCAGTATCACTGAACTAGTATATATATTTGTTTAGGGGCCAGCTGAAGGACGCCACCGGGTGCAGGAATTTCTCGCTGCATTGAAGACCTGTTGGTGACCTTCTGCTGTTGTCTGCTCTGTGGTCGGGTTGTTGTCTCTTTGGCACATTCCCCATTTCCATTCTCAATTTTATAACTAATATATATATGTTTATAGCAATAAAACAAAAAGGTCATGAACATGATGAAGGTGTGATAAATCAGGTTTATAGTGAACACTGTATTCATATTTATATAAAGGTCACATGAGTTACATTTTGTAGGGAGTGCGTCATTACAAATTCATCTGCCTCAGATTTTTACCAATGTCATGAATGTATGTATCTAGTAACTACATTTGAACATACATAAATACATCATCTGATAGTCCTACATTTGTAATTAAACACATGATACAATCAACTTTCTTTATCATGTTTATATTCAATAAATATTGGTCATGTTGGTACATTGTAGTCATGCCCTTTACTTTCAAGCGCTAAACAGTAATTTTTGGCTACAGCTTAGCGGCTAGCATCAAATTGGTTAAATTTTTCTTATTGGCAAAGGTCTCTTATAATTATGGTTTTAAGCATCATCTTCAGAGAGAAAAAATAATGTGATGAATCAAAATCTAAGAGAAAGTGTACATTTTATGGTCATGCACAAAAAATTACTTTTCATGCTTTTTATGTCTTTTAGCAAGAAAATTTTATTGTTATTCTTCATGAAGGTACCCCCATTCCCAGATTACTACCCTCATAAATAGTCATCATTATTGATCATTTGACATTTGAACTATTTTCAGGTTTTGTTGTAATATTAGTTTTACAGTACCAACATGACCAGATACAAATGTACATGTATTGACTAAAAATCATAACTATTTGTCAAGATGAAGAATGAAAATGTGTTGTTTAAAGGTACACATGGTTTGATAATAATGTCTCAAAATTTCATGCATTGACAATTTGTTTGTAAAATGTTGCTTATAATTAAGTTAGCGATTTTTTTTGTAAAATCAGTAGTGCAAGCAAGTCAGTTACAATGTACAAGAATTTAAAAGTATTTATCATGTTTATTTATAAATAAAAACAAACATCACTGTATATTAAGGTACATTTGTATTTGAAATTGACATGGCACATGAAATTTACTGCTGAGCCATAATATTTGTGTCAAATGTTAATTCTGCTCACAGAATTTATCATCAATAAATGATGTTTCAGCATTCAAAAGTTTAACAAATTGTAATCTGTACATGTCTGTATTCATGGTAATGATATTATAAAAATTTCTATGCAAACAGACATAACCTTTATACTTTTAAATTTAAGGATCATTATGTCGGGCCACACTTAAAAATATTTTGGTTTGCCCAAACCCTACCCAAACATCAAGACACAGGTAGGTACATGTAGGTAGTACGGTAGGCATTTTCTTTTCTTTTTCTTGACAAAGAGAAATTTAAGTATCTGATGTTTATTAGTCTTCATACCTATCTGAATAAAAAAAAATATTTTCACATCAGGACAATAAAAGATTTTGAGTAGGCAGATTTTTTCTAGGTAGGTAGGGTTAGGGCAAACAAACCTATTCTTTTTTATGGCCTCAGATACACTAAATTATACCACTTGCTACAGAGTCACTAATTACCTGGGGTCGTCAAGTTATAATAAATGTATAGCCAGTTAAATCTATAATAGGGGGAGGGGGTAGGAGGGGTCCTGATCCCGTAATCCTGGGCTTAAAACATGAAATCCTGAGGTGCGGAACTTAAATTAATTTAAATCTCGACATCCCGAAATTCAGAAAAAGAATTCCCCGGATCCGGAAAGGGTCAATCCCAAAATCCTGAGTTTAATAAATACCTGATTTCAAAGTCCCGATAAAGGTCCTATCCCCCCTCTATAATATATGTAATTGTAAGATGTTTTTTTACTTTCACAAAATTTAGTGATGAAATGATAAACATGATAAAGACAACAGACAATATTATAGACAATGTTGATTAGCACAAACACATTTCCATTTAATGGTTATTTATGGCATACAAAAAGTTAAATTAATTTTGTGATACTGAAGAGCACTGACAAAATCCCTGGCCTGGGGGGGTGAATACTGTCTGTACCAAAGATATTTGGTTCACATTATGGTTGAGGTTAGGTTAGAGATAGGTGTTATGGTTAGTTCAGTATACATTTATTTCTTATCGGTTGGACAGTTTAAAATAGCCTTCCAGTTCCAAGACGTCATAATTATTTGAACTAGACATTGAAAAAAACATTGAGTGTGCTTACCATGTAATAATCATGTATTTAAACAATGCATAGAAGAATGATAATTTCCATGGACCAAAATTAAATTAACAACAGTAAGCTGCTTACTTTCTCAAACATAAAATTTTAAAGTTCAGGTCAAAACTTGCGTTTGAAGAGGCGCGTTTACCGTTATTTTTCACCACATATATTAATGAACAGCCATACCTACAGAATGGAAAAGGTGTTTTGTCACGTGAAGATCAAGTGTTGTTGATAACTAATTGACAAAACAGTGTAAATGATATCATTTTGTGGTTTATAATCCGTTTTCGTTATCAAAACAAATAATAAACTCGCCGCTAATTCCTCCGACGATCAGGGTCGGACAAACGCTTGCAACAGATAGAAAAGGTGCTGCTTCCCACAAAATCTCATGAAATATTAATTTCTCCATCTGTTATATTTTAATCCAATGTATAATTTCTTTTATTAACATTCAATTGACTTGAGGATGAACCAAAGCATACAAATTGATTGGTATTCAATAAATAAACCTTGGAAGGCCCCCAAAAAAAATATTACATTGTGACAAGGGAGATAATTACACAACAAATCAGTGAAATATACAAAAAAGGTATAGATTGCTGTCTATATAATGACAACAAGTTGTGATATTATTTTTATTGTCAATGAGATAACTCTCTACTAGAGACTAACTTTTACCGTTCTTGAGTTATAGCCTAAATACAAATACAAAATGGCTTATTTTGGTTAACAGTCTTCAAAGCCCATACCGCATAGTATACACCTTATCGCTATGTGTCCCAATTACTGGACATGCTGGACATTACAAAAGTTCCCTTAAAATTTTGACGTCATAAAAATAAAATATCTGACGCCACAATGGAAAAGTGATTGTTGTATGACATCAATAGTTCAAGCGGGACAGATTTTTGTGCCAAACGGGATTAGCGATAAGGGAATTATAATTTGTCAGCTGTCATATGAATTTGTACGACAGGGCTTTTTCAATGAAATCATGAAGTCATTATGTATTCTCAAATGCATGACAACCCAAAAGACGAGGATGATAGTATAAAGCTACAAATGAAATGCCTCTGAAAATTAAATGACAAATACATGTATTAACTGTGTAAAACAGTTCAACAGAGAATAATAACAAACATGAATTACATGTATGAACAATATTATAAAACTCATCATTTTTATGTATTTTGATGTATATGCTGTAAAATATGGAGAGCTATATGTATCAGTAATTTTAAGATTGTAATACACGTAATATAATTTTTTCTATTTTATTAGGATGTTGTTTTGATAAAATCAACAGCACTGTGAGTATTTAAACCTTTTCTACTGCATCAATTAACAGAGGAACTTTCACTAAATAACTAATTACAGTAATGTTTCTTGCTATAACCACACTTAAATTGAATATTTGAGATTCAGAAGAATTACACAAAGAATGCGTGGCTCTCAATATTGTACAAACTACATGACTAAAGAAGAAACTCTGCCCATTAAGATAGTACTGTAGAATATATATATATATGTCTGATGATTTGCAAAGATATTGAATGCTGATGTTTCAGAATTGAAAAAAAAATGGCGTTATTATCAGAATTTTGGGTACAACTATTCAGAAGTGTAGCAAACTACAGTCACTTGGCATATAAACAAACTTCTCATCCCATTAGACATTTGAATTCAAACTTATGGACGACAAAGAGAATTCAATTTTATTCTCAACCATGTGGACTAGTAACTAAGAATCTTCAACAATGTTTAACAAACTGTAAGTTCTTGGCTTGTGAAATGCAATTTTATCAGACAAGAAGATTAATCTCGCGGAAACAATACAAGTTTCCAGAGCTATTGGAAAGTGATTTTCAAGAACAATTTGTACGAGGTGGAGGACCTGGGGGTCAGGCAGTGGCAAAGACAAATAACTGTTGTGTACTGAAACATTTACCTACTGGAATTGTTGTCAGGGTAAGTTAGATATATTTGATGCTTATTTAATTGTTAGGTTACTGTCCTGTTGATGTATCTATGAAAAGTAAAGCAAACAGCAATCAATGCATCTTCCATGTGTCTTCATATCATTGAACATTACACACACAGAATTCAATCAATCTTTTGACATTAATCAGACAACAATCAATCAATCTTTAACTGCAGCTAATAACCAATCAATCTTTATACCATGACATGTTAAATAAATATAAATTGTAATTGAACAAGAACATATATTCTAATTTTATTCATCATGTTCTTTACTATTTTGAAACTAATTTATTTTGGTATTAAAATTAATGCTTATCATACCAACATGCATTGCACTTACTCATTAGAAACATCATGAACATTACACGTGGAAATTGTTCAAATTCCTCGGATTTTCATTGGTGTCAATGTCAGCTTATTTGGATATTATATTTATAACAGTTTCTTTAGAATTTTTTGCCAACATATATTTTCCTACCAGATGATTATTTTATTTCTAATGAAGGTTTGCTTGTTTTCAGTTTTTTCTTGATAAATATTCTGTTGTGACATTATGAAAAAAGCTGTATATAAAAATAAGAAGATGTGGTATGATTTCCAATGAGAAAACTCTCCACCAGAAATAGAAGATGTAGACAGCTTGCACACAAGCAAAAAAAACCTGTAAATTAAAAGGGCATCCACCACAGACATTGAGACACATTCAACTTCATTTATACAACAAGAACATGTCTGATGACTATCAAAGAATATACCGGTACACATTGGAAGAACATAAAAAATTTGTAAAATGTAAAATTATAACCAATTGAGATGCCACAACTTTTAAGTCTGATAAGTTTTTTCTCCGGTAACGAAAGTTACATATTCAATACTCATAATGCGTTGTGTATGTGTTGTGTTTTAAATTTTGAAACTGTGTGGAGATGAATGTAGTGTCTCATTATATATATATATATATATACTTAGATGCAGAGGTAAATCTATAAATACAAAAATGTATGTCCAAATAAAATACCCAAATTATTTTTACAATATATTGAACTTTTTTGCAGAGTCACGAAACCAGATCTTTGGAACAAAATAGAAAAATAGCAAGGAGGAAAATGCAGGAAGAGGTAGACCATCATATGCATGGAGAAAATAGTTTTAGATCACAGGAAGTACAGGAAGGGTTAGAGAATAGACTGGCTAAAAGACAGAGGAATAGAAAAAGACATGAAAGAAAAAAAGCTTTGAAAGAAAAACTGGATTCTTTGAATGGCAATGAAGAATAACTCAAGGACTGTTTTGATAAAATGTTGAAGACAGTTAAATCATGTGTTTACTATAAACTAATATACATTGAACAGGAATGTCTTTGATGGGGTGAACTATGTTATTTCTTGAAATGGTTATAAAGAAGAAAGCATTCAGATGACGGATCAGATAATTCTTGGCATAAAATATATGAAGACATGCAAATTAAAGTTAAAATAACAAAATAACAAAATAAAATTTTGTTCTTCCATAGAAATAAATGTTAATAATTAGTGTCCTTGCTGAGTAAATCTTTTGAAACTGATGTTTATGCTATTATGTTTTACCATTGCCAAATATGTTTAAAAATATCTGGATTAAAGAAAAGATTTTGTACAAAGTTAATTATAAGTACAATCATCAAAATATAAAAAAAAATTGTCCACTTTTGTCAATTCTAAATTCTTTTTTCAAAAATTCCAATAAGGAACATATATTACTTTATTGTATTTATACAATACCTGTGGTACTTCAATCGTTCTAAATTCTTTAAGACTTAGAAGATTGGTTATTTGAAAACTGGGCTGTTAAAGGCTTCATTGTTTTATGGTTCTTCATTGGAGATAACTCATGTTTTCTTGATTTTTGTAGCATATGTCTTTTTGTCCTATTTGAAAAATCTATAAATAATTTTAGATGCAGAACTGAATAAATATAAAACTTTTATGTGAATATTAGAAGATTATTATCTTTTTATGCAAAATTATTTACATTTTAGATTTATCAATTAATACACTGGCTTTGAAAAGATTCAATTTCTTTGTATGAAAGGGTGTTAAAAAAATAGCTTAAGCTTACATAGAATTGAAATTGAATATTTCATAACCACTTATTGTGCTTAATGCAAAACAGTGTCAATTAGAGCCCACAGAATAAACAAATTTACTCACACTAGGGGAGATAAATCAAGTTTGTAATCATTCTCAACAGAATTTCCATAATTTATCTACATATCTTAAATCATCTGTTAAAGAAAGAGATTGAGACCTTTTGTATATGCATGTTAATGAGACAAAATTAAGGGGCATTAAAAAGGACTAAGAGAAATCAAAGATAATGATTTATGTGTCGTCTTGCGCTTTGTATAAGTACTTTTTGAATTACTTCCCTTTGTTGATGTTTATTGTGTGTGGAAACACTCTTTTTCCCTCACCAACTGTTGTCTTCCACATCATGAGTAATGACAATTTCTTGTCAAAATTTAGTCAGATAGTGTACAATCTTTGCATAATATTTATATGAAACCAGAAACCTTGATTTGGACAATTGCTGCACCTTCACGTGTGTGTACCTACATATGAACTTCAGTGACAACAACATGTATTTGCCCTCTTATGAACATTTAAATACCCTGTTTGCTCACATTTAGTGAAAATAAGAGTTTTTAATGAACACTAATTTTGTGAAAAAAATTATATGGAACACTGTTTGTATCCTTACTTGAAAGGTGTACAAAATTTGCAAATTTCTCAAAATAGCTTACTTTTATATTTTTCGGTTATTTAACACAGCATGTAATGGTTGGATGTTTAGTTTAATAAAGAACATAGAAACATTCTTCATTATATGTGGTTATCTGGTCTAAATGCTTAAGGCATTAGTGTATGAGTGCCAATGAGACTACCAGGGATCTCCATGGCCTGTTTAACGATGGCGCCCCGCCATCGTTTAAATGTCTTGCGCCATCGTCAAATGACTTGCACCATCGTTAAATTGTCTTGCGCCATCGTTAAATTGTCTTCCGCCATCGTTCAAAACTTCATCGTTTTTTGCAGCCAGACGCCATTTTTTTATCAATTATAATCAAATGCATGCAATTGTATAACCCTTAGGCTTTTTATGTTATAATCCAATACAGTTCTAACGCCTGAGGGATATCCAGATTAAGATCGCTAATCACTTGTACCTGAGCTTGTACAGGTAGATCAACAATACTATCTGTGGATAGACGATCTATTTGTCGAATTAATCAACTAAGTTTCAGCAAATGATTATGATAATTTAGATTAAATAAATAAATTAATAACCCAGTTACAAAGAAAACAGTTTAACAAGTCGAACACATGCTTTATTTTCACTTACGCAATCAGCATCCCCCTTTTTTAAGAAGTACAAAATAAGACGCAAAACAGTAAATATTATTTCATTGCAAATAACTCGAGTACTGCTGTAACGATAATTTAGAATTACTTTAAAAGTTTAAAAGTAAAAATTTCTTTTAAGAAATATCGTATCGTAATTCCGAATTCATTACAATCAAATTGATACATCAGCGTTTCCGGTTTCTATTCAGACTCGAATTTGAATGGTTAAAAACAGCAATAAATGAAAATATTGATACTTCTTATTCTATAATGAAAATTCAAATAAATATAATTTAAATAAGCAATGATTTAACATGTTCACCATTCCTTGTATGGAGGGATAAAATACTTCCGATCGCACTACACTGTTCAGCGTAGACACAGTTTGTAATGGTTTAAAGTTCCTCCATCGTTCAATGTTCATCCATGGAGATCCCTGGAGACTACTCTCCTTCAAAGTCAAAATTCGTAGAAGTAAAAGTGTAAATTACACTTTTACTTCTACAAATTTTGAGTCTCATTGGCACTCATACCACATCTTCTTTTATCTATAAAAAAAAAACTGTAATCCTGTCAAAACACAGAAATTAAAATTGGAGAAAGAGAGCATTTCTCCTTCTTCAATACAAATGGATGAAGTTACAAAAATATCCAAGTGAATTTATGAATGTTTGATGTAAAAAAAACCTGAAATCAGTTTTTAAGCAAAAGATTGTGTATTGTTGTTTGCTCAAATAATTGTTCATGCAAGTATCAATCTTAAAATTTACATATAAAAACAAAAAGATGTTAAATGATATCTTATGAGACAACTATCCACCAGAGTTCAAATGAAGGGGTCATAAGAAATTATAGTCTTCAGCATTGATACAAAAAAATACTGTATAGTTGACTGTTAAGGTGGTACCCAACACTTTCACTTAAATTAATTTGGTTCGTTTAATTTTCATAAAATTTTGTCTTTGACACTTTAACAAAAATTTAAAAATTTAAAAAAATTTGAACCAACCATTTTGTCAGAAAAATTACACTGGTTATATAGCAAATTGGCAAACACAAATTTTGATCATTGAGAAGCTTAATATTCCCTTTACAACACAACGTAATTAAAATGTTTAGCTGACTTTCCAGAGTTATCTCCCTGTAGTGTTAGGTACCACCTTAAATGAACTGACATTTTGATTTTGAACATCTAAACAAAAGCAGATATGTAATATGCAAAAAGACACTAACTAAACCACAAAAAACAAAAAGGTTAACTCACAGCATTCAACAATAGACAAATGACTTCACCCTGAGTCTAGAAAATAAGGAACAGGTCAATTAATACCACACTTGAAGGAAATTAGATTAAATGTAGTTTTAAAGAGTTATTGACAGAAACTGCATGAAGATTCAAGAGGTGAGATATTACAAAAAGTATGAAGAATCTGTGTTGCAAATTTTTTTTTCTATTTGGCATTCTGTTGGTGAAAAATTTACCCCAAATCAAAATGTTTGCCATGTTGCACAATTTAATATTTTCCTCATATACAGTACATGGCTAAAAGTATTCGACATCTGCAGTTTTTTGCTATGTTTCATATACAAACAATATTTTTCAATAAATAATTTTGAAGGCATTTATGGTTGGATTTTTATAAACTAGGCGTTAAAGGCCTTAAAAGTGTATAAAGAATATTTGTTTATTTGTTCATAGTTTTGTTTTCTGTTGTTTTTGTATTCTGTTGATATGAACATGGATAATAAAATTTGACAATTTAATTTGGTTGAGCTAATTTCTGAACAGAAAATTATATTTGTGTTTCTCTAATTCTTACACAATTTATCCTTTTCCCAACATTTTTATTATTTTTATTTAATCAATGCGTGGTTCATTTGATCTCAGTTCTTCATTGGTCAAAATTTGATTATGACAAAAGGCGACCATGCCTGATGACGTCACATAGAAAGAACACATCTTTTTGCAGATCATTTGTAATGAAGGAATTAGTTTGCCTGAATATTGTTTAAATATCATTAGAGAACAGATCCCACCACCAAATCTTGTGTAATATGGTATTTATCCACTCTCGACAGTTAAATTTTAAATATTTAAAACGCTTGGTCTATGTGAATATATAGTGTATACACTTAGGATATGTTGAGAAAAACGATTTCAAATATAGGATACCTACTAATCAAATTGTTGTGATGAATGATGAAATTATTATTTCAGGTATTATTTATTCATAATGGTATAGCAGAAAGCCAATAAAAAGAAAAAAAGATGGCTAGTAATGACAAAAACAATTTGGAGTCGGAAGGATTTTCTGTTAGAAAAGACATGCAAGTTTTATACATTACTATTTTATAAAAAAGTTCAATTTAGTTAACTTTTAGATTATTGTAATTATATTTAATTGAAGCTCTTTGAATATAATCATATATACTTAAAAAACAACAAAAAAACCAAAGTTTTATATTTTTTATGTTTTAAGCAGTTTTCTAGATTTACCCTCTTCAGGAACACTCAAAGCCAATTTTGAAAGCCAATGATGTACATGTTATAAGAACCAAAACAGTTGGAGAGCTATATGAACAAATGGACTTAAAAATAAAGAATTAGTGGCCAAAAGACATGAGTAGAATTACATCGCATAAGAAAAAGAAAATCTCTATAAGCCAAACAATTATATCATGTCAAGTGATTAAGATCTTTCTTGCACTGTTTTTTTTAAGAGCTGACATACTGAAGACATTTGTCTATTAATTTCATGAGCTGCATTGACTAGTATTGACCTGATGTAAATGAATATCAATACATCGTTTAACATATTTAGGTTTAAAAAAGTATCTATGCCAATTCAGTAAATGTTTGAACCCTACAACACAGACTTAAGTTCATCTATTACTATAATTTTATATTCCAAACTCTGTCAATCTCTTATACCTGTACACTTACACGAGGACTAACATATGGTCAATTTCTACCTGACACAGCTCATATGTAAGTTTACTTTCATTCAAATGTGGAGATATTCAGATATTGGTAACACATTAGTGTATATCATCTTTTCACAATTTTTACACAAGTATACTTATCGAAACAAAAGACATTTTTTCTGTTGCATATGCAGTAACATTTCCTTTTGTTTTTTGGTTGCTGTCTCTTTGACTTAATTTATTATACAAATACCAGAGATTTAATTGTTCTTCCATCATAATGACATTATCATAACATTTTAGGTATAATGGCTATACACTTGATACAAAATACCAAAAATGTGAAAATATAAAGAAAGAATTTGAAGAAAAATTGCAAGGTAAGTATTTTTAATTCATTATATCTTAGATGTTTTTTCCAAATTTATATCTTATTTATTACAATAACTTATTAAAAGCTTGATAATTCCATGCTTCAGAAACAAAATAAATGCTATTTTATTCTTCACCACCACTACAAGACTACTGTTCCTAATTGACCGTTTCATAATTTAAAGAATCATGGGAATTTCATTGTTCGTACCCCAAAATGATAATAACGTCATATCATTGGCTGAATTTTCATTGTTTATGACATTTTCAACCTCCTTTAAACTGTTTGTCATCGGCTATCAATAACAATGAATATACACTCCCTCAGTCTGTCAGAGGCCTTCCAGTAGGTATTTAAATAGATTAAATTAGTAAAGTTTATGCATGTGCATGAGAAGAACTAAAGAATGTCTAAGTATTCAATATTAAAATCAACACATAAGGTTTAGTCCTCTGTTAGTAATTTGTATTACTGTAAATTCAGAAATTATTGCGTGCATTTATTATTGCGATTTTCTCATTTTACACTTGAATGCGATTCTAATTTTTACGATTTTGAGAAAAGTCATGCTTAATTCAGTTAAAATATTACAAAATGCGAGTTTTAATTATTGCGTTTACAACTCAGTCGTATTATTCGCAATAATAAAAACCTCGCAATAATTTCTGAATTTACAGTATTTGATTTATGTGTTTAGAACCATTGTCTACCTGAAAACTTTAAAATATCAATAAAAAGTACAATGTGATAATTCAGCATTACAGAGGAACTGAGCACGTCAAGAAATGGTCTTGTCCACACTGTTATGAAAACGATTTTATTTTGTTGTAGATTCCTCCAATGCTTAAAGACCCATTGGTGGCCTTCAGCTGTTGTCTGTTCTATGGTCGGGTTGTTGTCGCTTTGACACATTCCCCATTTCCATTCTCAATTTTATCTTATCTTAAAAAGTTGATGAATAATATGACTTACATGAATCAATACTGCATGTTAGTATAATACACTAGAACACACCCGTGATATCGCGGGTCCGTGACTGAATTAAAGTAAATAACTATGCGCAAGCCTTATTTTAGTATTATTTTTTATCTGATAAAGTCATGCCGATAATAAGATACACAGTTTTCTCTGCTTTCAAATCTTTCTGTTTGAACCCGTCCAACTGGAACTTATCAATTATTGGTAATATTAATTATTTGGATAACAAAAGGTCCTGGAATGGAGTAATTTTTAATCAACAGCATTGTCCTATGTTAGTTATAAATACAGTTGAATTATTTGATTCACTGTTTTATGTCATGCTCGCTAACAAATTGAAAACGGTTCCTATATACACCTTATTTTTAGTCCAGATTTTTAGTATTCGTATTGTTATCTTAGAAAGTCTTACTGATTAAAATACTACAATAGGTAACAATTTGACAATGATTGAATTTAGTAGTGTCAACCCTGTGATTATGATCCGTGTATATAGCATAATCCTAAATACACCGTTTGGTGGTGCACCTGTTAGATGCGGAACGTACAGATAAGGTAATAGGTAACAGGTGAATATACTATTGGTATCGGTATCGGACTCGACCCGGAACTTCTTAATTATTGGCAATATTAATTACATGGAAAACAAAAGGGCCTGGAGTGGTGTAATTTTTAATCTACACCTTTGTACTATATTAGTTATATATAAAGCTGAATTCTTTGATTCGTCGTTTTTACGTGATGACGGCTGACAAATTGGACCTCGTAATTTTAGTATTATAGATGTGACATTCTTGTTGTTTTTTCTTCACAGGAGCTGTTACCAAATGGAAGAGTGAGGGAATAAAAGCAGTATGGGTAAAAGCTAGAAAGAATCATTCTGAGGTTGTGCCAGTCTGTACTGAGGTTAGTTTATATTTAACCATTTCCTCAACAGTCATCTGTTGATACATGTATATACAGTGAAACCTAGAATTACCAATGATGTTTGATAAGGTCGGACAATATTGATTCTGCTTTTGTTTGTTGAGTATGGTCTATCAAATTTGTCAGGGGTAGATCCAGCCATTTTTAAAAGGGGGTTCCACCCCTATGTTTCCCATTCAAATGTCTTGATCGTCAAAAAAAGGGGTTTCCCAAACCTTGATCCAATACTGGTTGTTAAACATATTTTATTTCTAAGGTTAAGGCAATTTTTGGATACATTAAAAAAAAACATTTTTATTCTATTTAACAAATGTTGAAAGAAGAATTATTTGTACTTTAGCTGATGAATGTACATATTTGTTTATTGTATATCTTACCAAAGCTGAAGTACCCTGTAGATTTGAATTTTTAAGTGGTGGTTACTAATGATAGAGCAGTAAATGTTTATAAAAAAATACTTTGAAAAAATAGTATAAATTTTTTTATTTTTCCATCATCTGGTGATTAGTTTGGTCTTTTTAACGGTCTGGTATTTAGACCAGGTTTTGGATGTGTTTTGTTCATGTAGTTTCCTTTTTATTATTTTTTATTTTGGTATTGCTATATACATGATATAACCTTAATACTACTTTATTTTTTACAGTTACATTTTCAATGCTTGTAGAGTAAATTGTAGTGTAACTATATATTATTTTTGATAGTTAGGTTTTGATTTCCACCATGCTCAGCCTGGTTATGTTATGCTGACTAAATGGTTACCAGATGACATTGAAAACAGAATTCCTGGATTTGCTAACCAATACCTGGGTAAGTATGATAGAAAACCTAGAGAATGTGTTTTAAAAAAATACAGAATGTTGTTAAAAAAATTCATATGTCTGAAGCACTTATCTGGATTTACCTCCATCAGGAACCCTCAAAGCCCAATATGTTAAAGTTGAGCATGTATAAAATTTATCAATGGACAATTTTAGAAATAATGTTTGTACCAAAAAAACCGACTTCTGAGCTGAGCTGATTTTAAAAATTGCTAAAGTCAGCAAAAAAAATACAATCTATACACAAACCTAACAAAAAATCTCTAGAACAGTAGACATTGGTTTACTGCCGTATTGTCTGATACTTAATGAGAGCTCATTAGCTTACAATTGACAAAGTATCTATAAAGTAGATTAAGGGAAGCAATCTTTTCACACAGGGTATGTGCATATGTCATAATTTTTATTTTTATTTTTAGGTGTAGCTGGATTTGTAGTAAATGACAAAGGACAGTTACTTGTAATACAAGAAAAATATAACCTTATAAAGAAACATTGGAAACTGCCTGGAGGACTGGCTGATTTAGGTAACTTTTTCTATAATTTTTTAGCTATTTTCATATTTTTTTGAGTGGTTTGAGAAATATATTTCTCATCATAGTAAAATATCTATTCTCAGCAAACGATTGGTAGAAATTTATTTTCTTGATTTCTTCTGAATTTTCTATTGTGACACCCTGAAAATAGGCGACCATGCCTGATGACGTCACATGTAATGAACACAACTTTCTGCAAATTTTTAAAAAGGAAGGATAAAAACCTTTTTTAGAAACAGATTCCACCACTATAACTTGTGTATAACGATAATTCTCCACTCTCAAGTTAAAAAGCTTAGCAAGCCTCAGGCTTAAAATTATCAAAATTTAACAGCTGTCTCAATAGAACGATATTGACATATCGTAATTCACTTGTTGCAGAGATGGAATCTCAATAATAGTTAGATCATTCTTAATACAAACAGTTTATACTAGTTTTAAGGAGAAGGTCAATTTTTGTGATTACTGAGGATTTGTTATTATTTGTTGGACAACAATTCTTATGGATTTTGTGGGTACAAGGAAAAAACAACTTTAAATGTTCAGAGGCGGATTTAGGGGGGTGGCCCAGGTGGCCCGGGTCCCCCCTTTTTGGGAAAAAATTTGGTTGCTTATATAGGGAATCACTGAAGCGTGACTGGAGCGGGCCCCCTCTTAGGTCTGTCAGTGGGCCCCCACTTATGAAAATTTCTGGATCCGCCACTGATGTTCAACTAATTACAAATGTTCCATATAAAAATATGCTGACTATAGCAAAACCACTAAATCTAATATCCATGAAAATGTAAGTTTTTTCTTAATCCACAAAAATTTGGTACCTACAAAAATAGATACATCCACAGTATTTTTATTTTAATTCTAAATTTATGGAACATTATATAAAACTATAAAGAGGACATTTTTGGGATACGATTGCTTTCAAGCAATCTGTAGACTTATACCATTGGCTCAGAGCCATGCCCTCACGTCAATCGTTTTATTCTAAACATTAAGGAACATCTCAGATTCTTATGATTGTCTTGCTTTAAAAGGTAAAAACAAACAAAGGGATTGAACTTAAACAACTTTCCTATAATGTTCTTTTCATAATCTTCATGTTTGATATTTCCCTTGACTTATATGTGTGTTTTTAACAACACGGAAAAGCAGAATTAAGCAGTATTTATATTTAGTGTTTTTATAAATTTAGAAACACGTCAGGGGATTCCCCAGTTTTGATAAAAATGCGAGAGTTCTCTGATTTCAATAAAAATCTATTTCTGTCATTTAAGAACTGAAGTAGAGTTTTTCTTATATATGTCACCGTTTTGACACTGATATTTGATATTGTACTTCCATAAAGAAATAGCGAACCATCTAGGTCGTTTAATTAACATTTAATATACGTTCTTGCTCCAGGGTTTGTTTAGGTAATTATGCGCATGCGTATAGTTTTCTTGAGTTCAAGGGGTATTATATTGAATGGTTGCTCTGGATTCCCCACTCAATTTATTAATTTAAAACTCGTGGGATCCTTTCTATGTATGTCTGCTATTGAGGGTTATTGTTTTTGCATAATTTTAAATCATATGCATCGTTTAAATTAAAATAAATGTAGTCCACATCGTAAAGGTGTAACTACAACACCCCTTCAGGCGAAATGGAGTCTTCCATATTATCGTTTCGAGTTGTCTCCCATCTGGAAGTAACTTACAAAATACAGTACAACAAGTCGAGAAAAATTAACTCGTTCTGTCGATAAACCTCGTATTATATTAAAAACCATCGCAATTTAAACCGAGACATTTGGAAAGGAGTCATGACCACTGACCCAAAGGAAATTAAATATTTAAAGATTTAGGAATGGGGTTCCTCCTAGAATTAACGTAGGAAAATAGGTGATAAGATACGAAGTGAAATACCTTCTCTCACTCTGAGTCTCAGTTACAGCTGTGGAAAGTAAACTTGGAATTGATAGTACAAAAATAAAACACAATAAGTACATTGTTCATACACTTGTATCCGGAATTGGCTATTTTGTAACTATTCAGATTATGTAAATGTTATTTTACATGTGCAGTTGAATTGGTTTTAAAAATGATATTATCCAGTTACATGTATACATATATGTCAATGAAAACAATGGCAATCGTATCCCTCAGAGCAGTCTGCTAATTTTTTGAAACTTCAGAATAAAATTGTTAAAGAATGGTAAATATTGGCTTAGTTTTTATGGAACAATTTGACTGATATCTCTAAAATGAAGTCTTACTTATTTTTCTCAGGAGAGAGTGTAGAAGAAACAGCCAGACGAGAGGTACTTGAAGAGACAGGTGTTGAAGCTGAGTTTATATCTGTGATAGCCTTTAGACACCAACATCAGTTTAGATACGGATGTTCTGATTGGTACTTCATATGTCTGATGAGACCAATCACAGAGGAAATAAAACATTGCCCACATGAGATTGGGGACTGCAAATGGGTGGATGTAAGATTTTATGGATATAGTTTTCTGGTTATTGCTAATTCAGAAGTTATTGTAAGGTTTTCATTAATGCAAATAATGTGACTTGATGAGTATCGCAATAAAAGAATTTGCATTCTAATATCTGATACATATATCTATATGCAGATATTCTTGAAATTACAATAACTACTGTAAATTCAGAAATTATTGTGTGCATTTGTTATTGCGATTTGTCTTTTTAGAACTAACCCTTTTGCCCCCAATCCCGCCTGTAGGCGTGATGGCGACAACCATTCTTTGATGGCCCGTATGACCCTCCATACTTTTTATACGACCGCAAAAATTTTTATTTTTCGTCGTATATTGCTATCACGTTGGCGTCGTCGTCGTCGTTGTCCTGCGTCGTCGTCGTCCGAATACTTTTAGTTTTCGCACTCTAACTTTAGTAAAAGTGAATAGAAATCGATAAAATTTTGACACAAGGTTTATGACCACAAAAAGAAGGTTGGGATTGATTTTGGGAGTTTTGGTCCCAACATTTTAGGAATTAGGTGCCAAAAAGGGCCCAAATAAGCATTTTCTTGGTTTTCGCACTATAACTTTAGTTTAAGTGAATAGAAATCTATGAAATTTTGACACAAGGTTTATGACCACAAAAGGAAGGTTGGGATTGATTTTGGGAGTTTTAATTCCAACAGTTTAGGAATAAGGGGCCAAAAAAGGGCCCAAATAAGCATTATTCTTGGTTTTCGCACAGTAACTTTAGTATAAGTAAATAGAAATCAGTGAAATTTAAACACAAGGTTTATGACCACAAAAGGAGGGTTGGGATTGATTTTGGGAGTTGAGGTCCCAACAGTTTAGGCATTAGGGGCCAAAAAGGGGCATTATTCTTGGTTTTCACACCAAAACTTAAGTATTTAAGTAAATAGAAATCTATGAAATTTAAACACAAGGTTTATGACCATAAAAGGAAGGTTGGGTTTAATTTTGGGAGTTTTGGTCCCAACAGTTTAGGAAAAAGGGGCCCAAAAGGGTCCAAAATTGAACTTTGTTTGATTTCATCAAAAATTGAATAATTGGGGTTCTTTGATATGCTAAATCTAACTGTGTATGTAGATTCTTAATTTTTGGTCCCGTTTTCAAATTGGTCTACATTAAGGTCCAAAGGGTCCAAAATTAAACTTAAGTTTGATTTTAACAAAAATTGAATCCTTGGGGTTCTTTAATATGTTGAATCTAAAAATGTACTTAGATTTTTTATTATTGGCCCAGTTTTCAAGTTGGTCCAAATTGGGGTCCAAAATTAAACTTTGTTTGATTTCATCAAAAATTGAATAATTGGGGTTATTTGATATGCCAAATCTAACTGTGTATGTAGATTCTTAATTTTTGGTCCCGTTTTCAAATTGGTCTACATTAAAGTCCAAAGGGTCCAAAACTAAACTAAATTTGATTTTAACAAAAATTGAATTCTTGGGCTTTTTTGATATGCTGAATCTAAACATGTACTTAGATTTTTGTTTATGGGCTCAGTTTTCAAGTTGGTTCAAATCAGGATCCAAAATTATTATATTAAGTATTGTGCAATAGCAAGAAATTTTCAATTGCATAGTATTCAGCAATAGCAAGAAATCTTCAATTGCACAGTATTGTGCAATAGCAAGAAATTTTCAATTGCTCAGTATTGTGCAATAGCAAGAAATCTTCAATTGCACAGTATTGTGCAATAGCAAATATTTTCAATTGCACAGTATTGCGCAATAGCCAGAAATATCTAATTGCACAATATTGTGCAATAGCAAGAAATTTTCAATTGATTGGAGTTATCTTTCTTTGTCCAGAATAGTAGTTGAGTCAACTTAAATCATTTATACAATATACAATGTATATTCACTTTTACTACCAACTGATAAATTGAAACAATCTTTACCATTCAGTGATAACAAGCACCTTTTGTTACATTTTAATATTTTATGATGTATTTAAATGAGTAGTTATTGTTGCAAACTCCATTAGAAAGTTGAATTGAGATCAGTTTTGGAAAAAGGGAAAGGGGGATGTGAAAAAAAAAATGGGGGGGGGGTTAAATTTTTCTCATTTCAGATTTCATAAATAAAAAGAAAATTTCTTCAAACAGTTTTTTGAGAGGATTAATATTCAACAGCAAAGTGAATTGCTCAAAATCGGAAAAACGTGAAAAGTAGCCAAAATCAGGTGGGGGATGGCCACTATGTAACTAGAGGTGACTGTAGGTATAAACTATTATCATAACTGCATGCATAGGTGGTTCAGAAACACATCGAGGCATAATATGGCCAATGGAATCTAGTCCATAAATCTAGGTCATCATTTTGTCAAAAATCAGTAAAAACAGACATTTAGGCAGACCTTAGTTGACAATAACAATTCCCCAGCAAGACACTTAGTTAGCATGAATGGACTGCTGTTACTATAGGGTAATACCCTAATGACAAAGAAACACAGTGTTGTCAATGTTCACCTCTCAAGGTCGTTTTAAAATCGGAAAATAGACAGAAAATTACCATTTTTAAGTGGGGGTTGGTTCGACCCACAAGAAAATATTCCACCCCATCCTGACCCATGCCATCGGCCCCCAAATCCCAATATATAGTTTAATAGATGAGCACCAGTTACAGCATCAAGAGTCTGTTAATTTGCATTTGATTGCAAATTTTCGAAAATGCCTGATTTTCCAGAAATCTCTTGGGGGCGAATGATTTAAAAAGAATCCTGTTTAATTCATATAAAATATTTAAAATGAGAGTTTAAATAATTGCGTTTTTAACTCTGTCCCATTTTTTGCAATAATAAAAACCTCGCAATAATTTTTGAATTTACAGTAATCTCAAATTTTTGTTCATTTTTTTCAAATCACAATAATAAATGCACACAATACTTTCTGAATTTACAGTATGTAGAATTTATTTATGAGGTTGGAAGGTACTTTGTTAATATTGAGAGGCTCATCCCAAACCTACCGATAATATTTCAAAGTTATTGCAGAGGTGCCCTTTCCTTGTGAAGCTGTCATGTGATGATAGTCAGGATGCATTGGTCAGCAAGGCTGTACTGACCTCTTTTTAATTTGACAAGTATTTCCCATTTTACCCAGAAACTCTTACTTTCTCCAACAAAAACAGGATTCCATCATGTCCATAGTAAAGCTATGGGTACTGAAAGTGGTGTCAGACACCATTAAACAAACAAATAAATCATATTTCGAACTATTTTTAGACCAATAAAACTCCATTCATTACACAACAACAGACTAAGAAATATTTAACAAGACCAGATATTTCTTTTTTATGCCCCACCTACGATAGTAGAGGGGCATTGTGTTTTCTGGTCTGTGGCTCCGTTCGTCCGTCCGTCCATCTGTGGTTCCGTTCGTCCGTCCAGGTAAAAGTTTTTGGTCAAGGTAGTTTTTGATGAAGCTGAAGTCCAATCAACTTGAAACTTAGTACACTTGTTGCTTATGAGATGATCTTTCTAATTTTTAAGCCAAATTAGACTTTTGACCCAAATTTCACGGTCCACTGAACATAGAAAATGAAAGTGGAAGTTTCAGGTTAAAGTTTTTGGTCAAGGTAGTTTTTGATGAAGCTGAAGTCCAATCAACTTGAAACTTAGTACACTTGTTGCTTATGATATGATCTTTCTAATTTTAATGCCAAATTAGATAATTACTCAATTTCACGGTCCATGGAACATGGAAAAGGATAGTGCGAGTGGGGCATCCGTGTACTTTGGACACATTCTTGTTTTTTCTTAAATCTTGGTACAGAAAAAATAGTGTGGATACATTTATTTTTCAAGGGTATCAATTTTTGTGGATAGAGAAAAAGTTCATTGACGGATATTTGTTTTATGCATTTTGCCAATCCCTGCATACAATAGCTATAGAAAATTTGTAATTTTGTTGTTTGATTCTCTTTACAGATAGATGAATATTTATCTGATCCAGACATTGTGGATACTAACAGATTTATTGTGCAATGTTATAAAGATGGCCAGCTTAAACATGGTGGATTACAAATAGCTCCTTCAGAGGTGCTCAATTATTCAAAAAAGAGCCATCATAAAATATATTGTATACAACAGGGAACTAGTAAAGTAAGTAAAATATACGTTTGTAAATGAAGCTTAAAAGAATAATGTGAGATATCGGTCAATACTTTTATAAAAAAAACTGGTTTTTGGAAAAAAATTGGTCAAATGCAAAAAGATTTGTTCATATAAAAGTTTTTGGTCCAGTTTGAGATGCATAGTTTACATTCTTTGTTTTGAAATACTAGGTAATATGACAAAAAATCATTTTAGATAATAGTTATCAAAGGTACCAGGATAATAATTTAATACACAAGACATGCATTTCATCTACATAACACTCATCAGTGATGCTCAGATCAAAATAGTCATTAAGGACATACGATACAGTTAAAAGGGAGGTAATGACGTTGCTAACGTAAATTGTTATTTTCGCGACGTCAAATGGTGACTTATCGGGAAAAGATGCAGTTTTTGGCTCATTTTTAGCATTCAAACTGATTTAACTTGAAAACGAGTTCATGGACCCCCTTTTTGAAAATGACATTTGGTTTGATTACGTAAGAAGATTAGGTGTACCAATTTTCATGAAAATGTAAATAGTGCAATTTTTTTTAATTTGATAAATATACAGCCAAAAATTACGGTTTTTTTCCTACATTCATGATCATTTGATAAATTTGAGTTATTTGTAAAAATAAAATGTACAAATTTATGCAATATTTATATAACACACAAATTACAAATAATTTAACAAAAAACATATAGTGTTTATCTTTTAAAACAAAAAAGTTCTGTATTTCTATCGAAAGGAAAAATATGTCCACAAATCCGTATTTTGAGGAAATATCTGAAATTTGAACTTCAATTTACTCAAAAAGTAGCAAATGAAGGTATATTTTTTATAACATATTTGATTTGATCAGGTTTAAAATAGCCTATATGCAAATTTTTATCAACTTGTAAATACAGGATTAAAACTGTATCGTATGCCCTTAAGCCAAATAAGTATAAAGTTGAAGAGCACTGAGGACCAAAAATTTTTAAAAAATTGTGCCAAATACGGCTAAGGTAATCTATGTCGATAAGAAAATCCTTAGTATTTCGAAAAATTCATACTTTTGTTAACAGGAAATTTATAAAATGACCACATAATTAATATTCATGTCAACACTGATCTTTCTGACAAATCAGAACCTTTCGTGTAAATAATAAAATTGAGAATGGAAATGGGGAATGTGCCAAAGACACAACAACCCGACCATAGAAAAAAACAATACCTTTTTACATGATATTTTTTACTACTATTTTACACATTTGTTAATCTCACAAAGTATAAATTTTACAGAAATTTACATAATTTTGTTTCTATAATCAGATGCAGTTGAATGATTTCAAAATATAAAATATGACCGAATGACTTAAAATTCACCATAAAGCAATAAACACACAAGAGAAATGTTGATACTCTTTTTGTTTGTATATTTGGGTTTTTTTTTCTGTTTCAGGAATAATGTTGTACTTAAGCTCAAGACTTGTATGTCCCTTGTACTGCCTGACTGTGATTAGTCCCAGGAACTTTATACACCAGTACATGTGTTTTAAACAGATTTTATTTTATATATACATGATAAGTTTTATATAAACAAGCAGTATTATCTTTTGAATATTTTATAAATTGTTAAACAGACCAATCATGTTTTTAGATATTATACAGATATAGATTATCTATCATTTAATGCAAATTTTTTATAAAGATTTAGATTATCAATTGTTTTACGCAAATTGTATGCAAAGTTCAGGGTATTTTAGAGGAAATTAAAAATATTAATCATTGGGAAATCTTGTAATTTGTACTCTTATTTTATATGTTTAACAGTAAAATATGAATTCTAATGCAGCAACGTTTTAACGTTCATTTTGATTGGATAGCGTCACTTTTTTACATGGCATCAATTGACAATTGATGCTATGGGACGTACTCGCAAGTGCAGACAGCATATGACAGATTTTAATTACATGTTTTAACCTTGTTTTCTGTCAGTTTCATTAGAATGGAGATAACAATATTGTATTTTAAGCTCCGACGCCAGTAAACTTAATTTGCGACCATCAAATCCCCAATTGATGCCGTCGGAGCTTAAAATACAATACAGTTATCTCCTAATTGTGAAAGCTGCACATAAGATAAAGAAAATATTGGGTTAATTACAATGAGACAGCAACCAAACAACACAAAAAAGTAAAACTAAAACATATGAAGATAAACATAAAAGAGTAGGTTCGGTAAGGACCGATTTTGGCCACTTTTTAAACAGTTAAGTGTCTACTTCAGTCGATTCAAATTGTTTTTGTGAAAGATTTGAAGTGATTTAGTCATAGAAGACACTCAAATGTCAGCTTGAATATGATAAATCTATCAAATATGCCATAAGATGCCACTTTTCAGATGTTTTTTTGTCAAAAATAAACGTGGCCGCATCTGTGTTCACCCTGAACCTTTATATATGATATGCATTATCATCAAATACAACTTACATTTAAATATTAAGAATGAACACAATAGTTATCAAAGGTACCAGGATTATAATTTAATACGCCAGACGCGCGTTTCGTCTTCATAAGACTCATCAGTGAAGCTCAGATCAAAACAGTTAAAAAGCCAAACAAATACAAAGTTGAAGAGCATTGATGCTTTTTAGCTCACCTGGCCCGAAGGGCCAAGTGAGCTTTTCTCATCACTTGGCGTCCGGCGTCCGGCGTCCGTCGTCCGTCGTCCGTCGTCCGTCGTCCGTCGTCGTCCGTCGTTAACTTTTACAAAAATCTTCTCCTCTGAAACTACTGGACCAAATTAAACCAAACTTGGCCACAATCATCATTGGGGTATCTAGTTTAAAAATTGTGTCCGGTGACCCGCCCAACCAACCAAGATGGCCGCCATGGCTAAAAATAGAACATAGGGGTAAAATGCAGTTTTTGGCTTATAACTCAAAAACCAAAGCATTTAGAGCAAATCTGACATGGGGTAAAATTGTTTATCAGGTTAAGATGTATCTGCCCTGAAATTTTCAGATGAATCGGACAACCCGTTGATAGGTTGCTGCCCCTGAATTGGTAATTTTGAGAAAATTTTGCTGTTTTTGGTTATTATCTTGAATATTATTATAGATAGAGATAAACTGTGAACAGCAAAAATGTTCAACAAAGTAAGATCTACAAATAAGTCAACATGACCAAAATGGTCTGTTGACCCCTTTAGAAGTTATTGCCCTTTATAGTCAATTTTTAACCATTTTTCGTAAATCTTAATTATCTTTTACAAAAATCTTCTCCTCTGAAACTACTGGACCAAATTAAACCAAACTAGGCCACAATCATCATTGGGGTATCTAGTTTAAAAATTGTGTCCGATGACCCGCCCGCCCAACCAAGATGGCCGCCATGGCTAAAAATAGAACATAGGGGTAAAATGCAGTTTTTGGCTTATCACTCAAAAACGGAAGCATTTAGAGCAAATCTGACACGTAGTAAAATTGTTTATCAGGTCAAGATCTATCTGCCCTGAAATTTTGAGATGAATCGGACAATTCGTTGATAGGTTGCTGCCCCTGAATTGGTAATTTTAAGGAAATTTTGCTGTTTTTGGTTATTATCTTGAATATTATTATAGATAGAGATAAACTGTAAACAGCAAAAATGTTCAGCTAAATAAGATCTACAAATAAGTCAACATGACCAAAATGGTCTGTTGACCCCTTTAGGAGTTATTGCCCTTTATAGTCAATTTTTAACCATTTTTCGTAAATCTTAGTTATCTTTTACAAAAATCTTCTCCTCTGAAACTACTGGACCAAATTAAACCAAACTTGGCCACAATCATCATTGGGGTATCTAGTTTAAAAATTGTGTCCGGTGACCCGGCCAACCAATCAAGATAGCCGCCATGGCTAAAAATAGAACATAGGGGTAAAATGCAGTTTTTGGCTTATCACTCAAAAACCAAAGCATTTAGAGCAAATCTGACATGTGGTAAAATTGCTTATCAGGTCAAGATCTATCTGCAACAACAAAAGAAAGAGAGTTTTTAACGACCTCAGCTGGCTATACAACCCTTGCACAATCAACTGAATTTTGCAGAAATCATGAATAGGATAGATTGCCCTTATATGATAATTTTTTATTACCTTTTTGCTTTTTTTGGCAAAGTGGGGGGGGGGGGGTTGCGCAACAACAAAACTACTTCACAACTTTCTCATTACTTTGCATTTCTTGTTAGATAAATTTTACAAAAATTCTCCCCTGAAACAACTGTTGAATTTAAACAAACCTGGTTTAAATCACCACTAGGATATCCAGGGACCACTGTGTATGATGACCCTGCCTGCCCACATGGCTGAAATAAAACATAGGTTTCAAATGCACTTTTTAGTATTATATCTCTGAAACTAAATGACAGTACAACAGTTGCATTTATCATGCAACAATTGTAAATAAAAATATCAGGTGAGCGACACAGGGTCCTTGGACCCTCTAGTTCTAGAGGAGCACTGAATTGAATTAAACTAAACAAGGGATAAATGTTCCTCATGAGAAGGTGATGAAGACCTTAATGCATGTTTCTTTATAGATTGAGATATACTGTAAACAAATGTGGCCAATTCCATTTACGACGGAAACCGTCTAAAATTTAACTCAAATGCTAATATTGTGCAGATTTAAGTACTTTAGCATGACTTGATGATGGTAGTACCCGATATATGTGCATTGAATTGTCAAAAACAGCCTGTATTTATTTAACAGAAGCATTCTACTTTCCAATAAATAGCTAAAAAATTTACATTTTTACAATTTTGTAAAACTGCTATATTTTGGGGCCAAAAAGGGGTCTTACTGGACCTACTCCTTTGTCCGCATTTGCAGCGTCTATATAATATGTCTATTTCCAAAACTGCCTGAGTTATTACACACAGATTAAGTGTAAACCTCCTTGAGACCCAAGTATCATGTCAGAAAAGTTATAGCTTATTGAGAGATGATTTTTGTCTCGCCTTGAAGTAGTCTAAAAAGCAACAGATACTGTAAACCAATTTCTTTCCCTGATACATTTCCATTTTACCCTTTCTAGTCCACTTTCCAGCTATTAAAAATTTTACATATTCGTGACAAATGATATTTGCATTATTTTGCTATTTGTGAAAGTAACTGTTGCAAAAATAAGTTGGTTTACAGTAGGTTTGCAGTTTCCAGTGGCCTTGGCAATTGCTGTGTCAATAATGTATTAGTTTGTTATTAGGTCTTATTTATGGTGAACCACTAGTGTTAGTTCAGTGATATTTGTTATTTAGTTGTATCAGCATTGACACATCTCATTTTCATGGAGGTTATTTAGTCCCATCACCTCAGTCATGGTCTATTGACTTTGAAACTTGATTTATTTACATATATTAGTATGGGATTAAGGTCATTCAATATGGAACCTCATACATGTAGTAATTGTAGGTCAATGCTATTTGGTATGCAGTTTTATTACCATTGGCACATCTCATTTCCTTGGATTTGTTTTGGCCCTGACCCTCCAGTCATAGTTCAATAACTTTGAAAATTTTGCATTTTGGCTATTTTAATTTCAACAATTGCATATCATATCAAATAACAAACTAGAGGCTCTCAAGATCCTATGTCGCTCACCTGGTTCTACTTTTGTTTTGGTAATCATGTAAAATTAGATTGATTGAAGCCAAATTTGGTTTAATATTGGCCTTGTTAATAAGACTTTTGTAAAATTTACAGCAATTACCAATAACTTCATTAAAAAGGAGAAAATGACTTTATAAAAACAACAACTCGGACTAGATGCCAATTGACAATTTTGCTTATGTGTAGATCTTTTTTTTTTTTTTTTGGGGGGGGGGGGGTATTTTTGCAGTTTACAGTATATCTCAATCTATAAAGAAACATGCATTAAGGTTTTCATCAGCTTCTCATGAGGAACATTTATCCCTTGTTTAGTTTAATTCAATTCAGTGCTCCTCTAGAAAAAGGATTTGTATGTATTTTCCATAGGGTCTTATTTAAACTAGGCCCCCTGATTACGGGGCGCCGAATGGTACTCTTGTGGTTTTATACAAAAGTCAATTCTGTCAAAACAAAATCATTTTTTGTCTTACAAAACTATGTGATACAGACTTGTTTTATGAGAACTTCAATTTTGTGATGACAAAATTCATTTTTGTCATGACAAAATTCATTTTTGTAGACAAAATTCATTTTTGTCATGACAAAAGTCAATTTAGTCAAAAAAATTGACTTTTGTTACCTGATATGGAAATAAAACACAAAAGTCAATTGTGTAGGACAAGATTAAATTTTGAGAAACAAAATTGACTTTAGTGAGACAAAATTCAATTTTAGGTAACGAAAGTAAAGTCTGTGTTACAAAAATGAATTTTGTCATGACAAAAGTTACTTTTATCCACTGAAAGATAATTTTGTATGACTAAATTTTAAATTTGTAGTATGCTACAAATGTTAAACTGAACTCATTTTTGTTGAACAAAACACACTTTTGTCCGTACAAAATTGAATTTCGAGTACAAAATCACAAGAGTCCAATCAGTCGGCCTCCGTACTGATGGCGTTCATCTAGATGATTGTTTGGCTACAAATCTTGACCAGCGCCTAATAGGAACATTCATGCCATATTTAATTTTATTCTATTCAGTTGTTCTCAAGAAGAAAACATTTGTATATATTTCCCGTAGTTGCATATGTTAAACTTACTCCCCCTGTTGGCAGTCATCTTGGATGATAAATCAGCTACAAAGTAACAACACTTGGTTAGCACCTCATAAGAATCATTCATGCCATGTTGGGTTTGATTCCTTTCAGTGGCTCTCTTAAATTAAGACCTTTGTATGTATTTTCCCTAGGGTCCTAAGTTAAACTAAGTGGCAATCTTGGATTATGGATCGTCTTCAAAGTAACTACACTTGGTCAGCACCTCGTGAGGAACATTCATGCCATGTTTGGTTTTATTCCATTCAGTGGTTCTCTAAAAGAAGACATTTGATGGTATGATACTAAACCCCAACGGGAAGGATTGTGCCTGATATTCATATGATGAAATCATAATCTCTCAATCAGTTTAATTGAAGTCTGGAGCTGGCATGTCAGTTAGCTGCTAGTAGTATGTTGTTATTTATGTATTATTGTCAATTGTTTATTTTCTTTGGTTACTAACATCTTCTGACATCAGACTCTGACTTCTCTTGAACTGAATTTTAATGTGCGTATTGGGTATGCGTTTGCTTTTCTGCATTGGCTAGAGGTATAGGGGGAGGGTTGAGATCTCATAAACATGTTTAACCCCGCCGCATTTTTGCACCTGTCCCAAGTCAGGAGCCTCTGGCCTTTGTTAGTCTTGTATTATTTTAATTTTAGTTTCTTGTATACAATTTAGAAATTAGTATGGCGTTCATTATCACTGAATTAGTATATGTTTATTTAGGGGCCAGCTGAAGGACGCCTCCGGGTGCGGAAATTTCTCGCTACATCGAAGACCTGTTGGTGATCGACCTTCTGCTGTTGTTTTTTCGATTGTCGGGTTGTTGTCTCTTTGACACATTCCCCATTTCTATTCTCAATTTTAATTTGTATGTATTGTCGATAGGCATAGATGATTGATTGTCAAATTAAGAAATACTTGCATGAGTAAAGTGTTAACCTGTCCAGTACTACAGACATTTTTTTTTACATAACATTTCAATGCATTCAAAATAATAACCATCACTGGAAGTTAATCAAATTTTCACCCCTTTTTTCTGGTATACAAGCTTTAGTAACCAGTTAACCTCTGAGTCAAGTTTTTAAAAATATTTTATAGAAATACCAACTAAAAATTTAACGGTACACCCAGGGGCGTAGCTACCCGGAGGCACGACAGCACGTGCATCCACGTCGTTTTCACAAATAAAAAAAAATAAAAAAATAAAAAAAAAGCAGAAGAGAGAGAGATGAGTTGGTCAATCGGAATCGGAGACTGTTGGTGTCTTTCCGTCTATCCCGGATATTAGTTTGACAACCTAGTTACAAGTGTTGATGAAGCTGTTCATTCAGAAAACTTGAAGATCGTAGCTCCGAAGTTGCGTGCACATTGATTCGGCATGCAAAAAAAGAAATCGCAAAATAAAAATTTATAAATTGAATGTTAAAGGAAACACCTATGTTGTCACTTTTTTTAATTGATGAAATTTCATTAAATAACTTTATTTATTTATTTATTCATGAAATGCACATTTATACCCCTGGGGGTTGAAGGCATATACAAACAATACAATACAATATACACAATGGAAAAATTAACATATTAAACATCATATATAAATGATAAAACAGTAATAGTTATGCAGGCGTTGTGTCCACTCCCCTCAGTGCAAATGACTTTTTAATGAACGGAACAGTAAGCTGCATAATATCAAATGAAGATAGAATTAATTGTAATCTATCTGTTTCAGACAATGTAAAGTATTCTGGACATATATTAAAAAATAACGACATTTGGTTTCAAAATAAAAACAATTTGGAGATTATGACAAAATCGGAAGGTTACTTGTACATGTATTTTTTACAAGATTTTTACTTTTGAATTTGTAATAATCAGTCTAAGATATGTAGTTTTTGAGCACATTTTACAGTGAACAGTTCATCAGTTTGGAATGAGATGTACCAATCGACATTAAAATTGTCAGATCCCTTCGATATCGTTGGAAATATGCCGAGGCGATGTGGTTGACAGACTACCGGAGCCAATCACCCTGCAACCACGCCAAAACAGTATTGGAAAGTCTCATTATTTTTTGCGTTCATAGACCATATGATAAGGCAACTGGAGAGTGGAGTCGCGTCAAGTTATCAGAAAATCGCTTCTTTGTGCTGTATCTGCTTCATCGTGTTGTAGGAAATATCACAAACGAACAAATCTCAATATTGTCTGAAACATACGAAACTGACCTAGCATGTAATTTTGACGAATTCAATTGGGAGGTCGCTCGATGCCGAACACGAACGCTGGTTTATAACATCTCGCGAGTGCTACCATGCCATGATGGCCCTGAGATATATCAGTCACGTTACTACGTATGTAATTGAAAACAAATGTACGATCAACAATGAACAACGAAAGATACATAGCATTACTGCATATTCATCGGGATTTCAGTGTGAATGTTGACAAAGTAATAGAGAAGTTTGTTTCTGCCCAGACCCGAAGAGCAGATTTTGGACAATTTTGAGTAAATTCTGTATCACAAATATGTGTTGTTTATGTATTACTATATTCAGAAGATTTATTAATAGTTTTACATTCATAAATTTTTATCTACATATAGCTCCTCTTTTAACCGTCCTATGACCGAAAACCGACAAAAAAAATCTGCATAATAGGGTCCCAAATTTTTTTCCCTATAGCTATCACATTCAAGGGAATATTTTATTCAACACTTTTTCTTATGAAAACATGTACCCGGTATTGAAATTTTGTTATATTTTACTTTCAGCCATACCAATAAAGTCTAATCAACTTTTTGGCAGCAAAGGTCGAAGCCACAATGCCCTAATCTTATTAACATATCAACTTCCAAAAATGCTTCTAGACACTTAGTTTGACTAAGTTTACTAAATCTTAGACGGAACAATTATACCATGAACAGTGACCGGATTTTGATATTTATCCCAATGATGCTTCTGAATACAATTGTTAGCCATCTGTGTGATATGGTAAAAAAAATATGCACCAGACATAAATGAAACAATGTTTTAACTTTAAAGTGGTTAAAGGTACGTTATAGTCAAGTTTAGTACATTGTATAATATGTTTCTGCATACAAATTGGATTTAATTTTTTTTTTCAACCTTAGCGTTAAGGTCGAAAAGTTATGCGCTGAACACACATCAAGCAATGATTTACTATCATAGGGGTAAAAGGTCAAGTTCAAGGTCAGACTTGTCTGACTTTGAAACATGACAGACCCAATCCCATGATGTACCAGCAAAACATGGTCAAACTTATAAAGTTCTACAGTACAAAAGTTATGCACCGGACAGAATTCAGACACAAGTTTTAACTATCATAGAGCTCAAGGTCATAGTGACCATACTTTGGTGTATGACACAACCCGTTCCATGATGCAACTTCATACCAAGTTTGAATAAACTAAGTTTTACGTTTTTAGACGGGGCGAATTTGACAAGGATTAACTTTAATAGCAATCCAAAGTCAAGGCCAGAGTGTCCTGACATGGGATTATGACACCCCTAGCCTATGTTGCATTTGCATACAATGTTGGATCAACCCAGTAAGTTCAATAGTACAAAAGTTATATGCACCGGACACTAAGCGAGACTGACCAACGCACAGAGACATACGTAACGGACTATGGCAAGCCGTTCTCGTCAAAACTATGTTTAAACCATTTTTCGAAAAATTTACACACTGAGAATTACAACAAAGCACACTGGGATTTTAAAACTTCAAAACGCACACTGAGAATTGAAAATTACACACTGAGAATTGAAAATTACACACTGAGATTTCATAAAGACGCACTGAGATTACAAAAATGAAAAACGCACACTGAGAATTGAAAATTACACACTGAGAATTGAAAATTACACACTGAGATTTCAAAAAGACACACTGAGAATAAATAAACTGAAAACACACACTGAGAATTTGAAATTACACACTGAGATTTATGCGCACTTTTTATGCGCACATATCTAATTAGCATACTTAATCTGAATCTATTACAAGCTTAAAACAACAAGGGGACAGAACTCGTTAGTCCTTCGATTTGGTCCCAAATTATTAATAAAAAAACTTTAGAAATACAAGAACAAGAAAAATACCCACTTACTCTTATTACAAAATATAACCAAATGGTGAAAAACTTTATTAAAATCATAAGAAAACATTGGAACAATCTGCAAAAGAATGCAGTGAAATTTTTACCCAAGTGTCTATTATAGCATATAAACGTAACAAAAATATAGAAGATTAACTAGCGAAACCAGGGAAACAGTTGGAACACTTTTGAAAAGGGACCCACGGTTTTAAGTAAAAAAAAAATCATCCCGATACACTGGTAGTAATGATCTGAATTATAGGCAACAAACTTATGAATATGAGCGATGTTAAGTCTTGAAATTTATTACGAATGTTGGTTGAAGGAATCGCATTTCATTATAATGACAAGAGTTCTTGAGATCAAGATATTAATCTGTTGAATTATTCATCTCATGAATATTCATTACTCATTAGTAATTTGCATATTAATCTCATTGTGTATTTTTGAAATCTCAGTGTGTAATAAACAATTCTCAGTGTGTGTTTTTCAATTTATTTCATCTCAGTGTGTCTTTTTAAAATCTCAGTGTGTAATTTTGAATTCTCAGTGTGTGTTTTTCATTTTTTTAAATCTCAGTGTGTAATTTCGATTTCTCAGTGTGTTATTTTAGGTTTTTTAAATCTCAGTGTGTATTTTTTTCGAAAAAAGGGTTTAAACATAGTTTTGACGAGAACGGCTTGCCATAACGGACAAAGTGATTCCTAAATACCACAAACTTTGTTTCTGGGGTCAAAAAACAACAAGTAATGTTAACATTAATTTTATAATTAATGGTATTTGTCCATTTGACTTCTATATGTTTGCAGAAAAAAATTCTTAAAAATTCATTTTTATAAATTAATAATTTTTTCCTCGATGCATGTTAAAATGTTGTTTTTGTTTTGGTTGGAAGGCCGTTACACTACTTATACTTACTCCATCAGATAATCAACACTTCAAAAACTCATGATAAAATTAACACAAAGACCTAACGGGAAACTTTTTTAATTATTGACCAAAAATTATGAAATTAATAGTCAGAGTTCGTATACATCATATATTAACATACATCGAGGAAAAAATTATTAATTTATAAAAATGAATTTTTATGAATTTTTTTCTGCAAATATATAGAAGTCAAATGTTATATTAATATGCAAATTTTATGCTTTCCTGCTTTCTTGCTTTGATGTATGTGTTTTGTCACATATTAAAATAAATCAAGTTTTAGATAAAGAAACCAATTTAATTAATTTTTTTACATATTATGATGATTTATCAAATTTATACATTTTTGCCTGGTGTGTGACAAAATTTGCATGGTTCTCTCATTGACATGTATCCATAATTTTAAACACATTCAATAACAAAATCCTGTTTTGAATTTGGAGACTAACGTTTCAGTTAAAATGTTTTATAAAAGTATCTTATTACCACGGTTAAGATATAATTGAATTGTACATATACTGTTTTCATATTTAAATTCAGAATTATTTTCAATTTCCTGATAACTGGGTCCTTTCGAGCATTACCACATGTGACCTGCTTTCCCAATTATGTGCCGCCTTTAATTTCCTCGTTTATGTTTGTAAACATCCCTTGACTGTTGTGACATTTTTACCTAATATATCTGTTTGTTATGATCACACATCGTTATCAATATAATGGTATTTTATGCGACTGTCATACAATTGAAAGGGTTAGCTAGCTATAAAACCAGGTTTAACCCACCATTTTCTTCATAAGAAAATGGCTGTACCAAGTCGGGAATATGACAGTTGTTATCCATTTGTTTGATTGTTTGGACATTTGATTTTTCCATTTGATTAGGGAATTTTCGTTTTTTATTTTCCTTGGAGTATTTTTGTGATTTTTACCTTTTGGTAGCTAGAAAGTTATTTTCTGGTATTGACCTGACACTTCTATTTTATATACTTATTCTGAGTCCCCAAGAAGTGAAAATACAGAATTTTGTACGAATACACGAAAAAACTAAAGTCTCAAACAAATTAACCTGCCAATATATACATGTAGACACCCTTCGATCTTCGTACTTTGCTCTTAATCTTTGGCATTCGCCTTTAATGTAACCAACGAATGGTTATATGCCAGCTTCATACACGTGGAAATGTAGTCTGCCAAGTTACGGCCACTGATGAGATATCGGTACACATCAATAAACTTTGAGAGATGTAATTTTGAATGTCATCAGAATGTAGGCCGCGACATAACCAGTGAGCCGAAATCAAGAATTCCATAGAACTTCATTGTCGTTTTATTGATTGATAACTGCCGAACGAAGTTAACTAACGTCCAGCAACACATATCGCATTCTTATTCAAGATCCTTGATAAATGAAATTAGAAAATTTATTTGGAAGACACAAGCATAAAATTACGGAGGATTAAATCAATTTATTTTACATTGAGTATGTAAAGATTGAAGTTTAGTGTGAATAACCCGTTTTCATATATTCAAATTGATAACTGCTTAACGGAGTTAACGTCCAGCAACACATATCTCATCCATATTTAAGATAAAAAAATCTGAAATCTGATAATGAAATTAGAAATTAAATTGGAAGACCGGCACACGCATAGGATATTTCCTGTTGTAACGAAAGGACCCTTTTGGGCATTACCACATGTTGACCCCGTTTTAAGTGTTTTGCCGTGGTCTTGATATGATAATAGTTGTCTATGTGATACATTCGTTCTCTGTCACCAAGAAGTCACAAAACATATTTTGTACGAACAGCGAATCCCCTGAAAACTAAGATTGGGAAAATTGACCTGTCAGTATATTAATATATGTAGACAACCTTCTTTTTTGATACTTTTCTCTTTTTTATTCACTACTGTTTGCCTTTACCCAACGAATTGTTATGTGCACGCTCCATACACAAGTAAATGTAGTCTGACATTAGTGACACGAATGAGATAGTAATACTGGTACATGCCAAGAAGAAAATAAGAAGTTTGAAAGGATGAAAGCTTTATAACAAGCGAGCTCGAAACTAGAATTTCATAGAAATACATTTCGGTTTATTGATTGATAACTACTTAACTTCCAGCAATAAATCACGGTCGCATCCATATTCATGATCTCTGCATAACTTCGTCCAGCAACAAAGATCGCATCCATATTAATGAAACTATGAAATTAAATTGAAAAACAATCATAAAATTATTGGAAATCTTCAATAGAGCCGGTCAAAATCTTAAAGTTTGACAGGGGTATACAACATGCTTTAATTATCACTGGATTTCTCCTATCTCTCAAACTGAAACACACGTTGATTCTGATGCCATTCGAAAGGGGGAAATGCAGCAATTTTTGTTAATATGGTCTGATGCAATGCAATTATTATCCTCTTTTAAACATAAATTTGGCGTTTTTCAAGTGGCAGTCAAATTCTCGATCACGTGTAACCGGTTGATCCAAATTGCAAAACCTTGCACATTAATTATTGTTGATATGTACCATTGTCGTCTTGAACATGCATGAAATATTAGCCACTGTACATAAAGCAATCTACAACTTGAGACTAGTCAATTATAATTCGAACAATAAATAAATAATGAGACAAACTGTCATGAGAAAACAATCCACAAACTGAAATTCCAAAGGACAACTAACAACATGTTTAAATTTGAACGGAACAGAAACAGTTGACATCCACTCGTCCGCCGTACTTCACCATTTTGTCAATTTGCTTTTAAAAATGACGGCCACACAATTTAAAATTCCACCAAGTGAAATCGCCCATTCCCTATACACTACCATGACTATCCAGAACACACGCGGAGTAGACATTATGCAGCATAAAAATTTTAAACATTTTTTATTTGTATTGCTCAGATGTAAATATATCATATAAGATAAATAAAAAAGCAAATGTTTAAAGATATAAAAATAAAATATAAATATATAATGAGTAAATTTCTGAAAATTTTATAAAGAAGTTACCTTCGAAACTATATGAATTATTGAGTCATCTTTAATAACAAAATACAAAATCGTTTTAAAGGGGTATCGCTACGGTAAGATGCGTTCAAGTTTCTTGATCAATACTCATGATAATGCAGTTGTATTTTTCCATATGACCAGAATTTGGAGGGGGGAATGAAATTTTTCGGGCCTTTGAGCTTAACCCTTTATTTGTAGGGAATTTTGGATTTACCCTTCTAGAGACTCAAGAATTAATGAATAATCTTTTGGGATCAGGGAAATGTTTCTGATCCCTCCTTTCGCCCTTAATATAGTTTCAGTTTAAGTTTTAAATGAGTTTCAACTAACCGATATTTAAGCATGTACACGTGACAGTAGAACTAATTCAAACTAGGTATCAAATCAGAATGATGTATCATGGATTATATATGAGGTGACAATATTTGTGTAACTTTATCTTTAAGTTTTGCTACAATAATTTGTATTTCGATGTGATATGCGAGTCTGGGTTCTATAATCTTTAATTTGTGCACATTACTCTATGTATTTAAGGCATCCCGGTATTTTCTATTTCTATTTCCCTAAATACCTGAGTGCGAAAAAGTTTTTCCGCCTTTAAAAAAAACCCAGCTACGTGTAATGTAAAATGCATTTGTGAATTTTAAACTCAAACATGGCTTGATGGTGTGGAAAAGTGTTTTTCGGCATTTATATATAATTTCATATAATACGAAAAACATAAATCATCACTCCATTCATGTTAAGCATTAGGTACTTGCATATTCATTTATGAAACGAAATTGCATATATAAAATGCCCGAATGCTATAATATTCAAATATTAATGATTGGTCTTTTCCATGGTAATGTTTTAACTACTGTTATTTGTTTTAAATTCTAGATGATCAATAGTACACAAGTTGTGGTTGAGTTGTTGCCGGCTGGTTGTACACGTACTGTGGGTTTGCAATTGAATCTTGTTTTCTGCTCACCAACACGCGTCTGTCGTTTCCGTTGTATCTCTGCCAATCAAAGCACATGACAACCAGAAGAATGATGACGATGATGAAACACAGTGTAGCACCAATCCCGTTGAGGATAAGGCTGTAAGGTATACCCATATCACCCATGACGAAGTACTCAAGCTGAATCCAACGACCTGTGGCTATCCACACCAAAATTCCTGAAATTATACGGAAAGACATTTTGTAGTTTATATATTTTGAAATTATTGATTTGAAATAGAAGGCATCCACTAAAAAACAAAGCGTGTCTTGATGTTCTTCATCTTTTGACTTTTTGTTTCAATTGGTTGTTGTCTCGTTTTTATGCAATAATAATTTTCAAATTTAGCCTCTACTCTGAAGGTTCTGAACTGTATACATGGTATATTGAACGGGATGTTAGCGGAACATTTAAGCGGTCTTTAAAATAAAGGAATATCAAATATGCGAAAAAAGTTTTGCCGTCAAACAGGCCACCTACGGACACCTCATAAATGTGTTGCAATTTGTAAGTGTAGACGGCGTTGCATTCTACCTACATGAGAAATTATTCCAATCGGACGTGGTTGGACATGCATAAATCACCAACATGTCAACTATTGAGGTAATGGATCCGTTTAAAAGTTTTGAATTTTCTTGGTTTTTCATTAACACAAGTCTATTGGAATTTAGTTTGACAATTGAGTCTTGAAATAAAACGTGGAAAGGAAAGGAGTAAGTCCGGTAAGGTCCCTTTTTGGCCCAAAAATATAACAGTTTTACAAAATTGTTAAAATGTAAACTTTTAGTTATTTATTGGACTGTTGAATGCTTCTGCTACATAAATATGGGCTGTTTTTGACAATACAATGCACATATATCGGGTTGTAGCACCATTTAGTCATGCTAAATTACTGAAATCTTCATAATTCTATCATTTTAGTTAAATTTTAGACGGTTTCCGTGTAAAACGAAAGTGGCCGCATTCGTGTTCATCCTTAATATTGCAATGTAAGTTGTATTTTATGATAATACATAACATATATAAAGGTTGTGGATGAACACGGATGCGGCCACTTTCATTTTTGACAAAAACAATCTAAAAAGTGACGTTTTTTGGCATATTTGAGAGATTTTTCATATTTGAGCTTCAATCGGATCGTTTTAAATGACTTAATCAGTTAAAATCTTCCACATAAACTAATTGAATCAAGTGAAATAGACACTTAAGTGTTTAAAAAGTGGTCAAAATCTTTCTTCAGATGAAACTGAAATTTGAGACCAAAATGAGTCCTTACCGGACCTACTCCTTTGAGCTAGTGAATAATTGTTATGAGTTCTTGGGAAGACGAAATAACTGACAAACATTTAATTATGTGAACATTTAAAAAAAATCTGTAACACTCAGGAAGTCATTGAATTTGCCTTATCAGACAATTGTAGATCCCAAAAACCTAACAGAGAGGGCAAAGGCGCCAGGATTATACTTTTGTACGCCACAATCTCATTAGACTCATTATAGTGACACTCGAATCCAAAAATTAAGAAGGAACATAAAGTTCTCTAGTTGAAGAGCATCGAAAACCCAAATTCCGAAAGGACTTGACAAAATGGCAACGATTACCTAGTGAAAAAAAACCTTAGATAATGATAATAATAGTAACATATATTAAGCACTAAGCTCGATTCAATTTCTTACCTGGGATTAACAAAAGTATGACGGGCAGCGTCATATAAGCTGGATTGCTTGTTCGTGAGTAGAAAAAGACTGCGCAAACTGCGAACATCATGATAACAATGGCAACTAACATTTCTGCTAAATATTCCTCATATACCTTGTCGGTGCCGAACACTGAAAAAAAATACAATGATTCATAAAACTAGCAATCATTTATCCATATATAAGGTGCAAAATGCTTAGTTCTGTTGGTCAGATTAAATGTTGCGTTGTTTTGATTGTTTGTCACATTGCGTTACTTCATATGTAGTTCTACGGAATTAGACCGTGCAATTATAGACTGTAAAAGTTTGAATATAATGGATTAGTATTGTCCACCATTTTATTGGTTTGCAACATGCGTCTTTTTCAGTTTTGACTCTACCTCGATTTTGGGCAGATATGACCACCATTTCGAAACTTAACATAGTTGTTTCTTATGATAGTCAAACGATCTGTATACTTTTTAGTGAAAATAGGATTTAAACTTTTTAAGTTAGGGGACTTTATAACTAAAACATGAGGATTCAAAATTTTATTTTAGAGTTATTGAGTTGTTTTTTTTTTTTAAAAGGAGGGGGTTCACATGTCGCGCCATATCTCAGAAACTATTTATGATTATTGCATAAAACTTCACACACAAGACGAAGGGCGTTTCATGCGCTCATAGTGCAGCTGTTTATAATCGAATTTTAGGTCCGTTTGTCAATGTTCATTATGTCACGTTGCTACACGCTTTTTGGGTTTATCTAGTCACTTTGTCACACTCGTTTTAGGTTTATTGAGTTCTGGGTCAATATTGGCAACTTTTTTGTCACTTTCTCACTCTCGGTTTGGATTTATCGAATTCTGGATCAGTATTATCAATAATTTTGTCACTTTGCCACACTCGTTTTGGGGTTTATCGAAACACTTTACCACACTCGTTTTGGGGTTTATCGAGTCACTTTGTCACACTCGGTTTGGGTTGATCGAATTCTGGTTCAGTATTGACAGTCATTTTGCGCTTTTTCAGTCTCGTCTTTATGGATTAAGAGTTCTAGGTCAGTACTGACAGTCATTTTTACGCTTAGTAAAACTCTTCTTTTGGATTTATCGATTTATCGAATTTTTAATTTCGTTTTGTCGATCATTTTGACAGTTAGCCATACTCGTCATTTTTGTTAATCGAATTCTTAGTGTTGTCCTCCTTTAAATAAAGTAATATACTTGTATGTTCGCACATTGAGAGTAATTTTGTAAACATTGTCAAACCAGAGAAAAATAGTAACAGTTGTTTATCTGCAAGAACACTATCTGTTTGTTAGTATAGATTTGGACGAGCATTCCGACATTACTGCGGGTACTCTCAGATCGGTACTTTGTGTTTTTACGTCGGGCAGTTGTATTTTGTGTTTTGTACCAATCTCTATAGTTACACCATTTTCCAATTATTTTCTTTCTTATTTTGTGTTATACTGTCGGTTAGGATATTGTCAGTATATGTATGTGCCTTTTCCAAGTCAGGAACGAAGGTGCATAGGGAATGGACCCTCCTTTTTCTCATCCCCCCTTTTAACATAGGTTAATAATTTTTACGTTATAAACGCGTTTAGTTTTTTTCATATATCACAATAATAAAAGAGGGACGAAAGATACCAAAGGGACAGTCAAACTCATAAATCTAAAACAAACTGACAACGCCATGGCTAAAAATAAAAAAGACAAACAGAAAAACAATAGTACACACGACACAACATAGAAAACTAAAGAATAAACAACACGAACCCCACCAAAAACTAGGGGTGATCTCAGGTGCTCCGGAAGGGTAAGCAGATCCTGCTCCACATGTGGCACCCGTCGTGTTGCTTAAGTGATTACAAATCCGGTAAATAGTCTAATTCGGTAGGTCATATTCATGAAAGGGAAGGGGATTGTAGTTACGACGTAAGGAACATATCCGATATCATTTGTGAAACGGTTATTCCATAACGGTCAACCAACTCGTGATGGCGTCCGTAAAATTTACGAAGGGATGATTTCAACTTCACCATTTGGAACTCTTGGTTTAATAGCTTCCTTGTGAGCAGCAAACCTCTATCAAGAAAATCATGATAGGAAATGCCAGCACGGGAATATCGTATCAATTGGGAGATATATACCCCGTATGCAGGTGCTGCTGGAATGTTGCTACTTAGAAATGGAAAGTTCACAATTGGAAAGCTGAAATCATCTCTTTTGTCGTAAAGTTTTGTTTTCAACCGACCCTCATTGTCAATTTCTAGATGTAAGTCAAGATATGAAGCCGACTTAACTGTATCTGTAGTATCCTTTATCTCTAGTTCGATTGGATAGATGCGTTCCACATAGTCACCAAATTTTGAATTGTTTAGTGAAAGAACATCATCTATATAGCGGAAAGTAGAGTTAAAGGATATTGCTAACTTCTTATCTTTCTTCCTAAGAAGTTCCTGCATGAAGTCAGCCTCATAATAATAAAGAAACAAGTCGGCGAGTAGAGGGGCACAGTTTGTTCCCATTGGAATGCCGACAGTCTGTTGAAAAACACGTCCTCCGAATGTAACAAATATGTTGTCAATCAAGAAATCAAGCATCTTGATAATATCAGTTTCAGAGAATTTTTTGTTTGAATCAGAGTGATTCTTTACAAAGTAGGATTTATCCCTCCCTAAGACAAGATACTTGTATCTACGTTGGCCATTCTTTTTTATGAAGCAAAGTAATATCAACTCTTTCAATTTGTCTTTTAGTTTGGAATGTGGAATACTTGTGTACAGGGTAGAAAAGTCAAATGTTTTAATACTGTTACAAGATGAAAGAGAGTTAGATTGTATGTACTCTAAAAGATCTTTTGAATTTTTAAGTATCCACATCTGATTCACGCCACCTCTAGAATAGGCAGTTTCACAATAACTTTGAAGCCCGTCTTTGATTGCTGATAAAATAGATGTTAATAATTTAGAAAGAGGTTTCGTGGAGCACTTGGAAGACCCAGCAATATACCGTTGTTTGTAAGGACACTTATGTAGTTTAGGTATCCAATACAGTGATGGAAGATCCAGTTCTTCATCTTTGGTTGAAATTCCAAAGGAACATAGAACAGACCTATGATTATCCAGGATTTCCTCTTTGGTAAGTGTCGTGAGGGTATATGTTGAGTTACCAAGTGAATTGTCAATACCTAATTCGTTTATCAAGCAGTTGATGTAGTGACTTTTACACACAAAAACGATGTTATTTGGGGCTTTATCTGCAGGGACAACAACATATTTGTCATGGAGGTCGGATAGGTGTTTTGCAACATTTGGGTCTTTAAAGATTGACGTAGCATGGGCATTGATGGACCCATTCAGTTTCTTAATTCTGATTTGTATCAACGACCTCACTGCCTTAATCCATTCGGAAAGAGTGTCTACGTCTTCCTTCTCGCGCTTAGCCCATTGCCTGGCATAATCCTCGACTGAATCCATCAAAACTTTAAAGTTGTATTTCCAATTGATGGATTTAGGCTCACGATATTTGGGACCTTTCGATAACACATTTCGTAGAGAAGTGTTATTAACAATGTTAAGGTCAACGGTAATAACGTGGCCAGCAGGATTATATGTGAATTTGGAACTAGCACAAGTGCAATCAGGAGGTTTAGACTTGAAGTCGTCAATATAGATAATAAACTAGTAGTATTACAGAATGTATATATACTCTTTTATTACGAAATAAGTACTTACCGGTGGTCAATTGACCTGTTGTCGTAAAGCCTGAAATAAAATACGAAAAATTAAAACTTTAAAAAAATCGAACTTTTCGTATCAAATATTGAATGTTAACGACTCGCATTTACTTATCTCAATTAACACTGAAGTTTCCTACAACTTATACGTAAACGAAAATATTTTGGAATAGCACAAAACTAAAATTATAATAATAAAAAAACATGTAACATAAGAAAATCACGCAAAAAAAAGAAATATAAGCAAGAAAATTATAGTAGAAGAATGAAGAGCTAAAATGTAAATAGTAGAGAATAAAATGGAAACATAAGTTGAAAGGAAAGAGGCCTATAGAGATAATAGAATACAACTTATACGTAAACGAAAATATTTTGGAATAGCACAAAACTAAAATTATAATAATAAAAAAACATGTAACATAAGAAAATCACGCAAAAAAAAGAAATATAAGCAAGAAAATTATAGTAGAAGAATGAAGAGCTAAAATGTAAATAGTAGAGAATAAAATGGAAACATAAGTTGAAAGGAAAGAGGCCTATAGAGATAATAGAATACAGTTATAACCCCCCCCCCCCCAACCCCAACCAACCCCCAAATCCCGACCCTCAATACTTATTACACTTGATTTGTATCCTTTACAGAGAAAGATAAAGACAGAAGCTAAAGTGTGTCTCAGAAAAACAATGACATTTTGAACAGAATTAAAAATAAACCACACTTTTAATTTTGTATCGCTGTAGACTATATATTCGTTGAAAACTGAATATATTTATTGATGTATGAAGTCCAGACAATATTTATAAAAGACAGTCCCTTTGATAGTTACATTTTATATTCTGCATATTGATTGAATTCCTTAGATCTCATAGAAAGAAGGTGGCGACCTCTAGTGTCGATATAAGCATAAACGTTTGATATTGATCGATAAATGTCTGAGTCGATTCAAATCAATCAAATCAAAAGTTACACTTGTAGTTGTAGGCAAAATCATTTAACTTTTATTACTAAAGGTACATTTTGTAAATACCTGTTCAAACGAACATAGATTGGATATAGATAAAATAACATATTTTGATGAATGAGCCATTCTATCTACAGGCGATATTTAGATATTATCTCGATACGGGATATTGAACACAATTATGAAAATATTTAAATTTGAAATCATATAGTCAGAGACACCTGTAAAAGTGAAGGAAGATGATTCACTTGAAAGATACATTATATTTGTATTTGAAACCGGTTTTGGTTTTTTTTTCAAGGGTGTGCACTGATGTAAAAATAACTGGTATTTGTATTTGATCAATGTAAATATCTTCTCTTTCATATGCATATAGTGCTTTAAATGGTCGATTTTAAGGATACCATGAAAAGACAGTCGATAACTTTATGATAATAAAAGGTGAATCTTAAAAATCTTTTCACCCACATATACAACCATTAAGTTTAACTTCCCTAGCTGTTTTAATACTTAGTAATATTTATAAGGCGAAATAAACATATATGTATGGTCCCAGTTACCATACCTACCCATCTTTTTAGTTTTAATAATAGCATACCCTAAAGATTTTTTAGTCATTTTTTATTAAGCACTGTTAAAATCAGAATGTTGCTCCCATAGGCTCAATGTAAAAAATAAAACAACAACAGAAAAGGAAAAATAATCCCTTACTACTAACCCTAACTTTTTTTTATAGATGTAACTGGAACCATACATACTATTTTATTTGACCTAAGAGAGAAAGACAGAGCAAACTAACGCCCTTTCCGATACAGAAAAAAACACATAACATAGCCTTGAACATGTCTATTCTCTATCAATGAAACCATTTCATGGTACATTAAATTAAACCAAAATGGCCTCTTAAGTATTCATTTGTAGACGTACAACAAATTCCCCATTAAATTCCCATATTAAATGAAAATAATGGTCTGGTTATATGAAAATGAGCCGATAATCTTAAAATACTCGACCAAGAACCCTGGTCATGCAGAACCCTTTAACAACCATGGAGCAGCCATCTAACTAAAACAAAAAAGAAAAGAGGGGGATGTGGTGGGGGTGGGGGTGGGGGGGGGGGGGGGCGTTTGAGTCAGAATTTTCTTCTTCCAAACTATCAGTCAAATTATTTATTTCAAAATTTGCTATAAAGTATGGGGAAAATTAAGATTCCGAATATTTTTTTTGTCCTCTGCTTGAACAGATTTTTTATCATCAAATTTGGGATCAGAACGTGTTTTTTTTTTTAGGAAAAATACCTCCCCTCCCCGTTGAAGTTAAAAGGTTATTCTCTAAACAGTTTCCTTCATCTTTCAATATAATAATTTAAAAGTATTATAATGGAGATAAACGAGGGTTCTGTCAATTATAAGAGGTGGAGGGGTATAGTTGGGGCAATGGTAGGTCTTCACAATTTTTAGCAAACGGTATTGGAATCAATAGCTAAACCAATCCACATTTTCATTGCTGTAATCCTGTGAGTGAGATAAATGAAAATGGAGATTGAAAGTATATCAATTGTTGAAAACCGTCTTTTGAGCTTTAGATATCTTATGTGTTTATGGTATCGTCACGCTGCTGTCTCCTTTCTTTTAATCATATCAACCACAGTGGATCCTTTTCGGAGTATACAAAAACTGTGTTGAGGTTTTCTAGTTAACAAATCGTGTGGTAAATCATGGTTATTTTCGTGCAACGTGTTGGCAATTTGTATTTTAAATTTTTAAGTGTGTGCCTGCTTGAAGACCATTAATAACCGTGTTTCATACAATTTGGTAGAAAGCTATTTTTGCCAATTTATTTATTTTTCGTCCATAATGAATAGTGCATAATTACAGCCCCCCCCCTTTTACGATCATCAATATATACGTACCTCCTTTGGTATTTACGACCGCTGGGAAATCACCATAGAAATGTGAAGAACAATATCTCCTCATGTTAGTGCATTCGTTAAAGTAAAATAAACCCATGTGTAATTCCAGATCAACGTTGTTAAAATTACTATAGACAAGCCATCCAGGCGCCAGCAGTGAAATAATGAACAAATTCAACGAAATTAGGGCACAGCAGCCCATGCTTATAACAACATAACTCGACTTCATCTTGGGTATGATCGATTAGACTCTGGACTCGAAATTGTCAATGTTCTGGTCTCGCCTGAAAATAAGTTATATTGTGATAATTACATTCTTACAAGTACAAAAATGTAAATAGTATTAAATATGATTTGCTGGAAGGAAAATGGGGATAAGAAATACATAAATTCGAAATTATACATAAACAAACTTTGCCATATTAAAAGGTTATGATAATTATTGAAGTAGTGAATTCTTGAATTTCTATTGAACACCTGTCTGTATTTGGATTATCACCGGCTGGGATACACATAATGGTCAGTGTAAAACGAAATGCCAGGGTCTGGACATACAACTTACAAGAAAAACAGATTAGAATTTCTATAATATTTTGGATAAATATGTGTACAAACTATCAAATAACCTTAATTCATAATGATCTTTAAACAATTTAAGAAGTACACTTATAACCTAAATTGTCCTTGAAAGAAACGAAAATACAAGTAGCTTCGTTTTTAAAATTATGACAAAAAGGTATTCTATTCTCTTTTTAATCTTCAATGATGATAAGATAGCATGTGTAAGATACAAGTTAGACCAAATGTCAAATATCATAATTCAAATCGAGGTTCGGTTAGGAACAAATTTTTATTCAGAGGTGAAAGACATCATGCATTTTTCCAATTGTGAATTTTCCATTTTGTTTGGAGCAAGAACTGTTCAACTGTTCACATTTCCAGAGCATATGATTTCATCTTTAGTTTATATTCCCCAATCTTTGTAGTTCATTGTTGGTCGTTGTCTAAATTTGTCTTTTTTTTTTTCCTTTCCGGTAATGTTGTTTTTGTCTTTTTTTCGACTAAAAATTTTTACGTCTTTTATTTTAGAAATTATTTTGTAACTATTCGGTTTCATTTTTAGAGTGTATATTTATCTAAAACCATAATCAAATAGTTAATTTAAAAACTTTAAACTGCAAACAGAAGATCTCTTCTAATATATATATAAATGAGGAAGAAGAAAAACGAATTATTTGATAGATCTGGTTTTAAAACACTCTAAATCACGTTAGGCAAACAGAGTACACATAATACATACAATATTAAACAAACAGGCATATTAAAGTTAGTTTTCCATTTAAAAAATATATTCAAAACCCGATCACGAATTAAACTTCACGCTAATTCATTCATTCACTCACCTTGAAATTCTTTGTATTAAAGATTTTTCAACAAGAATTTATTTTATAAATATTTAGTGGTCTAACTCCATTAAAAGACAACGCCCTAAAATATAATTGTTACTTAAGCAAAATAAGAACACCCCTACAACCAAACTCACTCCTACACTTATATGAAACATAAAATTAAAAATAAATAAAAATGTTATATAATTGACATGAAAGAATCTTTAAGAATATAATTGGTTTATGTTAAAAAAAAATATACATGAACGTTCGGTTTTGCGTCATCGATCGCCCTACATGCACCACTGCACAATTCCATTAAAACACGCCCTGTGGAAGAGTTGGGTACATTCATAAAATATAAAGATGCTATCTGATTGTAACACTTCCGAATATGTCATGTCAGAGGTTTATTTAAGTTTTTTCTGGGGGTGTAATTGATTTAAAAAGGGTTTGGTGCATTTTATGAAATAATTTGAACATACTATTTAAGATTACAAAGAATGGTCTGGTGTAGTTATTATTGATCCATACCTCCTATAAGGACTTCATGAACCAAAAGCAAAAGAAAAAGCTTGTATTGTAGTTTTTCATCAAAATGTTCGATTAAAGTTTTCAATTTGAAATCTTCAATCTTACTGCTACTAAGTACACTACAGCCTTAACGGTTTGAGAAATTATAATTTATAAGAGCCTAATGATACAGATGCTGATCATAATCAATGTACACGTATGTTGTTTGTTGTGTTTTGTGTACTCTTGTTTGACTGTTTGTCTTTTTCTTTTTTTAAGCCATGGCGTTGTCAGTTTATTTTCGACTTATGAGTTTGAATGTCCCTTTGTTATCTTTCACCTATCTTGTTTAATGTCACTTCAATCCTATTTATGTTGAAATATAACCATGCAAAAAACGTACATTTTTCAAAATCGACTTTACGAAATCAAAAATGACATCAAAATGACAAGAAAGAAATAGATGTATGAAGAGCAAAACCGTTGCTGTTTTGGTTCTGACATGTAAACAAATATGACTGCATCTGATTTCATCAAATCAATACTAGATTTTTCAAAATACAATTATTATTACACCTAGCGTTTCCTTTCGCTCGCAATATAATATCCAAAGTGATTTAATTTCAAAACTCTCTTTACAAAAACATATAGTCATTAAATATACCTTGATCTGTTTAATAAACTTGATATCCAATTTCAAAGAAGAAAATATGAAATTTGTCCTACCTTTAGAGTTTCCGCTGAAATGAATGTCGGGTGAGAATTATAGTGCTCACTCAACCACAGAAATATCCCGATCTCCGTTTCCGACTTTACATTCAGGAAAACACACACAGACTGATAATCTTATTTATACATTAACTATATAGCTATTGGACCGTGGTAGTGTCTTTCTGATTCATTCTGGTGTACTGGTTTTTGGTTTTTAATTTGAAATTCGATAATCTTTAAAATTTGTTAGGTAAGAAAAATCTATTTCGGATAGACGCTGAGGTTCGACAGTTAATAAAGCGATCATGTGAATAAACTCCCAGTTGTGTGAATGAAGTCTTTGACGAAAACCGGTTTTTAAATAAAATTACCAAATTGAATAAATTTTCTCATAAAAAATTCAATACTCTTACCTAGAGTCTAAACGTGATGTCGACAATACAATTACGTTCAAGCTTTAAAAAAAGGAATAAAAATCAATCCTACACAGTATAAGATACAATTGTAGTTGATTAAATATGTGCGAATTAGCATGGTGCCAATGTTGTTTGCTGAGCATATCAATTGTATTGAACATTTATTATGTAGATGTGCATGAATAAAAGAAGATAGCCTGGGGTGGTATATTCAATTAATCAGATAACTATACCCAATAACATACAAAAATAAACTACAAACGTCGGGTACAGCTTCTTATTAATGTTATAATTTGACCTTATGGAATTCGGAGATAATGAAATGACCAGTTTTCTAGATTCCTTTACTTTATTTACTACTTACTATTTAATGCTGGTTTTTGCGTAAAAAGTATGGCCTCCTAATTTGTATTTAAAGTCGACATATATACTCACAATAACAAAGCAAACATCAGCTCTGGTGAAAATTTATTGGTGAAAACAGTCAATATCGAAAATTTAATGCAAAATTTACTTCTTTGTAAAATTGCACATGGAAGAACATAAACTATTGACCAAACTTGGTTAATTTGTTTCCAAAAGGCAATACGTAGTTTGAAGTCAATAGCATAGTTATTTTAACGCTGAATAATCCTTTTATGTGATCGTAGTTAGACATACGAAAAACAACTAAAAAAGTACGTATCATCATAGAACAGATAATAATGTCATATGAAAGGTATTACAAATAAACTCATTAAGCCCCAGTCCCACTAGACCGCGATCGCACCACGCTCACTGGGATCTAAAATAAATTCAGATCGTGGTGAGGTCGCGGTATGAGCGGCATGAAAATGTAAAATTTCGTTGCTTTCACGATGCTACTACGTCCTCATTACGCTTCTACAACGATTCCGCTACGATTATACCACGTTCTCACCGCGCTTATTCTGCGACCTCACTACGCTGCTACGCTTATCAAGATCTTTCTACGCTCATCACGTTCTCACTTCGACCATAACACGAGTTATCCGATCGCAACACGATCTTACCACGCTTCTACTGCGATTATAGCACGTTATTAACCACGATTATACTACGTTCATACCGCAATCTCTTCTTCGTTTTCAGCAATAACATCATCATCGTGTTCCATATTGATACAGTTCCAGTCTTTCTATTTCTGATCCAATCTAATTAATTAGTTTGTTTCTGATCAATACGTAGATTTCTCGGAAACAATAGAGTCATGTAACCAAAATCTACTAGAACACATGGGCGTTATGGTAGGGGTTGACAGAGAGGCAGACGGAGCTCTGATAGTAACGAATCCTGATCAAGCAGAGATGACCGACCAATCCAACCTAAATTACAAGTCAACCTATTGCTTGTCCATCAAGCTCAAATGACGATGTTTTAGTGAACGATAGCAGAGATGACACAGATGTGTCAATAGATATAGGAAGATGTGGTATGATTGCCAATGAGACAACTCTCCATCCAAGTAAAAATTTATAAAAGTAAACCATTATACGGCAAGGTACGGCCTTCAACACGGAGCCATGGCTCATACCGAACAGCGAGCTATAAAAGGCCCAAAAATTACTAGTGTAAAACCATTCAAACGGGGAAATTAACGGTCTAATCTATATAAAAACGAGATGCATGGTTGAGCAGTTAGAGAAAATGGACAAGAAGTCCTAATTACATACAGACAAACAAAACCTGGAAAGATTTAATATATTTTATGTAAATATGACAATGAGAATGAGGATCGGAATATGAACGTAGTCAGGTCGTAAGAAGAACGTGCTGAGAACGGCAAGAGCGTGCTAGAATTATACTATGGTCGTGAACAGCGTGGAATAGTCGTAGTGGAAGCGTAGTTTGGTCGCGGTGAGAACGTAGCGCATTCTCTCCGAATAGAATCACGCTTTCGCTACGCTCTCGCTACGATGGTACATCGACCTTTGCGATCTTACTACGATCTTAGTGCGCTTTCACTACGCTTCTATTATGACCTGATTTCGCCACGACCGCACCACGATTGTTTTGAACATGTTCAAAGTTGACCACGCTCATTGCGATCTTGAAGACCTCACCACGACCGTGATACGACCTTACTGCGATCTACACGATCGTACTTCGATCATCAAAATTTGAATTTTTTTCACAGATCGTAGTGCGATCGTGGCCTAGTGGGACTGCGGTATTATATAGATACCAATATTGCAATTTGGTATTTGCGCTAGACGCGCGTTTCTTCTACAAAAGACTCATCAGTGACGCTCGAATCTAAAAAAGTTAAAAAGGACTAATGAAGTACGAAATTGAAATGAATTGAGGACCATAAAATCATTAAGTTTTGCCAAAGGTAATCTATTCCTGAGGTAGGAAAACCTACGTATTTCAAAAATTCAAAGTTTGGCAAACTGAATATTAAATTATATAGTTAATACATGTCGTACAATGTGACAAAAGAAACAAAAATAGTAACGCAGACATAATTATTACTCAGTAGAAAAGAGGCGAAAGATACCGAAGGGACATTCAAACTCTTAAGTCGAAATTAAACGTACAAGGTTATTGCTAATTCTGATATGACGTCCTTATTACGCTTTGTAAACAAAGCCGTGTTCTAATGAGCACAAAATATGTTTGACACATGCGCACGAACTTACTGTTTGTATTTACTTTATTTCCATCGTTATCCTTAAAATATATACATTTAAGCAGCTAACATAAACTCTTATTATATATTTTTATGAAACAACATATATTTACCCTGCTCGTAGTTTTTAAACTTATCAAATATGAACTGCAATGCACAGACTCCTTGAGGAGGAAACAGGAACAGCCAAACATTTTTACGGTAATTTCGCACTCTTCGACTTATAAAAATACTGTATTTGTCCTATTAGAATCGAAATAATTCCTTCATGTCATGCTCTATGCTCATTTTAACATGGGTAGGCATTATATTTGACCACATTTTACACCTCGCTAACGCTCAGTGTAAAATATAGACAAATATAATGCCTACCCATGTTAAAATGAGCATAGAGCATGACATGAAGGAATTATTTCTTAAATAAAAAAAAAAACAAAATCAAACAGACAGACAATTATAGTTCACTAGACTCGACGTAGAAAACTAAAAACTTAGCAATACGAACACCAACATAACTGTGAGTGATCTCAGGTGCTCGGGAAGGGTAGGCAGATCCTACTTCAAATGCGACACTCGTCATGTAAGAAGTAAATACATGATTTTATAAAGTCAAAACGGTGACACGAAAGAATAAATGGTATGAAACCATTTGTAAGTGTTACCTATATCAAAAAGTAAAGGTATTTATTTTCTTTCGTATATATTTGGTTTGGTGTCACCTTCATAAGTGTACATGTTTGTCCATCGAACTTCTCATTAGCCGAACATGTTTGTCCATCGAACTTCTCATTAGCCGAACATGTTTGTCCATTGAACTTCTCATTAGCCGAACATGTTTGTCCATCGAACTTCTCATTAGCCGAACATGTTTGTCCATTGAACTTCTCATTAGCCGAACATGTTTGTCCATTGAACTTCTCATTAGCCGAACATGTTTGTCCATCGAACTTCTCATTAGCCGAACATGTTTGTCCATTGAACTTCTCATTAGCCGAACATGGCTTGGTTCTGCTTATATGTCATGTTTTTTAATATGTTTTAGTTATGTTTATACATTTAATGCGTGACATGAGTTAAAATATTTCATGTCACTATTTTAATTACATAACCGATTACATTTCTTATATAATGTTGAAAAAACTTTTATAAGAAGATGAACAAACAAATTATACTTTTACCTGAGGTTTAAAAGCACTTTATGAATATTTCGATTAATGCAACGTTCGTGCAACACAATGGGGAATTTTTATTATACAAAATAAACAAAATAATAACAGTTCTTCATATTACATCATATTTGAATGATTTGAAATTGAATTACGTTATGTTTGGTATGTGCTATTCAAGCACCATGAATATGATCTATTCAATTAAATTTTTTTTAAAGTTTTCATGCAACTATTTTCAAAATAAAAATTCCGAATTAAAATTTATTTAAAGGAAATAAAATTTATAAAGAAATAAAGAAATAAGATATAAACACAATGTGATAAGATGAATGAACGCTCGATCGAACTCTTTGTTATAAGTTTTGAACTTGCTGACAGTAACATATCTGCACCTGGTGTCTTGTTGTTGTTGGGACATACAAGTACCCGGCCACGTTCACTCTGAAGATGTGTTTTTTTTTATAGATGTAATTCTACGTGTATCTATCTGATGAGCTAGTATAGAAAAGAAGATGTGGTATGATTGCCAATGAGACAACTCTCTACAAGAGACCAAATGACACACATTCACAGCTATAGGTCACTTTAGGGCCTTTTATAGCTGACTAATGTGATATGGCTTTTGCTCATCGTTGATGGCCGTACGGTGACCCATAGTTGTCAATGTCCGTGTCATTTGGTATCTTGTGAAGAGTTGTCTCGTTGGCAATCATACCACGTCTTCTTTTTTTTTTTTTTTTTTTTTTTTTTTTTTTTATATCATATAGATTATTATGACCGCGTAGTACCACAGGCTTGCGGACCTTAACTAAATTTGGATATTCCTATAAGGTTGAAAAAAAAATCATAACTGTTCTTTGTATTTATACATCCCTGGCTTAAATTTTTTAGAGTTGATGGTTCCCGATGAAGGTGAATCTAGGAAAACGCATCAGATAGAGCCTGTAATTCAGTGGTTGTCGTTTGTTTATGTGTTATACATGTATATTTGTTTTTCGTTCATTTTTTTTTACATAAATAAGGCCGTTAGTTTTCTCGTTTGAATTGTTTTACGTTGTCTTATCGGGGGCCTTTTATAGCTCACTATGCGGTATGGGCTTTGCTCATTGTTGAAGGCCGTAAAGTGACCTATAGTTGTTAATGTCTGTGTCATTTTGGTCTTTTGTGGATAGCTGTCTCATTGGCAATCATACAACATCTTCCTTTTTATACGTAAAAGTATTCTTTTTATTTAATAGAAATAGCTAAAATATGCATAATTGCTTAACATCCAGCGGCAAATATTATATGTTCAGGTAGACACGATTTATGTCATTTGATATACACTGCATTGCACAAACAAGTATTTGATTTGGTTGTTGTGTTTTTGACACATTCCCCATTTTTAGTCTTAATTTTAGTTTTAAGTGTGCTACATTGTAATTCAAAACGTTGCTTTTATAAGGAATATATGTCAATCGAGCATAAACATGTTTTTAGCTCTTATGAAATGGCTAGGAAGAAAGCAAATATTGTCCACCACACGGATTTCAACTGTGTACAAAACTAATTCTGTAAAATCAGCTATAAAAAGCCCCGATATGACAAGGCTGGTCTGAAAAAGATGAACAAATAAAATGCGATTGATGAAACTTGTCAGAAGTACATTATATTATTACTTTTAATTTATCACTGATGAGTCTTTTATAGACGAAACGTACGTCTGCCGTACACAACTTACACAATTAATACGATATTCCCGGGCTTGTATTCCCTATATAGCTATCATGATTTCCTTGATAGAGGGTTGCTGCTCACAAGGAAGCTATTATCCCAAGAGATCCCAATGGTGAAGTTGAAATCAACCGTTCGTAAATTTTACAAACGCTATCACGAGTTGGTTGACCGTTATGGAATATCCGTTTCACAGATGATATCGAATATGTTCCTTATGTTGTAACTACCATCCCGTCCCCTTTTCACGAATTTGACCTACTGAATAAGACTATTTACCTGGTTTGTAATAACATGAGTAACATGACGGGTGCCATATGTGGAGCAGGAGATGTTTACCCTTCCAGAGCACCTGAGATCACCCCCATGCGGGGTTCGTGTTGCTGAGCCTTTGGTTTTCTATGTTGTGTTTTGTGTAACATTATTTTTCTATAATTTGTCTTTTTCTTTTCTAGCCATGGGTTGTCATTTTATTTGGATCTATGAGTTTGAATGTCCCTCTGGTATCTTTCGCCCCTATTTAACACATATGCTTCTTTAAGGATTTTACTGAACCACTGGTGTGTACTTTTCAATTTTAAAAAGAAAAAGCGTGTGAATACAAGCATTTAAAATTATGTTATTTTATGAACTAAACATATTATATCTATGCACTCTATACCCACTGAAGCGTGAGTGTTTTAACTTTTAAAAAACTTCATTAATCGAAGTCACTTAAAATATTTGTACGGTGACTGTAATGAATGGGTATAGCCTCGGATACTTTAATTTTTGTGAAATTAGATATGAACTGCTCCGACTTGTATCAATTTAGACATACCCGATATCACCTCATTACAATCATAACCATTGTATTAGAAACTTTATACCTACACAATTAATATAATTTGGCTTGATTATCCACTTTACTTATATTTTGTACCCAATGTTCATCAGACAGCTTCTAAAAGGTTGTTGTTCCTATTTCTCTATACCTTGTCAAAATGATGGTTTATTGAGAATAAAGATATATATTTAATTATTTCAGTTGAAAGATTATTCGAATGAACAGTGTATTGTGACTTTACTGGTAAACTATGTAAAATGCTAATATCATTGATACTTTTAATGCAAAATTATGTCGAGCTACACGATAATACTAAAAAAAAAATATTAATAAGGTTATGAATATATAAGAATAATTTAATGTTTCATTACAAAGAAGTTTGTGGAGACACTTTATCATAAGAAAGTTAGATGTCCAGTTTTCCAAGGAATAAGTATTTCAAACACACATTGTCCGTAACACGTTTTTTTTTTTTTGCGAATATTTAATTCTTAACAGGACATTGCATCTTTGTGTGATCTTTTTCGTATTTCATAAATTCTAATGCGAGCATAAAATGTTTTCAATCAAAATCCGCAAGTATAAAAGAAAACAGACAATACAATTGCACACAACACTAAATAGAAACTATAATAAGATAACTCGAATAAACCGCAACAAAGGAGCAATCATTTGAGTTCAAGGTGGATTATATTTTTTTTTGGGGTCTAAATGAGGAATTGTATTGCGCGCAAAGAGCGAACAGTGTCATCTTAGATGTTCGACGCTATCAATCAAATTTTTTTTTCTTCAAAATTTGACATATGGGAAAAAATTGATTCATAAATACATTTTTTATCATCTGCATTACGTCAATATTTTTATTCATGCATCCAATTGGAAATCACATCTTTTTTTTTTAAACGTAACCCCTTCCCCCCACCTCCATCTCCCACTTAAAGTTAAATTGTCGTTCCATAAGTCGGGATGAACTTCGTTTGCTCCCAACATTAGTTTTCCTGTGACAGTATTACGCGGGTGTCTTATTCTTTTCTTCTTTTTAACATATATATATATATATAGATATAGTTTCTGAAAACAAAATTGAACTTACCCTTTGCTTATATGTCATTAAAATAACATGAAGGGTGTCATTTCAGTCATATCTTTTTCTGATGTATGTGTTAGATGGTTGAAATTTCATACAGTCGGGTGAATAAAACTGACGTATACAAATAATTCATTGATTGATGGGCCTATACCAATACAGAAAATGTTAAGATTTAAGTGACAGTCTTTATTTGGATCTACATTATTCTTGCTGGTAAGCATATATATCGTCGTGATTACAAACGAACACCAACCATTAAACAGACCTTAAACGTGTTAAATTTGTGCAAAATACCATTAAGATTTGAATAAAGATAGTATATATGGTATACAATAAATGCAAATATTAAGGCTTCTTCAATGCGAGTATTCGACTTTACCCATTTAAGTATCGCAAACTATTGCTTTTATTTGTTTGTAGCTTAACATCCATATGTAATTTTAAGACTTACCGGCATTTAACTTTTCATTTGTATCTTTAGGATTATTATTGCTTACAATCTCGCATAAGAATGTTTTAGGAATAAAGATTTAGCTTTATATACACAAAAAAAAATGTAATATCATTGTCATTAAGACATATAAATGGTTTCCTTGTAAATAGAAGGTGATTTTTTTTCTGCGTTGTACATTTTTTGCCTGCAAAGATTGCGATCGTTAATTTTACACTGTGTTAAAAACACAAGTATTGCACATTCTAACAAAAATATGCAAATCACCTCTCAATTTACAATGTCCTCGATGGCAAGTTTAGAGTTTACCTCTAAGTGAAGCTATCAATTTGATTTTTTATCTAATTTTATATATTCTAAACCTTAGAAATAATTTTTGAATGAGGGCACTGAAGAATACTTAGCTCTCTCTATATTTTTTCCATGGACATAAAACAACCAACAATCAATCAATCAATATTTTTTTTTTAAATCGAAAGTGAGGTTATCATAATATATTTCTTTTTAATGGCATATGCTATACTAGGTTTTTCTTGCCACACCAAATATAAACAGTGACCACAATCACAATGGGTGTCATTTGTGGTACTGGTAATGCTGACCCATCCGAATCCTGTAAGCAAACCTTGTTTATGATAAGAGTTTCTGTTGCTCAATCTTTAATTTTGTGCATACTGTATTTTGTACCGCTGTTTTTCTTTTTGTAGTGTTTCCGGAAAATTAAAACACAGTATTTGCACAAGAAAATCCTTAAAAAATCGACATATATATTAAAAAATATCTTTAATATCAAGGAAGAAGATTAACCATGTACATCTACTAATATCGAATATTGCAGATTCCTCTATAAAAGAGAGACGAAAGATACCAGAGGGACAGTCAAACTCATAAATCGAAAATAAACTGACAACGCCATGGCTTAAAATGAAAAAAAAACCAAACAGACAAACAATAGTACACAAGACATAGCATAGAAAACTAAACTAAAGAATAAACAACACGTATAAGTTGCTGCATAAAAAAATCAATACTTTGTGTGAAAAAAATATAATAAAGAGAAGAATATTTCCTGTCAGTCATTTACAGAAAGGTAAAATTCATGAATTAACGAAGTATAAATAAAATTGAAGATGTAAAAATGGTTAACATGAATTTCAGTGTTTATCAATAGACGGTTGCCAATACAACAACATTTTACATAAAAGTAACAGAACAAAAGAAATATTTGTCATTCATAACAATATGAAATGTAAAACAGCCACACACGAGTAAATGTTTGACTACTGGAAGTGATTTTGGTACTTGTTCAATGAGACACGAAGAAAATTCTCCTTAAATTTTACTAAAATTCTATTTATCATACTAATCTATTATCCACAGAAGGACAACTGCGTCTGAATTTACGGGTATACACAGGAAAGAGTTACGATTAATAGTCACAATCCTACACTTCAATATATAATTAACACACAACAGTTTTAGGTACATTAAAGTTTAATGTTATGATATTTTGAATTTAGTAATGTAATGCTAAAGATAAATGGATCTCATTTCGTAAAGATTATTCAAGTCGAACAGTAAATGGTTCGATTGTATACGGCAAAACAACAACAGCATGTATACTTTAATAAATGTGTGTTGTCGCTGCCATATAGAGGTGTCTATGTCCTTGTTCTGTATCACTGAATAGTAGTATTTCATTGTAATTGCATTGGAAAATATTAGCCGTAGATCCGTCTGCAGTGCATGCTTTGGCGGCAGTGTATCGGTCAATTCAATTGTAAAGAATACCCGTAACTCACTTACTTGCATTGATAGCTGCAACGTACTGTACAGATGTGCAGTATGTTTAATTACATACGCTTTACATTCATGTCAACATAATATATTCCAGTTGTCGTAATAGCCACAATCCAATTCTTATTTTTCTTAAATAATACGCCATCAAATGCTATTAACAAGAAAAGGTCACGGTTATATGTACGCATTTCTGTAAATTTATCGACAATGAAATTTCCCATAGCAACTCATTTTACGGCTAAAACTGTACCACTTTTACTATGAAGTTTTGAAAACAATTATATCCCAGAATGGAAAGGTTATATGCACTACTATGTTTTGTAAAGGTCAAAAGAAAGGGCTGTGCGTCATCTTTTCAACGTTTAAATGCCCAAACTTCTAAGAGTTTAAACTTACAATAAAATTCTGTACTACCCTACCTTGACTTTAGGTTGTTCACTGATTTCAATTTGGCCGATATGCATATATATGTATATTAACTGGTCACATTTCAAATTTATGTTTCTACGAGATGAAACATAGAGACAATATCTGGGAACCAGTACATAAACAAAATTTATTATATAAATATCATATATCTCCCCAAAAGAGGAATGGTTTGAGAAACAGCTGACGAGTGTATTCACAAAGTTCAACCTACACGTGGAAGAAGAAATGCTCATTCGTCCTATAAGTATTGGTAAAAATGATTTTCTTGTGGATTGGTTTTGCTCAATTATTTTTTTGTAGTGTTCTGTATGATATTAATAATTACTATACATACAAGTAGTATACACATGGAAAAATATATTGCAACACCTGAATATTTTAAACCTCTGAAAATCAACTTCATTTTTTGGATAGAGTATGATAAAATACTTGTATAATAATATTGAATCATTGTTAATGATATAAGTTTCACTAAAATGAATTAAAAAAATGTTTCAAAAAAGATGTTTTAATTAACCACAATTTTGATACCAAAATGAAATAATTTTTTTACAAAAAATTGCATTTTGCAACTTTTACTGTAATCGAATAATAGAATGTCAGACATTTCAAAATAAAACTTAAGATGATTATTCACATCATGGTTGATCTTTATAGGCCAAAGAATCAATACTTCGCATTCACACGGACAACCGTCTTTTAACCTCTTCAGATCATGACTGCCACTAATCGACGAATGTGTTGTTGAGGTGATTGCAACCATTCCTGGTGACGGGCATTGTTATTTCATGAAGCATGTGAACTGCAGTGTTCTCTGGCACACTTTACGCCGAATAATGACACATATATGCTTAATATGGTCCAAAGCCGGACCACGATTAAGCCAGGGAAGATAAACCGACATTCATTGGACCAATGAATCTTCCTCCAAGATGCTAATGTCAAACGTCGGTAAGTTCTGCACCATTGGATACGGCTAACTGTATGTCTGTTCGTAAGCAAAGGTCTCCAAAATAGTCTTCTCGCACGATAATCAGTAGCTATGAATCGATTTCGAACAGTTCTTGTTTAAAGTCTCCTGTATGGCAATAACTCCTTTATTTTTAGGATTGTACTGTTTGCAAATGGTTTCATTTTGCCCTACCTTTACTTGTAGGCTAGGTTTTCCCTAGCTGATGTTTCCTAATCTCGGTAGGTCTTTAACATCATTTGTTGCCTGATTTTCATTCACTAAACGACTCAGAGTTGAATGGGGATGACCAACAATATGTGTAATTTAGCGCAGGACATACCTGCTTCTCCCATGCTGATAATCTTTCATCTTGCTTCATTTTAGAGTTGTGGATGACCCGTTACATGGTCTTAATCACTTCACTTTACAAACTCTGTTATTTGAGTGTTCGAAACGATAAGGATAAAAACACCTGTTTTATGGTTTACGGGTACAGTAGTAGCTGCATGTGGAGATTAGAACTTTTCGAGTCGTAATTTCTTGATTAAATTCAGAAAAAATAATATTTAACTATAGTTCTATATCAATAAATTATATCACAAAAAATAGAGGGTGTTTTTTTAATTTGAATTTCAATATGGTGTCGCAATACTTTTTTCCCTGTGCATAAAAGAAAAAAGTAAAATCACAAAAATACTGAACTCAGAGGAAAATCAATTCGGAAAGTCCATAATCACATGGCAAAATCAAATAACAAAACGCATCAAAAACGAATGGACAAGAACTGTCATATTCCTGACTTGGTACAGGCATTTTCAAATGTAGAAAATGGTGGATTGAACCTGGGCATGTTTAATGTTGTTAAAGACACCATATCTTAGCATCAATGATCATCAATGTCAAAAGGTCAAATTAAAAAAAAAAAAAACATCTACCTTAAATAATAATGTACCAGGAGAAATTTATGAGTCATGAGTTCATTCAACATTCATGATGATTGGTTGTACTCAATATGTTTAGTTTTTCGGTGTAGTAATGGATGGAGATGTTGTGTTTTGTTTTGTTGTTCTCTTTATTCTGTTGACTTTAGGATTCAGATTTCCCAATTTATCTTGAAAAAAAAGATGATTTGTTAATTCTATATATAAGTGTTTCAAAATAGACAAGTCTGCAACTGTGAATACATTGGGAATTCGTAATTAATAGCCCATCGTATTAAAAACTTAAATCATTGATCCTCTTATTTTTTACGGTAAGGTAACTTATCGTCTAATAAGGGGACAATTTTACATCCTGCTAATCTAAAATAGAGGCAAGAAAATTGAGCTATTCCTTACATAAATGTATCTGGTTTGAATTTGTTAATCATCGCTTGACTCTGATTTGTAAAAACTGAACTGAAATGTTGATATAATAGTATATTTATAATCAGTTAAGTCACTAATACATCTACAGGAATAGAGAGAGTGAGTTACGGGAAATTATCTTTTTGATTACAATGGATATGAAAAAGTAAGGTAGATAATCTGAGCAAGGTATAAAGTTTCAATAGTTGTGATTTCATGTATCTGTGATAGCCTCTTGGTTTCGAAGTTTGGGTGTACCTATAGAAAGCTTATTTCAAACGGGACAGAAAAGCGAGATAGTACATCCTTATTTTTACGGAAATGTTAGAAACGATCCTGGTAAACTAATCGATTCTTTAAATAAACTTATTCTAAAAGATTATAACACTGTAATTTGATCGTTGAATATTGTTTATATTGATATTACTATTGATTTTGATATCAGTAAATTAATATCAAACATAATATTATTGTTATATACATATACACATTCATGGATCTACAGTCTGTCGATAACTGTATCTTGACATTGCACAAGGTTGTGTTTTTCTCTGAATGTTTATGATGTCTTTACAGTAAATCCATTGGATGTTGGATTATCTACTGATTGATAATTTAGTCTTAGATCCATGTTTTTTATAAGTTGTAAGCGGCTTTGAACTAGCTGTCAGTAAGTGTGAGTAGTACTCTAAACTATGCACTTAGTGCCTTTTTGTTGTTGGGATGTACAGGTACCCTGCCACGTCCACTTATATTTTAAGTATTTGTATTTTTGTCTATCTGATGAGTTAAGCCTTTTACAACTGATTTTTATAGTTCATTCTAATGTTGTACTATTACACCACTGTCCCAGGTTTTGGGAGGGTTGTGGTCAGGCTAACATGTTTAACCACTACACATTCTGCATGTATGTGCCTGTCCCAAATCAGGAACCTGTAATTCAGTGGTAGTCGTTTGTTTATTTGTTACATATTTGTTTTTCGATCATTTTTTAATCATCAATAAATTAGACTGTTATTTTTTGTCGTTTGATTATTTTTACATTGTCATTTCGGGACCTTTTCTAGGTGACTATGTGGCATGGGCTTTGCTCATTTTTAAAGCCATACGGTGACTTTTTTTTATATCTGTTGAACCTATGTCTATGCAAGTACACATGGCTATGTTATATCTTGACATATTGCGTTTGACAAGCATTTTTCTGTTGAAGTAAATGAAGTCTTGCTTTTTGTGTTTTTTGATTGCTGATTTTATCTACAAGGACAACAGCTCTGGCAGTTTATTTTAGAGATAAAGGATACAGAAGATACAGTTTAGTCGTCTTCATATATTGACTTGCATCTAGAAATTGACAATGAAGGTCGATTGAAAACAAAACTTTACGACAAAAGAGATGATTTCAGCTTTCCAATTGTGAACTTTCCATTTCTAAGTAGCAACATCCCAGCAGCACCTACATACGGTGTATATATCTTCCAATTACGATATTCCCGGTCTTGCATTTCCTATCATGATTTTCTTGATAGAGGGTTGTTGCTCACAAGGAAGCTATTAATTCAAAAGTTCCAAATGGTGAAGTTAAAATCATCTCTTCGTAAATTTTACGGACGCCATCACGAGTTGGTTGACCATTTTGGAAAAACCGTTTCACAAATGATATCGGCTATGTTCCTTGCGTCGTAACTACAATCAAGCCCCTTCCCCTTTCATAAATGTGACCTACCGAATTAGACTATTTACCGGATTTGTTATCTCATAAGCAACACGACAGGAGCCACATATGGAGCAGGATCTGCTTACCCTTCCGGAGAATCTGAGATCACCCCTAGTTTTTGTTGGGTTCTTGTTGCTTGTTCCTTAGTTTTCTATGTTGTGTCATGTGTAATATTGTTTGCCTGTTTGTCCTTTTCATTTTAGCCCTGGCGTTGTCAGTTTGTTTTCGATTTATAAGTTTGACTGTCCCTCTGGTATCTTTCGTCCCTCTTTTACCAACTTTGATATTTGAATTATTCATTTTAGAAATACTAACATTGCACACGTATTGAAAAATTACCATAGATTCAAAATGACTGAGAACGAAGAAAGAAAATAAATGGCATAATTTTTATAAAGTGTGTACCGTTATAGATGTAAACATTTTAATTCGAATCCTTTATATAGGTTTTGACAGTTTTGAAAAACACAACTATAACACCTTTGAACACTAATTTACATTGCAATACATGCCTTATCACTATAAAGTGGTGAACCGAAAGATATTGACAACCTATATTCCTGTCAGTAAGTGTAAACCATTTTACAAAATGTCGTTTAAATTTCCTTTAATGTTATATGTGTTTCTTTGTAGCTGTATCCCATGTATAACTGCAGGAAATAGAGATGGTGATGCATCGCAATTGTGGAATGAATTACGTGAACTTAAGGCTGTTCTTTCGGAAACCATACTGGACCTACACAATACTAGAACAGAGCTTGGTGTAACTAAAGACGTATTAGGAAAGGAACTTGCAAAAACGAAACAGGCTCTATTTGAAACAAAAGAACTGCTAGACATTACAAGAAAGAAACTTGACAAAACGATGGAAGATCTAGTGCATACACGACAGGATCTTGCAGATAAAGGAAGAGAACTGAACGAGACAAAGAAATGGATAAACGTTAATAAAGGACAATCAAACGTTATACATAAAAGTAGGTTTAACATGTTTGAATCAAATTAGATTTTAATAATAAGCATGGTCAAAATAGTTTTGTATTTAAAATGTCTTCTTTTATCTAGGTACACATACATATTTAAGCGTATTCTACTGTAAAAGCGAAGAAAAATGTTATTTAAGGATGTACTTAGGTGAGGTTTTGGAATTTGTGTCAAATGTTCGAACTCAATGGTGTTTTTCCATACAATACAATGTAAAATATTTTGCCCCATAACACCCATTTATTTTTTCATATAAGACTTAATAGCTCATGAAAGGTCATTTACCAAATTTTTAGAAGATTTTTGATTATTTTTCTTTTGTTTTGAGATCCAAATAATACCAACGCAAATATAAGGAAAAAGTCCGAGTCCGAGTCAGCCTTTTCCAGCCATATTTTAAATCTCAAGTATCTCGAAAAGGAAGTCCATGACCTATCAATATTTTTTTACCTAACCTCACCTAAGTACATCCTAAGTCAAGTCACTATACTTTACAATTTTATCTAAGATAACATATAAGATTTGCTAATAGAAACTTTTATACATATATAAGCAGATGTGGTATGAGGTCCAATAAGACGACTCTCCATCCGACTGACAATATATAACACATATCTATTGGCTATCATTTTAAGGTTCCTAATGCTCAAATACAACTTTAAGTATTTATGCATGTTACATCGTTTCTTTTAGAAATTTTGCTTTGATTTCTAAATGAAAAAAAATCAAGAAAACGCGTGAGACGCCTAAATGTTTTTAAGAATAATATTCATTTTACGATTAGATACATTTACATGTATTTTACAGTGCTATTATATCAATTTTCATCGTTTGTAATAATTAGATTGAACAGTTAAACAGATTTCAATCATTTAATGTTTACAAGATAATTTGAATCCACCTTCGTTCAGCAATATATTTAGAACAGTAACAGAAACAATATCAATATTTGAAGAAGCTTTATTGCATTTGCAAACGACATGTATGTTTTATGATGAATTTCTGATATTACTTTGTTTGAAGACAACATGTTTCCTTTTAGCAAACGACCATAAGAGATTACTTGATACTACGGATGAACTTCACCAAGTTCAAGTTGACTTGCAAAATCTAAAAGTCAACATGGTAGCTGTCCAATCACAAGTCAAATCCAGTAAGGCTTATGAATAATTATGTATCACAATTCATCCTAGTGACAGAAATGAGCAATTACATAGAATTTGATATTATAGTATCATGGACCTACTTTACGTCTGCATTTACGTTTTATCAATATTTGTTCAATCGTTACTTTTTCTTGCGATGCATATTTTCAGTGATAGATTATTAAAGGAATGGATTAAACACACTGTATTAATAATAGGCATGTTGTATCAATTTCATTGCATTTAAATTAATGTTGCATTCTATCATAAAGCGCTCTTTTGGGATAAATTGTCTGTCTAGTTGCAAAATCTGGTTTTATTTTTTCGAACCATACCTTTCCCATTTAAAACGTGATATTGAGGCAATAAAAGCACCAAGGAAAGATTATTCTATTCTAACCAAACAGTTAATCTAAGAAAAATAAAACGCTATTACGACAGCTGAGGTCGAACCATAAACAGTTGTTGTAAGTTTGGACACTATAGACAAGCTTAAACTGTCTGAATTTGGATTATTTATCAAATTTTTGACATTATAATTATACGTTTCGGACACAACGTAAACGTGATCAAAGATCTAAAACTGTGAATGGGACATCTTATTTACTTAGAAAAATCTGATATCCAAAATTAAACAACATGGTTAAATACAGCATATAAAAAAACATAGATTTAATTTGAAAAAGTTAAATTTTGGACCCTTCAAACCTTAGCATGAACTAATTTGAAAACAGGGCACAAACTATAAAATCTTCATGCACATTTAGAGTCATCATATTATACAGCTGCAAAAACTCAGTTTTTATGAATTCAAACAGATATTAATCTTAAAACCTTTTGACCTGATTGTAAACCAATTTAAAAAATGGGGTCCCTATATCCAAATAGAATTACAAGGTTAGAACCCCCAAAATTTAAAGACTTTTAATCAATCCCATTTAAATCAGTTGAAAAATTTGTATTTATTTTCAATTGAATATTTCTTGGTATTGTGCAATTGCGCAAAACTGTGCAACTGAAGATTTCTTAATGTTGTGCAATACTGTGCAATTGACGATTGCTTGCTATTGTGAAATATTACAGCGCAATACTGTGCTTTTGTGCAAAACGGTGCCGTTGCGCAATACAGTGCACATGAAGATTTTTTGCTAATGCGCAATATTGTGCTATTAAAGATTTCTTACTATTACGCAATACTGTGAAATTGTGCAATACTGTACTGTGGCACAATACTATGCAATTGAAGATTTCTTGCTATTATGTCATACATTTCTATTGTACAATACTGTGATGTTGCACAATATGGTGTTGTAATGCAATACTGTGCTACTGCGCAATACTACACGCAATTTTGGATTTCTTGCTATTGTACAATACTGTGTTTTTGCGCCATACTGTTATATGAAGATTTCTTCTTAAATTTGTTACAATACAAATGAAATTTAAAAAAAAGAGAATAAATATCTCCAATAAATTCAATCCCTGTCTTACCTTTGTGGTTTATAACCTTGTAGTACAATTTCAGAGAAAATTATTGTCTGGAAACTAGAAAAATGCTAGTTTTGGGCCCCTTTTTTGTCCCTTATTCTAAACGTTTGGGGCAATTATCGGTAAGCCAATTGAAAACCATATCATATATTTCCTTTGGAAATCTAAATTGTTTTAGATTACCGTTGGTCATCTCAACTTGATTGATTTTTTCACGTGAGCCGGTACGGCGAAAATGTGAAAATTAATCGAGTTGTAAATTGTTTATCGCTATTTCACCAATGACGACGTAGTAAATTTCATTGACAACGGGCACGTGCGCTCTTAATTTTAAGCAATAATTTTTCATTGCACTGTACAATGTTGATTCAGGGATTTAGCAGTCATTTGGATCAAAGGAAAATTTCGTAAAATAGCGATAAAAAAGTTTTTTTGTCTTGTTGTTTCAGGTCAAGTACCTAGGATAGGATTTACGGCAGTGTTAGGTAAAGACGTTTCCAATCTAGGTGATAATCAAGTTATCCTATTTGATACAGTGTATACAAATGAAGGAAGTGACTACAACCCCCGAACGGGTGTATTCACATGTGAAATTCCAGGGTTATACACTTTTTATGTCCATACTTTGGCAGAACCCGGAAAACACCTGGAAACAGAAATAATAAAAAATCTGCAACACATGGCATCCACTTACGCATATGATAAAGATTTTTATTCTTCCGGAAGTAACATGGCAGTTATGCCCCTGCAGATAGGTGATACTGTGTTAGTAAGATCGTATGGCAACGGACATGATCATAATGGATCAGTGATTGACTATAAGTATACATCCTTCTCTGGTTTTCTAATTGCTACTTAGAAAGTTCATTTGAAAAGTACCTTGAATAAAGTAAATAGTTATCAAAAGTACCAGGATTATAATTTAGTACGCCAAACGCGCGTTTCGCCTACATAAGACTCATCAGTGACGCCCATATCAAAATAGTTATAAAGCCAAACAAGTACAAAGTAAATATTTAACTCTTCTTCTTATCTAGAGCAGTCGAAAGTCCGCTCAGTTATACGCCCAGTGCATTATTTTGCACAGTGAGTTAGTTATAGTTGATGAGTTATGTATTAAAGTAATAGTTTATAGTAAGTATTAATCTATATAGATCATTAAAATAACAAGAAGGGTGTAATTTCAATCATATCTATCATCAGATGTATTTGTTAGATGGTTTAAATTTGATAAGTTTTCTAACGCTTACAAATGTCGATTAATAGGTCATTACCTGTAAAGAAAATAATTGAAAGGAAATGTAATCTTTATTTGATTGACTTTTTTCTTGTAAGTGGACATATAATTTGAAAATCAAATAGGTATGAACGAACTGTTCTCATAAAAAATCAAAAAAAGTTATCTTTAAAAACTGAATTTTACGAAAAAAATGAAATAGTACAACAAACCATAACTACAGATATTTTACCTTACACATACTCTTCTTCAATGCGAATTGCTAATTTCACTAATTTACGCATTAAAGTTAAAAAAAAAATGAATATGCATTTGATAGTATTTTGTATCATTTAATTTTATATCATCGCATCTGTTTGTAACTGCACGACCTATATGACTTACTGACACTTATCTTATTGAGTTGACTGAATATATATGGTCAAAATGACTTAAAATATAGCCAAGGCTGCGTGTTGAAGGCCGTACTTTGACCTAAAATGGTTTTTACAAATTATGACTTGGAGGGTGAGTTGTCTCAGTTGAACTCATACCACTTCGTATATCAACTCATTACAATACTGTTTGACCAAAAATTTAGCTGAGTTTATGTAAAATTTAAAATGGAAATGGGGAATGTTTCAACGAGACAACGACCCGACCATAGAACAGACAACAGACGAAGGCCACCAATGGGTCGTCAATGCAGTGAGAAACCACCGCACCCCGAGGAGTCCTTCAGCTGACCCCTAAACAAATATGTTACTAGTTCAGTGATAATGGACGTCATACTAAACTCCGAATTATTTTCTGTTTACAAAACTTTGAATTTTTCGAAAATCTAAGGATTTTCTTACGCCCAGGAGTAGATTACCTTAGCCGTATTTGGCACAACTTTTTGAAATTTTGGGTCCTCAATGCTCTTCAACTTTGTATTTGTTTGGCTTTTTAACTGTTTTGATCTGAGCGTCACTGATGAGTCTTATGTAGTCGAAACGCGCGTCTGGCGTATTGAATTATAATCCTGGTACCTTTGATAACTATTTACACCACTGGGTCGATGCCACTGCTGGTGGACGTTTCGTCCCCGAGGGTATCACCAGCCCAGTAGTCAGCACTTCGGTGTTGACATGAATATCAATTATATGGTCATTTTTATAAATTTTCTGTTTACAAAACTTTGAATTTTTCGAAAATCTAAGGATTTTCTTACGCCCAGGAGTAGATTACTTTAGCCGTATTTGGCACAACTTTTTGAAATTTTGGGTCCTCAATGCTCTTCAACTTTGTATTTGTTTGGCTTTTTAACTGTTTTGATCTGAGCGTCACTGATGAGTCTTATGTAGACGAAACGCGCGTCTGGCGTATTGAATTATAATCCTGGTACCTTTGATAACTAATTATACACAAGAAACTAAAATGAAAGATCATACAAGACTAACAAATGCCAGAGGCTCCTGACTTGGGACATGTGCTAAAATGCGGCTGGGTTAAACATGTTTTCTTAAAATCTCAACCCTCCCCTTTACCTCTAACCAATGTAGAAAAATTAAACGCACAACAATAGGCATAGTAAAACTCAGTTTAAGAGAAGTCCGAGTCCAATTACAAAATAGGTAACAAAAGAAACTAAACAATAATACATAAATTAACAAAGGAATATTGGCACTTACTGACATGCGAGCTCCAGACCTCAATTAAACTGATTGAAAGATTATGTCTTCATCGTATGAATAGCAAGCACAATATTTCCCGTTAGGAATTTAGTATTATACCATCATAAAATATATAAAAAGAACAGTACCCGTGTCATGCCAACAACTGGTTTTAGAATAAACATGTTTAATTCCGATGCAAATACCATATAAGACCATATAAGTGAATCAATATTAAAGCCAAAATATGCAATCTTTAATGACCTGACACCAGTATCGTAACTATATCCTCTCCTTAATAAGTCTGTTTGGAGGTTTTGTTAGCTTTTGAGGTGAATACTGACATTTGTTTTGCTTTGTAAAGATTATTATTATAAAAGATTGGATGTGAAATACCTGAATGGATAAGATGTCTACATGTTGAGTTATATTTACGAATGATAGCTTGTACCGATGATAAAATTTAGTAAATGTTTTGTTTGTGATAACGGAAACCCTGGTGTAATAATTTTTCAGTAATACATAAATTTCTCTCGCTAAAATCTAATACATTGTTACATACACGAGCGAATCATACAAGTTGAGATGTATAAAAACCATGAGATGGTGTCAAGGGAAAGTCACCATCTAAAAATGGAAAATTAACGATAGGAAATAAAAAATTATCTTCTTTAGCATAAATTTGTGTATTAAGCTTCCCGTTAATAATATAGATATCAAGATCGAGGAAAGGGCAGTGGTCGTTGTTAGTATTAGTTTTATTTAAAGGTAGTTTAACAGGATACATTTCTTTAGTATAAATACTAAAGTCGTCATTATCGAGAGTCAATATATCATCCAAATATCTAAAAGTATTGCTAAATTTTTGTATCAAACGTTGTTTTGATGGGTCTTTGCTGATTTTAGTCATAAATTGTAACTCATACCAATACAAAATTTAAAAAAAAAACAGGTCCGCAATTAGTGGTGCACAGCTGGTCTCCATTGGAACTCCGATAACTTGACGATATATGGAATCTCCAAAGCGAACAACAATGTCATCTAGAAGAAATTCAACGGCAGATATAGGATCAAAGCATGTCCAATTGACATAGTTCTTTTGTTTGTTACTACTATAAAAATGAACAAAAAGAGTTTGAACATATGTATTCGTACTCGGACTTTTTAAATGTCAATTTCATTAGATGTGTGATTTTTTTCTTAGCAAGAATATGAGGCAAAGTGGCATATAAGGTCGAAAACTGATGTGTATGCACCATCAGAAAAGGGCGAATTGTTCTTGTTTCTTTCTGTCTTCCAATTTGGTGGTTTGCAAAGCTCGAAATTGTGTAACAAAGCAAATATTGCAGGTCTTTTCTGAAAGAATAAACTTCACCTGGTGCAGTTGTTTGCAGACAGGATTTCCTAACTTTCAATGAGAAGAAAAACAACGCTTTTTAAAATAATTAAAAGTGCTCTATTACACATTGAAATTGCATTTTGAAATGAACTCACTGTTTGTTTTTGCTATTTGTCCTATTTAAAACAATGTTCTTTTCTTTTTCCCTTTTAAATTGTTATAAGCTATCCCTAAAAAACTATGTATCAATCAATTGTGAAAGGAATATGGACAATTCGAATAATATATCAAAAGAATGGCTTTGCACATACTCTCAATCAATTATATATGGTGGGATACCAAATTTTGATGACATTTAGGTATGTGTGAACAACGCATATACATTTAATATTTTATAAAGGTTTGTATGCAGACATTGCCAAAACCACGAACTCAAATATCGATTTCAAAGCAAGTTTTCCTCTATCTTCGAATATTTGTGACCCACGCAAGAAAAACAAATTCACAGAATTTAGTATGAAAATTCCCCCAAACTCACTTATATCATATATCATTAAACCTATCGATGCATAGTTTTATTTCTGTTGATGGATATGTACAAATTTGGCTGTTATCTGTCTTGTCGTTTGCAATGTTTTTGTAAAGGACCGAACAAGACACTCATACATTGTATGTACTAAAAAACCAACCAGTAAACAACAGTACAATATAAAAAAAAAAGTAACGAAGATTATATAAAAAAGATGTGATATGATTGCCAATGAGACAACTATCCACAAAAGACCAAAATGACACAGACATTAACAACTATAGGTCACCGTTCGGCCTTCAACAATGAGCAAAGCCCATACCGCATAGTAAGCTATAAAATGCCCCGATAAGACAATGTAAAACAATTCAAACGAGAAAACTAACGGCCTTATTTATGTAAAATAAAAATAAAAAAATGAACGAACGAAAAACAAATATGTAACACATAAACAAAAAACAACCACTTAATTACAGGCTCCTGACTTGGGACAGGCACATACATAAATAATGTGGCGGGGTAAATATGTTAGCGGGATCCCAACCCTCCCCTTACCTAGGACAGTGGTATAACAGTACAACATAAGAACGAACTATGAAAATCAGTTGAAAAAGGCTTAACTCATTAGATGGACAAAAATATTTAGAAAGATGCAGAAATAACTAGTACAAGTCTGAAAAAAATATGATAAAGTACATAAAAGGTGAAGTGCATTTTGGCATTGATTAATATACACAAAACGTAAACGGTTTAATTAATAACCACGACAATATAAATATTAACCTTCAACAACAAAGCGGTGTCACCTCAACAGTAGTTCAACACAGTCATCAATAGATTAAACAGAACACATCATCAATAACATTGATCAAATTAACCAAAAAGCATTAACATACGCCATTGACAAGTAAAGATATGAATATAGGGAGGGATTTAAGTACATTAAAAATAAAACCTGGAGATTATTCTCCTTAAATTTTTATTAAAATTTGACGTTAGATGTTATCTTCAGTAGGACATTTGTCTGAATTTACTTACCTACTAGTACATTAATGGAAATTGTTATTTTTTGTTACGATTATTAGTCACAGGTGAGGTGCAGTCATACTCCTACACCTAAATATACAATTAAAATCACAGATCATATCATATATACAGATACATTAAAATCTAATGTAATATTTTTTAATTTAGCAACTTAATTTATCGATACAGTAAAATTGATATCATGCATAGATTTCAGGTATGTTATAACTGCTGTATTCGTATTCGACCAATGCCATTAGCAAAATTTGATGGTTAAATTGAGAATGCAAATGCGGAGTATGTTAAAGAGACAACAACTCGACCAAAGTGCAGAAAACAGCCGAAATTCAGTAATTGGACTTCAACGCGCGAAAAAACTCACACATCCGGCGTCTGGCCTTTGCTGGTCCCTATAAATAAATAAAAATGTGTTCTAGTTCATTGAAAAGGGACGTTATACAAAACATATAAATGAATTATTATTGTCTGCATCACCACTTGATCAACGCTTCCTACGTATACCTAATGTCCCTCAATAATGGAACATCACACAGAATAGTCCAGCAGATAGGTGCAATATATGAAGGAATTGTGCACTTCATGTTAAAAGCACCAAATTTTGCTCAAACATACTTTTAACTATACTCTTTAATTTAAGATATGGAGGCAAGCTGGAAATATACTTAACTTCCGGTAAAATCCAAAATGGCGGATGCATGTTAAAATTTCAACTTTTCTTAATTCTCTCTCAATTGTTTTAGTTTTAACTACAAGACCTGATGTTTTAAATGATCAGAATCACATTAAATGGTTTTCAGTATTGTTCAAGCAGCAGTTAGGTGACGTTTGGTCAACTTCCGGTCAAAATTTCATGTTAAAATTAAAGAAAAATGTCGACTTTTAATTTGCAAAAAGTGAGAAGAAGGATGTAATAGAATCATGTATTTATTTATTTATTTGGAGACCATTAAAATTCAATTCATATGGTGAACAATATTGTTTCATTATTATATTTGAATGAAGATAGACATACACTTTATAAATCAAGAGTCTAAATAACAATTCAAAGATGAGCTCTCAAAGATTTAAACTTATTGAGACACCAGATGATCAAAACCCAGGTAGTTCTTCCTCAAATGTTGTAGAGATTGGCTTGACTTTATTTTAAGTTCATTTATATGTTTTGGGGTTTAGTGTGACATCCATTTTCACTGAACTAGTACACAATTTTGTATAGGGACCAGCTGAGAACCACCTCCAGGTGCGGGAATTTCTCGCTGCATTGAACAACCATTGGTGCAATCAGCTGTTGTCTGCTCTTTGGCCAGTTTGTTGTCCCTCTGACATCTTCCCCATTTCCATTCTCAATGTTAAATGTATAATTTGTCAAAATATGACAGACGAATAGCTGCAATGCCCTACACCCCCAAAGTGTATCAATATTAGTGCCGGATATGTTACTTTGGCGGGAAATCTTGTTAAATACAAAGAACTTCGATGTTAACTGTCTATGACCAATCTGTATACACAATATGATGGCAGTGGTCTTCCTTGTAGCATGCAAACAAAAAAAACCAATGCTACATGGCCTGCCATCCTAACACAGACCTAAAATTAGACATCAAAAGGATACAGATAATATGTAAAAAAAAACCAGGCAATCCCAGCAGCAAACCAGCTTATCATGAAAATTAGCACTGAAAGAATGTGTATGTTACTTTTGATGTTCGTATAAACCAGATGAAAACCTCCACGAAGAAACAACAAGCAATGTTGATATCCCTTTTTGTCGATGTGTACTAAAGCTTCAGTACACAACTTTATTAGAGAATATCTGTGCTTGGGACCTTATTGTACAAGAAACGAAATATCATGTGCAATGACTTGCTTATCTTTATCGGCAGGCATCAAACATTCTAGTGAAGATGAGACTGAATAAGGAGGAGACACACGAATAAGCCATGGAATCACATTAGCAGAATTCATCAGCTCCATTGAAGATTCCATAACCGAAGAAGATTTAGCACCATTATTCAAGATGCCGTGGCGAATAAGGAATCTAGGTGTTGACATTGAAGACAAAGTTCATAGTACAAGATGAAAGAATAGAATTCTTTCATTTTACATTTATGGGTTGTTTGCCTGTGAGAGAGCTTTCACATGCTTTCAAGGACCCTCATTTCAGAAAGGAGGTGACGATGACTATGACTCAAACTAAATGCAGATTTATAAAGCAGTAACAATTATTCGCAGCGACATGTTTATTGTTACATTTAGGTTTGACAGGTAGTTTTCCAGTGCACTGTGAGGAGAATTCTGTTCCAAGATCTCTGGTAACTCTTGTTAGTATGTTGTTGTATGGACAAGCTACAATGTATAACAACCGGGTACTTATTAGCAGGAAACACTAACGATTGCTTAGATGTTAATATTCAACAGCTACAAACGAATCCTTAACGTTTACTCTCCAAAGATCCGTCATCATGCATCTAAAGAAACCTCTTTCATATACACCTAGGAATAATGATTGACTATCAGACAAACAACATGAATTAAACTTGTTGTTAAGTCAGATTGAGGCACTTTTAACAGAAAACCCATAAGCCCTGCGAAGATGGATGATAGCTTGACAAGAAATTGCAAGACTTGCTAAAGAGTTTGAAAAGAGGGGCGAAAGATACCAGAGGGACAGTCATATATCTATTTCTTGATGAAGAGGACACAACTGACCATGAACAGAAACTAAGTGCTCAAAACTGTTTATCCATGATGTAGCTTCTGTGATAGAAGAGTTAGGAAATCAATTTCTTGAAAACAGCAACGAACTGCTTGTTCTGTATACCAATTAAATATATAGCTCCCTCAGCAGTTGTTGATACTATCCGTCGTTCGTTGAATAGAAATAGATGGACAGTACCAGTATGAAAAATTTATCTAAGAGGAAACTTAGACGAGTCCTTTAAACAAGAAAATCACACCCATCCACCAGCATTTAGTCTCATTTAGTTTAATACAAAGTCTTTCGAAACATTGACAAGATGTAACTATTGTAGACAATATAACGATTGACGATACAAAGAGACGTTCTCAAAGGCAAACATGCTAACCACGAAACTGATACAGTTTCTCAGGTGTAGATAAAAACAAAACAGAGTTTATTCTATTTCTGTCAAATTATAAACTGATGGATGAACACATTTTCGGGAAGAGAATTATTGCTACAGTTGATACCGATGTAGTAGTACTTGTTGTGTCCTGCTTTCATGTCACAAATGCAGCTGATATTTATGGGTTTAAGGACTGGAAAACACTTCGGATGCATTTCAATTCATGAGCTTCCTAACTTTTTAGGACAAGAAAATGCATATATGCATTGCCTCTTTTCCATGCCTTCACTGAATTCGACACTGTGGCATCGATCGCTGGTTAAGGAAAAACACAGGATGGGATACATGGATATCATTTAATGGTGTCACAAGAGCATTCATCGTTATAAGAGACCAGGATTGCGTTCAATATCGTAGCAGCCAGCCGACGTAGTGCTACGTACATATTTGTTTACAGAACTAGTAGCTATGCTAGCTGCTATCAATATCTATGTAGCAGCTAGGACAGCTTCACGTTCAATAGTCATAATCTACGTAGCCCTATGTAGCCGCTACGATATTAATCGCAGCCCTGGCGAGAACTCTGAATGTAGAAACCACTATTACACAATTAATCGAACGATTCGTTATTCTGATGTATGATCGAACAAATATATCAGAGAAGGTCAATGATATTCAACCTTGTTTTGACAACATTGCTTACTTTTATTGATAAATAAAATAAAATTGAGAATGAAAATGGGGAATGTGTCAAAGAGACAAAAATCCGACCATAGAACAGACAACAGCAGAAGGTCACCAGCAGGTCTTATTAAACATATGTATTTCGTCTCTAAATTACGTTTTCGTGTGATATTTTTTACCGGAAGTGACAAAATTCTGAATAAAACACCCTGAGGGTTTCAAAGAAATGATACATTATTTCAAACCATGAATACACAATAATATAGTCTACACAGTAAACTTTGGCTACCAGTTGTGAGAATTAAATAACCATTAATCAGTTATCAAATGCATGTCCGCCATTTTGATGATAAAACCGGAAGTGGATAAAATCAAGCTTGCCTCCATATCTTATTTTGTTTAGAATGGTTCAAACTATGTTTCTACAAAATTTTATGCTTTTAACACAAAGTTCACAATTATTCACCTATCTGCTGGACTAAAATGATTTATGTATAATAAGTAGTTATAGTAACGGTCATTGTACCCTAACAGGGTAACAAAAATATATGTAAATCTTTAATAATAACAATGACAAATACAATTATATAATTTGAATAAATATATTTATATAGACAATAACTGTTTATTGTCTTTAAATATCAGCTGTATTTGTAGGAGGCTAGGAAACAAGGTGTATGCGAGCTTTTAGCGAGATACTACACCAGGTTCAAACATTACTCAGTCCGGCAGTGGGCGGACCTTAAAGCGATATCTGTGTAGTATACAGATACAGCATAGCGATATCTGTAGGGCTGTATCGGTATAGTAGGACACCCAGTTGCAGGATAAATATATATACATATAGTGTTAACAAAGATACATACTTTTCACGCTTTCTCTGTTAGTCCCTTATGTACAAATATTTATCAGGTTTTTACATATACTTATACTGTGAATTCATTATTATTCATGGGATACCAATTTTCGTGGATTTCGTGGGTACAGTTGAACAACGAAATTAAATATCCAACGAATAACAAATTTCGTATAGGCTTGTATGCAGACTTCAGTAAAACCACGAAATACGATATCCACGAACATGTAAATTTTCCTTAATCCATGAAAATTGATACCCACGAAAATAAATGAATCCACAGTACTACAATTATATCAAATTGTTAGTCAAATCTATTTCATTCTACGTAATGCTGAGCTCCAACGTAAATAAAGGTCGGTTGAGACATACTTACACGGACACAACAGAACAAATAAGTTTTCTTAAAGCTGTCTGTTTCTTTCGCCGGTGAATATCAATACGTGACTACTGTAATGTATTTAGTCTTTTTTTTTAAATTCAGGAATAGATTACCTTAGTTAGTGGTAATGGCAAAACTTTTCAGAATTTTTTTTTGGTCCTCGTTACTCTTTCTGTGACTTAATTTGGCGTCTTTTTCTTCAAGCGTCACTGATAAGTCTTTTGTAGAAGAAAGGCGCGTCTTGGGAAAATACAGCATTTGAATTTTAGTATCTATGATGATATATTGTTATCCTAACCTGTCGGATAGACTCAGAACATTTCCATGAAACACCTAGTAATAGTTTGGTATCAATACCTAAAATCAACTTACCAATTCCTATATATTGAACGACTATGATTTCGCTTAAGGATTTCTTACTGACGGCAAACACGTTCAAAGGTTGGTTTGCTTGACTATAAAATCAAACAGTTCTGATAAGGGGGAAAAGTCGTTCTTTGATAGTGGTATTGGTTCAGAAAAAAGAGAGCGTTGTGGTGTTTTCATCTGAGCGTCACTGGAGAGTCTAATGTAGACGAAACGCGCGTCTGGCGTATCAAATTACAAGCCTTGTACCTTTGATATTTCATGTTCAAAGATATTCAATGGTAAAAATCATCAATCATAAATTATAAATTCTCAATTCAAAAACCAACAGTCACATTCCCGGAATCGTGTTTTAATTTTCTTGGAAAAAATGGGAGAAAAAGACGGGGGTAATTTGAAATAACCAAGACCTAATTCATAATAATTCAATGTATACTTTCTACACGTAATACACGATGGTATTGTTTAAAATTTGCAGGTGCTGAAGTGCATCTTTATTTTACTTCACAGTTTTTCCCTTTATTTGTCCTCGTACTATTTTTGTTATCTTGTGTATGAATTTTGACGTGACAGGGTTCCACTATCGTGTTTTTGTTGTTTTTTTTAAAGTGTACTAGTACCTAATGCAGGTGTGGTTTGACGTTCGATTCAGATGCAAGAGGTTTTTACAGTGTTGTTTCTATATGCGCCTTGTATGTTTTTTACGTAAGTTTTCTTTATCAAGAATGGAAGTACTCTATGCTGACTAAATTAAAATTATCGACCATTTTCATAATGGTTTTCAATCTTTATCATGAACAATGGCTATTAATATCGTTTAGTACAAATACCTTTATTGAGCATGCACACTGTCTCGAAACCTGATCAACGCAGTATATCCTTCCAGGAATATCATTTCAGACGTGTTACGTCTGGACTATTATGATATTATCGTATGCATATATAGTTATCAAAGGTACTAGGATTATAATTTTGTACGCCAGACGCGCGTGTCGTCTACATAAGACTCATCAGTGACGCTCTTATCGTCCCTCTCTTTCATATCCAAATATATATAAAGCCAAACAAGTACAAAGTTGAAAAGCATTGAAGATCCAAAATTCCAAAAAGTTGTGCCAAATACGGCTAAAGTAATCTATGCCTGGGATAAGAAAACCTTTAGTTTTTAGAAAAATTCAAAGTTTTGTAAACAGTAAATTTATAAAAATGACCACATTACTGATATTAATGTTAACACCGAAGTGTCGAAGTGTTGACTACTTGGCTGATGATACCCAAGGGGACAAAACGTTCACCAGCAATGGCATCGACCCATCGTCCCCAGCAGTGGCATCGACCCAGTGGTGTAAATAGTTATCAAAGGTACCAGGATTATAATTTAGTACGCCAGACAAGCGTTTCGTATACATAAGACTCATCAGTGACGCTCATATCAAAATATTTATAAAAAAACAAGTACAAAAATGAAGAGCATTGAGGATCCAAAATTCCAAAAAGTTGTGCCAAATACGGCTAAGGTAATCTATGCCTGGGATAAGAAAATCCCTAGTTTTCGAAAAATTCAAAGTTTTGTAAACAGAAAATTTATACAATTGACCACATTATTGATATTCATGTCAACACCGAGGTGTCGAAGTGTTGTCTACTGGGCTGGTGATACCCTCGTGTAAACTGTGTCCTGAATGTTTGTTTTAAATTTTGTTTCATGGTGTTTTCAAGGCTCTGCCAAAGTATGGACACAGAAAACGTGTAACCCTGAAATGTTAAACGTGAAGATAACCGTTATACTATTGTACTCGCTTCTCTCATTTGTATACATCAAAGATTTACGACGTCTTTACTGATGATTGATGTTAATCCATTAAAGGAATTTGACCTGACACAAGAGGACAGATTTTCAATATATTCGTCCTTCAAATGTATTTTGAATTAAACTGCAAAGATCAATTCTAAAAAAAGGGGGTCTACAAAATCTGAGAAACCTTAATTCTTGACTTTATCCAGTAACCGTCATATACCAGATTTATTCACTTTACATATTTCTCTATAAGGTTCTACTATATGAATATTTTGGTGGTATGACGTTTGACGTGATAGGTTATTAAAAATTTAGGCGTACCTGGTGCAGGTGGGTTCTAAAAGACGATTGGACGCAATTTTTTTTTTTTTTTTTTTTTTACAGTTTTCACTCTATTTGACCTCGGACTATCAATTATCTTTTGTTCGTATGACGTTAGACGTGACAGGGTTTATAAACATTTGGTCGTATCTGCAGGTGAAGATGATTCCGAAAGGACGATTCGGACGCAATATATTTTTTACACTCTTATTTCCATATTGTGTATCCTTCGTTTATATTGTACTGAAATTATTCTTTACAGAGAATTTGTATACTGTATATGGCAACTAGCTTGAAATAATTTGAAATTATTTAGAAAACAGGTTATATTCACTTTTATAAACAAAGGCTATCAATATCGTTCAGTGAAAATACCTTTATTGATAAGGCATTTATTACAAGGACATACGTTCTAATATTTTCATAAGAAGAAATGTTTTAGACATTTCAAGACAGAGATTTGCTAAAGAAATCGCATTTTAACATGGCTAAACTATAAAGTAAACAATTTTCGGAAAGAAATTGGACATTTTCGCATGTTCCAGAAAATACAATGATTCTGAATCAAAATTTCTTTAAGTGGACAAGATTGATATATTTTCAACACTATCAGATACTTAATGGACCAAAAACGTCTAATGCAAAATATGTAGTTTTCCTAAGTGAGTTTTATCATAATCATATATTACTAGGAATCAGCTTCCTAAACAAACATAAACAGACTTCAGAAGGTCAACAATAGATAGGTTGTCAACAGTATATAGGAACAATTTTAATATATAACGATAAAAATGGCACCAAGTAAAAACAAATTATGAACTAGAAAAATGACGTGCCTGAAAGGGTCCCACTTATATATTTTCAAGTGTCATACAAAAACAAAAAATCCACACTCATAAACGTACAGTAATTCAAGTTCATAATTTTTCAAAAATTAGATTCTAACTCTAGGAATTACTGTATCATTCTATTCTATTCACTACAAAATGAATTATTCAGGGTTCGATCTCTAACAATATAGAACGGCTTTGGAACCCTTATTTTAGATTTGTTGATATAAAGCACAAAATTCGTTTCTCAAAGATTGTGGATTTGAAAATAAGAGTTTTCACCAAATAATAATGTATTAACACAGGAAAATGAGGAGCCCATAGATTTGTATACTTTAGGTTATTCATCTTTAGCTGTACAATATTTAATCATATTCGACCGAAGACCCTGGTACACTCTGTTGAAGCAAACCTTTATAAATGTATGACGACGTGTTTCAATAATATCATAACCGCCTTTGAATGTATATAGATTTGCATACCTGTTAAAAGTACATCTTGATCAAAATGGCTTATGTACCTTTGAAGTGTACCGAACAAATATTTCTTTATGATATGTAGATCTCATTTATCTATTTACACTGTTATTTCCATATTGTGTATCCTTCGTTTATATTTTACTTACATTATTCTTTACAGAGAATTTGTATACTGTATATGGCAACTAGCTTGAAATAATTTGAAAATATTTTAACAATGGTTTATATTCACTATTATAAACAAAGGCTATCAATATCGTTCAGTGCAAATACCTTTATTGATAAGGCATTTATTACAAGGACATACATAAGAAGAAATGTTCAAAACATTTCCAGACAGATTTGCTAAAGAAATTGGACATTTTCGCATGTTTTAAATAAAACAATGATTCTGAGTCAAAATTTCTTTAAGTGGACACGAATATAACGATACAAAATAGCACCAAGTAAAACCAAATAATGAACTAGAAAAATTACATGTCTGAAAGGGTCACACTAAGTCTTGTACATTTTCCAGTGAAACGCAAAAACAAATAATCCACACTCATGAACGTAGAGTAATTCAAGTTCATGATTTAAAAAAAAATTAAATTCTAACTCTAGGAATTACTGTATCATTCTATTCTATTCACTACAAAATGAATTATTCAGGGTTCGATCTCTAACAATATAGAACGGCTTTGGTACCCTTATTTTAGATTTGTTGATATAAAGCACAAAATTCGTTTCTCAAAGATTGTGATTTAAAAATAAGAGTTTTCACCAAATAATAATGTATTGACACCGGAAAATGGAGCCCATAGAATTGTATTCTTTAAGTAATTCATCTTTAGCTGTAAAATATTTGATCATATACGATCGAAGACCCTGGTGCACTCTGTTGACGCAAACCTTTATAAATGTATGATGACATATTTCAATAATATCATAACCTCCTTTGAATGTATATAGATTTGCATACCTGTTAACAGTACATCTTGATCAAAATGGCTTATGTACCTTTGAAGTGTACCGAACAAATATTTCTTGATGATATGTAGATCTCATTTATCTATAGTGAATATATGTTAAGATACATAGATATAGGAAGATGTGATATGAGTGTCAATTAGACAACTCTCCATCCAAGTCACAATGAATTAAAGTAAACCGTTATAGGTCAAGGTACTTACGGTCTTCAAAACAGAGCATAGTTACGCTCACACCGAACAGCAAGCTGTAAAGGACCCAAACAATTACTTGTGTAAAACCATTCAAACGGTTAAAACCAACGGTCTCATCTAAATAAAAGACGAGAAACGAGAAACACTTATGAATAAAATTGAGAAAGGAAATGGGGAATGTGTCAAAGCGACAACAACCCGACCATAGAGCAGACAACAGCCGAAGGTCAACAATGGGTCTTCAATTTAGCGAGAATTCCCGCACCCGTAGGTGTCCTTCAGCTGGCCCTTAAAAAATATGTATACTAGAACAGTGATAATGGACGTCATACTAACTCCGTATTATACACAAGAAACTAAAATTAAAAAGCATACAAGACTAACAAAGGTCATAGGCTCCTGACCTGGGACAATCGCAAAATTGCGGCGGGGTTAAACATGTTTATGAGATCTCATACCTCCCCTATACCTCTAGTCAATATAGAAAAGTAAAAGCATAACAATACGCACATTAAAAGAGGAGTCCGAGTTCGATGTCAAAAGATGTAACAAAAGAAAATAAATAAAATGACAATAATGCATAAATAACAACACACTACTAGCAGTTAACTGACATGCCAGCTCCAGACCTCAATCAAACTGATTGAAAGATTTTGTCTTCATCATATGACTATCAAGCACAATCCCGCCCGTTAGGGGTTTAGTATCATACCTTCATAAAATATATGAGAAGAACATAACCCGTGTCATATATATGAACCATATAAACAGACGACAACCACTGAACAACAGATTCCTGATTTAGGACATGTGCAAACAAATGCAAAACCTTCTCCCTTTTCTGAAGTAATAGTATAACATCACAACATAGAAAGACACACTATCAAATATCAATTAGAATGGCTTAACTCAATCAAAAAACATATAGTAATCCAAATTAACACACAATAAACGAAAAAAATGATCTGTGATACAATGTAAATACAAATTTAATAAAAATAAGGGATGGATTATTAAAGTAAAAGTATAAAAACCGCTGTGAAATGTTAAACAATTTTAGAAAAACATCAACTTTAACAAAAAAATTACGTCATATTATACGAAAGTAAATGAAAATAATTTTCTTAATATTAAGTTTGACTATATTACTCGTTTTCTCTATCATGCATGTACCGTCCCAGCGGGCACATGACGTTGTTTCAACGTTGAAAAATTGTTGAATTTTGGTTGAGTTCGTCATCGACGTTGATTCAACGTTTATTTAACGTAATTATTTTCAACGTCGTATATTCGACCACAATTCAATGTTGATTCAACGTCTTAATTTCAACGTTGAAATTTCAACAGAAAATTGATGTTGATTCAACGTCTTATTTTCAACGTTGAAATTTCTACAGAAAGTTGATGTTGATTCAACGTCTTATTTTTCAACGTTGAAAGTTTAACAGAAAGTTGATGTTGATTCAACGTCACATTTTCAACGTTGAACCAATTTATATATATGAAATGTATGATATCATGCATTAATCAACTATTTAAATCTGTTTTTCTAATGAATTAAGTTTGGAAATTGAAGCAGGCCGTGTGATTAAGTGGGAGGGGGATTTGATGGGGTGAAATCCCCTCTTTTTTTACGATAAATGTATTTGACAATGGCGGATTCAGAAATTTTCCGGGGGCCGAACTGACTGCCTAAGAGGGGGCCCGCTCCGGTCAAGCTTCAGAGATTCCCTTTATTATCAACCAGATTTTTCCCAGAAAAAGGTCAAACCATCAGAACCGTACCCTCCCCCTCCCCCTCTCGATCCCTTTTTTGATCTGCCAAAGAACCTGGCATGTTTTCTGATAATCACTTTCTACAAAATAAAATATATTTCTTCCATACAAAGGGTTATAACAATATTCAAACCATTGTAACAATTTAAAATAAAATTAATTTACGGAGATATTTATACATATTTATTGAAGTATAATTTTAAACATTTCCCGCTCTTAAAACTTTGCTACTCGGAATATCACGGACATGCTTCCGAAAGTTCGCGCATGTCGATTAGCGCTTTACTCAAAGAAACAACATTGTTTACGGCCCGAGAAAAACAGAAGTAAAAACTATTCTACTATGTACGTTTACAGCGATGGGATAAGGTAGCATGAGACAAGAACACAGAAGTGAACAATCTGTACGTTATTTTATTGTTACAAATTATTAGGTACATAGGCAATTGTGTTTCTATCAACAGATCGTACATGAAATTTTAAACCCATGCAGTGGCAGTGCCCAAACACATCGTGTGAACACGTGGTTTAAACATAAACAAGTATTGATTCTGAGCACATAGAGTACCTATAGGCTATTTATCAATTGACAGGTGCATATAAAACAGTTGAAGGCCTGTCATTCACTTCCAGTGTCGTATCCATTTTTTGTATTTAAAAAAAGGGGGGGGGCTAGATATATAATTAATGAAAGCTGAAAGGCTAAATCCATTTACATTCCTGCCAAATTGGACTATTATCTGTCACTATTTGCAAGTTGGGATTTCCACTATTTGCGGGTCGGGATTTCCCCTACGGAGGCACTTGTGGTCCTTGGACTCAGAAAATTCACTCAAATTATCCGTTTTCTACACTTTTTTTTCGTCATGCTTGTAAATACTGATTTGATATTATATTTGGTATATAGTTTTATCATGACAAGTTTCAGACGAAGTTTGATTTTTTTTTGGTCTGATGATTTTTTGCAGAGCATTTTCAACAATTGTACTTGTATCATCCTGATTATACCCATTTTACATTTTCTTTAAAAAACTGAGTTAAGGAAACTATATGATTTTAAAACAGGTAACAAAAAGAAATTATGAGGGAAAGACTGCTATAGATATAGGAAGATGTGGTATGAGTGCCAATGAGATAACTCTCCATCCAAGTAACAATTTATAAAAGTAAACCATTATAGGTCAAGGTACGGCCTTCAACACGGAGCATTGGCTCACACCGAACAGCAAGCTATAAAGGGCCCCAAAAATTACTAGTGTAAAACCATTCAAACCGGAAAACCAACAGTCTAATCTATATAAAAATGAGAAACACCTATGCACTACATAAACAGACGACAACAACTGTACATCAGATCACAAGCCAAGAAAAGAGTTAACACTTAGTACAAATGCAAGAAAAGAACATGTAGAAATTGAAATTAACGAGCAAATTTTAACAGCAAAATCATCCAAGATGTCTGTTAAATTTTTTTTTTATAAACTTGATGCATTTTCATCTTGTAGACTGTAAAATTAAAAACATCTTAAATCTGAATGTGATTTATTTATTTAGATGCATATATTTTTTTCAGGGTCCTCCATAATTCTTTGATTCAGCGGGAAAAATGGCAAAATTTCATTTGGTGCCTCAAAGTTGTTCACAATAATTCTTGGTAAGTTACATTATTTTAAATTCTATATTAGCAAGTAACTTGAAAAATTCACTGGAAAACAAATTTGAAACCCTGTTCATCCTAACCAACCTCAAGACTACTTTTTACTTATCCACAGTAGCTGTATGAACTTTTTACGTAAAATAAATAATTGTTATACGCCCGTCAAAATTTTGACGGGACGTATTATGGTATACAAATGTCTGGCGTCCGTCTATCCATCTGTCCGGCGTAAACATGAAAATAAGATTAAAACTTTTTGAGTTACAGGACTCCGTAACTAAAACAGGGGTGTTTTTTTTTCACATGTCGCGCTGTATCTCAAAAACCATTTATGATTATTGTTTAAAACTTAACACACTTCTTAGTTATATTTTTCTAAAGATTTTTATACTTTTTGGTGATGATTCAAAATTTTATTTCATAGTTATTGAGTTTTTTTGTAAAATAAAAAGGAGGGGGGAGTTCACATGTCGCACCGTATCTCAAAAACTATTTATGAATATTGCTTCAAACTTTACACACTTCTTAGTTATATTAATCCAAAGATCTGTATACTTTTTGGTGATGATTAAAAATTTTATTTTAGAGATATTGAGTTTTTTTGTAAAAAAGGAAGGGTTTTCACATGTCGTGCCGTATCTCAGAAACTATTTATGATTATCGCATAAAACTTCACACACAAGAGTTAGACGACGGGGGTATCATGCGCTCGTGGCACAGCTGTTTGTTTACTTCTGTGATTTAATTGTTACTGTTTTTTTTACAAACAGCATGTGTCTCAGAGTCCTTTCCTGGGTTGGTTGACGCAACCGAAACCATGATGAAGAGTGAAATGTCCAGGTTCCTTTAAATATGCCCCTGAAAGACGCGAAGGTGGAGGGAGGAACGAAAAAAACAAGAGGCAGGATGAGGACATTTCAAATTCCATTCCAGATACTGAAAATAAATAAATGCTCTTTTCATCTTGTTTTTAATGACTCATATTGACTAAATAATTGTATGGCAGGTTAGTTCGATTCAAACCAAAGATTATAAAATTGGTATTTGCCGCTTTTCCACCAAACATATAGCATTTAAGAGTGGTTAGCCTCGAGTTAGAAAATATTGTCTGGGTAAGGTGACATGTGTGAACTGTTAGTGAGCTAGTACATTTATAACCCTGCTTAGCATGTCTGCTCTCATGTTTGTCCTGCATATGCATTTGACTTGTCACTGGATGTTAAACAACCAACTATCCATTCATCCTAATCAAATATTTTAATAAATGTCTTTCCATCTTCTTTTTCTCTAAAAAAGTGCGTGGAGCATCCAACAAAAATGTGTTGTATTAACATACGAAGAGCTGACCAACTTACACCAGAGGCGTTACAATGAACTGGTTGTTAGTCTACCAAATTGCTTTGAGCTTTTTAGATAATTCATATTTAACTGTTGAGAGTGGAGAAATATCCTATTACTTGAGTTAAAGTGTCCTTATCTGTGCTTTGAGCTCTTTAAATAATTAATATTTAACTGTTGAGAGTGGAGAAATATCATATTACTTGAGTTAGAGTGTCCTAATCTGTTTCTCAAATGATTTTTATACCCCACTTACGATAGAAGAGTGGCAATGTTTTCTGATCTGTGCGTCTGTCCGTTCATTCTTTTGTCCGTCCGTCTGTTCTTCAGGTTAGAGTTTTTGGACAATGTAGTTCTTGATGAAGTTGAAGTCCAATCAACTTGAAACTTAGTACACATATGTTCCCTATATATGATATGATCTTTATAATTTTAATGCAAAATTAGTGTTTAAACCCCGATTTCATGGTCCACTGAACATAGAAAATTATAATGTGAGTGGGGCATCCATGTACTATGGACTTATTTGTGTTATCATTCCTTTTAAGGTCATCAGGCATGGTCACCTTTTTTCATGTCGTCACACTAGGAAAATTCAGAAGAAACCAAGAAATTTTGAGGTATTGATCAATTTCATCCAATCATTTGCAGTGCAGAGAACAGATATTTCACTAAATATTTTTCTCACACTGATCAAGAAATGTGAAAATAGCACAAACATTATAAAGAAACTAATTATCAACATTCTCAACGTTGTATCAACTATGAGTTTTCAACGTTGAATCAACGTTGATATCTAAACGTTGATGCAACGTTGTATTTTCAACGTTGAAATGACCTTTCATTTTCAACCTATATTTCAACGTTGATTCAACGTTTCAGTATGACGTTGTTTCAACGTTGATTCAACGTTTCAGCATGACGTTGTTTCAACGTTGAAGCAACGTTGATGTGCCCGCTGGGGTAGTTATTGACATAAACAACGTCGTCCCAGGTAAAATAGCAAAAAACAGAGTATCATTGGTCATCTCAATTGGATTGCTCTTTTCACTTTCGCCGTCCCGGCTAAACCGAAAAATCTATCTCGTTGAAATGCATGACGATAATTTATAAGTCGTGTTTGAGTTTCCATATAAGTATTTGTATGAGGTTTAATCTCGCTTGATGATGCTTCTGCTTTCAGAATTTTTCTATTGATTGATTGTTTGCCTGACGTCCAGTGTCAAATAAAGGTTTGATATATACAAGGATGTTAATGCAAGGTAACTCTATTATATTATCTCCTTTACAAATAATGACAAAAAACCGTAAATAATTTTAAAGCATATTTATGTCTTTTTTCTCAAGGTGCAACCAGGAACCCAGAGAAGGATGTATACCAGAAGTCGATCACTGATCCATTATGAGAGTGTAAACTACCATGAGATCGGACCAGCACAGTATCGCCACTTTGGAGTGTCATCACAGCCATGTTACTGCCGGAGGAAAAGGCTTCTTTATCGTATGCATACGTAATTGCCATAGTTTGGAGGTTTTTAGATATTACTGTTTCAAGGTGTTTTCCAGGTTCGGCCAAAGTATGAACATAAAAAGCGTATAGTCCTGGAATTTCACAGGTGAAAATTCCCGTTTGACTGTTGTAATCATTCCCTTCGTTTGTATACACTATATCAAATCGGATCACCTGATCATCACCAAGATTAACGACGTCTTTACTTATGACTGACGTGAATCCTATTCTTGGCGTTTGACCTGCAACAAAAAAATAGTCATTTCAAAATGGTCACCTTGTTTCATGACGTCACAATTGAAATTTCAGAGGAAAGCAAGAGAATTTGACTTCCTTATCGAATTTTGATCAATGAAGGAATCAGATCAAACGCTTACAATTAAGATTGATTAATAAACTACGGATTGACACATACATCATTTAGAGGTGTTAAGTATGTTTACTTTTACATAATTTTTCCCTTACAAAGGACACTGGTATTACATATCACCATAAGAGAAAACTAAATAAATCAGATGAAAAGGGCTTAATTTATTTGATAGATACAAAGCATGACACACTCATATCAAACACACTAAAGATACAGTACAGATATGACAGAACACGTTGGTACTGAAAGCTAGTTAAAGTCCATAACAACTTAGCATTTGTCTTCGACTAAAATAGTTAAATAGAATATTGAAACTGTGTTTGAAGAATATGCAATATTTACGTGCATACGTTTGGAGTGAGTCTACGTCAGAACTATCTTTATCTTTAACTTTATAAATTGTTTCCATTCGAAATAGCTGAAGCTATCACTCATTTAGTTGGTTCAAATACGCTATATTATTATGCATAGGACTTACTAGTTTTGACTTGTGACTGGACAATTGCCATATTGGCCTTTAGATTCTGTACGTCTACTTGAACTTGATGCAATACATCTGTAGAATCCAGCAACCGTTTTTGGTTGTTTGCTGAAAGAATCTTTTGTTTTTTTAATAAATCATATACAAGACAACAACATTCTGTCCTCATAACTATACATCCAATAAGGGTATGTAGTAAGATTGCCAATGAGACAATTATCCACCAACGACCAAATGAAGAAGTTGATAGCAATTATATACATCACTATACGGAATTGAACAAAGACCCAAACATATACCGTAAAGTAAGTTATGCAAGTTGCCTTTATGGCAAAATGTTAAAAAAAAAGCAATCGAGGAAAACCATCCTCGTTATTTATGTACGAAACAACAACAAAACAAATATATAATATACAGCAATAATTTAATTTTGGATGTAACGCGTCTTCTGATTGGCTGACGTTATTTTGTTATCAGCTCATAGACATAATTTAGTCATGTGACCGTACGTCATCAACGTGTTTCATGGTTTTCTACGGTTTAAAATGGAATTGATAATTAGATTATAAGAAATGACTATAATATTTTTCTGTCTATTCGAAATAACATAAAAAATATGGTGCACACTGTTAAATGAGCCGCTACGCGCGTTATTCATGTGCACAAAATTGTTTAAGTTATTTGTTCATAGACAGAAAAAAATCTAGCAGTCATTCCTTAAATAAATGACGCCCGCTGAATTACAGCACCCATCAATATGTTTTATATTGATAAACAAGATAAAAATAAACCTACATTATAAGTGTCAAAATTACTCGTTTATAAAGCCCCGACACTTTTTGAACACATGATTTTTTTCTCCGTTTCATTGAAGGGTTTTATGAAGATATTCACATGAACTGTTTAGAGATTTTTGCGGATGTATTGTGATGTATGTAACATGTGTAAGAAACAACAAACAAAATATATAATAAACAGCAACAAATGACACCCGCTGAATTTCAGCTCCTATCAATATGATTTTAAAACTTAAGGAATAATTCGAAAATTGCATGTATAGTAAACATACGGTTATAAGTAAAGCATAGCGATGCAGATACATTGAAATGATAATAAACAATTAAAAAAAAAAACATGCATGATAAGTGTCAAGATTAATTGTTTATAAAGCCCCGACTGTTTTGGAGCACATGCATTAATCTCCGCTTTATGTAAGGGTTTTATGTTTATATCTACATGTTCTGTTCAGAGATTTTTGGTGGAAACTTGCATGTCTGACTGTATGTAGTTGTTCTTTGATTACCCACAAGGAATTTTTTTTAAAATTTGTTCGATCAACTCCAAGTTGTTTGATTGTGTTATATATAATGTTGTCATATAAACACAGGTCAAGTACCAATTTTCAGATTGAAAAAAAAGTTTAAATAACGAGATATTATAACGCTGTAATGCTTGATATTTTGGACCTTATCTAGTGTTCTAAAATCTCCTTCATTTCGAACTTTTATTTAATCCTGTGGCTAATCTGATTTAATTTTGCCATGCTCAATAGTCGTACAGATAATAAAATGAACGATTAAAACCACCCTGTTTAGAACTTCGGTAAAATGTTTTTTTTAGAATGGTTAAAAACTCACTTGTATGTATAACATCAAATAATCCTTTATTCCGTTCTACCAATTTCTTTGTCTCCATTAAATCTCTTTGTGTTCTAAATAGGTCCCGTCTGGTTTCAATCAGAGTTTCTGTCGATTTTTCCTCTTTCTTTTCCATAATTTCAAGGCGTACCCTTGTTTCTGCTAAAACATCCTTGGTACCTTCAAGTTCTTTCCTGGTATTAAATAGATCAAGTCTATTTTCCGTAAGGACAGCCTTCAGTTCATCGAGTTCTTTCCATAATTTCGCTACCTCACCATCAGTCTGACTGATTTCTGCATGTACACCTAGAAAACAAGTACAAAGTAAAGCAATTATTGCAAAATTAAAATTACTGTTCATATTGTCCTAGTTATATTTGACATTCGATTACAACAATAAAGTCTATTGATAGTCTCAGTGTAAAGTTAACTGATACGGCACGTACTTAACGGTCAAATGTCTGAAATCTGACAAAAGAGGTATTCAGAGCACTTTCATGTATTAGTTGTAACCTGTATTTATATTTAAAAAAAAACTTATCCGTTTATTCCACTGTAAAATGATGAATAAGATTGCATTTCAGATGGGTTTTATTCTCTATACTGTTTAAGATTATAGTGAAGATTAAATGAACTTTATTCCCCATTAACCAAAAATAACATAGTTATAAGGAATATGCATTTTCACAAGTAATTTAATTTTGGATGTAACGCGTCTTCTGATTGGCTGACGTTATTTTGTTATCAGACCATAGACTGAATTTAGTCATGTGACCGTGACGTGATCAACGTTTTTTCAAGGTTTTCTACGGCTTAAAATGGAATTTAATATTAAGTTATAAGAAATGTGGTGCACACTGTTAAATAACCGGGTACGCGCGTTATTCAGTGTGCACCAATTTTTTTTTTTGTTATTTCTTCATAGATAGAAAAAACATTTGATTCATTCCTTAATTAAATAAAATATCTAAACAAATATGAACAATATAGACATGAAGTAAGACCCATTGGTGGCCTTCGTCTGTTATCTGGTCTTTGGTCGGGTTGTTGTCTCTTTGACACATTCCCTATTTACATTTTCATTTACAATTTTATGAATTATTAGAGTTTAGACTAAACGAGAAAATGCGATCATCTGAGCCTATTAACGAAAATACCTTGCCTCGATCCTCCTGATTAGTATTCGATCAATGTAGGTCATTAGTTTACTGCAAGATCGAACAATATCTTCACACAGTAAATGCTTCCATACAAACATTTAGTAATTGAAAAAAGATCAAATAATGTATTACGTTTTAAGGAATTGTCAAATTAAAACATCGTTATCAATATTGTACACAAATCATCCCTGTATGTATTAATCATTTACTTTTGCATAATCGATAGCAAAGTTTGATATCATTGTAACGTAAACAAATGACATTCTTAATATTGAGGGATCAAAAGTCAACAACTCGAAATTGGTAATTTCCTGTGTTTAATACTGATTTTGATTTATGAAATCGAAACTTGATTGTATATCTTCCTCTCACTTTCTCTCTGTGTGTTTAGCTACTAAAAAATAAATTTTACACTTCCCTCATACACATAGGCCATTTCGATTCGGAAATAAGATACTACATAACGTAAGCTTCCTCCTAGTAAGAGTTTATAAATACTATTGATTTTATAAATTGGTTATGGTGTGTTAACGAAGGTGTAGGGATACGGTAACTATGATTTTTTTTAAATTTTGTATTTTGATTTAAACTATTAAAAATTAATAATCTAAAAGTTCGTGGACACTTTTGTACAATTCAAAAAATAAATCATTAGGCTTATTTTTGATATGATTAATAAACGTAATCAAAAGTCTACGAAAACCATAGAGCTCAGTTTTATTAATTTTGATCGGATATTTTATGTGATATCATTTTGCCTGCCGTCACCAAAAAATATCAATATATAATTATAAACTTAAAAAAAAGTTAGAACATATTCCAAACATATTGTTAACGAACAGATACTGAGAAAAATAACGCTCGAAAATACAAAGGAATATATCAAATGTAATATGAAATTTTAACATTTAATTAACAAAGATTCTTACACTTTGTATTGAAGAACAAAACAAAATAAAATAAAATAAATATATAAAATTTAATTGTTTTCTTTTAATATATATACAATAGACCAACTGAAGTTCCAGTCATGTCAGGAAGTCAGTGTGCAATATTTAAAAGAAGTACAGAGCACGTGTTTTGTTCTTCACATAAAAAAGAAACTACATTCCTATGCACAGATTGTAGGCAATTTATTTGCGATCGATGCGTGGAATCACTACATGCTAAACACAACTTAAAATCCATTCCAAGAACAAACAACGTTGTACATGTTAATGAAATGCTTAATAATCAAATTCAAGTTTATACGGAAGTATGGCAGGTTGAATTGAAAGAGCAGTTGAACGCGATTGATCATCATGCTGCAAAACTGGTAGAAACTATAAATAAATTGAGAGATTCATACAAAGAAGCGGTTCTCACGAATAATACAAAGAACAAGTCAATTCTAAAGGAGATCGAAGACGAATCTGACAACAATATACCATCTACATTATCGTTGATACAAACTAATTTTACGCCGTCAAAAATAGATATACTGGGAATAAAGCGAGAATTTGGTGAACTTTGTTCAAACGAAATAAACGTTAGTCTTCAGCCAGGATACAGCTGGCCTAGTCTATATAAAGTTAAAGAACAAGGTTATGTCTATCGTGGAATGTCATTTGATTAATTTCGAGGAAGATAAGGATCGTTGTGATTCAATTCTAGCTTTTGATTACTTTGGTAATAAGCAATATCTGAATTCTGAATTATCAAACGGAATATCGTTTTCAATGTATAAGCTGGTAAGACATGTGTTTAACATAGTAGCTTGTGAAGAGTTCTCAATAGATATTACATATTTATAAAGTTTATAGTCAATGCTGTCTCGTATTTGACAATATCTCTAGGTCTATACACTACAGAAAACTGTATCTAAACACAAAATTTCACAACTCATTAAAATTTTGTAAAGACTATGCGTTGGGCTTTGCTCATTGTTTATGGCCGGATGGTGAACTGTTTTTATTTGTTTATTTCTGTGTCATTTGGTCTCTTGTAGAGAGTTGTCTCATTGACTATAACACTACATGTCCTTTTCATACAAACTGTGCAAAAGTCTAGGAATATATTTTCATCATATAAACCAGCATATTACAACAACTGGTAACAAACAGTCCAGACTGCGTTATGTAAGTCACGTGTCTTGTCATGTACCTGTTAATAGGCAAAGAAAAACACGACGTTGCGAAGTCAAGAAGTTGAAGTATTTAAGTATTTTAATTCACTAAAAACCACTACTAGTAAAATTATTATATTTGATTTGCATTTGTCACATCTCATTCCAATGGTAATCATTTGGGAACGCCTCCCCAGCTATTATTTATTTACTTTGACACTTTGGCGGTACTTGTCTATCCCAAATTCATGTATTTGGTTTTGATGTTATATTTGTTATTCTCGTGGGATTTTGTCTGATGCTTGGTCCGTTTCTGTGTGTGTTACATTTTAGTGTTGTGTCGTTGTTCTCCTCTTATATTTAATGCGTTTCCCTCGGTTTTAGTTTGTTACCCCGATTTTGTTTTTTGTCCATGGATTTATGAGTTTTGAACAGCGGTATACTACTGTTGCCTTTATTTGGCGAAGTGTTAATGTATTGTTTTAGGATTAAGTGATTTAAGAGCACACCACCGGTCATATGTCGATGATATTTTTTATGCAGATGTTTTATCATTGACACATCCCAAAATTAAAATCAAAGGTGTGTTTATTTAGAGTTGGTGAAAATGCTTAAAATATACCTTGATGAAAATGAATAGAATTATGAATACATATTGAAAAAAATAATGTATGCAAAATTAACATCTCTACCAACCTTCTGACGATACAACATATGTAACTTTGGATTTTCTTTCTAAGAATATATATTTTTTTCTGAAAAACATGGTCATTCTAAGTTTGGTGTACTTTTATTTATCAAAAATAAGTAAACAGTGGAAAACTGTTAAGTCAATCAATGATCCATGTTGATTATGCGCGCTGCCATTAGATATGATAAACACAGTATCATCATTTGTTTTGAAGTATTTTTATCGCCGTGTTATTTCCGGCGGATTTGTTTTTTTTTATCGTATGCATCCGTGTTTACAATGTGCCAAGATTTTAAGAAGTGTTTTACATGTTTGATCTATGATGAGTTTGAGATTCTTGGTATTTAGGATATATAGTTTCTAACTTTTCTTTGCTTTTGTACATCCAGGGCTTTCAAATATTAACGCCTGTGCTTTCCTGAGGAAGGTTTTTACAAACATGAACATTTGACGATTGATATAAAATGAATAAAACACTTTTTTCAGATATGGTTTCAGTGCCAATTATCCCTCTCTCCGTCCAAGTCATAATCTGTAAACTTTAAGTAATTCATTATATATAGGTCAAAGTATTGTCTTATAATCTATAAAAAAGGAGAATCGAGCTACACTTAGGACAGATGCACAAAATCGTTTCAATAGATAACTTCGAAACATGACGTTTAAAGCCGACAAATGAGGTTATTTAGATAAATTTGTGTGTAGTTAAGTCAATACTAAAAAAGTTTATATATATATTTTATATAAAATGACAAAAAAAATGGAATGCAATATCTAAGCGATTTTTCCTTTTATTTCTGAGAAGAGGAAGAAAGTCCAAAATTCATTTGACCGAAATAGTGGGCGAATGGTAAAAAGTTTATCGTATCCTTAAAAAAATCACAATTCACAATAACCAATACGTCATGATGTTTTAATGAATTTCCAGGAAATTGTGAAATTAACTGATTGTGTAAAAAAAGTATTACTTTTCCTCAAAATTTTCATAGATTTTGTTACGCTGTCAAATTCATGTCCTCCGATTTGTCTCAACTTATTATATTTGATTTATAACCATGCATAAGTCTGAAATAAACAATTTACAGGGCATGGGCTCGATTATATGTAGCTTCGTTTCGTGTGTATTTTAGTCTTAACGCTATCTTATTAACAATCGAGGCGAACTCCGATCACCTCCAATGGTTATATAAGCGGTATAAACATTGATATATATATACAAATAGAAAGTGAAATTGTGCAATTGGATTTTTTTGTAGGTTTGTTTAATTTTAAATTATAGATTAAAAATATAAGTTAATCATCGTTTTTACCTGTAATAGATAGATTTTTTTGTGGATCGAATCAGTCAATCAAATGATTTATCTTTGTTTCACTTTCAATGTTGACATTCTTTTCCTTTAAAATACACGCACAATGCATGCATTATCCATCTCTAGCTAATGCGTTAAATTTGAGTTCAACTGAATTCGAATTCAATGAGGTATAGTTATTCTCATGTAAGTGAATAATTCATCATCAATGTTTCTTAACTGAATTTGTCAAAAATTAAACCAGACTTGTTGCTAAAAGGCAATTTTTTTTTCTCACTATTTCACTTTCATTAATGATTGAATAAAAATATCAAACTATAGATTTTTTGTATATATCTCGTAGCTAGTGCCTCTTTAAACACATCTTCGCTAGCAAAGGGCTACGATCCACTCCCGCTCGCTTTAAACACCGACAGCAAACTTTTTGAACACAAACATTTTGTTTTATGTAAGTTTAGATATGAAGCGTGTGACAGCAGAATAACATATTATATGACAGATTACAAATGTGTCGAGTTTTGTGATTGAATAACAACACAGAGATGGCAGCATATATATTCAGTAAACTACCGGGGTACTAGTATATAGAACGTCCCCCTATTCGAACCTCTAAAATGTCATCATAACACTTGTACTATCTGACGTAGTCAAAAACTATACCGAACTATTAGGAATGTCAGACTCACAGAGGTAAAAATAATGACATGCATTCGCCAATGAAGATTTGTTATACAAAATCCCGAAATTTACATAAGTTTGATGTTTTAAAGTGTTATTATAAATCATTACTTTAACGATAAAATTATTTTTACAGCAACTTACAAAATCCTTTACGTATGCGGAACATATTAAGTTGGGTTTTTCAATATATTTGTCACGTTTGTTGTAAAAAACCAAAACAACACATACACACATACAAACACAGAATATCACATCAAAAACTTTATTGAAAACATTTTCTTAACAAAAAAAAAGTTAAGATAAAAAAGTGCATTTAGATGGATTACTCAAAATATTAGGAAACAATAGACGTGTGAAGAATGTACATGCTGCATGTGAATGTTTAACAAATACCTGCACAGTCAAAAACATTAAGACAGGGGTAGCCCGTAATATATGTGTAATTCAGGTCTCAGAAAAGGTATAGTCCGTTTGATTTCTATACATCTTCAGAAATTATTTCTTAAAAATTTATTTTTACTAATAAATATTTTTTTTCTTCATGTGTGTTAATGAATGATATATACAAACTCTGACTGAATATCATAATTTTGAACCAATAATAAAAAAAAGTTACTCATTAGGTTTCTATGTTACTTCTAATTTAAAAAAAAAATATTTATCTTTAAAAATAAATTTTTAAGAATTAATTTCTGAAGATTTATAGAAGTCAAACGGACTATATATACTGTGAGATTTCCGGCTTATGGGTTATAATACACTTCGCATTTGTCTCAGAGGATTTAAACCCTAAGCTAGAAATATCACAATATATACACTGTCGGAGACCTAAATAACATATATTATTGCATAGCAATATAATTTTCCAACAGAAAGTAACCAAAAGTGTGCGTGAAATAAATTCTATTATTGCATAGCAATATAATATTTCCAACAGAAAGTAACCAAACGTTAGCGTGCAATAAATTCCAATATTGCACGAGTGCAATAAATCTTAAAAATTCATGACGTCATCAACGACAAAATCTTAGTTTAAACCAATTTTTACTTTCAAATATTATATTGCTATACAATAAAAGGGTCATTGCATGAATATTGGGAAATATTGTCTCTCGTAGAACATATATTGCACTCGCAAGTTCGTGCCACAGACCACAGAGCAGACAACAACCGAAGGCCACCAATGGGTTTCAATGCAGCGAGAATCTCGCATCCGGAGTCGTGCTTCAGCTGAACCTTAAACAAAATGTGTACAAGTTCAGAGATAATGGACGTTACACTAAACTCCATTATATACACAAGAAACTGGAATTATAAATTACATGCCAGAGGCTCCTTGCTTGGGACATGCACAAACATGCGACGGGGTTAAAAAACTTTCTCCCTATACCTCTAGCCAATGTAGAAACACACAACACACGCACAGTAAAACTCTGTTCAAAAGAAGTCCGAGTCCGATGTTTGATGTAAGAATAGGCAACAAAAGAAACTAAACAAAATGACAATGATACATAAATTAACAAAGGACTACTAGCCGTTACTGACATGCCATCTCCAGATCTCAATTAAACTGATTGAAATATTATGTCTCCATCATATGAATATCAAGAACAATCTCTCCCGTTAGGCTTACATGTAGTATTATACCATCATAACATATATGAGAAGAACACTACCCGTATTAGGTTTACGTTTGACAAATTGTGACTCATACCGTCTTCTATCTTCGTATATCTTTTAAACAATTCTGTAAATGGCAGTCTAATAAAAATTTAAACATTTCTTGATAACTTAAAACACAACCTCATGTTTACAGAAATAAAGAATTGCATACATTTATTGATACCCAAATCCTTTGAACAAATTTACACACACCATTTTGAAGCACACTTTACAAACAATGTCGATTAGCATTTTGATACATCCTCCTTTTTTTTTTAAAGATTTTAAGTTGGTCTGAATCTATGAGGTCTGGATGTATGATATTTAAGAAACCAGATTGAAAAAAAAAAAAAAAATCAGAATACAACAATGGTTATGATAATAAAAAAAACTCACATTTTATTATATTGGTAAGTAATTAGTGTACCGCTGGTCAATACTCATGCATCGAGTAATGGAAAACAAATTTGGGTCGCAAACCATAACCGAGTGAAAAAATAAAAAAATAAATAATTGTTTCCAAACCATTATTTTCACATGGAAAAATAATGTTCTATAATTTCACTCCTAATGTCAAAAACTTTAAATGTTGCCAAGATTGTCCAAGGGTTAAATGTCAACAACTTGTAATAGTTTATCCGTCTATCAATCTCTTTATTGATCTAATGTTGAAAGCCACTTGTAAGTTAAGTTTACACTTCCCTCTTCTATATAAGTTATTTCTATTCGGAAGTAGGATACCACATACAATAAGTTTTATTATCATAAAAGTTTACAAATACAAAACAAAACTACAAAATTAATAAATGTAAACCAAATAGGAACATATCCCATTGTATAAAGGCCATGTGTAAATTTCCAACTATCTATGGATTCCATGAATTATTTCGATTCTAATAGGACAAATACGGTCATTAAAAAACTAAAGCGAAAGTGGGTATGCTGTGTGTGTGGCTGTTCTGTTTTACTCCCCGTTAGATAAAGCTCAAGCATTCTAATAAATCTATCGCTTGCATGGATTATTACGTGAATAACCGCTAGAAAAAAATCTGTTTAGTTCTTTCAATGCTCCAACACAACATTTGCCATTTTTTATTTACATGTTTTTTCTCGTAAGCTTTGTCAAATCGAAAGTTGACATTTGGGGGCCGCTATGTTGACTTGCTGAAATCAGTAAATATGCGAATAATGCAATACAATAGAAAATTCAACAATACTTACCTCAAAAATCAATATAAATACAATATTATACGAATTTGGATGGCTCACATAACAGAAACCTTTTAACTCTAGCGTTTTCATTTGTATGACGTCATGTTTTGAAATGACTTAAATGCACCAAAATTAGTAATAGACTTTCGCGGAATTTTAATTTATTTTCATTTTGTTAATTTTTTCGAGCTCTTGTGCATTACTTCGTTTTATTATGCATTGGAATATGAATGCAAATTATTTTTCTATTTTTAATTGCAATTTTTAAAACAATGAATCGACAAAGGATATGCAAATAGGTTTCAATACATGTGGATTTACGTGGGCAGTATATTGGAATAGCCATTGTTATGTAAATCTATGAGTCTGCTCTAAGTATAGATATATCGAGAATTTTATCACGCTGTTGTTTACAAAGCGAAAGAAACACGTCATATTAGAACAAAATATATAAATCATGGGCTATTTATTTAAAGTGAGCGAAAGTGCTTAGAGAAGCCCCTGTCAAAATCAAAACATAGTTTAATTACTTCGAATATAATAAACACACAATATCTGATACTTATCGTTTATGATCGATATGAAGGAGAAACTTTGCATTTATATTTTGCATTTACACTTTTTCTTGGTTTGCTTTTATACATGAAAAATAAAGACGCTTTTTTCACCAATCAAGTATTTGATTTTTTTCAAATATTAGTATCTTTTGAACAAAGTACACAGTCATTTATTTTTTATTTCATCGATGAACGTTACTCACAATATAGCGCATTAATCCATCGGTACGAACTGTGACGTTCAACTCTGTTCAACAAGGGTAATTTGACAAAGTTGTGTGCAGTCAATATAAGTACTAAGAAATGTTTCGAATAAATGACACGTAAACAAATGCATCAAGGGTGCAAAGTTTTCTATAAGTTCTGAAAAGAGTAAAGAACGCCTAAATTTTCATTCAAAAGAAGGAGTGGGTGGACCGTGAAAGGTTAGTCGTGTCGTCATAAAAAAGGATAAACCATATAGCCAATACATCACAATATTTAATGGATTTCCTTGAAATTAACATTTTTAACAGATTGGGTAGAAAAATATAACCATATCATCAAATATACTTTTAGGCATAATATCGAGATGCAACTAATTATATACAAACTTTGAGTTTTCACTTAAAAATTCTGTAAATATGAAAAGTATTTAAGGTGGTACCTAAAACTACAGGGAGATAACTCTGTAAAGTCAGCTAAACGTTTTAATTACGTTGTGTTGTAAAGGGAATATCAAGCTTTTCAATGGTCAAAATTGGTGTTTGTCAAACTGCTATATAACCAGTGTAATTTTTCTGAGAAAACGGTTGGTTCAAAAATTTTTATATTTTTGTTAAAGGGTCAAAGTAAATACATAGTCAAAATTTTATGAAAATTAAACGAGCCAAATAAATTTTAGTGAAAGTGTTGGGTACCACCTTAAACAGAATATCAAATTGCCATTACACATTTGACACACTAAAATAAATAGAATTGAGTCTAAATAAAAATGTATTATTCTTAATAAAATCATGATAAACATAACTTTGGACCTCGTATAAAGACAAGATTATTCAGTTTCTTATTCGATATTTTTGAAATCATCTTCATTCTACTATTTGCCTACAACAATTAGTAAAGATATTTCGACATCAGAGTAGTCTTTAAGGACAATAACAATCAAAACCAAGGAGTAAACAAAGACTCACAAAACCAAAGGACATTTACATCAACAGTTATAAATAATAAGTAAAAAACAACACGAACTCCACTAAAAACCGGAATTGAAATCAGGTGCTACGGAAGGGTAAGCATTTCCTGCACCGTATACGGCACCCGTCGTGTTCTTTCTTTGTTCAGTTCGGTTATGATGAAAGATTATTATGACTGTGGAAGAATATCAGATATGATTTCTGACACACTTTTGTCATAATGGCCAATCAGCTCATGATGGCGACCGTGTAATTTCTTGAGTGATGACCTTAATTTAATTGATTCATAGCCCTGTCTTAGCAACTTTTGAGAGAGCAGTATTCCTCGTTCAACAAAATCAACGTACTTTGAGAAATGGAAAATTGACTATAGGAAAATTAAAAATCATCGCGTTTGTCATAAATTTTAATATTCAACCTACCATCGGTAGTTATTTCGAGAAAAAGGTCTAGATATGAAGCAGATTTATCTGAGTCGGTAGTATCTTTAATTTCAAGTTCACTTGGATATACTAAATGTAAGTGATCACTGAATCTATTATTATTAAGAGACAGTACATCATCAATATACCGAAAGGTGAAATTAAAAGACTGGGCTAATTTCTTTTCTCCTTTCTGTACAAGCCCTTGGATAAATTCTGCTTCATAGGAATATAAAAACAAATCTGCAAGTAGAGGAGCGCAATTGGTATCAATTGGAATTTCAATAGTCTGTTAGAAGACCAGACCTCCAAATTCAACAAATATGTTGTCAATTAAAAAGTCTAGCATAGCAATGATATCCTTGTCGGTACATTTTTTCCTTGACTCTGTATGATTTTTCACAAAGTAAGCTGAATTCCAGCCCAAAACTAGATATTTAAAACGTGTAGTGCCCTTTTTATTAAGCAACATAAGCTGACGAGTTCTTTCAGTCGGGCTTTTAGTTTAGTATGTCGAATAGTGGTAAAAAGAGTTGAAAAATCAAAGGTTTTAATGTTGGTACAATGTCTTAATGATTGAGATTGTAAATTCACCAATTACTCTTTTGAATTTTTCAGTATCCATATATGATTAACACCACTTCTTGAATATGCCGTTTCGGAATATTTCTGAAGTCCTTCTTTGACTGCAGTGATTATGGCAGTAAGCACGTTAGAAAGAGGTTTAGTGGAACACTTGGAAGAACCTGCAATATACCTTTCCTTATAAGGATTCTTGTGAAGCTTAGGAATCCAAGATAAGAATGGAAGATCCTGGTCTTCATCCTTTGGATTAACACCAAAGGAGATTAGAACCGATTTGTGGGTTCCCAGGATCTCCTGCTTCGTAAGCGTACTTAGTGTATATGTAGGATTTCCAAGTTATGTGTTATGTATCCCCAGTTCCTTAATCATGCAGTCAATGTAGTGTTTCTTGCAAACAAAAACAATATTGTTTGAGGCTTTGTCAGCTGGAACTGACCCTTTAAGCTAACTTACTCTTATCTGAATCAATGACCTCACTGATTTTACCCACTCCGAAAGAGTGTCAACCTCAACCTTTTCTCTTTTTGCCCAGTCTTTCATAACTGTCAATACAATCCATTAGAAGATAGATCCTTAAAGTAAGAATGAATGTTGCTTTTTACTCTTTTATGGTGAAGAATATTACTTATATTTATCGCATCAATACCCATGTTTGTGAACTTCAAATTGAAGAATGAACGTTTCTGCAGTTCCTCAGAATGTTCGAAAACGGGTTTGAATAATCTATGGTTAGCAATATCCATCACCATGGCAACTATTTTATATTTGTAGATCGACTATCTGTAGTGTGGCATTCTTCACACGCTTTCAATAGAGAGTTCAGTCTAAAAAGCGGAAGTGAGTACAGTTTAGAGCCAATGTGATGAATTCCGAGAGGTTTATTGATATGTTCGGCAAGGTCATCTATAGAAACCTCATGCATATCAGGTGGATTATAGCGACGATGTCCATGGCTCCTCGGCCGACAAAGAGACCTATTGAATAAATCCATCACATTCACTGTACTACAAATAGGGCTACTCAAGTTACCTACAAATTTGAAAGTGCTTTTTTTCCTTTTAGACCCTCATATAAAAATTAGGTTTAATCTTTTTTAATTGAAATATTGAAATGTTTTAATTTAAAAGAAACGTTTCCGTGAGGAATAAGTAAGCGTTTGATTTCAAAAAGGTTTAAATAATGTACCGAACTGACAAAGTTCATAATGAACGAAAATGGTTCAGTGGTCAAAACTGTAAGACATAAGATTTTTTAATAAGCAAACACCTACTGTGCTGGCAAACAAATAAAATAAATATATAGTATTTAATATGGTCCAAGAACAGTTACGAAAAATCAATATAATATGCGCTTGAAATCTAATATTTGTTTATAATCGATTGAAACTGACAATTTAGTTGCTTAATAACATTAACGGTACCAATTTTTCTGCACCAGATGCGCATTTCGACAAATAATGTCTCTTCAGTGATGCTCGTGGCCAAAATATGTAAAATCCAAAGCTGCTAGACAGTTTGACGATGGAAATTTTTGCAATCTTTTAACATGGAGCCGTCATAGAGCGAATATTGTTAAAGCCAATTTATAAATAAACTGCATTTACATTTTCTATCTTTATTAATCAAAAGGAAACATGTTTATGTGTAAAATTTAAAATATATAAAGGATGTGATAGCTAACATTTTTTTTAAATCTAACCATAGTGAAGACTGGTTTGAAGCGGCGAATCAGAGCAAATCCAATGATAACGTCGGAATAATCATACTACGTAGACTGACTGATTTTTGCTGCACGCTACTCTTAGTCCTAAAGTGTTATTCTGTTTAGTAGCGGTTGGGTCGGTAAAAATAGACAACCCTACTAATTAAGATTGGAGTCGAGCTCACCTTCCAAATTTAGGAATTTCAACTCCTAACCCCAGTATTGACAAGCTTGTGCTTTTGAAAGTGATTTAGATATTATCACAATGTTGGCTGCTGTTCCCTAATCTTACATTTTTACCTATTATGTCTGATTGTTTTGTTCACACATCGTTGTCAATATAATGGAATTTTATGCGATTGTCATACAAGTGAGAGGTTTATCTAGTTATATATCCAGGTTTAATCTACCATTTTCTACATAATTTGCATATAAAAAAATCGGTACGACGCAGAAACACAAATAAAATAAAGACAATAGACATACTGCGCCGAAATAAGAGTAACTTCAGTAACTGAAAGCTACTTCAAAGTCAATTACAAATTAAAGATAAATTATGATAACCTTAATAAAAGTATCAATCAGTAGATATCCAATGGAATGGAAGAAAAAAAGAAAAACATACGATCTAGTTTACAGTTACAGTGTCCGGTTCACTCTTATTGGAATTTATGCTTTCATGTTTATAAAATCAACATTTTAAACTCCGTATGTACACTGAAATCACCCAATACATGCACGTGTCAAACGTTTGCTTTCATTCCTAGTTTTTAATTTTTCTTTAGGTTTTAGCGTTCCTGATTACGGCAAATATAGAAAAGCGATTCGGACAAATGCCTTAGTTTAGTTAAAAAATCGAAAACAACACGTTTTATAGTTTCTTGCGTCCGAAGCGCTTTTCTGGATTTACCTTCATCGTTGAGCGCTCAAAGCCAAACAATTGTAATCCGAAGATGTATAAGTACCGAAAATCGTTGAGCAGCAATATGTCAAAAATGCCTAAAATGACTAGTCAAACTCATCTAAAGCCAACTTTGCCTGAAAAGTTGTTGAAACCTTAATTTCATAATAATTTCAAAATTTATAAACGTACAATTTAAGTAAAGTTTGTTAAATCATGTCAGTACCGAAGCACTGACTACTGAGCTGATGATACCCTCGGCGACTGATAATCCACCAGCAGAGGTATCGACCCAGTGACATAAAAAATTGAAAACAACACGTTTAATAATTTCTTGCGTTCGAAGCGCTTTTCTGGATTTACCTTCACCAGGAACACTCAAAGCCAAACCTTTAAAATCCGAAGATGTATAAGAACCGAAAATCGTTGAAAAGCTATGTAAAAAAAAACATAAAATAAATAGACAAATTCATCTAAAGCCAACTTTGCCTGAGGGAGTTGAAACCTTAATTTCATAATAATTTCAAAATTTATGAACGGACAATGTTAGTAAAGTTTGTTAAATCATGTCAGTACCGAAGCACTGACTACTGAGCTGATGATACCCTCGCCGACTGATAATCCACCAGCAGAGGTATCGACCCAGTGATGTAAAAAATAATATTGTGGTTTTCCATTGAATGAAAAGCTGATAACTTAATAAATCAGACGTTTTCACTCATCTAATAATTCTTATTTATATATTTAAAAACAGATTATTTAAAGTTATTAAATATGGTTTTAATCTATTCAAAAGAGTGTAAACCTGCAATGAATTAAAATATACCACACCCAATAACTACCTTTGACATATTTATTACGTGAACACTTGATATAGAGGTCAATGGTCAATTGTCAACTACTTGTGAATTTTCATTTCGCTACCAATATTTCATTGTTTATCAAACCGAAACTTGATTTAATATGTGTAGCGAATGATAAGTTAATTGTTCACTTCCCTCCTATTTTCCATCCGGAAGTAGGACAATACATACAATAAGTTTCCTTATCACATTTTATACGTAATATAGCAACATATTTCACATGTTTCATTGATTTACATGATTATACATGTTTTGTGAATTGAGACGTAGGAATATGGTAAATATGAATTATTACTCCTTTGTTTTCTTATTTTGTTCTCAATGCTCTTGATCATCGTACTTTATTTGACCATTTTAACTTTTTTCGAGCATCACTGATGAGTCTTTTGTAGATCAAACACACGTCTGGCACAAATATAAAATTTAAATCCTCTCACGGGTAAATTTATCTAAACAATTAATACGTACTACGATGACTCTTACCTATAATCATAATGTTTATAAAAGTTTAAGAAAAATAAATGATTAGCTATACTCATTTTGAATGCATTTATTTATGGTTTCGAATTTCCTTGCCGACCCAAAAGGTTTCAAAATAATAAAAACATCCATTTGTATTGTAGAAAAATGCATTGCTCACTAACACATAATCCATTAAAAACAACACGAAGTAAACGAGAAATGAAATTGTGAATGCATATTTTGATATATTTTTCCATCTTATCGATAAAACAGCACTCAAATCCCTTTCGCGTGCGATAAAAAAAAACGATGAAAAAGGAAAATAAAATCATCAATGTTAGTTATAATGTAGTCTGTTTTGTTATTTGTTCAATAGACCAACTGAAGTTCCAGCCATGTCAAAAAGACAATCTACAGTCTCAGAAAGAAGTACAGAGCACGTGTTTTGTACGTTACATAACAAAGAAACTACATTTCTATGCACGGAATGTAGGCAATTTATTTGTGATGAATGCGTGGAATCATTACACACAAGACACGCATTAAAGTCAATTTCAAGAAGAACTAACAATACACTTTTCATTGAAATGCTTCAGCAACAAATTAACTTATATAAGGAAGTATGGCAGGTTGAATTAGAGGAACAAATACAAGCTATATATCTCCGTACAGCAAAACTTGTAGAAATTATCAATAAAATTAGTGATTCATACAAAGAGGAGATCCTCCGAAAAGGTACACAGAACAAATCAATTCTAAAGGAGATCGGAGATGAGTCTGACAACAACAATCCACAGGCATTATCGTTGATACACACAACTTTTAAACCGTCAGCAATAGATTTACTGGGAATAAAGCGAGAGTTTGGTAAACTGTGTGCAAACGAAACAAATGTTAATATGCAGCCAGGATTCAGCTGGCCTAGTTTATTTCAAGTAATTAATCTGTCTGCAGAAGGCCAAAAAGGTTTTGTCTATCGTGGTATGTCGTCAGATTCTGAAGACGAATACGATCTTTGTGGTTCATAAAAAGAATTTGTTGTTTTGGTAACAAGTGAGATCTTAATTTGATTTCTAAATTATTTAAATGAATGTTGTTTTGAAATAACGAGTGTGTAGATAATTATTTTTAATTTTGTAACTTCTGAAAATTTATAAATACACTTATGTCTATATACTACACAATTAGAAAGTGTATAGTCAATTATGGCACTTATGTGACAAAATGTGTAAAAGTTTAGAGACTACATACAACAATACAATGTATTAATCATTAAAATTCAATGATAAGATATAAAGACTTTAGGTTGGAAATGATAGTTTTTCAACGTTTATTCCTTACATAACACATGTAAAATATGAATTGCTATTTTTCTTATTTAGATATTTATTACAAACACGTGGTTTGATTGCAAATGAGAAATCTAACCATCCAAGTTAAATCTCTTTTTTTTAAGTTTGATACAAGTCAAAGATTATTTAAATGAATATACTATAATTAACTAGCATACTAACAGTATTACTTGTTTCACACGCTTTTCCTACACCTGTCTATATTTGAAGACGACAGCTTTATTTTAATGTCAAAGTATCAATGTGTTGGTTTTTCTTTATTAGTTTATTGGTTTGGAATCATCTATTGATAATCAATGATATTTGGTATGCAGTTATATTTCCATTGTAATATTTTATTCACATGGATTTTTTTGGACTGCCACCTTAAGTCAGTATAACTAGACTTTATAACTGTTGGCTATTTTTAATGGATTAATTTGTGATTAGTCACATGAAGGGGAACTGTAAGTGGTATATCATTGATATTTTGTAAGCAGATGTATTAGCATTAGCACAACTCTTTTGATATATAAAAACCATCAGGCTGTTTTGTTTAGAGCTGGTATTAATGAATAGTAAAGACCTTATGGAATCAGGATCTTGTGTTGTAAGGAACGATTATCGGGTTGTCTGCAATTTGATATCGTGGAATATCAGTGGTGAGTCACAGTATGAAGCTTTTTGTAGAGTGAGCGTATCTAACGAGTTCAAAAAGGTTTTATACTATGTCGAGCAGCTGATATTTGACAATATTAATATACAATATAAATAAAGCTTAGAAACATTTTCAGTCAGTTCTGTTTCAATGGTACATGCATATACTGTGGATTCATTGTTATTCGTTGGATACCAATTTTCGTGGGTTTCGTTGGTATATGTGAACCACGAATTACAGTGTTCACCAAATTTTGAATTTCATTTAGGACAGTATACAGAGATTGGTAAACCACGTAATCAAATATCCATAAAGATGCAAGTTTTCCTCAATCCACAAAAATAAATGAATCCAACGTAACACGTGACTATTTAAGTCCCCTTTCTTAATTATTAAACATTGTATCAAAGGGGATTTCATAGTTATTGACGTAATCAATTGCCATTCGATTACGGACTCTCTGTTTTGAATTTTCCTCAGAGGTTTGGTAATTTTGTTACTTTACTTTTAACGTTTGCATTGTCTCTTACTCGAAATTGTTTCAGCTGTAACTTAAAACTGAAACTTAAATTGATTTTTAAGCAGCTAGGACATTTGACAGCATTTGAGACCAGTCACAGACAAAATGAAAACAGGAATGAATCTAAGACCAAATAATTCGAACCATTCAAATTATTTCACTGATTTAGCATGACACAGAACAATAATTCGTTGAAACGTTCAAACTGTTATCATAATTTACTGTTGATTAATTAAGAAATTATCATAAAATATATTGGGATTTTAATCGCGAAGGCAACGCTGACCTTAGAGGAGCTTTGGATTGAAGGTCATTTGTTCGTACAGTTCGAGACGTTTCTGTTTATCTTTGAATACTTGACTCTAAAGAGTTGGATAATTGAATTTGCTCTCGCTTGCTCTGATAGTAGTTCTGGCTATAACTTTCATTATGTCAACTGGACTAAAGAGACGAGTGAGCTTTTATCCTCACTTGGTGTCCGTTGTCGTCCGTAACATTTGCAAAAATATTCCTCACTGAAACTACTAGACCAAATTTAATCAAATTTTACAATAATCATCATTCAGGAAATATTTGAACAAATGTGTCCCACGACCCGACCTTAACATTGTTTTTAAAACCGTTATAAATAGAGAACATATTCATTATGTTGAGCTCTATCAATTATCTATATACGCCAAAACGACTTCTTCCAGGAGTCATTGCCCTTAAATGACAAAAAATGCACTTTTTTTCCATTTTTGCCTTTTATTTTAAAAACTTTAAATAGATAGAGATAAATCTTCAAATGCAAAAAAGAACAACTCGACAAGATATTCAATTAAGATTGTATTTGAATTATTGCCCGTTCATTACGAGTTTTATCATATTTTTGTCCAAACTATTTTAAATGCAATTGAAAACCATGCCATAACTATTTTTTATTATTCAATAATTTGTGGACTCTACTATTATAGCATAAGTCATACCAACATTTAACAATATTACTATGTATACACACACTTTACTCTTATAAAGGGATCAAAAGTTAACAACCCGTACTAGTTAAATGTCAAATTAAGGAAGTTGGCTTCTCAGTTTCAAAATATTTTGTTAACACTAGTATATATTGATAGAGTATAAGGGTATTTTTAAGGAGCTAAAAGAGCGAAAAATAAATATAGGTCAATGTGCTTGTTTTCGCGATTTTGAAATTTTGGCTAGAAAAAAATTCTCTCTTGAAATTCATAGCTTCATCAAGAGAAGTGAAAATGTTCTGAATGTAATTGAACATTTTCATGGTTTTATTTTCCAAAGGCATTTTTCACATTATTTGTTTGTAAATGTGTCCCTCATAGAAAAATAATCTTTTGTTTTATAAACTTACTAATTATGATTGAATATGGACGGCACGCAGGGTTATATTTACAGTACAATTCCAATCAAAATAAATATATAGATGTCAGAACGTCATTGTTTAAATAGTCTATAACAATAACAATAGTTCATATTTACTAATTCCTACATCTCCTTCACACAGCATGTTTAGATACGAAAACCATCGTTATTCACGTTGTTATTTTGTTATGTACATTCATGATGAGGAAACTTATATATGGTATTGACCTACATCCGAATTGATATCGCCTATATAGTAAGAGGAAAGTGTCAAATTGACTTTAAAATGGGTAAACATAAACAGAGAGAGGAAGTTATTGAATCATGTTCCAGTTTTATAAATGAATGAAGAGATTGCTACTGAAGGAAGTGGGCTTGTCATGTTTAACCCCGATTTTTCTCTTTATAAATCTTTTACATTCATAATTTTAAGCCATCTGTAAAAGTCTTATAAAATCTTTATCATTTTGATATCCATTCGGATGTAGGTCAATACCATATATAGGTTTCCTCCTCATGAATGTACATATATAACATTGATTTTCTGATCTAAACATGCTACGAGAACGGAAATATAGGAATATTGTAGATATGAACTATTGTAATGGTTATAAACTATGAAAACAATGACGATCAGCTATATTTATTTTTATTGGAATTTTACTGTAAATGTAACCCTGCATGCCGTCGATATTCAATCATAATTGTTAGTTAATAAAACAAAAGATGTTTTTTTATTAGAGACACATTTACAAACAAATAATGTGAAAAATGACTTTTGAAAATAAAACGATGAAAATGGTCAACTAAATAAAGAATTTGTTTTCTCTTGATAAACATAGTGTGTAAAGTATGGAAGTCGCAAAACCAACCCGAAACATATACTAATATCAAACCAGGGTACAGCTGGCCTAGTTTATGTAAAGTATCCGTCAACAGAACACTATAAAGATTTTGTCGTGTTATTTCATATGATTGTGTAGACAGAAATGATTATTATGATCTATATGAAAGCATTTAGTTATATTACTGTTTTTTTTAGTAAAAAGTGATATCTAATTTGATTTTTAAATTATCAAATTGAACATCGTTTTATAATTTAAAGTAAGTAAGAAATTGTTAAGTATATCCATCTCTAAACACGCCTTAATAAATAGACATTACAATCTTTTTTTAAAATCATTTATAGCTAATAATCAAATATGCAGATTAAGTAGTATGTAAATAATTGTATCGTTGATATATCACTCAACGGCTTATGTGACATTCACGAACTATACATTTTGCAATTTTTCTTTCTTTTTTAGCGTGATTCAAACCATATTAGTTTATATGAATATATTTATTTTCCTTTATTATTATGATTATAAAGCAGCGTATTCCTTTTTATTAGTGGAAGAGGAAAGAAGAACTAAACATAATATGTATTTTAATAAATGAGTGGGTAGACGGCAACAAGTCAATCGCGTCCTCCTTCACAAAGACAAAAGCATTATAAAATAACCAACACGTCATGATGTGTAATGAATATCCACAAAGTTGACATAGTAAAACATATACGAAATATGTTAAAAAAAATAAAATTATCCATCAAGTGTATTTATCGCCTTTGTTTAATATCGAAATGCAACTCTTTACAAACATGCAGTTTAAGTTCGGCAAATACATAAAGTATTACAAAAGAATATTAAATTACAATTCAACATCAAATGCAATAAAATAGAACAGAATAGAGACTAGAATAAAAATGACTCAGTCCTATATAAATCAAAAGAAACATGATAACTTTTCGAACTTAAATACAATAAGATTTCTTAGTACTTTATTCCTTGAAAAGTTTAGTTGTTACGTGTTTTTTCATTTAAATATTTGCATTTAACATAACAGTTAAAATATGTGTAAGACTGTTAAGGTCAAAATTTGAAACAAACTGAAATTTATTAACCAGAGTAAATGCTAACATTTAAATTAAATAATTGATCCAAAAAAGCCAAAACGGAGTGCCTAAAGTAACTAATGGTACCCGTTCGTATTACAACTATAGCGAAATCCATACGTACAGTGTGTGTTGTAATTTAACCAGACAGCAGCACTTGTGACAAAGCTATGAGAAACAGGATATCAATATTGTATATATGAAACAGTCGGTATGAAACAATCTTTTAGGATTATTCGATGCCTTTTTTAAACCTTAAGATAATAAAGACAGATACTAATGATGGATGATGGATGATGAACGGCTATTACCACATGAACAGGACAATCATATAACATGATAAAGTGATAGGAAAAAGAGTATGATATGTAAAGGCTCAACAGTCCTTTTACCGTGCTCGTGCACAGGGGGACAGTCTGCATCACACAATTAAACATTATTCTCACTTCGAGCCAACAAGTGTATACTCTTCATCCTGAATAACATGTAATTTGCTAAGAAGCAGTAAATATCAGTTTTGAATTTCTTAGGTTTTATCGATCCAGTCGGGTTTAAGATTAAAACATCCGCACTCGACTCGAGGAGTGTCTGCAATCATGAGACAAACAAAGCAGTTCTGATTACTAATTATAACCAAAAAACACTGAACTTTGTTAGATGATGGTGTTCAAAAAATATTGTACCAAAAGTGATCGAAATTGAAACTAAAACAATACAAATTATTATAAGCAAATATCATTACTTTAATCCAAAACGGCATCTTTTAAAATGCATCAAAAACGCACCCATCGTCAAAAATTAACCAACATCACGTTTATTACATAATCGTCAACATCTTATTATTACTACATATACACATGACTAGGGGCCAAGAGTCAACAACTCGTGATTGTAACTTCCCATCGTAACATCAATCTCTTTATTGATTTATAAACCGAAACTCGATTTAATATATTCCTCCCTGTTAGTGTAATTCTATTTACCACAGTTATTTCAATTCGGAAGTAGAACAATACATAGAATAAGTTTCCGCATCATAATAATTATAAATAACTATACATATAAATGATTTTCTCTACTGGAGACGTTGTGTGAACGACGGCGTAATGAAATGGTAACTATGATCTATCATTAGTTCGTATTTTAATCAAAGTAGTTATTACTCATTGTTTTCAATCGACATTTTTTACAATTAAAATAGTTCAGTCTTGCTATACTGATTATATTGTTATAAAACGTTTTTTTACAGGCTATGAAAAAAATAGCAATCTTAATTTTATTGGGATTTTTTTTGTTGTTTCCTCTGTGTCTTCCGTCCATAAAAGTATCGTTTAAAGTGATGAAAAGTTAAAAAGAATTATCATTTTATATAAGTTATACATTGCATATGATCTTTTTACAAACACACTATATGCAAAATTGCACTCGAATGTAAAACAATATACAAAATTAATGTAAAAAAAGAAAGCTAGTTTTCAATTATTGAAAAAGTGTGTCACCCTACCTTACACAAGAGCACCACACTCTAACGTACAATTAATAGCACACACACACAGCTCAAATTTGTTAAAGTCTTTTGTTTAACTTACCATTTTATACCGTCCATTTCGTACCCTGGCACATATCAATTCGTTTCCTAGCTATTTCTAAGCAAACATCAATGTCGTACTTTATGGTAGATTTATATGTACATATATGTCATTTCGTACCTTTTTGAAGATTGATATCAATGCCATTGTGTTCCTTATTGAAAATTAATATCAATGCCACTTCTCGTTTCTTTTAATAGATATATATAAGATGGACAATCATCTTGCAAAAAAGGTTGTTTGTATTGTATCAAACTAACAAAACTAAAGAGAGTTTTATAATTGATTACATCATGTAGATAAGGTTTATTTTTTGAAAACAGTTACTGTAATTGTACTTTTTTTCGCGGGTACTTATTTTTGCAAATTGTGTATTTCAAACAAGTTCGCGGGTATTTATCGTCGCGATTTTTGTCTCAAAAATAAAAAAAAAAGAATTGTTTTATAGTTCTAATTATTGCCTCGTGTGTAAATCTGAACTGTATTTAAAGTACACGCTTGGCATGCATTTCAGACTGTAAAAGATGACAGTTTGAAAAGAGGTTTGGTTACGACCGGTATTGCAAGTAAATGACAAACTGTTGTAACTTTGGTTATTTGTAAATAATCTTCGGGTGTATTTGTTTGTGCTTTTTTCGTTTTCATAAAATCTATTTATAATAAAAAGTTTAATAAAGAAGATCTGGTATGTTTGCCAATGAGACAACTGTCCAAAAGAGACCAATATCATTAACAACTATAGGTCACCGTACGGCCTTCAATAATGAGCAAAGCCCATATCGCATAGTAAGCTATAAAAGGCCCCGATAAGACAATGTTAAAGAATTCAAACGAGAAAACTAAAAGCCTTATTTACATATAAAAAATTAACGAAAAACAAATATAAAACACATAACAAACGACAACCACTGAATTACATGTTTGTTAGTTTTCAAATGATTACAGTAAAGCTTTCAAAAAATTGTCTGCTACTATACACACATGTTTGTAAATCAATCTATAACAACAACAATAGAAAGTTAAATATGTTCAAGGTAATCTCGAGTCAATATTGTTTCTTTGATCATTTATTGGTTTTTACTTGTCATCCGTTGATGTTAGTCTAGTTTGTTAATTAATCGGATTAACAGGGTTGTAAACATGTCATGTCATCGATGTAAGGTCAAGTTTACATACATAAATGAATATTAAGTTTTCAGTTAAAAAGTTGGATTTAGATTCGCGTGAATTTATTTTCACGATAACAAACCAAACGCGAAAATCGTGAAAACAAATACATCGCGAAAATCATTACAATTACATTATTCATTACAGTTGCAGATAATTACTGTTGCTTTATTAAACTCATTTAAGTATCAAAATATCAATTCAGTATATTTCCAGAACACAAATAAAGGTTATTTAAAACTATTATGTGTCCATGCACTGCTAGATTAAAAGTCAGCAATAATCCTAACCCCAACCAAATAGTAAAGCATAAAACTCAAACACATCAAACGAATGTATAACAAGTGTAATATTGTTGGCTTGGTACAGGGATTTCTAATGTAGAACATTGTTGATTAAACCTGGTTTTATAATTAACTGAACCTCTCATTTGTTTGGCAGTCGCATAAAGTTGACAACAATGTGTAAACATAATTAAACTTATTATAGGTCTTTATCAAATGTCTACTGCTGGGGGTATTGTTTGCATAACTTTGTTACAATATGTTATTTTAAGAATTATCTCAAAATGTTTATGCTTACTCCAAAAGGCTTATATATGCTTACCTAGAAATGAAATAAATAAAAACCGAAACATTTAAACACTATTAGTTATGCACTTTGTAGAATCTTTTAAATAATAAAAGTAATATCACAAAAATACTGACCTCAGAGGAAATTCAAAACGGAAAGTCCCTCATAAAAGTTCAAACCTATGTTATACAGAATATCAAATACCGTTGCTGGTACATATTTTCAACTGTGTGCAAATATATTATACTTAATAGTGAAAATGTTTTAAACCATATGGACGTCTCAATAAGAATAAATGGAAAATGTTTCGAAAAATTCGTTTTTTAGTTACGAAATGGCAAAGGTACGTACTGGATAAAGTATGAAATTACTTAATTATGTGATTTTTTATTTGTTCAATAGACCAGCTGAAATTCGAGTCATGTCAGGAAGGCAGTATACAGTCTCAGAAAGAAATACAGAGCACGTGTTTTGTTCTCCACATCACAAAGAAACTACATTTCTATGCACAGAATGTAGTCAATTCATTTGTGATCAATGTGTTGAATCAGTACATGCTAGGCATGCCTTAAAATCCATTCCAAGAACAAACAACGTTATACTTAGTAATGAAATACTCGAACAACATATTCAAATATATTCAGAAGTATGGAAGGTACAATTGGAGGAACAGTTGAACGCAGTGGATCTTCATGCATCAAAACTTGTAGAAGTTATAAATAAAGTGAAAGATGCCTACAAGGATGAAATTCTTCTGAAAAATGCAAAAAACAAGTCAATTATCAAGCAGATCGAAGAAGAGTCTGACAACAACAATCCATCTATATTATCATTGGCACAAACAACTTTTACACCATCAAAAATAGATTTTCTCCGTATAAAGCGACAATTCGGAGAACTAAGTGCAGTTGAAAAAACTGTTAGTCTTCAGCCTGGTTTATTGAACAGTTGGCCCCGTTTACATACAGTTAAACATCTGACAACAGGAAGCCAACAAAGTTTTGTCTATCGTGGTATGTCATCTGATATCGAGGACGAATATGATCATTGTGATGTATAACATAATTGTGATTTATTTGAAAAACAAGTGAAGTCAAAAAATGAATTGTAAGAATATCAAACAAAATATCGTTTCGGAATGATAAACACGCTATTTGGTTCATTTTTTTTAAAACAAACTTAATAAAATGAACTCATTATAGATACCAGGATTGAAATTTTGCACTTGCGCCAGACGCACGGTTCGTCTACAAAAGACTCACCAGTGACGCTTTTGAAAACTGGTGATGCAAACATTTTACGTTACATTTCGAATACTATAAATTTATAGTGCTAGCAAGGCATTCGCATTGTCCTATGAAAATTATAATTGATGTTTTATTTACAAGTTTTCCACAGGGAAAATCAGGTTATTTAAATAGTTTGGCACAGAGGACAATTGGCGGCGAACGCTGCCAAAACATGCAGTGCAACAAATAAAGAACGTTTTGAGCAATGCTTTTTAAATTTTGATAAAATGATACTGCTGAAAAAAGGAGGTCAATTTTGATATTGACGATTTTGACGTTTTAGTCCTTGATAAAATAGAAAATTTCACTATATGACGTTTCAATGCCATTAGTAAGACGGACACAGTCGAATATCTATATAGATTATCAATGGTTTTTCAAACGAGTAAGCGTTTCTCACCTACAATCATACTAAATTACGACAACACTTACTTGAGAAGACAAGAAAATTCCTCAAAATTTTAGGAACAACTTTATAGCTTTTCCCAAGAAGAGATTAATGTCGAAAAGCTTATGACGTCATGTATACTCTTTCGAATAGAATCAATAAATTCTATATCATGTAAAGTTGAGTAATATGGAAATTTTGTTTCTAAAAAGATGCAAAATTAAGAAAAAGAAACAATAAAATGAAACCATTTGACGATGTTGAAGCAGAAATACACTATCCTTAAAAACAATAGCGTATCTTTATGTATGAACAAATCAGAATAAAAACAATATATTCTCTTAACCATTAACATCACAATCATAAGTAAACTAATAATAAATATTATTAACTGAAAAAAATCAGAACAGATCTTGTGCGGATAAACCAGCTGTACTGATACAATACTGATAGCTTCGCCTTCTAGATGTTTAAACAAGTTTTTTGTCAATCCCATGGCCTATGCATGAAATTCACCTCCGATTGTTTTATTTTTTAAGCCCAAAAAAAAATTAAGGTTGTGTTATGCTGTATTCAATATGTATTTCTTTTATTTCAAAATTCTTAAAAAAACACAAATTGATCAAAATATGTTCCGCGTTTATTTACATTTTTTAACGGAAATATTACAAAGCTTTCCCCGAGTTGAACTTGAGATTAAGATCTCTTTTGTTTCATTTCCGTCGATCAATTACCAGATCGTAAATGATATATATTGACCCTGATATAGATTCTCGATGAGCTGTATTAGCCCTCGACTCTTTTTTATTGTAATGACTAATTCGGGTAGGGTTTGTTTAGTCACACGTGTCTGGCTTTCGCGGCTGGATCTCAATTATGGTCACATTGACCTATTAAACAAAAATACTATGTGGAATGATTGTCAATGAAAAATCGATCCACAACAAACCAAAATGGCACAGAAAGTTTAAATTATTGGTCACTTTACGGCCTCCAACAATGAGAAAAACCCAACACTGCATAGTCGGCTATGAAAGGTCACTTAATGACATATGCATAACAATTCACAGGATAAAACTTCCGGCCTGATTTATGCACACAACAATAAAGTTGATTACATCCGCGTGTTTTGATCGTAATTCATATAACCTGCAAACATACCATTTTCACTAATATATTTCAAAACTTTTAAATGTATTTGTCTATAGATCTTGAATTGAAATAAAACAATGATATTTTATCTTATCCCTTGAGGATATCAAATATCAAGATAACTGGTTTATTGTGTTCTTTGGATTAAATGTATAAGCTGGCAGTATATAACAACGTATTCATATTTAATAAGAAACAGATTTCTTAAAATTTCTCCTATTGTATTTTCTATTAAATCTTAATAGTTTAAGCTATCGTTTACAATATGTATTCCCTCTAGAACGTTTTATTAATTCATGTTTTGATACAATATTAATGTTTAATCACATATGAAGCCACGCTGCCTGATTTTCTTCCCTTTGTTTAAACTAATTATACACAATGTTCGTTCTATTTATTGACGTTTGACTTACCATGTTGATTATTTTTGTCGTTTATCCGTTCATTTGTTATGTTTGAAGTATATATATAAATTAATATGATACTCGATATCATATACTATTTGGTAGGAACAATCGTCATTTGATACACATTTTAATTACTTATGAAGCCAGGTTGCACATATCTTTCATTTGTTTAAAATTATTCATACACATAATATTTATCTCTAACAGTTTGATAAAGGCAACAGTAGTATACCGCTGTTTAATAGTAATAAATCAATTTCGTGAAAACAAATCCGAGTCACAAACCAAAGACTAGAGTAACATATAAACGATAAGAGGAAAAGAACAACATAATAGAAATACTGAACTGCTAGATAACAAACACTGACACTTATAGAAACGGATAAAAACAGCCACACTTCTGATTTTGAAAAAGGCATTTCAAATAATACGAATCGTCCTGTTTTCGTTCTGTTTGTTCCCATGTAAAAAACGAATTTTATAATTATAACGTATTTCCATAAAATAGTAATCTAAAAATTAATATACGAATATATATGAGCCAGTCCATGCGAAAAGGTACAAAAAGTCCTTTTGGTAAACTTTACAGGACACGTTATCAAAGTTTGTTATAGTATTTTTGATAAACGATTTTATCCGAAAAAAAATTACATTAATGTAAACATTCATAAGATTGTCAATTCTATCCCGAATTTGTCAACTAAAACAGAACAAGACGTAGAAATATGTGAATGTTTGCTATTTGAGCAAGTGTAAAATCATTTGTTCCCCGGACTAATGCTATACCGACCAGAAACTATAAAAGTTTATGACACTACAGAGACAAAAGTCAAGAATTTCCGTCAGTTCTACAGGTTTATAGAAAGTAAGACAACATTAAAACATGAGGGAAAATACAAAAACTATGACATTTTGTGTTTTAGAAATTGAAATTTAAGTTAAGTTAAGTTATTTAATATTAAGTTAAGTTATTTAATATTATATGAATCAACCTTAGTTGCACGGGATTCGAACCGTTGCCCGGTTTGATTGCATTGATATCCTCATCGTAAGCGAGAGCCTTATCCCCACTGCTTCCGGGGTTAACATTATCAATTGGCAAATCAAGCCATTTAAACTGTACTTTGAAAATGACTGAAATATATGAAATAATTCACTAGAAATCTTGATAAAACTAAGGGGGGGGGGGGTCTCAACATTCGCAGGTGCGTGTAGCTCACAGCTTGATGATATGAGGGAAAGTAAATGTGTTTTATAAATCACAAGTCTACTACCAATAATTATGCACACTTTTTAGAATTTCGTAAATTTTTCGTTTTTGTACCTTTTCGCATGGACTGGCTCATATAGGTGATATCGGCGAAAGTACCAAGCAAAGCCTATGTATAGTAAAAGAGTGATTTCGCCCTATATTTTAAAAAAATCAACATATTTTAGATGTGTTTTTTGCAAACTAGATGTTTTGATAGATGCCGAATCCATTTGAAACATCAAATCGTTGCTAAAATATTTGGAATATGGACTTTTTGCTGATTGGTGTATGGTTGCTAAGGGAGAATTTTAGTTGCTAGGGATAATTATATGTCAATATTTGCATTAAATTATAACGTTGAATATGAAGTATTATAAGTATTTCGATATTTCATTGCTTTTTGGCAATTTCGATTTTTTTTTGTTTTTTTGTGATTTTGAAAATGATATGAGCCAGTCCATGCGAAAAAGGTACAAAAAGTCCTTTTGGTAAACTTTACAGGACACGTTATCAAAGTTTGTTATAGTATTTTTGAAAAACGATTTTATCCGAAAAAAATTTACATTAATGTAAACATTCATAAGATTGTCAATTCTATCCCGAATTTGTCAACTAAAACAGAAAAAGACGTAGAAATATGTGAATGTTTGCTATTTGAGCAAGTGTAAAATCATTTGTTCCCCGGACTAATGCTATACCGACCAGAAACTATAAAAGTTTATGACACTACAGAGACAAAAGTCAAGAATTTCCGTCAGTTCTACAGGTTTATAGAAAGTAAGACATCATTAAAACATGAGGGAAAATACAAAAACTATGACATTTTGTGTTTTAGAAATTGAAATTTAAGTTAAGTTAAGTTAAGTTATTTAATATTAAGTTAAGCATGTTAAGTTATCTAATATTATATGAATCAACCTTTAAGTTAAGTTAAATTATTTAATATTAAGTTAAGTTATTTAATATTATATGAATCAACCTTAGTTGCACGGGATTCGAACTGTTGCCCGGTTTGATTGCATTGATATCCGCATCGTAAGCGAGAGCCTTATCCCCACTGCTACCGGGGTTAACATTATCAATTGGCAAATCAAGCCATTTAAACTGTACTTTGAAAATGATTGAAATTTATGAAATAATTCACTAAAAATCTTGATAAAACTAAAGGGGGGGGGGGTCTCAACACTCGCAGGTGCGTGTAGCTCACAGCTTGATGATATGAGGGAAAGTAAATGTGTTTTATAAATCACAAGTCTACTACCAATAATTATGCACACTTTTTAGAATTTCGTAAATTTTTCGTTTTTGTACCTTTTCGCATGGACTGGCTCATATATGGTTGGCTTAGTATCGTTTTACTAAGTAACTTAATATGTTTGTATTTCGTAAAGGATTTACTGATACAGTTATCTAATAGAATTCACGTACATTAATGAATTATCGAAACAGTAAAAACAGTAAACAGACGATTCAAACGGCAGGAACTCTTTCTATAGAAACAATTGATTTCATGATTTTATATAGAGAATTTATGTGATTCAAGAATAAAAATAGATTAAAGTTTTTATTTCTTGATCGTAGATATTTCAATAAACTAACTAAGCATTAAAATTCATTAATAGTCATCAAATATTAACAAAATCTTGTTTGTTTTCATTGTTTTTTCTGAAATGAATATAACAATATGAATAAATAGTATAATTGTCAATGAGAAAACTGACGACAGAAAGACCATAGAAAATCGATTTTAATAAATACAGAGAACCGTTCCACCTTCATCAATCAGTAGAACACATGTTCTTATGTAAAAAATGACTGAAAAATACCTACTAAATACGATGATACAGTACCAAGTAGTTTGTAATAATTGAAAAATGATAAAAAGTGATATTTTTAAAATTTTAACCAATATAAAGTAAAAGTGTGATACAAGTTCCATGACATCTGTTATTATTTTTTTCATTTATAAGAAGGCAGTAGATATTAATGCATACCTATTAAATAATAAACAGATTTTTTTCTCAATCTATCCTGCTGTACTCTTTATTCAAACCTATCACAAACAATGAAATTTCCTCTTTCGTACATGATACATAGTTATTTTTCATTAACCCGTTCGTCGTTTGTCGTTATCTATACATTTCCGGATCTTTATTAGTTACATGGTGTATTAGAAACCTAAAACGATATTTATGGGGTTAGTAAAATCCATAAGGGGTGAGAGCGACGCACATCGTGTAACGAATTTATCGTACCGACTATAGTATTTTGACGAGCAGCCTATCAAAGTGATCAAGTCTTCAATACTTAGTATTAAGATTCTACTTCCCTTTCTCTTTACAGAAAACAAATGCCAACAATAACAACTCTTTAGCTTTAGATTAATTTTTTTTGAATTTCTTTCAATCGTTCATTACATGCATCAATTTCTTCGTCTGTTGAATCCTTTCAGATTTCTGTTTTTGTTTTGAAAGGGAAGTAACTCCTTACTAACCCGATATGGTTACTAACCCTATATCAAATATACAGTCATCACGTGTCGCCCTTTAACCAACCATATCGCTATAATAATAAATCTATAGGAGGTAAGATTAATCATATCCTATCACTTTATATATATTGGTAGAGATCGTTGATGAATACATTTATACAAATTGTCAGGTCATACATACAAATATATTGCGTCATGTCTTATAAAAATAATTAAGTTTTATTCCAAACATTCTACATTATGCGAGTCGAACAAATTTAACTCTTTTTCTCCAAATGAACATTTCGTTTTGAGAAATCTTAAAAATACATGCACCATGTGAAAGTTTTTTTTTCTCTTTTATTTTGTAACGGGCCAGCGTTTAGTTTATCTCCACATGGACTTTGTGTTTAAGAATATTTGCAATTATAAACCTATGATGTTATTTTGCTCAATATCATGCAATCAAGTGCATAGATTTATTTATATTTCTCCAAGGTATTGATAAGTACAAACGTACACTTATAAATAATTTATCGCAATATGTAAAAAAAACAAAATTGTCAATACAAGACACTTTTACAAGTTATTCCATTTCATGTTTTATATGCAATGAATATATATTTAATTTATATATATTAACTTTAAGCAAAAACAGCGGAAATTTTGAAATTTTGTAAAATAACGATATTACAAAATTATTAATATTATTATAAACTGTCGTTCCGGATAAATTAATCGAATATAAATGCATAATCCATGGTTTAATGAAAACAAATCAACGGTTTCCGAGAATTATGTCTATGTTCGATGAACATTAATGGAAACATGTGTCCCCTTATGAATTGTAATGACTGTCGCGTCAAAACTAATGTCTATGTTTCCTGTTTTTTAATGAAGTTTTAATACATTTAAGATAATAATATATATATAATATATCTAAATGGAATATATGTGTGGAATTCTACATGTTAACCATGAATAAATAAAATGTGTTTAAATGTCCTTAGTAATTATTTAATCTATAGAATGATAAAAAAAACTCTATCATGTAGATATGTTTTTTAAAAATACAGTTAAAAAATATAGTTAACATGATGCGACTGTTTCGTCTTTTTAAAAATAAAATGCAGATCTCAAAAGGGTTGAAGAGGGTACAAAACACCTAAGGAATTCAACCTCCCTAAATGTCAATTGAGCGTTTTTATATATAGCTTCCACCAATTTCTACATAAAGAAATGACTGTAACAAGTCGGTAATATAACAGTTATTCACCCGTACCCACGAAAACCACTAAATGGTATCCAACGATAAATAATGAATTCACAGTATTTAGGAAATAGCAATGTATTTTTATATATCTATATCGAATATTTTGTTTTCCCTGTTAGATTTCATTTCTCTGGTATTTATTTTCAGACTTTTACTTTGTTTCAATGTCATGGTATTGCTAGGATGAACCTTGGATATCTTTTGAATAGTGTGTAGTTTTTTAAAATCCTCTCTGTTTGCATTTTTCTCATACAAGTCATTAAATTTTCCGGCAATAACAGCTATTGGCATTGCGAGAAGTAACAGACCGGAAACTGCGCACAATGATCCAACAGTACGCCCAAGAGCAGACTTAGGTACCTCATCACCATATCCTACTGTAGTCATAGTTACGACTGACCACCAAAGACCTATCACCATATCTGGAAAGGTCGTTGGATCCCGCAATTCGGCGAAATATATGAGGTTAGCAAACAATAAGACAAAAATCAGAAAAGTAATACTGAGCAAACCCAGTTCTTTTATACTAGCTCTCACCGACATCAATAAGATTCTAAGCGCACTGTACTGTTTCGTAATTCTAAAGAATCTAAGAAGTCGGAAAACTACGAGACAATAACACACAGAATAAAAAATTAACAGTTCGTAATTTTCAAGTAACTTTTCACCAAACGATTGATCAATAATGAAAATAGTCCACATAGCGAAGAACAGTATTATATCAAGAACATTCAACCAGTCTTTAAAGAACTCCTTCTTTCTTGGACAGGATGCAAATCTTAAAATTTGTTCACAAGAAAAGAACATCGTTATGAAGAGGTCCAAATCCTTTAGCCACTTGGGCTGTACAGTTGTTACAAACATGACTTCCTTTGGATTTTCTTTATCTATCCATAGATTTAGTCCATTCAGAGTTACCCAGTAAATCAGTATATCGAGATCGACATGTTTCTGTCGCACATCCGGGTGTGTAGCCAGCATCGGTGTGATGGCAGACAACAGTACTATAAACAGGTAGAAGATGCTAAATATCTGAAAAACAATGCAAATAAACTCATCATACATACCAAGATTGAAATTTTATGTTGACGCCAAACGCGCGTTTCGTCAACAAAAGACTCATCAGTGACGCTCGAATCAAATAATGTTAAAAGGCCGAAGTTGAAGATCATTGAGGACCAAAAATTCCTTAAAGTTTTGCCCAATTTATATTTCCATCTTCACTACATGCCATGATTTTATACGACTAAAAGAATTTGAATATGTAATAGTTGATTAAAGTTTCATTTCGGGAAAACTAAAAATGTAAGGATGATAAAAATTTTGTGACATCTGATGTTTAAAAGATGAACGGAAGATACCAAAGGGACAGTCAAACTCATAAATCGAAAATAAACTGACAACGCCATGACTAAAAATGAAAAAGACAAACAGACAAACAATATTACACATGACACAACATAGAAAACTACAGAATAAACATCACGAACCCCACTAAAAACTAGGAGTGATCTCAGGTGCTCCGGAAGGGTGAGCAGATCCTGCTCCACATGTGGCACCCGTCGTGTTGCTTATGTGATAAAACATCCGGTAAATAGTATAATTCGGTAGGTCACATTCATGAAAGGGAAGGGGATTGTAGTTACGACGTAAGGAACATATCCGATATCATTTGTTAAACGGTTATTCCATAACGGTCAACCAACTCGTGATGGCGTCCGTAAAATTTACGAAGAGATGATTTCAACTTCACCATTTAGAATTGTTGATTAATAGCTTCATTGTGAACAGCAGCTCTCTGTCAAGAAAATCATGATAGGAAATGCAAGCACGGGAATATCGTATCAAGTCGAAGATATATACCCCGCATAATTCCATTTGTTTCTTACTTTAAAAAAAAAATTATATATCAAAATGAATTTGAGTCCAATTTAGATTTACTTAGCATTGACTGAGCATTCTCAGTTATTTAAAGCTAGTTCAAAGTCAGTTAGATAAGTAAGTAGATAATGTTCTCATCAGACTAAAGTATCAACCAGTACACAGACACCATGCAAATGTCAGGAACCGGTACTCCAGTAGTTAGTTTCTTGTCTGTTATATTTGTTAACTGTTTAATTATAGAATAGGACGTTAGTTTTTTCGTTTAAATTATTTGACATTTTCATGTCGTGGACTTTTCGAATGACTGGACTGTAAGGTCGTTATGATTTTTGAAGGCCGTACGGTTGCCTATGACTTTTCACCACTTTATTCAAACATTATTTCATTTTATTTTTCGTGGATTGTTCAAGCTTAAAAAAAAAAAAAAAAAGCTGACAACGCCATGGATAAAAAATTAAAAGACAAATAGATAAATAATAGTACAGAAAACAACATAGAAAACTAAAGACTAAGTAACACGAACCCCACCAAAACTGGGGTGATCTCATGTGATCCAGAAGGGTAAGTAGATTCTGCTCCACATGTTCTTAAATAACTCACCTTTGCAGCAATCGAAGATGTTGGTTCCTCCAGGAAAAGCCAAATTCTTTGTTTAATACCTGCTAAACACGATACTTTATGAGTTTGATATTCTGCCGTGCGCACAATGAAAGCATTTTTTATATAATTAACAAGATTCTGATCTTTTTCGTATTTGATGTATTTTGGGTAACAACATTCGGATATGTCTGTAACGGGAATTCTCCAGAATTCAAGTTCCTGTTTCCAATTCCACCCACAAATATGGGTAGGAAAGTGAATTACTCCATTTCTGTAAAAGTCTAAAATGGTGTTGAACAATTCTGGATTTCTGTCAAAGAAAAACTGTTTCTTAACATTATTGTAATATTCTGATGTCGTTGTTAGTGATCCCAATAAAGTATCACAATGTCTTTGCAATGTTGACCATTTTGTTTCAAAGAGAGTACCACCAACGTTTATATGAATTTCATCAGACATTTTCAGACGGATAAAGCTTAAAAAGATATTACCGGCGGTTTTCCAATATGAAGTCAGTCTTCAACGGAAAGATGTTTGCCCATCCGAGGAAATCATTCTTCAAATGAGCGATCTTTGAAACTGTTATCACTTAGATTTTACTTAGCAATCAGGTTTACAAATGTAATTTCAGGAAATCGATTTCAATGTAAGGCTTTAATTATCATTTACCTAAACTGTAGGTAATAAATAAACAGACGTTGGCATGCTTGCTAATAAAACAACATAATATTAAAGCAAATGATTTCATATCAATTTTATGTGTTTTAATGTTTAAAAAAGACTAAATTAAATAACGTTTATCGATGAAGAGAAGTGATTAAAAATGAATATATTAATGTACCGATAACATAAAAAAACTGAGTCTGATTAAATTTAGTATTTGAAATATAAGTACAGTAGCATTATCTCCTTCTGTTCAAATTGGTTAAAAACCTCTTATATTTGAAAATTACAATAGTATATATATTGTAACGTTTTCGCTCAGTGTTGCTATAGCGTTTTCGTTACCCTGAAGTTAAACTCTGACCCACTGACACAACTAGACAATCCGCCAGACAAACTAATACTCGGCAATAAATACTGTTTCAAATGACTGCTCCCTAGGGTTTACTCAACCCTGTAATCCAATAGGTATATTAAAAGATGCGTTGATTCAGAAGACAGAAACAAATAATTCGTTGAAAGTTAATGATTAAATGAAGTGTTAATATGGTCAGTTATAGATATGAAACTCAGACAATTTCAATATTGTATCTCTTTTTACATCAGATCAACACAATAAATAACACTTAAATAGAATGTAATCTAGTGAGTACTCTGGTCAAGTTCTATATACACATGTATTAAATAAAACAATCTTATTAAGAAGTAATTATAGAAATCTCTATAATTATATTAGTTATGTCAACTTCTCACATGTATAAGTTGCGACTCTGGGTTTTACTGTACTTTTTGTGAATATTCGACTTCGTAATATATATGTAATGAATCGTTAATATGAACAGTTGCTACACTATTGGTATATCAAGTAAATAATACAAGAATAACTTTAACTTTTACTTTCTCTGAAGAAAAACTATATTTGAATAGCGACTTTAAAACTCGAGACTGCGTCGGTGAGTCTCTGTATAAAATATGGAATATTTTATATTTCTGACTTTTCTGTATTTTTCAGTATATAACTTTTTGTACGTCTAATGATATCTAATCTTTAGAGTCTCTTATAATATAAAATTATAAATCTAGGTTTTACATAAAATAAAACTCTGACAAAATATTTCCTAACCTTTTTAGAAGTGCAAGACTCAAACTGTAAGTTACAGTGAATAAAGGATTTATTATTAGGCTTGTGATTCATGTGATTGTAAGCAATCTTTTGCTACGGTAGTCCGATTACGACTAAAGCGCTCAATGGTAGTGCAATATATATACAACAAAAATATTGTTTGTTACATAACAAAGAAACTACATTTCTATGCACAGAATGTAGGCAATGTATTTGTGATCGTTGTGTGGAATCAGTACACGCAAGGCATGCATTAAAGTCAATCTCAAAAAGAAATAACAATATTCTTTACCATGAAATACTTCAGCAACAATTTAACTTATATTGAGACGTATGGCAGGTTGACTTAGAGGAGCAAATACAAGCTATAGATCTTCATGCAGCAAAACTTGTAGAAATAATCAATTAATTAAGAGATCATACAAAGAAGAGATCCTTCGGAAAAATACACAGAACAAATCAAGCCTTAAGGAGATCGAAAACGAGTCTGACAACAACAATTCACAGACATTATAGTTGATACAAACAAATTTCACACCGTCTGCAATAGATTTACTGGGAATAAAGCGAGAGTTTGGTAAACTGTGTGTAAACGAAACAAATGCAAATCTGCAGCCAGGATTCAGCTGGCCAAGTTTATTTCAAGTAAAAATTCTGTTTACAAGACATTTCTTAATTTGATTTGTAAATTGTCAAACCGAGATGTTTTAGAATAAAACAATAATTTAACCTATGTTTATTAAAAAGAGTATGTGGTATGATTGCCAATCTGAAAACTCTCCACAAGAGACAAAAAAGACACAGAAATTAACATCTATAGGTCACCGTATAGTATAGTAATTTCTAAACATGTCTTACTTAATATGCATGATATAAATACTACGCAAAGTTTATAGTAAATAATGGCACTTGTGTGACAATATAAGTTAGTACCTACACTTTCACATAATGAATGCAACGATACGATTTCTCAAATAATTAAATTCGATGATCAAACATTTAGACTTAGTATGTATACCAAATTGGAACCACGAATCCAATTGTTCAACAAATTTAAAATTTCATATAGGATTTGTATACAGAGATTACTAAACCACGAAATCAAATATCCATAAAGATGCAAGTTTTCCTCAATCCATGAAAATTGATACATACGAAAATAGATGAATCCACTGTAACACGTTAAGATAGCCATGAAACTTTTCAAGTCCCCATTCGTTATTGTTATACATCGTATCAAAGCGGATCACATAGTTATTGTCGTGATCAATTGCCTTTTTTATTATAGACTTTCCCTTTTCAATTTTCCTCACAGTTTTTTTTTTGTTTTTTTTTACTATTTACGTTTTCATTTTTTCTTTTGCTATGTAAAATAACAACCAGACTCGACCGGCTTTTCATCGTGGAAGTGCACAAGGGAACAGTCTACATACATGTAACACCATTAAACATTATTCTGACTTCGAGCCGACAGGTATATAGTCTTAATCCTGGAAGCCATTTACTGAGCTACGATGCAGTATATATCAGTTTTCAATTTCTTGGTTTAAACCAGTTAGGTATCAAATTATTACATCCGAACTCGAGTCGAGGACTGTTTGCCACCACGAGACAACCGCACAAATTCTGACCACTCAATGTTACTATATATAAACATTGATAATCTTAAAAAGAGGGACGACAGATGCCAGAGGGAGAGTCAAACTCATAGATAGAAAATAAACTGACAACGCCATGGCTAAAAATAAAAAGACAAACAGACAAATAACAGTACAGAAGACACAACAGAAAACTTAAGACTAAACAAGACGAACCCCACCAAAAACTTGGGTGATATCAGGTGCTTCGCAAGGGAAAGCAGATCCTGCTCCACATGTGGCACCCGTCGTGTTGCTTATGATATTACAAATCCGGTAAATAGTCTAATTCGGTATGTCACATTCGTGAAAAGAGATAGGGTATTGTAGTTACGACATAAGGAACATATCCGATATCATCTGTGAAACGGTTATTCCATAACGGTCAATCATCTCGTGATTGCGTCCGTATAATTTACGAATGGATGATTTCAACTTCACTATTTGGAACTCTTAATTTAATAGCTTCCTTGTGAGTAGCAATCCTCTATCAAGGAAATCATGATAAGAAATACAAGCCCGGGAATATCGTATCAATTGGGAGATATAGGCGCTGCAGGAATGTTGCTACATAGAAATGGAAAGTTCACAATTGGGAAGCTTAAATCATCTCTTTCTTGTCGTGAAGTTTTAATGGGATAGATTCGTTCAATATTGTAAGTAAGAAGTATCGAAGTTAGAACAAAAAAAATCCAATGATCAAAAAAGATCATTACTATCATGCAAAACGGCAATTTGTTTTAAGTGCATTCAATAGTTCATACAGCGTCACAAAATTAAATGAAACCATATGAGACAACTAAAGCAGTTCTGATTACTAATTATAATCAAAATAAAAAGCAAAACACACTGAACATTGTTTGATGATTGTGTTCAAGAAATATTGTAATTAAAAAGGATCAAAGTTAGAACAAAACAATGTCAATAATTATAAAAAATATCATTACTACCATGCAAAACGGCATCTTTTTAAATGAATTAAAACACGCACCCAAAGTAAAAAAATGAACCCTCATCACGTTTATTGCATAATCGGCAACATATATTTACATTATTACTACATATAAACGTGACTTGAATAATATACAGGGGTCAAGAGTCAACAATTTGTGATGGTTACTTCCCACCATGATATCAATCTCGTTATTGATTTATAAACCGAAACTAGATTTAGATCATCCTCTCTGTATGTGTAGCTCTATTTTTATCGAAGTTATTTCGATTCGGAAGTAGAACAATGCATGAAATAAGTTTCCGTATCATAAGACTTTATATATAACTATACGTATAACTGATTTTCTGTACTGGAGGTGCTGTGTGAACAAAAACGTATGAAATGGTAACTATGACCTATTATTATTTTGTATTTTAATCAATGTTGTTATTGCTCATTGTTTTTAATCGAGATTTTTTACAATTTTAATTTTTAAGTTTTCTCATAGACAAGCTCTAAAAATAGTTCAGTCTTGCTATACTGATTATATTGTTACAAAACATTGTTTTACAGGCTGCGAATAAAATAGTGATATAAAGTATGTAGGGATTTTTTTTTTGTTGTTTCCTCTATGTCGTCCGTCCATAGAAATATCTCTTAAAGTGATGAAAAGTTAAAAAGAATTATCATTTTATATAAGTTACACATTGCATATGATCTTTTTACAAACACACTATATGAAAAATTGCACTCGAATGTAAAACAAGCAACAAGATTAATGTAATAATGAAATGCTAGTTTTCAATTATTTGAAAAAGTGTACCACGCTACCTTACACAAGAGCATCACACTCTAACGTACAATTAATAGCACACACACTGCTCTAATATAAAGTCTTTTGTTTAACTTACCATTTCATACCGTCCATTTCGTACCCTGGCACATATCAATTCGTTTCCTAGCTATTTCTAAGCAAACATCAATGTCGTACTTTATGGTAGATTGATATGTACATATATGTCATTTCGTACCTTTTTAAAGATTGATAGCAATGCCATTGTGTTCCTTATTGAAAATTAATATCAATGCCACTTCTCGTTTTTTTTAATAGATATATATAAGATGGACAATCATCTTGCAAAAAAGGTTGTTTGTATTGTATCAAACTAACAAAACTAAAGAGAGTTTTATAATTGATTACATCATGCAGATAAGGTTTATTTTTTGAAAACAGTTACTGTAATTGTACTTTTTTTCGCGGGTACTTATTTTTGCAAATCGTGTATTTCAAACAAGTTCAAGGGTATTTATCGTCGCGATTTTTGTCTCAAAAATAAAAAAAAAAGAATTGTTTTATAGTTCTAATTATTGCCTCGTGTGTAAATCTGAACTGTATTTAAAGTACACGCTTGGCGGTTAGTGCATGCATTTCAGAATGTAAAAGATGACAGTTTGGAAAGAGGTTTGGTTAAGACCGGTATTGCAAGTAAATGACAAACTGTTGTAACTTTGGTTATTTGTAAATAATCTTCTTTTGTATTTGTTTGTGCTTTTTTGTTTTCATAAAATCTATTTATAATAAAATGTTTAATAAAAAAGATGTGGTATGTTTGCCAATGAGACAACTGTCCAAAAGAGACCAAAATGACATAGACATTAACAACTGTAGGTTACCGTACGGCCTTCAATAATGAGCAAAGCCCATACCGCATAGTTAGCTATAAAAGGCCTCGATAAGACAATGTTAAACAATTCAAACGAGAAAACTAAAAGCCTTATTTACATAAAAAAAAAATGAACGAAAAACAAATATGTAACACATAACAAACGACAACCACTGAATAACATGTTTGTTAGTTTTCAAATGATTACAGTAAAGCTTTCAAAAAATTGTCTGCTACTATACACATATGTTTGTAAATCAATCTATAACAACAACAATAGAAAGTTAAATATGTTCAAGGTAATCTCGAGTCAATATTGTTTCTTTGATCATTTATTGGTTTACTTGTCATCCGTTGATGTTAGTCTAGTTTGTTAATTTATCGGATTAACAGGGTTGTAAACATGTCATGTCATCGATGTAAGGTCAAGTTTACATGCATAAATGAACAGTAAGTTTTCAGTTAAAAAAATTGATTTAGATTCGCGTGAATTTATTTTCGCGATAACAAACCAAACGCGAAAATCGTGAAAACAAATACATCGCGAAAATCATTACAATTACATTATTCATAACAGTTGCAGATAATTACTGTTGCTTTATTAAACTCATTTAAGTATAATTAAAATATCAATTCAGTAAATTTCCCGAACACAAACAAAGCTTATTTAAACTATTATGTGTCCATGCACTGCTAGATTAAAAGTCAGCAATAATCCTAACCCCAATCAAACGAATGGATAACAAGTGTAATATTGTTGGCTTGGTACAGGGGTTTCTAATGTAGAACATTGTTGATTAAACCTGGTTTTATAATTAACCAAACCTCTCATTTGTTTGGCAGTCGCATAAATTTGACAACAATGTGTAAACATAATTAAACCAATTATAGGTCTTTATCAAATTTATACTGCTGGGGGTATTGTTTGCATAACTTTGTTACAATATGTTATTTTAAGAATTATCTCAAAATGTTTATGCTTACTCCAAAAAGCTTATATATGCTTACCTAGAAATGAAATAAATAAAAACCAAAACATTTAAACACTATTAGTTATGCACTTTATAGAATCTTTTAAATAATAAAAGTAATATCACAAAAATACTGACCTCAGAGGAAATTCAAAACGGAAAGTCCCTCATAAAAGTTCAAACCTATGTTATACAGAATATCAAATACCGTTGCTGGTACATATTTTCAAATGTGTGCAAATATATTATACTTAATAGTGAAAATATTTTAAACCATATGGACGTCTTAATAAGTATAAATGGAAAATGTTTCGAAAAACTCGATTTTTAGTTACGAAATTGCAAAGGGTACGTATTGGATAAGTTATGAAATTACTTAATTATGTGATTTTTTATTTGTTCAATAGACCAGCTGAAATTCGAGCCATGTCAGGAAGTCAGTTTGCAGTCTCAGAAAGAAATACAAAGCACGTGTTTTGTTCTTCACATCACAAAGAAACTACATTTCTATGCACAGAATGTAGTCAATTCATTTGTGATCAATGTGTTGAATCAGTACATGCAAAGCATGCCTTAAAATCCATTCCAAGAACAAACAACGTTATACTTAGTAATGAAATACTCGAACAACATATTCAAATATATTCAGAAGTATGGGGGGTACAATTGGAGGAACAGTTGAACGCAGTGGATATTCACGCAGCAAAACTTGTAGAAATTATAAACAAAGTAAAAGATGCCTACAAGGAGGAAATCCTACTAAAAAATGCAACAAACAAATCAATTCTCAAGCAGATCGAAGAAGAGTCTGATAACAACAATCCATCTATATTATCAATGAAACAAACAACTTTTACACCGTCAAAAATAGATTTTCTCCGAATAAAGAGACACTTCGGAGAATTAAGTGCAGTTGAAAAAACTGTTAGTCTTCAGCCTTGTTTATTAAACAGTTGGCCCGGTTTACATACAGTTAAACATCTGACAACAGGAAGCCAACAAGGTTTTGTCTATCGTGGTATGTCATCTGATATCGAGGACGAATATGATCATTGTGATGTATAACATAATTGTGATTTATTTGAAAAACAAGTGAAGTCAAAAAATGAGTTGTAAGAATATCAAACAAAATATCGTTTGGAAATGATAAACACGTTATTTGGTTCATTTTTTTTAAAACAAACTTAATAAAATGAACTCATTATAGATACCAGGATTGAAATTTTGCACTTGCGCCAGACGCACGGTTCGTCTACAAAAGACTCACCAGTGACGCTTTTGAAAACCGGTGATGCAAACATTTTACGTCACATTTCGAATACTATAAATTTATAGTGCTAGTAAGGCATTCGCATTGTCCTATGAAAATTATAATTGATGTATTATTTACAAGTTTTCCACAGGGAAAATCAGGTTATTTAAATAGTTTGGCACAGAGGACAATTGGCGGCGAGGACTGCCAATACATGCAGTGCAACAAATAAAGAACGTTTTGAGCAATGCTTTTTAAATTTTGATAAAATGATACTGCTGAAAAAAGGATGTCAATTTTGATATTGACGATTTTGACGTTTTAGTCCTTGATAAAATAGAAAATTGCACTATATGACGTTTCAATGCCATTATTAAGACGGACACAGTCGAATATTTATATAGATTATCGATGGTTTTTCAAACGAGTAAGCGTTTCTCACCTACAATCATACTAAATTACGACAACACTTACTTGAGAAGACAAGAAAACACCTCAAAATTTTAAGAACAACTTTATAGCTTTTCCCAAGAAGAGATTAATGTCGAAAAGCTTATGACGTCATGTATACTCTTTCGAATAAAATCAATAAATTCTATATCACGTAAAGTTGAGTAATATGGAAATTTTGTTTCTAAAAAGATGCAAAATTAAGAAAAAGAAACAATAAAATGAAACCAGTTGACGATGTTGAAGCAGAAAAACACTTTATCCTTAAAAAAACAATAGCTTATCTTTAGGTATGAACAAATCAGAATAAAAACAATATATTCCTTAAACCATAAACACCACAGTCATAAGTAAAATCAAAATAAACATTATTAACTGAAAAATTCAGAACAGATCGTTTGCGGATAAACCAGCTGTACTGATACAATACTGATAGCCTCGCCTTCTAGATGTTTAAACAAGTTTTCCGTCAATGCCATGGCCTATGCATGACATTCACCTCAGGTTGTTTTATTTGTTTAGCCCCCACAAAATGGGTTGTGTTATGTTGTATTTAATACGTATTTCTTATGTTTCAAAATTCGTAAAAAAACACAAGTTCATCAAAATATGTTCCGCGTTTATTTACATTTCTTAACGGAAATATTAAAAAGCTTTCCCCGAATTGAACTTGAGATTAAAATCATTTTTGTTTCATTTCCGTCGATCAATTACCAGATTGCGAACGATATATATTGAACCTGATATAGATTATCGATGAGCTGTATTAGCCCTAGACTCTTGTTTTGTAATGACTTATTCATGTAGCATTTGTTTAATCACATGTGTCCATCTTTGGCTTCTGGATCTTAATGGTCACATTAACCTTTTAAAAGAAAATATATGTGGCATGATTGTCAATGAGAAAACCTTCCACAAGAAACAAAAATGGCTCAGAAATTTAGACTTATTTGTCACTTTACGACTTTCAACAATAAAAAAAAACCCACCGCATAGTCTGCTATGAATGGTCCCTAAATGAAAAATGTATAACAATTCACACGATAAAACTTATGGTCTGATTTATTCACACAATAATGAACGTTAAAAATTATATATAGCAATAATCGAAAACCACTGAATAACATGCTTTTGACCAGGGACAGGCAAATACAAAATGTGGCGGGTTTAAACTATGTCTGTTTTGTGTTGCTCACCAAAAAATAACAGAACGTTAAACAACTATAGTTCAAGTGGTAGGTTAAGCTAGCTAGATATACAAACATGTTTTATAAAGCCACCACGTTTTTTTTTCGCCGGAAAATGATTTTACCAAGCCAGAATTATTGTATTTGCTTTTCACTTGTTCTGTTGATTTATACCTTTAAATTTGACATTGCATTTGGTAATTTTATCGTATTATTTGTATATACCAGGGCGAGTACAGAAACCACTAGTCAATAACACTATGCATTGGTTTTCAGCTTGTCATATTCACATTTCTCAGCTGTAGCATACCCCTTGATCAATAGTCTGGCGTTTAGATTTTTCAATAGTTAATACATATTTGTGCATGGTTAAAGAGAAATGCCGCATCTGAAGGGAAATACTCCTTACACAAGTATCAGAGTGACGAGGAAGAACAATTATATTGACACAACATAACATATAGGTCACCTGCTCAATTTGTTTGACTGATATGATTTGTCTCTATCTGAAATTCACTATTCAGTATTTACACTTTCGTAGATTTTAGATGCCAGTATAAACACCTGATCAATGATTTGCCTAAGTTTAATTAATCCCTGAATTTTAAAAATGTTTGGATTAGCATAGCAGGAGACGAGTACCATGAGAACACATTTGGTCTAGCTCTTTATAGTGTCAATTCGATTTTCTAAGCTTTCCTTTATTAACTTGATATGGTGTCTTAACCAATTCATCAATATGAACATGGGAAGACTACTATTGTCGTAATGTGTCGATCTAACTGTCAATTAAACTTGCATTTGTACTCTCCAGATTTGCTTAATCTATTATCACAGTCTGAAAAAATATTAACAATCTTCATTTATTCCATGCTTTTTTTTAAAAGTTTATTACTGTTACACCTTTTTATAATTTTGATTATAATTACTGAAAACAACAAACGAAAGATACCAGAGGGACAGTCAAACTCATAAATCGAAAATGAACTAATAACGCCATGGCTAGAAATGAAAAAGACAAACAGACAAACAATAGTATACATGACACAACTTAGAAAACTGAAGAATAAGCAACACGAACATAGACAAGCTATAGTTATATAACAGAAATGATTTAAAAATCAAAAACAATAAACAAAAACAAAATAAATGACGCAACCAATTCTGCAATTGAAGATACAATACAAATAGTTTTAGAACCATTTTGCCAGACAATATTAAATTCATATGAGTCGATAAATATATTAATGGAAGATTCAATAATTGTTTTTTGAGTTACAAATTTCCTACGTCTTCATTTAAAAATATCAACATAAAAAGAAAAAAAAAAACAACGGAATACTACATGTATCCCGAAAGTGGTAATCACCGTATGAATTTTATCATCTGAGAAGGAAAGTATTATAGCAATTTTCGTATAATATGACAAAACAGTTTGAACAAAAGTCATTAGTGCATGTTAGATATAAATAAACAACAATAAAAGGCATTTGGAAAAAAAAATACAACAACTCATGTTGCAATAAAAACTACGAAAGATATGTTTGTGCATTGTGTAAAAATAATTGACGGATTGTCGGGATTTTCGAATTAGTACAAATAAATACAAACAATTCTGGGAAATAATTTGTCAAAGCCTTTTAACGCCTCATTTGTCGTGAAAAAGTCATTATTTACAAAAGCATTTCTTTCTTTTTCTGGTTTGTAATCTGATGTGTTGTAGATAAGTTACTGTTTTATAAAAAATTTCCATCGTTTTATATTTCAATATTTTTCTCAAACACAAGGATGCATATTGGCTTACAGATGGTAATTTTGTATAAGTATCTGGCCGATTTCTAGTTTTGACCAAATAGAAATTGCACCGACCATGAAGGCAAACAAATATCTTTAGTGCATATTAAATTTGAAGTCGGAGACGAATTATAAACATAAGCAATGAGTGTTTTCTGTTGGGAAGCAGGAATTATTTTCGAAGGCTGTCAATAAATAAACTCATCATAGATACCAGGATTGAAATTTTATATTGACGCCAGACTATCCTAAATCATCTAAATGACAAATGGAGAGAAAACTCGGGATTCTCTTAAATACAGAAATTTCACTTCCTTGTAAAAATTAACAGAATGCAGCATAGACAAACATAATATACGTAGGTATTTCAAAACTGTAGGCATAAATTGCTGCAGGGGGTCTGGTCGCTTGAGGCCCCTAGCAAGTGGGAGTGAACACTCCCGCTAGAAATCGTTTTTCAGCATTTATAGTTGCAAGATCTTGTGCCAAGAAGCATACCAAAATATACCTACCCTTGCAGAAAAAACCCGAATATTCTGACATCCTGCTTAATCCAACATTTTTTCCTGACCCCTCAGTGTGTGGGATAACACAGGTTACAATGCAATATTTACTGGTAATTGTATTATGATAATATACATGAACAAAAAAATCGATGGAATATAAATAATTTAACAATATCATCTGAATGATGAATTAAAGCAGTGCAGCGTATTTTTTTTCTTTATTTACAAAGTGCATTTTCCAGTTCAGCATATTAAGATCAACGTAACCATTAAATTTCAGCAGTACATCCCGTTAGTGTTATCATATATGTTTCTGATTTGAAATAGTGTACTATATAAACGACAATTAGCATTACATATTGACTACCGTTTATTTAAAAAAAAACATGCACGTACACACTGAGACTTCTATATCATAATAATCCTTTAGCTAAGGGCTAGGCATCAGCCATTCCTCTTTTGATTCACGACCCCTAGACCATCGACAGCATACACACATACACACATACATAGTAGATGCCTAAAGCATAAGCTCGTTTCTGTTTATACTATCTAATAAAATTAAAGAATATATCTGATTAGGAATTTGAATAATTAGGACATTACACGTAGATTTGAGAGTTTTCGTATTAATTGGAAACTAGTTGATTGATTGCTTTATGTCTAGTGGCAAATAGTTCATGCACGTTCAGGGCAACTTCAAATTTGCAATAAATACAACAGGTACGTCTGTAATGGGGGTCGTTCAGGATGTAGATCTAGAAAATTTGAAATGTAATTTAAAAATGAGGGTGTATTGGATAGAGAAAAAACATTTCGTCTTTAATAGAACCCCTTAAAGACTTGTTACAAGTGCTGTTAACATGCAGATAGCATGGCATACTCTCTACACTAAACATCGGATTTAACGTCCCCATTCTGCAGGCGTTTTTAGGTTGGAAGCAAATAAACTGCTACATGTACCATTGCAAACTCGTGCACAGTCAAGTCGTAGCAACGTTATTTCGCACCACGACAAAGTCGTACCATTGCGAACTCTGACCACTGCAAACTAGTAACCATGAACAATATTTGCATTGACTTTGAAAATCTTTACAAACCTTTTAAAAAAATTTGACATTTCCAAGGGACATAACACTTTTAGAAATTGTCGATCGGTCATTATTATAAAGTTTGTCCGATATATTTCTGATATCAACCTATAGTTTAAATTTTATAACATCTGGCAAAAATTGTAGACCTGAGATCGCAAACAAGACCAGACGCACGCACGCATGGCCGGAAAAACGGACGGACAGAGGGTATTTCCATGTCGCTCGTTACGTATTACGCGAGGGACAAAAACTCGTATTTTTTTTAAGGCAACCGCAACTACCCATAAGTGTCCTGCGCGTTAGGAATAATAATGAGCTGAATATTGTGTATACATAAACTTCAAACTTTCTAAATGTTGGTCATACACACAATTTTTAACTTAAAAAAAGATACATAATTTATCTCAATAGATAAATTTCCCACTAAATTTCTTAAACTTGTGTGCTATAATGAACCCTACCCCTCATTAATATCAGATATTTATTTGAGGTTGCTTCAAGATTTGATCGATCTGAGGTGCCGCCGGGGTTCTGTCACCCCACCTTTTTCATATAGTTTGGAGTTTAAAATGTATAACTTTTATATGTGCGTAGGTAATAATGTTACCTTTTCACATTTTGGTTCGGCTAGAATCACATACTGGCACATTTAAGAATACAATCATGATTCTTTACGATTCTAATTTCAGTGACACTTTCGGCTGTGCAAACATTACAGGACTTTCGTATTGGGCAATTTGTTGACCTTATATTTGCCCCAACAATTAAGCTGAAAAATATGACCTATTGTGGTGGCACATTCTACCTTAACAGCACCTGCTCAACTCCCCCGAGGTTAAACAACCTCCGTCGGCAGCTAACAAAGATACGCAAAATGCAATTCCATTTTCTTCTTTTTAGTTTGTTTATCTTTAAATAAGTATGTACCTAATATTCCATAAAAAAATCATATTTGAGTAGCAAGAAGAGATTCACATAACGGTCGTCCGTACTTTTATGTCAGGGAAATATAAATAAATACTAGAACACACCCAGGAAATCGCGGGCATTCAGAGCGTGGTTGAAAGTATGTAAAGTGTTGTAGGAAGAATTTTGTAAAAGATTTAATGACTGGATACATTTAGGAAAAGTATCAAAAGTCGTAGGTACTTATAGGGACAGATTTTTTTTTATCTCTCATCCTTTATTTCCAAAATTCCCAATTTTTTGTTTTATATTAATTTCAAAATGAACATACATTTAGTATATTATGAACATTCAAGTCAGTAACCTGAAGTCTGTTGTTGACGTTTTATTATGTGTTACATATTTTTTTTTCGTTCATGTTTGCATAAATAAGGCCGTTAGTTTTCTCGTTTGAATTGATTTACATTGTCATTTGGGGTTCTTTTACAGCTGACTATGCGGTATGGGTTTTGCTCATTGTTGACGACCGTACAGTGACCTATAGTTGTTAATTTTTTGTGTCATATTGGTCTCTTTTGAAGAGCTGTCTCATTGGCAATCATACCACACTCTTCTTATTTTGTAGTTAATGATTTTTTGTAAAAGATTTAATGACTTGAAAATTTCAGAATAGGTATCAACAGTTATAGGTACTTTGGGACAGGACAATTGTTTTTCTATCCCGGCTCCTCGTTTTCGCCCGAAATTCCCATTTCTTTTATTTTTTTCTAATAGTTTTAATAACACATGAATAGTTTTATTGTCATATGTATAAAATGAAGATTCATTATTATAAATAAAGTGTAATCGCTCTTTACTTTCAATTCTTAGTTTACTATAATAAACGATCCACAGCGGTCATTGATATATTATACAGACCCTTTCTATTTAATAAACTCTGTGACCGCCGTAGATAGTAAACTTGAAAAACTAATCAGATAGAAAATACACTTTTTCGTAGTATATGTATCAAGGCGTACAAAAAACGCAAACCGGAAGGCTAACCTGACTTAAAATTTTGTCCAATGACAGACACTATATCCGGACACCTTTTTTCTCGTTTTTCTCCCAACAAAACTCAATCTGAATATTCATATGAATGGATGACAAATGCGACTATGCACTGTATCTGTAGGAAAAAGAGGCATGGTGATTAATTTATTGTGGAAAGAAGAGAAGCGACACACAAAATGAGGTCTTCTCGTTTAATAGTATAAATATGAAAATCGATGCGGTAAAACTGCTTCCGACTTCCAAATTTCTTTTGTAATGTGTCACAAACATGCGTAAGGCAATACCAGTACCAACAGGAAATAATTATTATAAAAAAATTATTATAAAAAATAATAACATTAATTATATAATTTATTATTTCTTGGTACACATATTTCGTCACAGAATCTATCGTACCTTGGAAATGACAGCGTCGAATTCGGATTCGTTCGTAAGCAAACGTTGAATTTGATTACGTTGGCTTCGACCACCATTTCACAGATATATTCAATATTGAAATATCAATTATTAATACGTGTTTAATTGCTTTCTTACTCTGCAATTTGCTTAACAATGTTCATATACAATGTTTACACAATTGCCTTATCTGTATTTTATAATTTTTTGACAATATAGGCACACCTCCAGACAGGAACACCCCAAGAGTCATGTCTAAATTCAAAATTGTTTTAATTTTCATCCAGAGATTTTTTGTTTAAAGTATGGGTGTTTAACATACACTCTTAAAGTACATCCATTTTATATTAATCAATATCTTAAGATATCACATTTCCAATACTAATTTAACAACCACATGCACACAAATAACCTTAAATTTGTGTAGAGCGAAGCAGTCCATAGGTTTTTAAAAAGCTAAAACTTGTTTTACTTTTGTGTAGTTTAATCATTAATTCAAATAGCTTGCTAATTATTGATATTATCAAGGGCATGATAAAAAGTTTATGAGTATAAAGGTCACCGGATGCCTGTCCAACTATTGTTTCCAAACATTAAATTGAATATACGGAAACATATTGATTATTGTATCATATATCATTTGATTTAAGAGCAGCATTGGTAAGTATATATGTGTAAAATTCATTTGAAATGTTAAGTTTTGCGAAAATCTAAATATTTTGTTTAGTTTATAGTTTATGTGTCACTGACCATCGCTACTGCTAAGAGAAGCCCTTATTGATTAATCTCTAGTACATAGATCTGAGATTTTAAAGTCAATGCGATAGCCACATAAAAGGAGCAAGATATCTTTGTGATATATATTTAGAAATTGTTGTAAAAAAGCTATATATGTATCCCTTACTGATCCTACAGTATACTAACCAAACAGATAATCATATCATAAGTGCATGAATAAAAAATAAACGTGTTACAGCTTGTCTCACAACTTGTTTGTATGAATCCCAAAAATGTATAATTAGTTGGCAAAGGTACTAGGCTTTTAAATTGGTACACCAGACACGCGTTTCGTCTACATATGACTGATAAGTGACGATCAGAGCAAAATAGTTAGAAAACCAAACAAATGTAAAGTCAAAGATCATTGAACATACAAGTTCCTTATTCATATCCACAACTAAAACTCGTTAGTAACACTGTACAGTGGTTTTTTTTATTGAAACGGTATCCTGCATATTATCAATATTTTGTCTATTAATCTAGGCTGCTAGTCTTTGATTTTGTGTTTTTATGTTTTTGGACTGAATCCAAAATCCATATTATGACTGAGCTAATCATCCACTGGATCTTCATGTTTAGTTTAATTGGAGGTAAATTTATATAAATCTATTTAGAATCAACGCGCGCACATATAAATGTTCTAAAATTAAGAGAACTAACTATCATAAATATATCCGTTTTTTCTATATTTTTTTGGAAATATTCTATACAACTGCAATATATGGACATGATGTGAACATAATCAAAATTATATGAAGTGTTATTTCCATATTTTACAACTTTGGTTCGATACATGTACCGCTGCTGCTGTACTACCAGTTCCCGAAGATTTCAGTAGCTCAGTAGTTAGTATGAACTGACATAATTTATTACAAACCTTCCTAAAACTGTTTATTTATCCCTTAAACATAATCAGGAACAAAAGTTTAACTCCTTTAGGCAAAGTGTCACCATGTATGGATTTGACTATTCATGTGAGGTATGGTTGTGTTGTATAGCTATTTAGCTATTTAGTTTCTTATACATCATTTGCATTACTAAAAATGTGCACTTAGAAAAACGCTTCGGATGCATACAATTTAAAAATGATTGTTTTAATTTCTCTGTAGAATATAAAAAGATTAAGAATATTCTGGCAAACCAAAAAAAGATGCTTCATAAAAGTTGCATGAATATATTTCAAATATAGGTTACTCAATCTGTTATTTAGTACAGTTGGCAAGGTTTTATCGTTTTAAAACAGGAAATGTAACCTCCATTATTTCAGGATATAATACAGTGGATTTGATGTATGTCAAACAAGGATCAAATGTTGTTTTCAAATGTCCGTATAAACCTGTGAAGTTCTGGAGCGATCCGGCAACTAAGGAAACATTTGCTTTTGGTTTGGATATCAACCCACATATGGACATTTCCAAACGATTAAACATTACTGCGGATTTTGATTTGATAATCCACAACTTTACATCAACTGATGTAAGAACCTACCGGTGTACTCGTCAACAAGGAAAACAACCCCCAAAAACTTTTAATTTCAAGCCTATCCTGCCACGTAAATATGATTAAAATTATTCTTAAAACAGACAAACTAATTTTTATCAACTAAATGTCAAATGAATAAAAGAGAAGACATCGCTCCTAGTCGGCCATATAAAATACGGTTTAAAAACACCGAAATTAAAGGTGACAAATAGTGAGACACAATTAGATTAAAACAGAGCATGAATTTATTTCAAAATTATTATTTGTTGTCTGATATATTTACTTAATTGACCCATGGTACAAGTATACATATATATTCAGTTAGACTGAATGATGTCAGTTTGTTCAAAGGATAAGGTAAAATAAGGACCATTTTCCCCCTCTTGAAATGGATTAAATTTTATAATTTCAAAAGACTAGGTATAGAAGCGTTCAAAATTACAATGATCTTTTGGTACATTTTTTTGGATTGCCTTGCAGATGTGAAACCTGCTAGTGATATGCCATTTCAAACCTTATTTCCTTATTAATTTAACGAACTTTCAGCAATTCAAAATCAGGTTTCTGCTTAACTATATATAAGATAAAATAATTATTTTAAAGAATACACTCACTGAATTGTTACTGAATTGTTTCTATTCCTTAGTATTTAACCATTTTGCGTTGCGACTGACAAGTTAACCCAAAAGTGTGTGTATATTGTAGTATGCTTATCGATATTTTTGCTTAGGTGTTTACCAATAACTTTTATACCGTGTATTACAATATCATCACACAAGCTTTAACTGTATCTTTTATATAGAAAAACCATCAGATATGAAGATAAACGGGAAACGAGAAATCCAGATTCTTCATGTTGATGAAGGAATCAAATTTACATTGAATTGTTCAGTCGATAGTGGAAAACCAGCCGGTACACTTGAATGGATACGAAACGGTCAGCACTTGACGTTAGGCGTACATCATGTTTCCTTCGCTTTTATTCCCAAGAAGTTGGATAATGGCGATAATTACACATGCTCAGCAAACAATCCTGCTTCAGATCAACCTCTTACAAGCACAATACAGTTGTTTTTGAATCGTAAGTGTCTTCGAATCCATTTTTGACAATCTCTCTCGTGAGAAACTATTCTTAGCGTTATATACTGGGGAAAAAAATGTTTCAATTTAACCAATGATTTAATAGTTATTAATGCAGATATTTGAAACCACTCATTTATAAAATAACAGGAAACGAAACTTAAAACTGCCATCATCTTGAACATTTTTTTACAGTGAGACCTAGAATCAGTGTAACTGCGGACCCATCAACAAATGTTAATGAAGGACACACTTTGACTTTAACATGCAACTATACCAGCAATATACAGTATGATAAGATACTCTGGTTAAAGAAGAAAGAAACAAGTTCAGATTTAGGTGAACCTATCAAGAGCAGAAATCTCACTATTTCATTCGATAAAGTATCAAGAGAAGATATGGGTCAATACGTCTGTCAGGTGACAAATAGGGTAGGAACTGATTCATCCAAAATTAACATTACTGTAAATTGTAAGTATACATTTATTAATTTGCATTCCATCAAATCAAATATTCAATATAATAAGATAATTATCAATTTAAAACCGAGGTCTTTAAAACTAAATTTACTTTAGATAGGAAAATGTGGATGCAAAAAGTATAACTGGTGTTAAAATATGGCTATCTAGTATTGCTTCCGAAAATACAAGTTAAGTCATTTTGTGTCAGAAATTTACAAAAGCTGATAAGCCATCTTTGGTTCAAGCTATATAACTTCAACTTTACTACAAGTCACTTCGAATTCTGACGTAAAATTATAGCTAGCATCTCACCGATTCCATCAACTACATGGAACTATGTACTTATTAAAAATAATTGCCGCAAATGACTACTGTTCGTTTACATTAAGTCACTTTCAGCTGACCGAATATAATAGTCCCATGGCTCTATCATGTATCAAAGTGAATTGAAAGCAAAGATCAAAATCGAAAACGTCATATTAAATTTTGATCTTTAGCTAAATTTTATAATGCAATGATTTCAAATCATATCAATTTTGGAAAAAAATGTGTTTTAACGTAATACTTGAACGAAGGAGTACTGAACACAAGAACAAAGTTTTGGGAGACAAATAATAAAAAAAAGTTGTCTGTTTAGCAATGTCAGTTTTTAAAAGCGTGTTAACTATCCTTTAACTTATACATAATATCTAAACGATACCTTGTGAAACGCAAAAAAAAAAAACCCCAACCAGATCGACAATAAAAAATAGAACAAAATAAAAAATCAAAAAAGTGGAAAGATCTTAGTATAATTATTATTTGTGGTACCTGTTTTTATTATAAATTTATTACTATCCAAAGGCAATGTTGCGATATTTTTTTTTTAATTTCTCAAACACAGAATGATAGTAATGTCACTAGAAATAGTCGCCTTTACTCATACTAGTATATTAAAGAACGATTAGAACATTTCACGTCATAGTTTTTTTTGTGTCTTTCTTTTCTTCGTATAAGCTTCCTATTATAAGGAACACCCCTTAACGGGTAATATTAAAATAATAAAAAAGGGGGAAGAAACAGGGATAAAATATATTACATCAAGGTAAAATCCAATGGTGGTGCGCTATACATAGACAGTGAATTGTAGAAAAAGAAAAAACCGAATCATAGCATATAAAATATAAAATTATGTACATTATGTCTATGAAGAGATGAGAACAGGCGAGCATATGGATCACTATCAGTTATATAAAATATCCAGTTCTAAATGAGGTCGCCACTAAATATGAATATATATTGAATTTTATCAATGCAACTTTTACCACTGTCAAATTATATTCTAAAAACATGTGGAATTGATCGTTCTCCTTTTCAGTCCCTCCAACAATTTTTAACCAGAAGGGTAACTACAAAATAAACGGTGAATATGGAAAACTGTCAAAAATAAGAGTAATGATATATTGTTTCCCGTCTTTAATTGTATCGTGGTCACTAACAGCTGGGGGAAAACTAGGGAGTTGGACATCACGACCAGAAGGAAATGTCATAGAAGTTTTCAGACATAGTTTTACTTTAGAATCGACCATATTACCAACACAAGAGGAACATTTTGGACAATATCACGCGATTGTTAGAAATAGCAGAGGCAGTGTTGAGTTGGTAATACAGTTAGATATGACTGGTATGTAAATTTGAAATTTTATTTTGTAACCTTCAAAACTATATAATTGGGCAATAAGGAGCTTATGCCAGGGTTACATGTATTTTACAAACGAAAACAAAATAAAAGCATAGATATATCCCGTACAGAAAATAACATTTTTGAGCTGTAGCAATGCGGATTAACGGATAGATGTTTTTGAAGGGATTTGGCGTTTCACGGATTGAAGTAAAAGGAAATAATCGTTTACCGTTATGCATTTACCTCAAAACTGTTTACTGTGACTCTGCTGTAAGTGTTTCTCTCCACCTATTGTAGGTTATTCAAAACTTTGATCAAATTGCAATTTGTTTTACGAAATAAAACTGTTGAACTTGTAAGACATTTTAACAAAACTGCTGTAGAAAACCGCAGTAAATCGTGAAAGTGCAAGGTGATAGAAACAAGTAATCTTAATATCATAATAGATTTCACTTTTAATCATTGATATTTGGATTTTTTTTTGGAACTTCTTTTCCTTTATTGTAGCTGTCATTCGAAAGGTGATAGTAAATACATGTTTCAATTGATTAAACGCAAATGGACTGAAATATGTGTAGGAAGTTATAATGGATAAGAAGTTACGGCAACATCAATACCCATTTATTAACGTCGATATAAAGTTTTCTAACATTACTCAGTAACGCACTTATATGACAATAAAGAAGGATTTTATCAGCAAATTGTATATAGATGTTAATAGAAATCCAGATTCCATATTAAATACTAGATCATTTAGTTGTTATTTCGAAATGTATTTTTAAATATAGCAAACCGTTCTTATGTAAGCGGTTATCACAGTAAATGGACAAAATAAGTCTTTGTACATCCAATATTCAAAGCCATGTCGGATGTATACCATTCAAGGGGACATTCAAACTCATTGATAAAAATAAACTGAGAGCGCCATGACTTAACAGAAAAATAAAAACAGACAAATAATAGTACACAAGACACAACATTAGCAAATTAACCCTGTCAAAAGCTGGGGGTGATCTCAGGTGCTCCGGCAGGGTAAGCAGATCTTGCTCTACATGTGTCACTCATCGTGTTGCTCATATTATTACAAAACCGGTAAAAAGTCTTATTTGGTAAGTCAAATTCGTGAAAAGGGAACGGGATTGTAGTAACGACGTATCATCTGTGAAACGGACAATTCATAACGGTCACCCAACTCGTGATGGAGTCCGTAAATGGTTGGCAACGGGATGATTTCAACTTCACTGTTTGGAACTCTTGTTCCTATAGTTTCCCCATTATCAGCAAACCATCATCAAGAAAAGCATGATAGAAAAACGAGCCCAGGAATAACGTATCAATTTGGAGATGTGCTGGAATGATGCTACATAATTCCATGCTCGATGGTTGTTGTTGGTTGACATATGTTTTTTCCCCCACATCAATCAGACAGTTTAATTTCACGTTTCAATTATTACAAATTATGTCATTTGGGGGCATTTTATAGCTTACTGTACAGTTTTGTATTTGATCAATGTTAAACAAGAATCAAACATTAAATCATAACTTATTTCAAGCAAATCAAACACAGTGATTCGATATCAACTAGGTTATAGAACGAAAAGGTCTTAACAAATATAAAATCAGTATTTAAAAGAAAAGAATAACTAGTATTTCTAAGAATGACATGAAAATATCTAAATGATACACATTATGTAGGGAAAACAATGGTGAAGATGCACATGTATATTTTATTATTCGTTATTTATTTTATAAAGAAGAGTTAAAAGTTAACATTTTCCCGCATGCACCAGTATGCACATCACAAGATGCTGTAGAGTTATTCTGTAATATATCATCGAAGGGAAATGTGCATTGGAATGTCAATTGGGAGCATTATTTCAATAGACTTCACATACGGACGTTACAAGGAATAACAAATCAACAGAGATCTAGTCTTGTCATAAACCATTGCGACTTTCAAGATGAAGGACAGTATATTTGTAAATGGAATATCAACAATAGAAGACTTGTTGGATCAACAATACTGGTAGTAAATGGTAATTGTTTCGTTCATATATTTACGCAAGATAACAACAGGTTGTGAAACTATAGCTTCTTAAATGAAACATCTTGTATTTACCAAAAGTTACCCGAACTTACCAATACCTTTTATATACACTTATCTCTTTTTTTGCTGATATAGACGGTTAAGAGTAGCAAATAGTTCTTCTTTTGAGTTGACAACTGCCGTATGATGTTATATCTGCAGTCCGTTTTATCGATGTTAATATAATCTGTAGCAACAAACATAATGTATTGCTTACTATTTCTAAATATTTAAATTCGAAAGTTAGAACATAAAATCTAAGTCTGGATTTTTTTTAACAACATCTTTAAACGAAAAAAGGCAGAACAAGTTTAGTGCTCGAATATAGATAAAAAAAGTCACTGATCGATAACAAAATAAAAAGTACTTAGTACATTTCTAACAAATGAACGGTAAAAATTCATAAAACGCATCACATGTGACATTGATTTTCCTTGTAAATTTTTTGAACATTTTGTAACCTTCTTTTCTAACGACTTTGACTTCGAAAGATATGTCCCTAATTTATCAACAAAATCATAGCCATCGCGTTCTAGGAGACATACAAAAAAATACTATTTCATAGTGAAATCTTTATTTAATTGAAAACAGACAAGACCTACTGCAACTCCATTGACATTTTGTTTTCTAGGTGATATGCCAAATTAAAGCTAATGGTTCAAAACTTCTACTCAAATTCAAATAAAAAACAAAAATGCATCCTCAAGGGTGATAACCTAAATAAATAAATTAATTGTTTGTAGAATTGCGTATCTTTATGTTAGGAAATATACCATTGTAAACTGAATTAGATGATATAGTAATAACAAACATATTTGATCATACAGTACCTAAACGTATGATTGTATTGCAGACAGGCCAGTCTTTTCAAATCAGGAACTCGCTGAAGATGAAAGCTGTCTTATTTTATCTGTTTACTTCTACGACAATACAAATTCTTCACTAGTATCATGGTTTGTAAATAATGAAAAACTATCAGAAAATGGATCTACATATCAAGTAATGGTAAAACGATCTGACGTCACATTAAGAGTTTATGAAAAGCAAGTCCGTGCAAATGGGTTTTGTTCAGAATTAGTGTTTCCAAAAAGGTTGTTAACTTATACGAAGTCAGTTAATTGTGAAATTCAAAACAAAGTCGGGCGTATAGCAGCATTATTTAGAAAATCTGAACTTCTGAAATATTTGAACACAGCGTCTGTAGCAAACGGATCTTCACAAATAAATCATTCAACAACATTAGATAGCAGATACAAAACAACAAACATACTAGCAATAACTATTCAACCTAATATTTCAGGTAGGTATAACGTTTGATTTATTCACAGCAAAATAAAGTTGTATTTCATTAACATTATTTAAAATGATCTGCATTTAGTACAGAATGTCAAAGATAATTGTACTTTTTATTGGAGATCAGGGATAATTTACAATCTATACTCGATTAATAATCAATTTTGAATTTCGGGGTTATAAGTTGATGGTAGATGGTAGTAGTTGTGGAAACACAACATGCCAATATCCACAGATGGGGAGGGAAATTAATCAAATATGCTAACATTACCATTTGGTAAGCAAAACGCACGATTAGTCAACTTCACTGATTACCAAATTTTAACATGCTTAAAAAGGTTTTTTTTATTATTATATCCTTATCCTTAAATTTATTGGTTTTGTTTTAGAAATGATTCATTTCTCCACTGAAAGCATCCATGTTGCAGTTTCCGGACTGTTTGTACTTTTGTTTTGTTCCGTCATGTTTACAGTATGTAAATATAAATCGATCAGAAGTAAGTTTTAAATTAATGTTAAGTTTGATTGACACACGTTTTCTGAATATAATCACAAAGATATATTTTTGAATCCTTTTAAGTCAGATTTTTTTTAAATTTCAGTTAATTATTTTAATCAATATATCATATGAAAATTTTCATCGAAGTTAATTCAAATATTTATATGACAATAAATATTTGAATAAACTTTGATGAAAATTTTCATATAATGTTGATGAATTGTTGTCTCTAAAAGATGTGAGCAATGGTCTTGATTATAGGTCAATCCTCTCTGCACTTTAATTGAATCAATGGACATGATCGTCGTCTGTATCAAAGTGATAATTGGTAATGTAACATATACAAAATACCGGATTTGAATAGTGAGGATATATGAACGTAAATCACATCGTCGAAATGTTGTTGTCGACAAAAGTATGAGTGACAGTGACACGCCGGACAGAAACTCATCCAGACCGCAATGTTTTGCAGTTCCACCGTGCATGATTGAAATAAGTTACACTTTATTTTCCAAATTTGTGGGATGAGAACAGATTGATATGTTTCTCGGCAGTTTGGTTCTGATAGTCCCGCTTTAATTTCTTTGCGTTGAAAAGAGTATATTCGACATGCATCCTTATCAGATCTGCAAGTTTTAAAACGTACTTGGATATATGTAGTATTAAAAACAAAATAATTACAAAATATGTTTTTACGGTTTCTTGATATTGTCAGCTGGTGATGTAAACATTATGTGTAACTTGTGGGATTTAATTTTCTCTTAATTAATTATAAATCAGCAAACGCAGACAACAACGATTTTTTTGAACGTTTAAGAATATGGGTAACTGATTTTCATAGCAATTATTATATAGTTAACACCTGTATGCATGCTCTTTAAAGTCGATATATATCGAATATATTGTTTTTCAGATTTATGTGCCAAACACGTTTATGAATTACGTTCAGTGTAAGTGTAATTTTAACGTATTGAGCAGTCTGCAGAAGCGTAATAAATTATTTTACTCACATAGGAAAAAATGTGCTTCACAGTTTATGATTCACCCTAATGCGTAGGAAATATTTTGTTTTAAATATGTACGTCTTTCCAGTATGTTCTTTTTGACCGGGCCCCAATATGTGTTTTATTTGCGAAACAAATATATATTCCCTTGATAGATATTCATAGGTTTGTATTATAATCAAAATTATGTACATGATAACAGTGAAGTGTAAAGAACACAGTCAAGTGATGATATAATAAAACAGTTCTCATATAAAGATAACTTAGAAAATAACAGTTACGTTATAGACAATGCATATTTTAAGGGTTTTCTGGTCGTAAAACACACCAAGGGGTGTCAGGATTGATTAAATACAAGACCGACGGTAGGGAGGTCTTTCTTTGGGCAATCCTGACACCCCAAGATGTGTTCTACGACAAGAAAAAAAATTAAATATGCATTATCTGACATATATACCGTGAATAAAATATAATTTTTATAAAGATTTGCCAAATTTAGAATCCTATTTCACCGACCACACTGAAGTGGGATATTCCTTTTTAATGCGTTCCAACCCCATTGTGATTTACATGAACGTTATTCAATAGAATACAAGCTGATCATTTGATAGAGTAACAGGTTTACGTAAATGTAAACAAGTTAAAAACTAACACGAAGGGAGTACGAAATCGTGATACATGTACATGTAACACGAAAACGAATATCAATACATAGGTATAGGAAGATATGGTACGGGTGCCAATGAAACAATTCACCTCTCCATCCAAATAACAATTTATAAAAATAAACCATTATAGGTCAAGTTACGGCCTTCAACACGGATTCTTGGCTCACACCGAACATCAAGCTATAAAGTGTCCCAAAATTGCAAGTGTAAGACTATTCAAACGGGAAAACCAACAGTCTAATCTATTAAAAAAAACGAGAAACGAATAACACGTATAAATTACATCAACAAACGACAACTTCTATACATCATATTCCCGACTTAGGACAGTTGTACTGCAACTGACACCGAAAAAGACGCTTAGATAACGAGTTTAATGGTCCGGAATAACACACGACTGCAAATTGTTTTAAATGACAGAATACTATCTATATTTTAATTTCCGTCTGGTCGTAAAAAGTTTCTATGGTCACAGTTTTGTATTATTCCTTTAATGGGGATACTCCTCAATTTACTGTTTAGGGTAGTTACCTTAAAATCAGAAAATATATTTTTTGGTTAAATTTCCCGCTATGTTCGTAAATATTTTCAATGCACTATCATCAAGGATCATCGGAATGATGAAGACATAAATATAGTACCATCCCCAAGTAAACATTCAAACTTAAAGTTTGCTGTTTTTTAGATAGAAATTTAACATGTTTTTCTTTGAAAACGAGAAAACATATTATTTAAAAACAGTATTTGACATTTGAGAGGACAAAACATGTTATTGCGATACTGCATGCAAATTTTATTGGGCAAATTCGAAACAATTTTGTCAAAAACTCAAAAATAAAAATATCATTTGTACTTTTTTTAATTACGGAAATTTCCTATCCGTCAATCAGCTCCACCATTTATTTTTTCCTTCACAATGAATTTGATAGTTTTGATGTGATTATGTAGATTTTGTAGGAAAGGTTAATTTCTTTTTAATTGATTTGAGTATATAAAGTAGTTCTTTCGTGTATTTTCTGTAAACAAGTTTTAAGACTTTCAGAATCACACCAAGGTGTGTCTGAAAATATCAAGGATACATTAAAAGAAGAACAATTACTTCACCCTGCGCCAGTGTTCGTTTAAGCTATTTCCTCGTTTGGGTATTTCTATGGAAAAACTGCCCGCATATTTTCTTAATATATATAGGTAGATATGGTATGCGTGCCAATGATACAAGACACCATTAATGTCACAATTTATAAAAGTAAAACATTATAAGTCACGGTCTTATACACGGAGCCTAGGCTCGTAAGTTGATTTTTTTTATTTAATTGATGAAAATTAACACAAAGGCGCTTCTAAACCGCATATTGTCCCTAAAGATAACACTAATTCGTAAGTGTATGGCTATTACAAAATCAATAGTTTCTGTAGCAACATTCGCCCCATTACATTTGGGATTGGCCGTGTAGATACATCATGAATATGCATATGGGAATATGGGCCACGAACAATGATCGAAACTTTGTACTCACACAGCTTTTGTGTTTCCTATGCAGAGGTTAGACTATACCTGACGAGTTTGACCGAATCAAGACAATATTTACGCTCCAGATGGCATTTGTACTCAACAACTGTGTTGCTTTGAACAAACTATGTCCTGCGCCAAACTTGTTCTTGCAAAAAAAGGGAAGTGTGTTGTAATGCAAATACGGGTACTGAATCCGCATATGATGTCAAGGAGATTGATTAATGTCCCTATTTTATGAAGACTTGAGCTATTATGAGTCGATTTAAGACATTGAATAATTTTTCATCCTTCCCTTAGAAAATTGATGAATAAACTTTTTTACCAGGATTATCCCACTAAGACAATGTTCATACACCAAACTGACTTTGTTTTACACTCAACCAAATCCCTAATCAAAACAAGTACCATTTATGATTTTTTTAAACCTCGCATTCCCCTCGGGTGACTATGGTATTTTTTGTGTTATAACTGATCCGTCTAGACTTTGTAAATACAAAATATGTATTTATCTATAACTAGATACTAATTTTCACAAAAAAAAAACAACCTTTAAGATGCAAAATTAAAAACACTGTTTAAGCGCTTGAATTTATTTTTTTCCAAAGATAGAAAAAATATTGTAATAATATGGTAAACTAGTGTTTTATAGTTTAGAAAATAATTCTGTAATATACTGTATGAACACTATACACACTATGAAAGTTTATGGATGTGAAAAGGTCAAGGCCACTTCTTCTTTTGCTATGTCATATATGGAAAAAAATTAGAAGGTTCAAAATCAACGTTATTTTGTAATGGAAGCTCTTCATATAAGTAGTCAAATTTGTCGTTTTAACATCGTTTATAGTATATGCTTATGATTGAATCGTTTTTGTAGCATTCTATTGAATAAATATCAGAAATTTTTTCCTTTTTGTCCTTTTGGTTGAAATATTGATATTTTTTAGGTCTGACCTCTGACCTCAATTTTACAAAAATGTGACCATTCTGGATTTTTACGACCAAACTTTTCTTATTGTACACGCTTTCCTCTTTCCATCGATAAATAATATAGGTGTGTGTTCTTCCGGACCATTAAAGTTTTCAAAAATGAACTCTGGTTGCAGTACTACAGGTGCAAACATTTTCAGCGAATTTAAACGTTTTAATGGTGCCAAACCTTCTCCCTTTTACTGAGACAATAGTATAACATCACAACAAAGAAAAACACACAATAAAATATCAATTGGAAGGCTTAACTCAATCAAAAAACGTAAATCAACACTCTATGAACGAATAAATTTGAGATGCGATAGTATACATTTATAATATGCCATTCAGTGTGGATCGCCCTGAACATGCATGAAATATTTGCCACTGGACGTTAAGCAACCAACAATCAATCAACCTATTCAGTATGAATCAATCAGATTTTCTAAATCTTACACACGAATATGTTAAATATGGCTTTATTTTACATTAAAATTCATCTCGCATATATGATAATGTTTCTGCATTGTAGCGATGAATTACAAATGTAATAAAACTTCACATTATGTGATTCTAAAATGAAGATGCGGACGATTTTTTAACACCTGTAATAAAAAGTAAAATCACAAAAATACTGAACTTAGAGGAAGATCAATTTGGAAAGTTCATAATCACATGGCAAAATCAAATAACAAAACGCATCAAAAACGAATGGACAAAAACTGTCATATTCCTGACTTGGTACAGGCATTTTAAAATGTAGAAAATGGTGGATTAAACCTGGTTCTATAGCGCTAACCCTCTCACTTTAATGACAGTCTCATCAATTTCCGATATTTTTACATTGATGCGTTAAATAAACAGACACAATAAATATAATAGTCAAAATATGGGTACATCAGTCATCATCGTTTAACAATTTTAAAAGGAATAATTTAACAGAACACAAAAACATCTACTATCTACGAACACATTTATTGATTTGAGTGTCTGACGTCAGAAAATTTTAAACGTCACATAAATTTGTCGTTCAATGTACGTACAAACAATTTTAAAATTTTCATGGGAATGTTAGCATACAGGGTTAAAAAAAATCAAAAGTATGTAATCAAGGAAACTAATGACCTCAAACGGGTCATTATTTTATGCCTTGGAGCATATTTCATTGAAACATGGTATGGTCCGAGTTGATTCATCAGAAGAATGATCTATCGACTTGAAAGAAAAGAAAAAACTCTATATAGGTATATAAGAATTACCACAGGATAGTCAACAGATGTATCCTTGTGTTTCCTGAGACTATAAACATGATAAAGTACCATATAATCTTAAATCACTCCTAATTCTATCTTATTCATTCTTATGTGACGTCATTTTTCATTTTTTGATTATCTGTTTTACAAATTCAAATGACGTCATTTTTTCGTCATTTTTCAGTTTCAAATAGGACGTCACTTGGCGTAGAGGTTTGAACTTATTCGGATGTGTCTACTTTTGTGTTTCAAATGTCTGGTTATGTAAATGTATTTCAGTTGTTTCCTGTAATTAGTTAATACTTTTGTTTTATCATGTACATCTTTTGAATATTCATTTTATAAAATTTACTGTTTGCAAAAGTATAAATTATTTTAAACTATAGGGATTTTCAGGTAACTAACAGAAAACCCTTGCCGTTTTTGGTACAACCTTTTTGATCTTTTGGTCCTCGATGCTGTTCAACTTTGTACTCGTTTCGGCTTTCAAACTTTTGTATCTGGGCGTCACACGTAGGTCTTGTGTGGACAGAATACACTTCTGGCGTATTAACATTTTGAACTTGTTGCCTTTTGTTGGCTGTTGTTCGTGTGATTCTTTGTCAAATGTGTTTTCCTTAATTTATTTATATTGTAGTCCTGTGTTGTCATTTTGATGTTATAATTTCACATGGCCATAAAAGTGCGAGGTTTGGCATGCCACAAAACCAGGTTCAACCCTCCATTTTTTCCTTTAAAAATGCCTTGTACCAAGTCAGGAATATGGCCATTGTTATATTATAGTTCGTTTCTGTGTGTATTACATTATAACGTTGTGTCGTTTGTTTTCTCTTATTTTTGAGTGTAAATTCACATTGCGATAAGACGTGTCACGGTACTTGTCTATCCCAAATTCATGTATTTGGTTTTGATGTTATATATATATGTTATATTTGTTATTCTCGTGGGATTTTGTTTATGTGTGTTACATTTTAGTGTAATGTCGTTGTTCTACTCTTATATTTAATGCGTTTCCCTCGGTTTTAGTTTGTTACCCCGATTTTGTTTTTTGTCCATGGATTTATGAGTTTTGAACAGCGGTATACTACTGTTGCCTTTATTTGTAGATCATTGAATTAATATTACATCTCCACTTTTTAGCTTGTGATAAAATATAGTAGCTAATAAACGTGATCATCAATGGAACAGATGATCTTTGTTTACAAATATAAACCATCTTGAGGTTTTGAAATTTTCCCTGACTTGGTTACCTAAATCAGATTGATCAGTTATCTTTCAGTTCATAATTGTGAATTGGTATTTCAAGGAGGATTGTTTCAAAATTATTTTTTTGCAATTTCAGTATCAGGCTTTTCATGTAAATTGGGAATGTGTCGCCAAATCTACGAATTTCACCACTGTCAGATTCAATTACACAAGTTCGCTGGTTTTTTTTTAAGATTACACTTTGATTTTCCGTGTTTTCTTTGATCTTAAAGCGAAACGAAATCGTTTGCTTTTATTTTTGAAACTGATCGCAAGCCTGATAGACCGATAAAATCACGGGCTTCTCATCATATGTCGAAATCCATAGGACTACGCGAATTGCTTGAATGTAAATGTGTTGTATTGAGGTCCACCAACATATATAAATGACGGATTAAGAACTTATGCAAGACAATTTTGCTATCTCGAAAAATAATGAATAACTATCATAAGTACGTTTGCCCTTTTAGTCCTACTAAGTCGGACGCTAGCCTTTGCCGAGGACTTTTAGGAAACTCCGGCTTCAATATGAATATGAATATTCGCATTTTTGATACATTTTTCACATCTTTAGACCTTGTTGTCGATTATTTTACTCAAACCAAGCCACCACATTGATAACAAAACTCGCTTTCAACATTTAACTACGCCTTGATGACCATAATGAAATCGTTTAAAAATTTCGTTTTGTACCGACTACGGGATAAGTAACATGTTGGCTTTTAATATCGATAGTGAACTCTCTATGTAGACTCCACTACGGTTTCAATCTGTTATTTAATCTATTTTTTGGCCACCCTTCTTTGAAATATAACATTAGGGTTATGTCTATTTTATCTATTTGCACACGTCCTTAGGGACGACATCAAAAGATCAATGTAAGATAAAAAACTTAATTCAAATAGTTTGGGGGTGGGGGGTTGAACTGCTGCAAGATTTGGTTATCTGACATTGATTTTTACATGTATCCATATGGGTCAATCAATTTTTCCCAAATTAAGTTAATAGGGTGGTAGGGGGGTCAGTGAAAAAACTATTTGAATTAAGTTTTTTATCCTTCATTGAACTTTTGATGTCATCCCTTAATGAGTCGTATATTTGATGGCGTGAACTTTTTTTCGATACTGTCCACGTACGCGTTTGTCTAGGTTTCAAATTTATTTGACTCGGACAAGATGTCTACGGGCGATCTAGATAATGCATCTGCGATGTACGTTTCCTGATACGTGCTCATTTGTGAAATCGATTCTAAAAATGCGTATTATGAATCCGTGGAGGAAGTTCTGCAATACCTTTACTACTGAGTAATGGTACGAGTGGTTTGTAATCCGTTTTGAGGTTGAACCTCTTACATATGCGCAAAATACGGCTGGACAACCCTCCACTGTCTCTGACATACGTTTTGGAAAGAATTCACTAGCCGAGTGTATTCCAAAAGGTAATTGATAGCCGCCTGAACGGCGTTCAAAATGTTGTTAGCGGGCAAAACTCTTCTAGTAGCTGTTTTGCTTGTTCAGGGATGATCAGCGACTGTGCTAATTGCTAAGTGTCCGATATTTGAGCACTTGTAACATTATGCTCCTTTAGCTGGGCATTTTTTACTGCGGCGATTTCGCCTCGTTGGCATCCTATTTGGTATAAATGGAAAGGCTGCTTTTGCTTTTGCATGTCACACCTCACTAATGCCTGCTGTTTCTTCATTCGATTGGCGGTCCATGTCGGTTGCTTCCTCGATACCAACAAACCTTTTGTCTGTTATCATTTCTTGTCTTAAATCGTTGTCTCTACAATTTCCATTTTATTTGTGTAAAGATGTAACACAACTTTCTTCACCATAATTGCTGCTTGTTGCCGCTTATTGACGTTTGCACGTTACAAAACCCCTAATCCTTATAACTATGAAGTACTTGTCAAACTGATCTTTCACTTTTGCATATTTCATTTTTTTCTCCGGACAAATAAAATGATTCAAAAATAATATCTCCGTCCGGAAACATCGTGTAACTTAAAGAGTTGACTTGTGTAGCTCCTTCTTCTTCCTCCAGCCTCAAAGCTGATCGGAATTCATCAAACCTATAGATACCATTTGGTCCACGTTTCTGGACTTCAAATGTCAAACTTCTCTGCAGTGGCGACTTGAAATGTTGCCATAATTCAGCCAATGTACTGTTCTACTAAATTATTAATCAAAGAATTGTCAGGTGTAACTAAAATGGTTTAGAGTTTTGACACCGATGTATTCTAATCTTAACTATAACCATGTGTACAATAAAATGTAAAGCACACAAGTGATGACATTATGGAAACAATTTGCATCTAAAGATAACTTAGCTAGTTGTAGTTATAATCTGATAAGAAGATCCACAGAATGGTAAACATGTGTACTCAGATTAAGGGGTAGCATACTGTAGGTTGTGTTACATATTACAAAGTCAATCTAAATGTTTTTTTGCAAATAATTCCGCTAGCTCAAACGATTGCTATTGGTTGTGTTAAACGTTATGTGAAATGAGAGGTTTTTTTTGCTCCATGTTCGGAGGCTCATTGTGTATTAGAGATGAAGAATAACAATAAAAGCGCCCTTCCGTTGAATCTTGTGTCCTTCTTTGGTTGGTGCTGTGTATGAACTGAGTTTGTGTCAAGGGTGGATAGCTACTATACCTTGTTTTTTGTATTAAGTTAAGTAAAACAGGTTTAAATCAAATCATAAATGTGTACCATAAAATAATCATTATTAATATTCAATATTAGGGATGATAATGTTTCTCCTAATGTGACTATTTCATTAGATTTTAAAACAAAAACAGAAATTTTACAAAAATACTTAGAAAATTTGCAAATACGCATTCTCAAATAAAAAAGATAATAGTGTTCGTGCAGTGATTTAATGCAAAATGCAAATATTTTCAGAGAGGTAACTCAAAATAATCAAGATCAAAATGCAGTTCAATATAGAGCGATATACGAAGATATAGATAATTCGCAATACCTTACTGTTGAAGCAGAAGATAATGAAATTGCAAACGACGAACCCGAAATTGCTGGTCAAAATGATGTAATCTCGTCTTTACATGTTGAACCTATCAATCAAAACATCTATGAAGAAATCAACAGCGCGTATTACGAAGACGTGGACTGGCGAAATAGTATAGTTTCTAGCGAAGAATCCTGTATTGAGCAAGATTTTCATTACAACATAGATAATAACCAATATGACCTTAGAGACGCACATAATACGTTTTGTTACTTGAATGTGTTATGTGATAGTAACACGGTTCATCATGAAAATTCAGAATCTGACAATCAACACAACAATGACCTGGCGGAGTTACCAGAAAAGCCACATTTATATTTTACCGTTTTATCTAATGATTGATTTAAAATATGTTACCTTAATTTAGTATAAAATAGAGAAATATATACATTGACAAATCGTATGGAATAAAGAAATATTTAACCATGATTTCCTTAAAAAAACTTTCTCGATTAAAAAATAGCAGTGGCCACTACATATGTATGTCAAAATATTTTGTAGGTCAGGTTATTTGAGTCTTCTTCATTGATACTGGATCAATTGGTTAACTCGTATTCAGATATATTGCTACAAAAATTAGTTTAAGTACAATTCAAAAAAGTCAAATCACAAAAGTGCTGTTCTCCGATGAAAATTCAAAAATGCATGTCTGTAATAACAAGGCAAAATCAAAAGCTCACATACGTTATATACATTAACCAAATGGTTGACAACTGTGATATGAGTGTATATAGGCATTTTTTTAATGTAGAAAATTGTGGATTTAACCCGGTTTTATAGCTGGCTAAACCTTTTACTAATGGGACCTAACTCTGTTTTGTTGTACTCACATAAGTTTGAATATATCATTTAATTAAGTCTTTCCACTTTTCTGTGGAAAGACTTATTGTTTTTGTTCTGATTATTATTATTAAGTCTTTCCACTTTTCTGTGGAAAGACTTATTGTATTTCTTCTGATTATTATTATTATTAAGTCTTTTCACTTTTTTGTGAAAAGACTTATTGTATTTCTTCTGATTATTATTATTATTTTTTTCTTCCGCCAAATTTTGTTCTTGCGATAAATGTTTGTTTCGCAATATGTCGCTTAGATATTTCTCATATGGTATCGTATAGTTTATGCGCTTTTACGACGCTAAGACGATCCATTTTCTATGTAAGAGTTATCTCCCTTTTCACTGTTTACCCTCTGTGTGCATCTCCTTCGTAACAAAAAAAGATAGCGACAAAATTCTTTTTACAAATTGTTCGTTACATCCTCAGGAATTTTTGGCTAATTTTGATCGAAGCGATTCGATGAAATTTTTATAGGAGTTATCTACCTTTACAAAATAAATTTGTCGGTATGTTCATTTAACTCATAAACAGTTAACCGTATAACCCTGGAATGTTTTTATTTGAGTCCCCTAGGTCCTAACTTAGAAAATGAGGTCAAGGTCAAGGGTCAAGGTCAAGTTCTCAATTGTGACTTTTGCATGTTTTTGCATTTTCTCTGACACTTTGAAAGATACATATAAAAGAACAAGTGCAAAATGTCTGCTTAATTGTAATGAAGAAATGCTACATTTAGACTTATACCATTTAATGGCATCTTATAGGAGTTGGTGCCCCTGAAATGTCTTTATATGATGTTATTTCATTATAACTTCAACTAAGTTCATTATAAAGGCATTTGACCTTGTACAAAAGGTTAGGTGACAAATGACCTTGAAAAATGACTACCGGAAGTGACCTTGAGAAAACCGGAAATTGCCTTTTTTGCAATTTTCTCATATCAAAATACTCAGAATCCATGTATTTTGTCATATAGATACATCAACTGATTACTGAAGACTAAAAATGACTTCCAACAAACCGGAAGTGGCCAATTATCTACCATTCTACATACAAAAGTATATAGAAACTATATATTTTTGAAATCAGTGTGAAAAAAGCTATCATATGAGACCGGAAGTAGCATATTATCTCCCTTATATCACTCGAAAATATAATTAAACCATTATTTATCGTATCAGCATGAAGAATAACTTATCAAAATTTCTTTGGTGTGGAAAGACTTTCAATTGTTCTCTGAACAATTGGTTTTTAATTAAGTCTTTCCACTTTTCTGTGGAAAGACTTATTGTTTTTGTTCTGATTATTATTATTTTTTTTATTTTTTTCTTCCGCCAAATTTTGTTCTTGTGCAAAATGTTTGTTTCGCAATATGTCGCTTAGATATTTCTCATATGGTATCCTATAGTTTATGCGCTTTTAAATTTCACCCTGCTAAGGCGAACCATTTTCTATGTAAGAGTTATCTCCCTTTTCACTGTTTATCCTCTCTGTGCATCTCCTTCGTAACAAAACAAGATAGCGACAAAATTCTTTTTACAAATTGTTCGTTACATCCTCAGTAATTTTTGGCGTATTTGGATCGAAGCGATTCGATGAAATTTTATAGGAGTTATCTACCTTTACAAAATAAATTTGTCGGTATGTTTATTTAACTCATAAACAGTTAACCGTATAACCCTGGAATGTTTTTATTTGAGTCCCCTACGTCCTTACTTAGAAAATGAGGTCAAGGTCAAAGGTCAAGGTCAAGTTCTCAATTGTGACTTTTGCTTGTTTTTGCATTTTCTCTGACACTTTGAAAGATACATATAAAAGAACAAGTGCAAAATGTCAGCTTTATTGTAGTGAAGATATGCTACATTTAGTCTTATACAATTAAATGGCATCTTATAGGAGTTGATGCCCCTGAAATGTCTTGATATGATGTTATTTGATAATAACTTCAATTAAGTTCATTATAAAGACATTTGACCTTATACAAAAGGTTAAGTGACAAATGACCTTGAAAAATGGCTACCGGAAGTGACATTGGGACAAATTTGAAAAACCGGAAGTAGCTTTTTTTGCAATTTTTTCACATAAAAGTACTCAGAATCCATATATTTTGTCATAAAGATACATGAACAGATAACTGAAGACTAAAAATGACTTCCAACAAACCGGAAGTGGCCAATTATCTCCCCTTCTACATTCAAAAGTATATAGAAACTATATATTTTTGGAATCAGTGTGAAAGAAGCTATCATATGAGACCGGATGTGACATTCATTTCACCGGAAGTAGCATATTATCTCCCTTATATCACTGAAAAAGATAATTAAACCATTATTTATCGCATCAGTATGAAGAAACTATCTTCTTATCCAAATTTCTTTGGTGTGGAAAGACTTTCAATTGTTCTCTGAACAATTGGTTTTTAATATTTATTTTTTTTTTTTTTTCTTCCGCCAAATTTTGTTCTTGCGCAAAATGTTTGTTTCGCAATATGTCGCTTAGATATTTCTCATAGGGTATCGTATAGTTTATGCGCTTTTAAATTTCACCCTGCTAAGGCGAACCATTTTCTATGTAAGAGTTATCTCCCTTTTCACTGTTTATCCTCTGTGTGCATCTCCTTTGTAACAAAACAAGATAGCGACAAAATTCTTTTTACAAATTGTTCATTTCATCCTCAGTAATTTTTGGCGTATTTGGATCGAAGCGATTCGATGAAATTTTATAGGAGTTATCTACCTTTACAAAATAAATTTGTCGGTATGTTTATTTAACTCATAAACAGTTAACCGTATAACCCTGGAATGTTTTTATTTGAGTCCCCTAGGTCCTTACTTAGAAAATGAGGTCAAGGTCAAAGGTCAAGGTCAAGTTCTCAATTGTGACTTTTGCTTGTTTTTGCATTTTCTCTGACACTTTGAGAGATACATATAAAAGAACAAGTGCAAAATGTCAGCTTTATTGTAGTGAAGATATGCTACATTTAGTCTTATACAATTAAATGGCATCTTATAGGAGTTGATGCCCCTGAAATGTCTTGATATGAGGTTATTTAATAATAACTTCAATTAAGTTCATTATAAAGACATTTGACCTTTTACAAAAGGTTAAGTGACAAATGACCTTGAAAAATGGCTACCGGAAGTGACCTTGGGAAAACCGGAAGTAGCTTTTTTTGCAATTTATTCACATAAAAGTACTCAGAATCCATATATTTTGTCATAAAGATACATGAACAGATAACTGAAGACTAAAAATGACTTCCAACAAACCGGAAGTGGCCAATTATCTCCCATTCTACATTCAAAAGTATATAGAAACTATATATTTTTGGAATCAGTGTGAAAGAAGCTATCATATGACACCGGATGTGACATTCATTTCACCGGAAGTAGCATATTATCTCCCTTATATCACTGAAAAAGATAATTAAACCATTATTTATCGCATCAGTATGAAGAAACTACCTTCTTATCCAAATTTCTTTGGTGTGGAAAGACTTTCAATTGTTCTCTGAACAATTGGTTTTTAATTATTATTATTTTTTTTTTTCCGCCAAATTTTGTTCTTGCGATAAATGTTTGTTTCGCAATATGTCGCTTAGATTTTTTTCATATTGTATCGTATAGTTTATGCGCTTTTACCCTGCTAAGACGAACAATTTTCTCTGTAAGAGTTATCTCCCTATTCACTGTTTATCATGTGTGTGCATCTCCTTCGTAACAAAAAAAGATAGCGACAAAATTCTTTTTACAAATTGTTCGTTACATCTTCAGAAAATTTTGGCTAATTTGGATCGAAGCGATTCGATGAAATTTTATAGGAGTTATCTATCTTTACGGAATAAATTTGTCGGTATGTTTTTTTAACTCATGAACCGTTAACCGTATAACCCTGGAATGTTTTTATTTGAGTCCCCTGATTCCTAACTTAGAAAATTAGGTCAAGGTCAAAGGTCAAGGTCATATTTTAGATTTTCATATGTCTTTGATTTCCCTATAATTCTTGAATGGTTATAGATACAGAAAATTTAAGCAGTGAAAAATGTTAAGTACTTCAAGGGGCAACTTTTTTACATTATGACTATATTGATTTTACCATCATGTAAGGGACATAACTCCCATCGATGGTTTTTAAAAAGCCATATTTAGGCAAAACTCTTAAACAAAGGTCCTTGACCCATAGGGTCTTTTGCAATGACCTTGTGGAGCAATGACCTTGACGAAGGTCACAAGGTCAAAGGTCAAGGTCATCAAATTAAATTATGTGGTTTTGGCACTATTTAAACAGTTTTATGTGTGTTTGAATTTCAACCAACCAACCAACCAACCAACCAACCAACCAACCAACCAACCAACCAACCAACCAATCAATCAATCAATCAATCAATCAATCAATGTTTCCGTTTCATGTGTTTGATACGGGATTCAAGGTCTCTTTTTTTTCGCTTGTTTTAATTGAGCCTATCAAACGTGTTTAACCAACATGTTTGACAAATATGTTTAACTAACGTGTTTAACCAACGTGTTTAACCAACCAACCAACCAACCAACCAACCAACCAACCAACCAATCAATCAATCAATGCATGTTTCCGTTTCATGTGTTAAATACGGGATCCAAGATGTTTTTTTTTCGCTCGTTTAAATTGAGCCTATCTAACGTGTTTAACCAGCCAACGTGTTTAACCAACGTGTTTAACCAACATGTTTAACCAACCAACCACCCAACCAATCAATCAATCAATCAATCAATCAATGCATGTTTCCGTTTCATGTGTTAAATACGGGATCCAAGATGGTTTTTTTTTCGCTTGTTTAAATTGAGCCTATCCAACGTGTTTAACCAGCCAACGTGTTTAAGCAAGGTGTTTAACCAATATGTTTAACCAACGTGTTTAACCAACATGTTTAACCAACGTGTTTAACCAACCAACCAATCAATCAATCAATCAATGCATGTTTCCGTTTCATGTGTTAAATACGGGATCCAATTTTGAGCCTATCCAATGTGTTTAACCAACGTGTTTAACCAACCAACCAACCAATCAATCAATCAATGCATGTTTCCGTTTCATGTGTTAAATACGGGATCCGAGATGGTTTTTTTTTCGTTTGTTAAAATTGAGCCTATCAAACGTGTTTAACCAGCCAACGTGTTTAGACTACGTGTTTAACCGACATGTTTAACCAACGTGTTTAACCAACCAACCAACCAATAGATAAATCAATGCATGTTTCCGTTTCATGTGTTAAATACGGGATCACAGATGTTTTTTTTTTGCTTGTTTAAATTGAGCCTATCAAACGTGTTTAACCAGCCAACGTGTTTAACCAACGTGTTAAACCAACATGTTTAACCAACGTGTTTAACCAACCAACCAACCAACCAATCAATCACTTAATGTATGTTTCCGTGTCATGCGTTTAATACGGGATGCAAGGTCTCTTGAGTTTTTTTTTCCCTTGTTCTAAGTGACCCTATCAAACGTGTTTAATCAACCAACCAACAAACCAAGAAACCAACCAACCAATCAATCAACCAACTAATCAATCAATCAATATGTATGACTGTTTATTTATGACAGTATATTGAAGGAACAAACTCTCAATTATTCAAGAAAATTTTTATTTTATTATTGTTCTTACGTCTCTTCTGAAAAAAAATCCACATATTCTCTGAAACTACAAGTCCAATCGACCTGAAAATTTGCAGTCAGCAGGGCATACATGTATTGAAGGTTCATAAAAAAACTGTTTGCAGATATCTCTCAAGACTTTTCCTAGGAAAAAAAAATGGCAATGCCGTAAAAATCGCTTGCTAGGTCCGTAAATCTCAGTAAAAACCTACAATAAAATGTCCGCTCCGAGATTGAAATACTAATCTGTGTTACAAACAGGTGCTGAAAAATGGACATTATCAAAAAATAATCATTAAATGTGTTTTAAAGTTACACCGGATCGATTAAATCCAAAACATGCACTGCTGGAGAACTGTGATCAAAATGTCAATTTCCTACAATGACAAAAGAAATTACATTGTGTACATTCCATCTCTAGACATGTTGTCTGTTCAAGGTCCCGACCTAAAAAGAAATTAAAAAGTTTTTCTTAATATAAACCCGCGTCACGTGATGTCTCCTCAATATTGCGCGCGCGCTGTATCTAAAATAAAAGAAAAACTTTCCAAACTAAACATGAAACTTCTCCGGTAACATAATAATATAGACCCTTTACAAAAACAAACAAACAAACAAACCAACAAATACCCCCCCCCCCCTTTTTTTTCCAAATCAATCAATAAAAAAACCCAATTATCCATTCATCAGAGGGGAAAGACTGCCTAACAATTGTTTTCAAAACAATTGCTTTATATTTAAATAAAGAATTGTGAAGGATTACATATTGCTTATTTACAACTGTTATTCAAAGGTAATTTAAATGTCATTGATCTTAAATTATAACGCTCTTTAAAGTGTAATAAAGAAACAGATCATGTATTAATGAATATAACAGTAACACGATGTTTACAATTTAGACATATATTTTGTGTTGTAACGGACATTTTACTGGTTCAATAATGTGAGTTAATATATAGTTGTAAGGAAGTGTCTGATGAATTTGTTTAATCATCATAATTACACTTTATAATTTTTTATTACCTTGAAGAAAGAATACACATGTATTTTAGTATTTATCTACCATGTTGTCAATGAAATAACTAGGGATCGCATACATTATAAATTGTTTTATAATCTATTTCTCATTATCAACCATTTGAATGAGGATAGTACTGGCCATTGTATATATAAATTATACGTTAAATATTGATAAAACGTTTTGAATTTCTAACGATATTTTTATGGTGAATAGTTTCTTTCGGTAAATTGAAAATATCGAAGTTCAAGTTTGTACATGTCATTCGATAGCATTCAGATTTAAGCGCTAACAAATTTTAAAATTAATTCATGAATTTTTCCACTGGTTTCTTTTTCGTAATACAAAAAAGAGTTTAATAAATCTTTTGAAGTTTTATGACAAAAGTTGTAATCCCCATTGTTCTAGGTCAATCAAGAGCTGTGTTATATAATTATAAATGAGTTAGCCTGTGAAATAATTTCACCTAATAATTATATAGCATTTGTTGACGCTCAATATCGGTCAACCGACATACAGGATCGTCAGTGAATAATAGGTTCTTATTGTGACGTAATACTATAAAGCATGGTGAAAGGGGAAATTTAGGTGACATACAAGAAACTGAACTAAAATGGTGACAGTTGACGAATTTGAAAGTCTTTCCCCCCCGCGGGTATCATCAGCCAGGTAGTCAGCACTTCGAAGAGACATGATTATCAATAATATGATATTTGTTTTAATAAATTTCCTGTTTACAAAAGTAGGAAATTTTCGAAATTCTTAGGCTTTTCTTATCCCAGGCATAGATTACCTTAGCCGTATTTGGCACAACTTTTTGATCATCAATGCTTTTAAACTGTTTACTTGTTTGGCTTTATAACTATTTTAATCTCAGCGTCACTGCTGAGTCTTGTGTAAACGAAACTTGCGTCTGGGGTATCAATTTTTAAGCCTGGTACCATTGATACGACAAAAAACAATATTTCATTTACTCACAATTGAGCGTCAACAAATGCTATATAATTATTAGGTGAAATTATTTTACAGGCCAACTTTTCAACATATAACATAAAATAAATTTTAAGGTGTTTGGTATTTCCTTTAATTTTTTTACATAACAATCGAATGACATATTTTAATCGCAATGTGTACATGAATATACATTCTAAACAAGTTATTCCTCGTATGAGTCATTATGTTTTTCTGACTGACTGTTATAATTAAATATACTATTAAATACTATTATTATCAATTAAGTTTAACCCACGGTTTAAATCGACATGTACAACGATAGGTATTTGTTACAATAGAAAAAAACAGATGTACAACACCTTATTTTATTATTTAACAATTTAAATGTTTCAATAAGATTTCCATGGTTGATGCTTTGCACAAAGGTTATATTGCATGATTTTAATCAAGAACTCATTAGGTATATTCACGACTTTAAATATGAGGACTATGTCAAAACACAAAAGAGTGTAAACATTTAATATTATTCTAAGACTACATTGTCCCTTTTTATCTCACCTGACCTGAAGATTAAGTGACCTTTTCTAATCACTTGGCGTCCGTAGTCCGTCATCGTCGTCCGTTGTCCGTCGTCTTTGTCCGTCGTCTGTCGTCGTCGTCTGTTAACTTTATCAAAAATATTCTTCACTGATACTGATGACCCAAATGTGACCAAACTTAGTCACAATCATCACTAAGGTTTATAGTTTCAAAAATATGTCCGATGACTCTGCCTGCCAACAAACATGGCCGAAATGGGTGAAAATAGAACACAGGGATAAACTGCAGTTTTTGGCTCATATCTCTGAAACTAAAGCATTTAGATCAAATTGTACGGAGTAAAAAGGTTCGTTAGGTTAAGATCATGCTGAATATCATTATAGATAGAGATAAACTATAAACAGCAATAGAGTTCAGCAGAGTATGATGACGACATGACAAAAATTGTCAGACGGCCCCAATAGAAGTTATTTCCATGTTTAGTAATTTTTTAACAATTTATTGTAAATTTTTTAAATCTTTTAAAAAAATCTTCTTTTCTGAAGCTATTGAGACAAATTTAACCATATTAACCATAATCGTTATTAGGATATCTATTTTCAAACATATATGTGTCCGATTGCCCCGCCTTCCAACCAATGTTGATGAGATGGTTAAAAATAATACATTGAGGTAAAATGCCTTTTTTTTGTTAATTTGTCTGTAATTAATGGCATACGATACAGCGGATATAATGACGTTGCTAACGTAAAATGATATTCTCGACAAGGCAACCTATGACTTACCGGGAAAACGATTCAGTTTTCGACTGATTTATATCATTCAAACTGATTTAATTTGAAAACTAGTTCATGGATCCCTATGTTTTAAAATGCCATTTGGTTTGATTACGTAAGAAGAATAGTGCATTTTTTTTTAATTTGATAAATATAGAGCAAAACATTATGTTTTTTTCTACATTCATGAACATTAATATGAGTTTTTTTTCTGAAAGAAAAGTATAAGTGTTTATGGTACTTTTAAAATACAGAAATTACAAATTATTAAAAAAAACAATTTGTGTTTATCTTTTAAATGAAAAAAGTTATGTCTTTCTTTCGAAAGGAAAAATACGGCCACAAATCAAAACTTTGAGCAAATAGACAAAACTTCGACCTCGTTTTACTCAAACAGTAGCACATAAAGGTATATTCTTATTACATATTTGATTTAATGAGATACAAACTAGTCTATATGGAATTTGTTATCAAAATATAAATACGGGAGCAATGCCCTTAAAGCATTTAGAGCACATCTTACAGGTTGCAAAAATGTTTATTAGATTACGATTTATCTGCCCGGAATTTTTCGGAGGAATCAGACAGCCCGTTGTTGAGTTGCTACCCCGGAGTCAGTGATATTACAAAAATTTACGGAAATTTTACAATTTTTTGCTGTTATCTTAGATATCATTATAATATCTTATATCTAATACAATTAATTATGGTTTTAACTTTATATTACATCATTTCAAATGCATCAATAAAGGTGAGCGACACAGGCTCTTAAAAGCCTCTAGTTATACAATTTTATAAGAAATATTCCGTATAGATCAAATGTTCAATAACATTTTTAGCATAAGAAATATCTAAAAAAAATAAATAATAATAAATTCCATAATACTTTTAAGAATGCTTCTGTAGAACTGTATATATGTCAAATAAGACACCACGGGCATGCGAGCCTTTAATAGACCGTGCAAATAATATTAGTATTATAATCTTTGTTATACCAACTCAGAAATACATATGTTATGGTCATTTTATGTACATTGTTATGAAAAGCAAACAAAGAAGTGATCATATGTATTTTGATTTAGTATTTTCCACCTTAAATTGTATCTAACAGGGTCTGTTTTAAACACATAAACACGATTCACTTACAAATTGCATTATACATGTCATAGGTTTAGAAAAGTTACTCCCTGTCATTCAGCTCAAAGTCATGTGTTTTACTCCTTAATTTTCATTCTAACTTTGTCTTAAGAATGTATTCTTCTGACATTTCAGTCTTGTTTAAATCTCGTTCTGGAATTATTACCAGAAATATGTGATACCAGTGATAATTATCAATGAATTTTAAAAATGTTATCAAATTAAAATCTGTGAAAAAAGTGTGTACTCAAATTAAACAGTTTTTTAGTACAGTAATTAATTTTCAAATATTTTAGCAATCAAGTCAGTCTTTTTTGCCAAATATGTAAAAATGGTTGAGAAATATAAGAAATGATTTACCGCGAACATGTTCATCCAATATTCTTTCTTCTTTTCAAATTTCTTAGATATGTATTTTTTCAATCATTATAACAAACAAGTTGAAATGATATGCATTTTTTTATAAAAACAGAGAAAAATCACAAAGGAGTAGGTCCGGTAAGGGCCGATTTTGGCCTCAAATTTCAGGTTCATCTAACGCAAGTTTTTGGACACTTTTTAAACACTCAAGTGTCTATTTCAATTGATTCGATTAGTTTATGTGAAAGGTTTTAACTGATCTAGTCATTAAAAACGCTCTGATTCAAGCTTAAATATGAAAAATCTATCAAAAATATGCCAAAAAACGTCACTTTTCAGATGGTTTTTGTCAAAAATGAAAAGTGGCCGCATCCGTGTTCATCCCCAACCTTTATATATGTTTTGTATTATCATCAAATACAACTTACATTTCAATATTATGAATAAACACGAATGCGGCCACTTTGATTTTAGACGTCTTAACATTAACCAAAATGCTAAAATTTTGAAGATTTCAGTAATTTAGCATGACTTAATGATGCTAGAACGCGATATGTGTGCATTGTAGTTTCAAAAACAGCTCATATCTATGTAGCAGAAGCTTTTTACTTTCCAAAATATAGCTTAAAGATTTAATTTTTCACAATTTTTTAAAACTGCTATATTTTGGGGCCAAAAAGGAGTCTTACTGAACCTACTCCTTTACAATATTGACAGCATGGTAAATTTGATACGAAAAAGCATCAAACAATGATAAAACTTTCTTATATTAACACCTACCTATTGTTTTTTTTTAAGTTAGATTTATTCAGATTGGTCCACTTCATCTTTATTGAAAGTATGAGAAAAAGTTTAATTGTCGAAATGTGTTTTTTTTTTCACAAAAAATAGCCCCAAAATAAGTAATGTTTGATAAAAAATGGTAAAATCATCAAAATTGGCTACTTTCAAAGGGCCGTGTATGTTTGACGTGCACCACCATATGATTTTTTCTTCACCAATTCTTTTCTTACAGTCATATAAACCCAAAAATCAGATTAAGAACAAAGTTTAATTCTAAAAAAAATTGACTCCTCAGAATATTACATCCTTAATTGAAACAGTTTTAGCTTAATTTTTATTTCGTTCATAAGGATTTTGTGTAAATATGACTCACTCCTCATCAGTTAAGCACCCCTGTAAAGTTTCGAAAGAATTTTCATATATTTGCATTTGTACCTTAACACCACCTTATTTTACAGATATTTTGTATTTTATAAATTCATGAACAGTTTTCTTAAAATCTGCCAACCGTTCATAAGAAATTACCAATAGTACAACTATCACCGATGACCGATGTGTTTTAACTCTCTGTGCGCAACCAATGCTACCAGTATCTCAGAAGCTTATTATTGCTGATTTATTTTAATTTGTTGGATGTTTGCATATTGTTTTTTTAGGGAGGTACCATTTGATTTGTAAGAAGGGGGGATGGCGTAGGGAGCTAGGATAAGATTTGAAAAAAAGCATGACAGATGTTTTGAGTAAAACAACCAGGATGAGCAAATTGCAAGAAAGGACGGAGATTACAACTAAAAGAAGGAAAACAATATTTTTCATCCTAGCCCTCCCCCATCATAAATAAAATGTCATTGTCTTTGAATTAGTCTGCAGTGTTTGCCAGTGCGTTTATTTCGGCGTTTGTTTTCTATCGTTTATATGTTGGTGGTGTATATGCCTCGTGTTGATCTTTTAAATTAAGCCAATTAGAACTGATTTTAATGTATAGTCATAGCCATACTTTTCATGTGTCTGTATTTAGTCAGGCCTGGTTGTATAGTGATTGTCTTTAGATACAGATTGTCATATTTGTTATTTATAAATAATTTTAATTTGTTTTGAATTATTCCACTTTTCATGACTATTAGTATACGGTATAGGGTTTTTTCATTGTCAAAGATCTAATTTTGTCCGGAACTGTAATGAAAATTAATAAAAGAAAATGTATATAACTGGCTAACTATGTATATGTTTAACATCTAGAATCACATGAACTTGTATAAATCTCAGTTCCTCCCTTTCCAGCACACCCACTTCTGCACGCGTACACCGTTCAAGTCTTATAATAACCAGCAATGATATCATAAAAGCAATTGTCATATTCGATGCTACACTATGATGTTCATAAACGTTAGAACAAAAGACAATTCTCTGCGATTATACAAAAGACAAACAAATAAATTTAACATAATTTGTGTTTTGCTATTCAGTTTTTAACAATAATGGTCCTTTCCACTAAATATTTTTATACTGCCATTACAAATTTGATTATTGTGTTACAATGCCTATGATGCCTCATCTAATTTTGTCAGAGTTGTTTTGATTAATATGTGCGTTAAGTAGAAAAAAACATCATACATCTTTTAATTGAAGTTTAGGCTTGGAAATAACCATCAATAACTAAGATTTTCAAATAAGTACTTTTGTATACTTTGTCATTTCGTTATTTGCTTTTGGCCTGATCTCGAATAAATGCGACAGCAGTTTATCATTGTTCAAATTTCGCAATCTGATTAAACAAATCAAGGCAACAAACTAACAAACAAAAGGTTTTAAAGAGCCTGTGTCGCTCACCTGTCTGTACTTGGACATCATGTAAAATATAGGATTAAAATCATAATTAATAGTACCAGATATAGATTATTACATATTATTAGATACAATAATAATGTTTAAGATAATAACCATCACCTGAAAAATTTCCATAAAATTACTAATTCAGGGCCAGCAACCTAACAAACTGTTGTCTGATTCGCCTGAAAATTTTAGAACAAATATGTCTAAACCTGATAATCATTTTTACCCTGTCAAATTTGCTCTAAATGCTTAAGTTTCCGAGATAAAAACCAAATACTGCCTTTCAACCCTAAGTTCTATTTTTAGTCATGCCTTAAAAGATGATTGTGGCCAAGTTTAGTTAATTTTGGCCCAGTAGTTTTTTTGGAGAATACTTGTGTAAAAAAAAAGTAACAATTGCGGACAACGACGACGACGGACGACGAACGACCGACGATTGATGACGGGCGACGGATGCCAAGTGACGAGAAAAGCTCACTTTGCCTTTTGGACCAGGTGAGTTAAAATTTAAAGAATTGCATGCACTTTTCAGTGAAAAGTTAGCTATAAGTGGTGGTCGTATAGTCATTTTAAATGCTTCAAACAAACTCTTTGTTTTGAGCTTCTGTTTGCTTGTTGTGTGTTCGAAGGAGACTTACATGTATGTTACAGTTCACTTTGTTTGTTTTCGACCAACATATCTGATGCCCAAATCCATAAACAGCGGAAATGGCAACTTATTATGGATTCAGCCTAAATATTAGCAAAGAATACGATAGTTGAAACAGATAATTATTGTAGGGACTTATTCATTTTGATCATTCAATTGAATCATGCACCCATAGCTTAAAATTTTCGATAGGTAAGCACCATATTTGTTTTTAATATTTCTCTCGGGCATGATTCAGATATGTTTTAAATGGTTAAGTACTGGTCGAGTAAAGGTCGAGTACAAGTTCAAACTTTTAGGTATAGTTCAGACTACAGTTAGAGTGTTATCAAGTAAATTTCAGACCAATTCAAACTGGTGGAGTACAAATCAGTACAGTCGAGTACCGATATAGGCCATCTCAGACTTTTACTGTTTTGTAGTGGTATGGCAAAAAGCTTAATATTAACGAACATTACACTGAAATTCCCGATCGTGTTTATAAAGATGCACTTGTAGAACAGGTTAGTGAGCGCTCAAAAATTTACTGCATTTGGATCATGGTGATAAAGCAATAAAAATCATATGAACAAACTATAAAAAACATGGAAAGGGCTCGAAATATTAAAATGTAGCTTTAAATCAGAAGCAAAATACAAAACTTACCAAACAGAATTATATACAATACACTTTATTTCAGCGAATGTTAAAGATTTGGTTATTATATTTATAAAATATGTTCATCTTAATTATTTTTAAATCATTGAGAACTATCATATTGTACTTTTATTTTCCGAATAATATATTTCTTTTAAATGAATCGATGAGTGAAGTACAGTGGACAATTTCCCAACCATGTTTATTCTGATAATATGTTTATCCTATGAACTTGTATATTGTAGATAAGCCGGTATGGAATTTTATTGTACCTACTTCAACAGGTTAATTGCTCTCTACTGTTTGGTCTCTTTGAATCTGTCTGCATATGCTGGTAGGTGAATTATAATTGCTACAAATCTTATGTACTTTTCTTTTTCGTACAATTTTACTGTATCAACAACAGTCACTTGCATTTATTTTAATAAAACATTAAAAAAGTAGAAAATATAATGAACATTTTTTAGCATTTTGAAACCATTGATAGAAATTCAAACGATTTTGTTTCAATGTGTTTAAATCAAATTGAGAAGTATTTGATTTGCAAATGGTTTCCAGTTCACATCTGGTTTAAATGGAATTGGACCAGTCAGATATCCTTTAATTAAGATAATTAAAACATAACTTTATGATTTCTCATCAACAGAACAAGACAAATGGTCTGTATATGATACGTATGGAAAAGCAAGTTGTCTTCATCCTCTCAATTCATTCCCGAAACTCTAACATACCAGAACAAACACACTATGCATGAAAACGCATCCGGTTCGGTTCACGTTAAATTAAGACTTTTAAATATATATTTAGCGTGTACATGAGCATCAATCTCCCTTATATGAGAAGAGTTTTATTAATAGTGTAAAGAATACAAGGAAGACAGTAACGGCTCTAAAAAATGAACAAGTTGAAGTCAATATATATCTACAATTGTCGAGAGTTGTTCTTAATTCATCTGGGTAAATAAACCAGATAACTTTAAAAGAAGGTCGATCAATTGTTCTAATGAAAAGAGGAATAAGATAAGGTAAATATAAGGATTATTTTTCATTGCTGAAACAGCTACATAGGTTTAAAGACTATAAAGCTATTGTAAATGAGATTGGAAATTCACTATGTCTGTAATGTCGAACAACCAGCTGGGATAATCATAAAGAAAGTCTAGAAACAATCACATATTTTTATAAAATCATCTTTAAATGTAGGAAATTAACTGGTCAGACGACAAAGTCTGAAAATTGACAGACATTAATAAAAAACATGTTATGGAACAATGCATTAATTGAATTTAAAATAAAACCGTATATAATTAAAAAAAAGATGATTTGAAGGTGATCTAACTTATGTAAATGACATAAAAGATTTAAAATCTGAATTTTACAATAAAAAATATATCAATATTGATATTTTGAATAAATCAGCCATCTTAAATTCAGCACAGTTAATATGAAAATAAACCAAATTATTTGGAAAGGTTTACCTATAAAATTAGAATTATTATCAAATAAAGTGTTATATAGTTATTACGTCTATGATAAGTAAAAACAATTATAAACATCGATACACCAGTTTCACATTTAACTGCGCATGTCTAATCTAATTAGCAGAACTATGAAATCACGTGATAATTCTCAAGAGTTTATTAACTGGGGGCTAACGGTTGTAAGCTGTGACCATTAAAAGACTTGGAAAAACAAGCATCTGATTGAGTGTTTGCGTATACATTTCCAAGTAACATGAGCATCATTTGAATTAAAATGTAAAATTTACATTGACCAGAAAACGTTATTTATAAACAATTGACACATTAAAAGATTTAAAAAACGGACTACTGCTGCATTGTTGCATTGTTATTGGGTGCAGAAGTATATGATCTGATATGCCGCCTGGCTATATATTAATTGTACCTTTAATTGGCACGATTTTAAGCTGATATCGTTCACTTAACGGGAAGAATAAATTAGATAAATAAGCGGAGCTCACTTCATACACATAGTATTAGGTCATAAATACAGAAAATAGTTAACAATTAAATTCTGTTTATACAGATACTGAAAAAGGGCGACCATTTGATATGATTTATTCAACTTTTGTACACAATTATTTCCTGTAGTTTGTGTTGCAGATCATTCTTTTCCATCCTGCTTAGATCGAAATTATTTATTAGGAAATTAGAATATTAATTTTCTACCCCTCCTGGAAATCAAATGGTCATCCCCTAATGCAGATGTTTATAAGAATGTAGAACAGAAAGTCACAGGACAAAAAGTCACGGATAAAAAGCCACAGGACAAAAAGTCACAATTCACAATTTTTTCTGAATATTTTCTTTGAACAAAAAAATGCTTATTATACTATGATATATAAACCAACTTTGTAAACAAAATTTATCACAAAAATATCAATGATAGTCGGATAATTGTTGAAAAAACAAAATGTCAAAGATGTTTAGCACTTAAATGGCTTTATGGTGCCAAGAATAATATCCTTTGTTGTTTTTCAAGTATAATGATACATTACCTATACTGTATTATGAATATATGTATTAAAATTTAAATATCTCAAGATATTTCTCTTACATATTCAAACAATAGCAATTGACAACAAATTATTTTGACATTTTGTCCTTTGACTTTTTGCCCTATTAAATTTGTGACTTTATGGGCTGTGACTTTCTGTCCGTTTACCGCTTAAAATGTTAAACCTGGTACCTTATTTACACTAAGATATCATGGCCAGTGTAGTCAATGTTACTGGGAGTATTCGAATAATTAAGGAAGGGGTCATTCAGCATTTGATTTTATTTTAAGGAATAGCGTTGTACGCTAAACAGGATACAATGCATGGTCTGTTGTTTTCTGAACGCATTTTATAAGAGCTATTAGCTCACGTTTATTTTGGAATTCTATCATTCGTTTGACCTTCAAATATTCATATAAAGATACTTTTTCTTAAAAATGTCACTGCTAAAATATTTCATATTTTCACAGCGTATAGCTTAAAAACAAACTTGGTGACCTTTCATTGTGTTTTTCATATCTTTAGGATATCACAATAATTATGTACTACATCTTTAACATGTTTAACACGAGTCTGTAAGGAAAAATTCTATTAATTTTCGTTGAACTTTATATATTATACTCCCATATTACCATAAGTAAAAATCTTGAATATTTAGTAGTGCCGGTAACTTGTCCTTGTACTTATAAAATTTCACTCAAAAGTCACCATAACAGTAACCTGGTTCGAGTCTATGGTAATTAACCCATATGCAGTATATGTACATAGCGCAGTAAGCAAATGAAAGCAATTACAAAATTAATTCTGTGTTAAAACCATTTTACTCATAATTTAAACACAACTGTAATGAACTCTTTACAGGTTGCACTTTGTAAATACAGCTGTTTCTCAAAACACGCCTCTTTTGGGAAGATCTTAAATATTCATAGAAAATTAATTTTTGTTTACATACTGGTTCCCAGTCATGCTCTCTGTGTTCCATCTCACAGAGACATAACTTGGGAAGGTTACCAGTAAATAAACATGTGCATATTATTTACATTGAAATCTGTTGTAACCTTTCATTCGAGGTAGGGGTAGTTACGAAATTTAGTGTTAGTTTAAACTCTTGAGAAGTTCAGGGTATATAAACGTTGAAAATATGCCGCACAGCCCTATATTTTGACCTTTGAAAAAAATTGTGGTGCATATGAACTTTCAATTCTAGGATAAGATTTTTTTCAAAACTTCATAGTAAAAGTGGTACAGTTTAAGCCGTAAAAAGAGGGACATTGTATTGTTAATATTTACAGAAATGCAACCTATATAGGGTGAAAAAGGGGAACATTCAGAATTTAACCAAATTTGCTTTATTTCACATATTTAAAAAAAATTAACTCAAATATGAAGTTTTATAAATATTTAATGAAGATTGATAGAATCCTGGGCCTTAAATATGATGACTCAGCATAAATTCACTGTTTTCAGTATGCATAGTTTGCTTACAGTCCTGGATACAAAATTAATTCATAATATTTGCATATTTGTAACTTGAATTGTTAAGAAGTGCTTATATTCATTCTTCGCAGTGATTGAAACTCATAGATCCTTCCTGATTACTAATAGTTTTATGGGGTATTTGTGTCCTTTCGATAACCCAAAAGTAAGCCACAACTCCTAAATCTGCTTTTTTGTCACCACGGCATAATAATTACAAGCTAGAAAAACAAAAATATCTCAAAAAACTTACAATAGTGTGTTCTATCCTGAATATGTACTAAATAATCCAAATTGCTAGAAACAGCAGAATGATTTAGGAAATATAAGGCCCCAGGGGCAAAAAACATAGAAAATTGCCTAACTCCTGAGTCATAAAACAAATAATTTGACTTGTAAATGCTATGATTTTATGATTTTAAAGTTCTTGATATAGAAAACAATAACTGTGCTTGGAAGTAATGCAAAAATCAGATGTTAGCAGTCATATCTACAACATTTTAAGTGAATTTATATCTGCATACATACAACTATTGCAAATATGGCCTTGTTTAAACACTTCTAGTATATATGTAGGACTCTAAAGTGCGATTGTACTCTAAAGTGCGATGGTCACGCTAAAGTATGATGGTCTATGCTAAAGTACGCTGGTGTATCACGCTAAAGTGCGATGGCTGTTTTTTTCGCTAAAGTACGACGGTTTATCACGATAAAGTGCGATGGACCAAAAGGATAGTGTTAAAGGGCTAAACACTTTAAAGATCAGGGATGAATATTAAATAGCCTTTTTTCAAAAGCTAATTAGTTAAGGTTTTATAACATATGTGATAGGCTTTATAATTACCGGTAGGCTTAAGTGATTGTTTCTAAATTAAATTAAATGGTAGTTAAGGTATGACAACAATCTATATAATTTTATCCTGTATATGAAAAAAAAAATAAAAAAATTCGGGCGTATCAAATATTTGGATAATTGATGCAGCTTGCCGTTCACACAGTCTATCACTTATATGAATATCTCCCCTGAAAGTCGTCATTGTAAATTACAAATACAAATCCTTTCTGGTGAAACATTTATTTGTTTAAAACATTCTTAATTTAAATGAGAGAGAAATGCAATGTTTTCCGAGCTTTCTTTTTTTTCGCAGCGAGTACAAATACAGGTTGTATTTTCCTACAAAGTACAAACTATTTTTTTTAGTAGACAATTTATGATTTACGCATGAAAACATGTACCTTTATTTTAACAACTTTAATTTTCAATAAAATGGACAATATGTTAACGGGGACAGGACGGTAAACTGCAACATAAAGAATTCTTTCAATGCATCCGTCACCTTCTAATAGAAACAGGATAAAGGATACTTATGCGTATACTTTTGTATCTGTATAGTAAGATAGTGGACTACAGGACACAAGACCTACTTCCAGCACCCGAAATAAAAACATATTTGCCTCATTTCGGCATGTTCATTTATTTGTTTGTATAAAAGACTGTTCACGTCATAATCCATACTTACGTTTATTACATCTATACTTTCACGGACCATTGCACTTTATCGTGTGTAGGCATCGCACTTTAGCGTAGACCATCGCACTTTAGCGTACCATCGTACTTTAGCGTCCCCATCGCACTTTAGAGTCCTACATATATTAGCTAAATTGTGTCAGATATATGGTAACAGATGTTACTGTTGTGACAAGAATTCTAAATTGACCATTTGAGGCAGAAAATGTGTTTTTTAATTGACAAATAGGCATACAGTAAGATGTGGACTGGAGACAGAGGCTGGATTGAACACTTTATATAATCTTGAATGTTGTAATGATTGACTGCTAAACATTACATTTATAGTATTCTGATATGCTTTCAATATGTTATCAAAACAGTTTTAAACAGGTTCTAGGCATTTTTTATCAGGAAATATGCAAATAGGGTAAGCTGGCAATAATTAAAGTCTTGTTTTCAAATTTAAAAAAAAAAATGAAACAGTGGAGGGTATATAAATGTATAGTAATGAAAAACTTAGAGTACACGCAGTGATTTCTTTAAGACTATAATTCTGATAAATGAGTATTAATGTGAGAAAAACTTATTTTAGAGAGTTTTCTATTTGAATAAATGTCTGTATAGGTTGCACTTTGAAAATACAACTGTTTCTCAAATCACTTCTCTTTAGGGGAGATCTTGAATATTCATAGAAAATTAATTTTGTTTACATACTGGTTCCCAGTTATGCTCTCTGTGTTCCATCTCACAGAGACTAACTTGGGGAGGTTACAAGTAAATAAACATGTGCATATTTTTACATTGAAATCTGTGGTAACCTTTTATTCGTGGTAGGGGTAGTTACAAAAATTAGTGTTAGTTCAAACTCTGCGAAGTTCATGGCATATAAACGTTGAAAACACGCCGCAAAGCCCTATATTTTGACCTCATCGGCCCAAAGTCATACTCCTTTCAGTGCCAAAGGGCCGATTCATCGGCCGATTGAAATGATGTTATGAACTTCGTAATATACTATGACGTCACCGTTTATGTGATAAATTTAATTCCTCCGTCTTGAAACATTCGCGCGTTTTTTTTACCAATATTAAAGATATGAAAGGGGAGCTTTTTTATAAAATTTATGAAAATAAAATTATGTAAGGATGCATTTATAAATATATATATAATATTTAGAACTATAGAGTCTCAAATCCACTATTTTTTCCCGACGCTTTTGCAGTAGGCCATTTAGTATATACTTAACGTGACGGTACCCAAATTGCACCTATTTTTACAGTTTTTTCAATTACGTTGTTTTATGATCAAGACAAACATTTCCATTTTGTGTTTATTTTGTATCCGTATCCTTCTTTATTATATAGGAACACCAATTTGATTTTCAATTCATATGGAATCATAGAAAAATTGGTCTGAACTTACCTCCAAATCATCAATGATTCTGTAATGAGAAGTACCCAAATTGCATCCATGCTTAAATTTGCATCGTCAAAAGTCGAATAACAGAGCTTTTGTTTATTTTTTTTCAAATATTATGAATATTCTTGGATATTTGTCCATGCTTACTCTTCTTTTTTTTTTTAAGAAATTGAGACTTGAAACATATTGTATTTGCTAATTCTAAAAAGATGACGTTTTGATGACGTCGCATGCCGACGTTTCAGTACATTTTGCTTTTTCAGTAAACACTTCATCTGTTGATAAATACTGTAAACGTTTTGTGGATATCTAAATATATTTACCTATGTTAAAAAACGTGCATACTATCGGATCATAAAAATACAACTTGTTTAGTCTCTAGGAAATCTTGTAAGATTTCCACTGCTATTTTCTAATTGTGTGCAATTTGGGTACCGTTACGTTATGTAACAGTATTCTAGGCTTACTTTCATAAACTGCCTAAAGTTTTTAAGCGTTTTCTTTGCAAAGAATATAATGAAAATAAAGTTTTACATACATAAAATATAGAAGATAGAAGTTATTCAAATACCTTTACAAAGAACGGATTAGAAAAAGCGCAAAAAAAAATCAAAAACTTAAAAAGTACGCAAAAAGTGCACTACACGTTAATGACGCAATTAATCTAATGACGTGATTTGTTAACGCATCTATCGGATTATGGCTAATCCTTATCCGTGGTTAATCCTTGAGTGTATCCTCCTGAGAGAGGGATCACACATAATTTAACCAGGACATATAAAAGAATACTGCAGAGAAATTTCAAAACCATTGTCTATTTCGTGATGATTTTCACAATTCATTCAACGAAGCAGTTTGTCTTGATAACATACAGTGATGCCCATGTTCCATTTAGACGCCACCAGAGAATTTTAATGCATGAAATAAATTTCGATAATTTTATTTTGCTGCGTTTATTTTTTAATAGACTTTTTACGGCATACGTTATAGAAATTTCAAAGGCAAAACAGTTAAACATGAATACAACAAGAGATACAAGAAAAATATTTAATATTGTATTTATCGTGTGAAAATGCAATGTCCTTTATCGCATCGTAAAACAAGATTCTTGCCGGATTGTGACGGCCAAATTAACATTCCAGGTCAACATGACACTTTTAATTGATACATGTAACATGTTTCCCAGTAAAATACATGTTCTTTGATCAGTGCATATGCATGTGTGCTCTCTGTCGTAAAATTGTTCATAAACCATGCAGTAAATATAAGAAACACGGCAGACGATGTAACACCGACGAATTAAATATTTTTCTTGAGTAATGTTTATTTGTATCCCAAGCTCATATAATGAAGTTGATCACCAAAAATAATGACAAACTTTCTTTAATTTATAAGTAGTGACAAATTAATTTGCATTATCTCTTTTCGTATTACCGAATTTTGACTTGAGTATAATGATTTTTAGACAGGTTACCTTCTATATAGTAGGGAATTTCTGGTATTAGTTCAAATGAGGGCAACTAACAGAAGTAAAGTCAAACTTAAAATCGGTGCAATTATTTTGTAATGTTTCATGGAACACGTAAAACAGTTACCACTCCCTAATTTTTTTTATAATTTTACCTTATCTTGTTGCTATTACTAGAACCGGGACCAGAATATCTTATTACACGTAACTTGTCTAAATATTATAACTTCGGAGTAAAAAATCGGTAGTATATGTAAGAAAATGGACTATTAGTAAAATAAGTTTAATTTTCCTGCCACTTGCAGTTAACATCTTTTGGCGCTTTCATACAACAATGTGGTGTTAGCATTAAACATGCATATAATGATTTTTTACAACTAATAACTGACCTGAGTAATTAGTGGATTTGAGGAACATCAGGATGAGCGCGGACTCTTAGATGATATTGTAGCAACCAAGAAATCCAAATAAAGATTTTATTATGTTGATAAAAACAAATGCATTTAAAATAAGAATGACATACAAAATGTAAAATAGGTTAATAAAACTTGCCTTTTAATGGCACTTGAAGTACATAAAATACTCACACTTTCCTGTTCCACACAAGAAACAAGCACAGATTTTTTTTATAATGTTTAAGTGTGACTTGAATAAATCATGTTGATTTATTCACCTATGTCTACTTACGATCAGCAGAAAAACTCTAGCCAAAGCTGGGTATCTGGTTGGTTGGTCCTATATGTTCAAAACGATCGCGTGCAAGGACTTTAAACTTGATGAGTCATACAGAAAGATTGCAAAGGTTCTTTACGTTAAATAATCATTTCGACAATTATGAGGGATATGTAGAGAGTACTGTTCATACAATTAACTTGATATCAAGCATGTACTGTTAAATAATTTTGCACCCAATAATGGTGATGTGTATGGGTGAGTATCAATTTATGAAAAGTCTGAACAAAGACTGAACGGATCTTAATTGACTGATAGAAAGTTGTCTCATCAGTGCTGAATTTACCAAAATTAATAAGTAAAGAAATTTAACGAAAATAACATAATAATTTATTATTCATTCTTTTAAGAGGTGTTCATATTAAAAGATCCGTTTGAGAGCAGAATTTGTTTAATTCAATCTGATAACTGTAGAATCTAATTCAATGTTTTAGTACCATATCCTACGATACCTGCAGTTCACCAGAAGCTGAATAAACCTATTGTTGGTAAGTGAAAGTAAAGTGTCATGGTGTGTTATATATTATTCCTTTTCAATTAAAACTCCATAAAAACATCTAACCATTTTTTTGTCAGGTTCGTGATTCATTGTCGTTATTTTACCTTGTTATGTTTGAATACTTGTATTTTTTTAGTCGATTTCCGCCACTAAATTACAGGCTCCTGACTTGGGACAGGCACATACATAGAGAATGTGGCGGCGGGGTTGAAAAGGTTAGCGCGATCCCAACCGTTTGTACACGGATAAAAAGGATTATAATTTGATAGCTTCACATTCATTTAATTTTGTTAAATGTAGAGTTTGCTGGTTGTTTTTTTACAACACTGACAGTGTTACTTAAAAAAAATGTTGGAAAATTACATTTTCTTTTACATTCCCCGACTTCAAAAATAACAACATAAACATGATCGGGAACGAAAAAGATTTTTTTTCTTCCCGGTAAAGGTTTGTAACTCAATTAAGATCATCTGAGTAAAAATAAGGTACTCGAGCAGATTCGGATATACAAGTTCGTTCCGGTCCTTGCTTCACATATTATCGAAGTATCCGTAAAAACATGAAATTGTCACTCAGGGTAGAATTATTGAATTTTGGACATGAGCGGACACGAGTTCCACAAATATATCTAAAACAGTACACTGTTTCCTTACAACAAACAACACATTGAAATATTTTCGTGGTACTAGCAGCCGTTCATAGTTAAAAATTGTTCAAACGGACGCAAACACAGCTGATTTTCTTAAAATTTACGTTTTCCAAGAGAAAGAAAGGGGTATTTAAAAATTTTCACACACAGAAAAGAAAAGTTGTATTGATTTTTTTTATAAGATGAGACACTATCCTTTATAGAAATAGCCATGTTTCTTGGATATTATAAATTATAATTGTAATGAAAATAGAGGGCTAGTTGCAATATCTTATCGTACCTCGTCCTTTGGTTATGATTCATTGTTTTTGAAAAAAAGAGGACATGGTAGTACAACATTTTGTAGTCCAAAACTGAGTCAGCCATTCGGAGGTGCGAAAAACGATTGATTTTGGTGATGATAAAATTATTTGATTTACATGAGTGTACCATGGTTTGTGCTTTCCTTTACGGTGTGTCGTGAATGGAAGGAGTTCGTTGTTGTTCTGCTGTTTGCATATTGCCTAGACTATTATATTACTTGTTTCTGCGTATCTTTGTGATTAGTTATCAAAGGTACCAGGTTTATAATTTTGATAAGTGTTCATGCAAGTGGTTATGCAGTATTTCTGTCTCGCAGTATTGTCTTTTAGCGATAATTTTCAGAATTGCCATCAAAACCACCTGGTTCAACTAACCTTTTGTTTAAAGGATTATCCTGTGCCAAGTCAGAAATATGTTAGATGTAATCAAATATTCCGTTTCTATGTATGATGGGGTTTATTTTTGTTGCACTTTAGTGTTCCTGTTGTTTTTTCGTTTTCTTTTTACAGTTGTTGTGTTTTCCATAGTTTTAGTTTGTTTTGCGGATTTGTTTCTCTCAATCGATTTATAAGAACAGCGGTATTCTTCCATTGAAAAGGAATCTATACCAAACGATTGGTCAACCATCTTAAAGTAGAAAATTCTTAAGAGAGCAAAGTTAATATTAAGTGAAACAAATTTATATGGAAAAGGTTCCTATATAATTTAAATTAAGGAATACGAGTGCTGTAGTTGAAGAGTTGGCTCTCGCAAATCAGTTTTACTGGCGATGCGTAGTGGATACAATAATTGCAATAAAAATTCAGACCTGAATCAACAATAACTTACAACACCATTGCTAAAAAAAAAAAGACAAAGAGACAAATACTACCATAAACCGTTTTTTTTTTTTCGCGGGGAGTACATTTTCGCTCATTTTTGCGTATAGAAAAATATCGCCAAAATAAATTCCGCCAATTTAAAAGTGTACATGCAAAGGTATTGAAGAAAGTTTGAATCCGCCAAAATATTTCGTATACCTTTTTCAAGGTCAATTGCGAAATTTTACATACGCAAAAATCACCCGCTGTACGTTAGCACACAATAAAATGAGCAACACCCGTCGAGTTGCTCATGCTATTACAAACTCGGTAAATGTTCTAATTTGGTAGGTCACAATCGAGAAAAAGGGATCGAGATTGTAGTTACGATATGTATCATCTGTGAAACGGATATTCTATAAGAGTCAACCAACTCGTGATTGCGTAAGTAAAATGTACGAAGGGATGACTTCAACTTAATCATGTTGAACTCTTGGTTTAATAGCTTCCTTGTGAGCAGCAACCCCTTTATCAACGAAACTATGGTAGGAAATACAAGCCCAGAAATATCGTATCAGTTGGGATATATATACTCCATATGCAGGCGCTGTTGGAATGTTGCTTCATTGAAACGGAAAGTTCACAATTGGGGAGCTGACATCATCTCTTTTATGATTGTCCTTCTAAATCTAAGTCAAAATATGAAGCAGACTTAAATGAATCTGTTGTATCTTTTATCTCTAATTCGATGGGATAGATGAGTTCAACATAGTCACGAAACTTTAAATTATTTAGTGAGATACCATCATCTATATAGCGGAAAGCAAAGTTAAAGAATATTGCTAACTTTTCATCTCTCTTCCTGTTTAACGTATGCCTCATAATAATAAAGGAACAAGTCGGCAAGTAGAGAGGCAGCATTGGTTCCCATTGGAATGCCGCTGGTTGGTTGAAAAACTCGTCCTCAAAACGTTACAAAAATTTTGTCAATCAAGAAATCAAGCATCTGTATAAAGTCAGTTTCAGAGATTTTTTTGATTGAATCAGAGTGATTCTTTACAAAGTAGGTATTATTTCCTAAGACAAGATACTTTTAACTACGTTGGCCATTTTATGTTATGAAATAAAGCAATACCAACTCTTTCAATATGTCTTTTAGTTTGGAATGGGGAATACTAGTCTAAAGTGTAGAAAAGTCAAATGTTTTAATACTATTATAAGATGAAAGAGTCTTTTATAGTATGTACTCTAAACGATCTTCGGAATTTTGTAATATCCACAATTTTTTCACGCCACCTCTAACCGCGATTATAAGTTACAATGTGTAGGTGTTGTTTCATTTTTGTTAATATTGTAGTAATCGAACATTTGTTGATCCAATTTATATTTAGTTGCATTCATTGTTAATGATTATATTGAATGCTTTGTATTTTTGCACTCAGGTAGAATATTACAACCACTTATTAGGTCTTTCCACTTTTCCGTGGAAAGACCTATTGGATTTCTTCTGATTATTATTATTTTTTTTTTCTTCCGCCTAATTCATTTCCTTCGCTGTTTTTTTGTTTCGCAAGATGTCGCTTAGATTTTTGGAATATGATATCGAACAGTTTATACGCTTTTGAAACCAACTCTGCTTAACCGAATACTTTCCCTTGTAAGAGTTATCTCCCCGAACACTGTTTTCCTTGTTATCTCTAAGGCTTCGCAACCGTATAAGAAACCGACAAATTTATTTTTCGAAATTGCTCGTTATATCCTCAGGATGTGCTGTTTTATTTTGACCGAAGCCGTATATAGATTCCATATGAGAGTTATCCCCCCTTTTATGTTTGATATAAGAATATGCATTTCTAACTGGTAAACCATAAGTGATAGAGACCTAGGGTCTTTTGATTTGAGATCCTTGGTCCAAAAAAATGAAAATAAGGTCAAGGTCAAAGGTCAAGGTCACATTATAAATTTTGATTTTGGCTCATTTTCACTTATTTTCAAAAGCCGTATAACTTATCGACAAATTATTTTTACTTAATTGTTAGTTGCGACATGTCGTAACTTATAAATTTTGGTTAAAAGGGTGCGTAGACAATAAAGGGAGTTTTCGCCCCTCTTATGTTTAGAATTATGCGTAAAGTGATATTACTCATGAACCATACATATTAAGGAACTAGTGTCTTTAGGTTTGAGATCCTTAGTCTATGACCTTGAAATTGAGGTCAAGGTCATAGGTTAATTGGACGTTCTAGATTTTGACCTTTGCTCCAAATTCATATTTAGACATCATAAAGTCATAGGAACTGACATATCAACTGAATTTTTAATATTTTCACATCAAAATATGTTGTAAGTGGTGGAAAGACCATCAATGGTTCTCTGAACAATTGGTTTTTAATTAATATTGTGTTCATACTAAGAAAACAAGTGTATTGCAATATATACAGTTTAAAAAATGAGTAAAATAACTTTGAAGATAAAACCAAAGCATGTAGTTTTTGGATATTAACTATCTGTCGATGAATTTTTTGTCTTATTTTTAACAACTGTATATTTCATATCTAATCAGAAGACACACACTGTCAATATCTTTTATGATTCATACAGATGAATTCAGTAGAAGAGCACTTGTGACAAATTCAAAACGACATCTTAGTTATCATTAAAAAATATTTTAACAATAAGTGTTAATATTGAATATATGTGTATGTTATGAATTTTAAAACTGATAAGAACCAATAGTAGTTAGTAAAATGTAACAAGGAATATCAGGATAAGCTTAGTCTCCTGGCGAATACTGTTTAAACCAAACATTGCAATAAATATGTAATTTTGTTATTGAAGAAATTTTATGGATTGAACATGCAATTCTTTGATTGAAAACAGAACGAATCTTCTATGTATATGACAAAAACAATGTAAAAAGGTTGGCTCAAAGAGTTTATTACAAATGGCTCAGATCTTTTAGTCAAATGATTTTTTTTCCAGAACTTGTTCTGTTTCACACAACATTAGATAATCACAAAATATTGTAATTTTCGAATGTGACTGGAGTTAATCATAATCATATGCTCACCTTTATCTTCTTCTGACAGTCGAAAGTCTTTGCCACAGCTGGGCATCTGGTTGTTTGTGTGGGTTTTATAAGTAATTACCGACACATTTGGTCAAAACGAGTACGCTATATTTGATGATGTATGCAGATTGATTGCCAACATATCTATACGTTAAACTGTACTTGCAACAATTTCAACAGATCTGAAATCATTATTTTTCAGACAATTTTCTTGCAGACGCTTTTGTGGTATTTAGTAACTTATTTTGATATGACCGAGTACGCTTCAACAACTAAACAGATTTTAATTCATTGTTTTAGTACCATATAATGAACAATGGAGCAAACGGTATCCTATCAGACCTACAGTGCACCAACAGCTGAATTTGTCTAATCAAGGTAAGTGAACGTAAAAATATCATGCTGTGTGGTATTTCATTGTTTTCCATTAGACCATCTGATAAAAATTCAATTGTAAATGCAGTATCATGATAATTTCAGAATTTACCATAAGTAAAAAGATTATCAGTTAGTGAGACACAAGTTTTTTCAGACAATATATAATTGTTTTGGTTGTTTTGTTAGATTGCTGTCTCATTGAAAAAAAAAAACATATTTTATTCCTCCTTATACCAAGAAAATATAACTTTTGAAACCAAAAAGAAACTGAGTACGTATGTACGGACAAAAAATGCCAAATGATGCAAAATAATTAAGTGGCCATTTAGGTCAGAGTTAAAAGATGAAGCAAAGGCGTGTGCATTTACCACAACTGCCACTTGGTATCACAAATGTATGATTTCCAAATTTTCCAAATCTTATTAGCTACATTCCGTATTAACGATAACTGCATATATTGCACATTGCATATATATCATGAATCACGTTTACAAAAAAGTCACTACAGGCAGCAAAATAATTAAATTAAAACAGCTTTTATAAAAGTAATTTTTTGAAACATTTTTGGTTTTTATTCCTCATAAATTATGTCTATAAGATCAAATTTAGAAGACATTTATTAACATTGTTAATTTCAATTTACTAGTAATTGTTTACATGTATACATCATGTACATGTACAATCATTAGCTGATCCGTTTATATATTTCCATTATTTTTACATCAATATTTTTCTTCAGCATTTGCAGTGTTTTTTTACACACTCGATTATCTGTATTCATTATTGAGACAGGTAGGTAAAGTAAGTCCTTTTGATCTTGGATCGTTTTAATGGATTTTGCGAGCACTGAAGCATACAGTTCCAAGTTATAAATGATCTTAAGTGCATGGATTCTGACAACACATTGCATAAACATATGTAGACACCAAGTGAATATGGGTTATCATATGGATTCTGACAGTACATATACTTTGACATGTTTGATTATACACGATTAAGTAGTTCTATGTATTGATGATCTTGGCTTCTAATGTTGTTCTCAAGATTTAGCAGTTTATATATATTTCCGAAGTGCAAGACAGGATAATACTTGCTTATGGTGTTAATTCTGTCAGTACTTTGCCAATAGTTTTCAAATAAAGTTGAACATTCCAGGATCTTTCACAATAAATCAATCCTTTCTATTACATGTTATTGGAGCCTGAAATTAAATGTCAGGTAATTTTGTCAGAAAATAAACCATGATTGACTTTTTAAATACATGGGGGATGTATGTCCCACTTGCATAATCATACATTGTCATCAAAAGTTATAATCAATGATAAAGGTACAAAACTAAAGGACGGTTATTCTGTAGTGACACTACACATTTTTTTACATGATTTAAGTTTCGTCCTAATTTTTCAGATAAGCATGGACAATTTATATCTCTGCCTTAAAATTCTGAAATACAGCAGAGCTATATTTGTATAAACCAAATTATACTGAGGTGTCTTTTACCCTGTTTCTAACATCGAATACACAAATTTTATCTTTCGAAATACCAAGCACAAAACAAAAATGAATTTTTCATCTAAAATGTATGTGTTATTCGGTAAACTGGATAACCCCTAGTCATCTACATGATTGTTTAAACCTGATACTTGACCTTAGGCCAAATAAATTATTATGTGTGTTTCCTATTACATTTTTGTAATTTTTAGGAATAAATAGGGAAGGTATAGGAAGGGATTTTTGTTATTTAATTATTTCTTTTATCAAAAATGTAAGCTTAGCTTAACATGTAGGTTACATGATGATCAATACTAATCAATCCATAACAATGTATCGCCTCTTAGTGTAGAGGTTATAATTTACAAATAAGACCATTTACATTCTCAAGAAAAACAAACAAAACAATTGAACCCTTGAGGAGGTGGACAGGGGTAAGCGAACATAGTATATGAGGAATCAGGAAGCAGCAAAAGGGGGTATCAGGTCTGTTAGTTAGCCTGATCTAAAGTAAAAATAAAGTAACTAATTTGGTAGAAGTAAATTTTATGAAGATTATAAATAGAAAAGACCAGATAATTGTTTTAACAGCAGGTGCCCTTATATCTCATGTGAGTCACTTTATTTTTAAATAACAGAATACATTTTAAAATATCTTTATTTAATGCTGTTATACAGTTATAGAACTATACTAACTAAAGAATGATTTTTCTTTAAATTGCACAAACAGACCCAGGATTCGAATGGGATGAAGGTTAATTGGAACAAACATAATTGATTCGGGGTAACAATAATCATTATTCAAAAAGGGAGGGAGGTTGATTGAATATTCCAGGAAATATATTTTGAAGTCTGGGAGCATGGGGGATGGGAGTAAAACGGGGAACACATTATAGAGAAAAATTGGAGTTGGGGAGGGAGTGTCGATCATGAACCCTTGTCCGAGGGAATTTATTATGTACCCCACATTACTCATTTAACCCTAACGTACCTACGAAATTAAACTTTACGAACGAAGATAAATCGAGAATTATTCGACGCTAACGGTAGCGCAAAAACGGCGTTTAAGATCCTTCATCCCCTTCTCTTTTGACTCTTGGACACGGAATTTTCTTAACACAGGCTATACATGTTCACAACTTGCCAGTTAAGGTCTGAATAAACACATAAATAACATAACATCCATAAAGATCTTACGTAGAACAGAAAGTTAGCCCATGCAAGGTTTCAGCCGCAGTGATGTTCTACAGAAGCGAGTATTTTGAGACCCCCCCCCCCCATTTTCTATTTTCGTGATACTGAAAACAATTGGCTGCCTAATATATCGATATCTATGTTTTCTTATGTAATAACCCTACCTTCATCGTTGTTCATTCGCTACCATGTCTGTTATTTGTGTAAATGGTCGTATTCATCAGTGCAGTAGACTGCTCAGTAACGGCGATCTTGAAATTTCTGTTGTCCGATTAGAGTACCAAATTAGAGGGAGGCACCTCGCGTTAGAAAAAATTACCGTATTTTACCAAAATAATCAAAATTTCGCTTTTTTCTCACAAACAGTAATACGTTAATCAGATTAATATTCAGCTATTGTCTATTGATATAAATACAAACATTATTTTATTAAAGCCATCCAAAAAGAATTTACATCAAAGTAATTAATGAAGTGCATTGAAATTAGACCTCACAGGGTAGAGGGGTTAAACAAAAGTTCCTAACCTTTTTAAAACAACTGAATTTGTTTTTGTTAGAAATAAAAAAAAAAGAGTTAATTTTAGTTTGCGAAAAAAAGTAAAAGTAGAATAAAGTATGTTGTTTTGGCGAAAGAGGTGACGAAAATTAACCCAACGAAACCCTGTTCATTTGTATTCTAAAACTGTCGATAAGTCATTTTTTACAAACTAACCAGTCACTGGTGAATGAATGGCGATTATATTAAACATGAAACATTACACAATTTAAGAAACCCAAGGTTTATTATATCATGTTAAACAATGTTTTTACTATCATTTTAGAAATGCCGTGGACCGAAACCGATGTAATGTATTTTCTCTTTCGCTCATGTTTAAAAACAATCTACTATTATTGGAGCATGCAATACGAAATCAATAAAGCAGCACATACCATAATAGTAAATATAGCAAACGTGACGAACAACGATATTATTGATTACATATGCAACTGTGGAAAAGACCATCATGGTAAGTTATATTATTTTATAATTTTGACATAACAATCCAGAACAGTGTGTGAATTTTTCACTGACGTATATTTTTATTACTTACTAGGTAACAAATCTACATGAAATAAAAAAATATTGTTATTATGTCTTCCAACTATAAGTGATTTTTCGGAATATACCATAAGAGATGGTTTTTTTTTCAATAATTTGTGTATGGTCTTAACCGTAATAACAACTTTTGATTGCTTCTTTTTTATTCACGTATACTGATCAACCTGTCAAATAATTTAACACTAAGTTTAAAAGTTTAAACCAAATTTTGGTCGACACCTACTAACATGAGCAACAAGACGGTGCATACTTGGGGGCAGGGACTGCTCACCCTTCCAGAGCACCTGAGATATTCCCCAGGTTTTGTTTGTGTTCGGGTTGGTAAGCCTCTATTTTGCAATCTTGTATTGTGTGTACAGTTGTGTGTCTGTTTCGTTTTTAGACATGGCGATTTCAGTTTATTTTCGGTTTATGAGTTTAAGCAATGTAGCCAAAGTGTTATCAAACTCTTTGCAAACAGAGTGGACGTAGTTGCAACATTGAACGGTCTGCTTTAAAGTTTAAATCTGTTTAAAATTCTTATACAACCTTCTCGTCCTGCATTTAGATTAATTTGGCAACGTACTTAAAACTAGATGAATTAACAACGAACGGACCCACCATACCTATGACGTGCTACGACCTTGTGTGGTCAATCAAATAAACGTCGTTTATTATGTTGTTAAGAAGGACCCTTCATACTGCATACAATATCTACTCTGCTCTATAGTACTTCAATAAACTGAACAGTCGTAGCGAGATCATTAAAAATATGGACATAATGTCAAAGGCATTTGTGTAAAGGCTGATGCGACACTCTCACTACCTACACAATAGCTTTTTGTGTGTTTTTTCATCACGACATATCAGCCCCAATATTGTTAAAATACCATGCAACTCTTTCCGGATGCTGCTACGCAATTGAAGATCGCATCACGTTAGAATTTCACTGTTATGTTTACGACTTCGTGATTGTTAGCAAAATCAATGTTTAATATATATTTAGAAAGTTCGTAAGTCTCCGCTCTCAATTTCATTTGGTTTGTGAGTTGAAGTAGAAGAGTAAAATGTACTATCAAACTGTACAACAGCATGCCTTATTGCAAGTCAACAAATTCTCCAATTGAACGTGGATATGGAAATGGCAATAGTTCAGGGGTAGGTGAAGGAACAAGCGAATAAGAAGGAGCAAGACTGTGTGGGTCAGGTCATGGCTTTATTACTAAAGAATGGTTGCATTTTGGACACGGTACCAGCTAAGGAATGAACTCGGACGCGCATTCCTTTTTTTTCTTCATAGATATAGGAAGATGTGGTGGGAGTGCCAATGAGACAACTCTCCATCCAAATAACAATTTATAAAAGTAAACCATCATAGGTCAATGTACGGCCTTTAACACGGAGCCTTGGCTCACCCCAAACAATAATCTATAAAGGGCCCCCAAATTACTAGTGTAAAACCATTCAAACGGGAAAAGAAACGGTCTAATTTATATAAAAAACGAGAACGAGAAACACGTATAAATTACAGAAACAAACGACAACTACTGTACATCAGATTCGTGACTTAGGACAGGTGCATACATTTGCAGCGAGATTAAACGTTTTAATGGTACCAAACCTTCTCTCTATTTTTGAAACAATAGTATAACATCACAACACAGAAAAACACACGATAAAATATCAATTGGAAGGCTTATCTCAATCAAAAACGTAAATTATATGACTTTTAAAACAGCTTTGTTTGATAAGTTGGTGCAGGAAGTCCACGAATCAGACGGCACACACTAGCTGTAGAACAAACTTTGGACTCAGCCTTAAATTGACTACTACACTCTAATTTCTTGCATCAGATGTTAAATTTCAGTTCACCATCATAATTCATTTGCTTACGTTAGCCAAAGCCATCAGAGAGTTTTAAATCAACGATATCATCCCGTGCCCTAGAACTCCTTATCCTAGTGCCAATAATTGAATTCAAGAAGAAGTGGAATGTCCCACATGCGTTTGGCACTCTCGACAGCTAACATGATGCCATGTGATGTACGTAAAACGCTGGCAATTTTAATTTGAATTCCAAAAGGTGCTTCTATCCCATCCTAGTTGCAATTGTAGACGCTTAAAACGATAAAATATATGGTTAAAGGAAAGTCTTCTAGATGGCACTATTGCACCTCAGAACCCATCACATCTGTCCTAGTATGATGACTGCGATTAAAATACGTTCGTCAAGGAAATTATTCTTATGGTCTGTGCACGTTTCTAATAACAACTTGTTCACAGAGACGCCGTACAAAAACAAGGCCTCTATAACTTCATAATTTCAAAGTTCAATGTGTAGCTTAGAACTGTTCAGGAATTTTATGTGAATTGGGCCTGATAATGTACAAAGACATAATTGCATATTGTGTGTTTCTACATCATCTAATGGGAACCAAGTATCAAACGAAACCAAATGCAGTTCTCGCGCGAGAAGACGATCTTCATGATACAATATCTGGAGCATGAATGTTAACATACACGTAATGGAAACATGACACTACAACAGGTTGAAGAGGGATGGATTACGTTAGATTGTAATGTGTTGGCACTACCGTTGCAGGATGATTTGAATAGAAAGTTAGCTTTTTTAGTTGTTCTTTTTATTTTAAATTATGTATTCCGACTTGGAATTGCTATCTGATAATTTGACATTGTACTCTTCAATAAAGTGTGAGATCGCACAATCATGTTATCATTGATTTGGCTGGATTAAATTTATACTAGTCATACATACATTTAACAATGAATAAAATGGAAAAAAGGTAAAACAACTTGATCTCATTCCAGCTATTGTAAGTATAGCACCGTTATCTGGTCTAATTCTACATTTGTCTCATTTTACCTTATTTTGTGTTGGGAGGTAAATTTTTCAGCTACTGTTGCTAAATATCTTGTTTGGCATGTTTTTGTTTTTTTGTGAACACAAATCTGATTGTACATGATTTAGCAAATATTCGTCTTGGTCATCGATGACATGCATATATGATATTGTTAGTCAAAACGCACATCTTGTGCAGTGTCAAAGATGTAATCGCGTGTGACAAGATCCATTGCTCATGTCTTAGAATAACACCATACAATAAGGTTTACAGCATGGTCATGATTGTCGTAATTATACCATAGTGTGCGCGTAGCCGTCATAACACAAGTGAGAAACGATCATTGTTCGACCGTAAGGCTAGCGTAATCAGTCGTGTCACTAGGGCCCTAAATGTCTAATACTATGAAACTAATGAAACTTCTGCAAATATGCTCCTTCAATTAGCTTTATACAATGTCACAACGACGATTTAATACCACAATCTAACTACGTAAATTTTTAGCGTGTTAAAAATTGGCATAACTTTACTATGATCTTCAACGTGCAATGCCGACTCACGTACGTTACTAATACGCTCTTAAAGACTATGTCAGTCCTTATGAAGTAGTTTCATGGTCTAGAAAGTGCTGCAGATCGTTACTCGGTTTTCGTACAGTGTGAAGGCTCATTTGTGCAGTTCATACTACAAACTCGATAAGATGCGACAAAAGAGATATGTACGTATCGAGAACTATTTAAGAACTATTAAGGGTCCTATTATATACATTGTCCCGCCAAAGATACGTTTCCTTACCACACACACACAACGTTATGTACTATATCATGTATATCAGATGTTTTAGAACTAGTTTGGTGTAGGCTTTAGATTATGATACCATGCATGTTCGAAATGAACGCACAAACCGTAAGACTGAATAGATATGGATAACGACGGTAACAGCAGGTTTTTCTTAACCATTTAAATTCAAGTAACGCACATATTGCTGAATTTCAATAACTCTTATCTTTGTAGCATACACGGTATTTTTTTTTCAGTAACATGGAAACTTAGTACTACAACTATAGTGTTGAGCAAATCTATACTACTGACATGTTTCTATAGTGACAGCTGCACAAAATATGATATAAAATCATGGTATGTTGGAGAATTGTGTATGCATTTGTGCTCCAATGGTAGATGTCTGAATAGCACCAAATATAAGATGGCAATAAATCACATTGATATGAGTTTTAACTTAGAAATTTTCAATGTTAATAACCTGGACCTAAAATTACCGTATATCTGCACATGTGGGATCTACAAAAATAAACAGCATATTGCTCCACCAGGTAAGGATGATAATTTATCTATATTATACTACGAGAAGACTTCATCTTGTGTGTCGCTTCTCCTCCTTCCACAATAAATTATTCATCATGCCTCTGTGTCCAATAGGTACCATGCATAGTCGCATGTGTCATCCAAAACGAAAACAAGGCGTCCATATATTGTTTCCGTGATCAGACCAACTTTTAATGATAGATATGACTTCCGGTTTTAAACTTTCACATAATTTTTATTGTACTCGGAAAGAGGACAATTATTTTTGCGTTTATCTACATCTATACTATGATTATACTACTATAACATATAGAAACTTGGAATATACGTAACTTCATAGTATACAGAAGGCTTCAGACCACAACTAATTTCCTTTGTGGTCTTGGAATATAGCTCCCAATTATTAAATGGGGTCATGCGTCCTAAGTATTTGGTCTACTGTTCTCCTAGAAATGTTTATATAAGTTGCATATATATTGAAATAAGTAAAACATGTGGACAAAAATATTGTTGAAAGTGAAGAGAGTGATTTGGCCAAAATGGAAGTAGGGTAGAAATTAGCCATAGTCATTTATTCAAGATTCAAATCCTACTATTGGCATTTTAACAGGGGCCGTCTCAAATGAAAAAAAGCACTGATTGTCCATGAAGTATATTTTATTAGAATAATTATGGTCTATAAGCAGTTAACTTTGTCGTGTGTTCGAAGCAGTGCAATTTTTTTTTATTTAACTTGACTTTTACCAAAAAAATGCATTGAAGCAAAGGGGAAGAATAATTGTGGTCTGAATTCAGTAACGCGAAAATAATGGAATTTAACAGAAAGGAAAAAAAATAACGGACTTTTGAAAATAGGGAGAGGGCTTTTGGTACCTTTTCTGAATTTTTTTTACAAAAATTTATCCTACAACAGTTTACAAGCTGTAAATGCCCGCGATTCGGAGGCCCTAAACAGTTTTAAAATTCACAGGTTTTATAGCTGACTATGCGGTATAGGCTTTTCTCATTGTTGAAGACCGTACGTTGACCTATAGTTGTTAATTTTTGTGTCATGTTTGTCTCTTGTGGAGAGTTACATCTTTCTTGTTGTTGTCAGAAAACAAAACAAAATATTATAAAGGAGAATCTTCAATATGCTAAAGGATGCTTTAGTCCAGACAGAGAAACTATACAATAATTATTTCAATTATTGATTTGGCAAAAACGGTTGAATTATAAGCGATAGGACTGGACATATTACCTATGCGTAATTTCATTGGAAATTATAACTATATATTTTTTTCACCACAGCGAGACGCATTGCGGGGTACATAAAATATCGCACGTTCATTCCTCTGTCTGTCTGTCCTTCCGGTCCTTATGGTTAATTAGATTTTTCAAGTGTACTATTCTTGTCAAATTTCTATTAAACTGATATCGTATGGACACGATCGAAAATGAGTACAAAAAACTGACTGGGGTCTGATTGAGTCACTCACAAATATATCATAAGTGCGATAGTGTTAAAGGGCTAAACACTTTAAAGATCACGGATGTATAATAAATAGTCTTTTTTTCAAAAGCTAATTAGATAAGGTTTTATAACATATGTGATAGGCTTTATAATTACCGGTAGGCTTAAGTGATTGTTTCTAAATTAAATTAAATGGTAGTTAAGGTATGACAACACTCTATATAATTTTATCCTGTATATGATAAAATTAAATTCGGGCGTATCAAATATTTGGATAATTGATGCAGCTTGCCGTTCACACAGTCTATCACTGCCCTGAAAGTCGTCATTGTAAATTACAATACAAATCCTTTCTGGTGAAACATTTATTTGTTTAAAACATTCTTAATTTAAATGAGAGAGAAATGCAATGTTTTCCGAGCTTTCTTTTTTTTCGCAGCGAGTACAAATACAGGTTGTATTTTCCTACAATGTACAAACTATTTTTTTTAGTAGACAATTTATGATTTACGCATGAAAACACGTACCTTTATTTTACCGACTTTAATTTTCAAAATGGACAATATGTTAACGGGGACAGGAAGGTAAACTGCAACATAAAGAATTCTTTCAATGCATCCGTCACCTTCTAATAGAAACAGGATAAAGGATACTTATGCGTATACTTTTGTATCTGTATAGTAAGATAGTGGACTACAGGACACAAGACCTACTTCCAGCACCCGAAATAAAAACATATTTGCCTCAGCCGACAAAGCACGGTTATGTTTAAATTGAATAAGTCATGGACATTTGTTTAAAGTTGTTAATCAAATATTCTACATCTGTCTTTCGGCATGTTCATTTATCTGTTTGTATAAAAAACTGTTCACGTCATAATCCATACTTACGTTTTTTACGTCTTTACTTTCGTGGACCATTGCACTTTAGCGTGTGCAGGCATCACACTTTAGCGTAGACCATCGCACTTTAGCGTACCATCGTACTTTAGCGTCCCCATCGCACTTTAGAGTCCTACATATATTAACTAAATTGTGTCAGATATATGGTTACAGATGTTACTGTTGTGACAAGAATTCTAAATTGACCATTTGAGGCAGAAAATGTGTTCTTTAATTGACAAATAGACATACAGTAAGATGTGGACTGGAGACAGAGGCTGGATTGAATACTTTATATAATCTTGAATGTTGTAATGATTGACTGCTAAACATTACATTTATAGTATTCTGATATGCTTTCAATATGTTATCAAAACAGTTTTAAACAGGTTCTAGGCATTTTCTATCAGGAAATATGCAAATAGGGTAAGCTGGCAATAATTAAAGTCTTGTTTTCAAATTCTTTAAAAAATGAATCAGTGGAGGGTATATAAATGTATAGTAATGAAAAACTTAGAGTACACGCAGTGATTTCTTTAAGACTATAATTCTGATAAATGAGTACTAATGTGAGAAAAACTTATTTTAGAGAGTTTTCTATTTGAATAAATGTCTGTATAGGTTGCACTTTGAAAATACAACTGTTTCTCAAAACACTTCTCTTTAGGGGAGATCTTGAATATTCATAGAAAATTAATTTTGTTTACATACTGGTTCCCAGTTATGCTCTGTGTGTTCCATCTCACAGAGACTAACTTGGGAAGGTTACAAGTAAATGAACATGGGCATATTTTTACATTGAAATCTGTGGTAACCTTTTATTCGAGGTAGGGGTAGTTACAAAAATTAGTGTTAGTTCAAGCGAAGTTCATGGCATTTAAACGTTGAAAACACGCCGCAAAGCCCTATATTTTGACCTTTGAAAAAAATTGTGGTGCATATGAACTTTCAATTCTAGGATAAGATTTTTTTCATAGTAAAAGTGGTACAGTTTTAGCCGTAAAATAAGTTCCTATGGGAAATTGCATTGTCAATATTTACAGAAATTCAACCTACAGCAACAGGATGACTAGTTTTCTCGTTTGAATTGTTTTGTTTCGGGACCATTTAGAGAGTACTGTTCGGTAAAGATTTTCTCATTGCCGAGAGCTGTATGGTGACATGGGTGACATATTGTTGCTTTCATCTGTCATTATTTTCTTGTGGATAGTTGTCTCGTTTGCAATCATACTCGATCTTTTTATTTTAACTTTATCAGTCATTTTCTAAATACATATATAAAATAAACAAATATTAACGAGTTATGTGCCTCAGGGCCGATGATCGCCCCAAAGTCATAGTCCTTTCAGTGCCAAAGGGCCGATTCATCGGCCGATTGAAATGATGTTATGAACTTCGTAATGTACTATGACGTCACCGTTTATGTGATAAATTTAATTCCTCCGTCTTGAAACATTCGCGCGTTCTTTTTACCAAGATTAAAGATAAGAAAGGGGAGCTTTTTTTTATGAAATTTATGAAAATAAAATTATGTAAGGATGCATTTATAAATATATATATAATATTTAGAACTATAGAGTCTCAAATCCACTATTTTTTCCAGACGCTTTTGCAGTAGGCCATTTAGTATATACTTAACGTGACGGTACCCAAATTGCACCTATTTTTACAGTTTTTTCAACTACGTTGTTTTATGATCAAGACAAACATTTCCATTTTGTGTTTATTTTGTATCCGTATCCTTCTTTATTATATAGGAACACCAATCTGATTTTCAATTCATATGGAATCATAGAAAAATTGGTCTTAACTAACCTCCAAATCATCAATGATTCTGTAATGAGAAGTACCCAAATTGCATCCATGCTTAAATTTGCATCGTCAAAAGTCGAATAACAGAGCTTTTGTTTATTTTTTTTCAAATATTCTGAATATTCTTGGATATTTGTCCATGCTTACTCTTCTTTTTTTTTAAGAAATTGAGACTTGAAACATATTGTATTTACTAATTCTAAAAAGATGACGTTTTGATGACGTCGCATGCCGACGTTTCAGTACATTTTGCTTTTTCAGTAAACACTTCATCTGTTGATAAATACTGTAAACGTTTTGTGGATATCTTAATATATTTACCTATGTTGAAAGACGTGCATACTATCGGATCATAAAAATACAACTTGTTTAGTCTCTAGGAAATCTTGTAAGATTTCCACTGCTATTTTTGCTAATTATGTGCAATTTGGGTACCGTTACGTTATGTAACAGTATTCTAGGCTTACTTTCATAAATTGCCTATAGTTTTTAAGCGTTTTCTTAGAGTACACGCAGTGATTTCTTTAAGACTATAATTCTGATAAATGAGTACTAATGTGAGAAAAACTTATTTTAGAGAGTTTTTTATTTGAATAAATGTCTGTATAGGTTGCACTTTGAAAATACAACTGTTTCTCAAAACACTTCTCTTTAGGGGAGATCTTGAATATTCATAGAAAATTAATTTTGTTTACATACTGGTTCCAGTTATGCTCTGTGTGTTCCATCTCACAGAGACTAACTTGGGAAGGTTACAAGTAAATGAACATGTGCATATTTTTACATTGAAATCTGTGGTAACCTTTTATTCGAGGTAGGGGTAGTTACAAAAATTAGTGTTAGTTCAAGCGAAGTTCATGGCATTTAAACGTTGAAAACACGCCGCAAAGCCCTATATTTTGACCTTTGAAAAAAATTGTGGTGCATATGAACTTTCAATTCTAGGATAAGATTTTTTTCATAGTAAAAGTGGTACAGTTTTAGCCGTAAAATAAGTTCCTATGGGAAATTGCATTGTCAATATTTACAGAAATTCAACCTACAGCAACAGGATGACTAGTTTTCTCGTTTGAATTGTTTTGTTTCGGGACCATTTAGAGAGTACTGTTCGGTAAAGATTTTCTCATTGCCGAGAGCTGTATGGTGACATGGGTGACATATTTTTGCTTTCATCTGTCATTATTTTCTTGTGGATAGTTGTCTCGTTTGCAATCATACTCGATCTTTTTATTTTAACTTTATCAGTCATTTTCTAAATACATATATAAAATAAACAAATATTAACGAGTTATGTGCCTCAGGGCCGATGATCGCCCCAAAGTCATAGTCCTTTCAGTGCCAAAGGGCCGATTCATCGGCCGATTGAAATGATGTTATGAACTTCGTAATGTACTATGACGTCACCGTTTATGTGATAAATTTAATTCCTCCGTCTTGAAACATTCGCGCGTTCTTTTTACCAAGATTAAAGATAAGAAAGGGGAGCTTTTTTTATGAAATTTATGAAAATAAAATTATGTAAGGATGCATTTATAAATATATATATAATATTTAGAACTATAGAGTCTCTAATCCACTATTTTTTCCAGACGCTTTTGCAGTAGGCCATTTAGTATATACTTAACGTGACGGTACCCAAATTGCACCTATTTTTACAGTTTTTTCAACTACGTTGTTTTATGATCAAGACAAACATTTCCATTTTGTGTTTATTTTGTATCCGTATCCTTCTTTATTATATAGGAACACCAATCTGATTTTCAATTCATATGGAATCATAGAAAAATTGGTCTTAACTAACCTCCAAATCATCAATGATTCTGTAATGAGAAGTACCCAAATTGCATCCATGCTTAAATTTGCATCGTCAAAAGTCGAATAACAGAGCTTTTGTTTATTTTTTTTCAAATATTCTGAATATTCTTGGATATTTGTCCATGCTTACTTTTCTTTTTTTTTAAGAAATTGAGACTTGAAACATATTGTATTTGCTAATTCTAAAAAGATGACGTTTTGATGACGTCGCATGCCGACGTTTCAGTACATTTTGCTTTTTCAGTAAACACTTCATCTGTTGATAAATACTGTAAACGTTTTGTGGATATCTTAATATATTTACCTATGTTGAAAGACGTGCATACTATCGGATCATAAAAATACAACTTGTTTAGTCTCTAGGAAATCTTGTAAGATTTCCACTGCTATTTTTGCTAATTATGTGCAATTTGGGTACCGTTACGTTATGTAACAGTATTCTAGGCTTACTTTCATAAACTGCCTAAAGTTTTTAAGCGTTTTCTTTGCAAAGAATATAATGAAAATAAAATTTTACATACATAGAATATAGAAGATAGAAGTTATTCAAATACCTTTACAAAGAACGGATTAGAAAAAGCGCAAAAAAAAAAATCAAAAACTTAAAAAGTACGCAAAAAGTGCACTACACGTTAATGACGTAATTAATCTAATGACGTGATTTGTTAACGCATCTATCGGATTATGGCTAATCCTTATCCGTGGTTAATCCTTGAGTTTATCCTCCTGAGTGAGGGATCACACATGATTTAACCAGGACACATAAAAGAATACTGCAGAGAAATTTCAAAACCATTGTCTATTTCGTGATGATTTTCACAATTCATTCAACGAAGAAGTTTGTCTTGATAACATACGCCACCAGAGAATTTTAATGCATGGAATAAATTTCGATAATTTTATTTTGCTGCGTTTATTTTTTGTAGACTTTATACGGCATACGTTATAGAAATTTCAAAGGCAAAACAGTTAAACATGAATACAACAAGAGATACAAGAAAAATATTTAATATTGTATTTATCGTGTGAAAATGCAATGTCCTTTATCGCATCGTAAAACAAGATTCTTGCCGGATTGTGCCGGCCAAATTAACATTCCAGGTCAACATGACACTTTTAATTGATACATGTAACATGTTTCCCAGTAAAATACATGTTCTTTGATCAGTGCATATGCATGTGTGCTCTCTGTCGTAAAATTGTTCATAAACCATGCAGTAAATATAAGAAACACGGCAGACGATGTAACACCGACGAATTAAATATTTTTCTTGAGTAATGTTTATTTGTATCCCAAGCTCATATAATGAAGTTGATCACCAAAAATAATGACAAACTTTCTTTAATTTATAAGTAGTGACAAATTAATTTGCATTATCTCTTTTCGTATTACCGAATTTTGACTAGAGTATATGATTTTTAGACAGGTTACCTTCTCTATAGTAGGGAATGTCTGGTATTAGTTCAAGTGAGGGCAACTACAAGAAGTAAAGTCAAACTTAAAATCGGTGCAATTATTTTGTAATGTTTCATGGAACACGTAAAACAGTTACCACTCCCTAATTTTTTTTTATACTTTTACCTTATCTTGTTGCTATTACTAGAACCGGGACCAGAATATCTTATTACACGTAACTTGTCTAAATATTATAACTTAGGAGTCAAAAATCGGTATTATATGTAAGAAAATGGACTATTAGTAAAAAAAAGTTTAATTTTCCCGCCACTTGCAGTTAACATCTTTTGGCGCTTTCATACAACAATGTGGTGTTAGCATTAAACATGCATACAATGATTTTTACAACTAATAACTGACATGAGTAATTAGTGGATTTTAGGAACATCAGGATGAGCGCGGACTCTTAGATGATATTGTAGCAACCAAGAAATCCAAATAAAGATTTTATTATGTTGATAAAAACAAATGCATTTAAAATAAGAATGACATACAAAATGTAAAATAGGTTAATAAAATTTGCCTTTTAATGGCAATTGAAGTACATAACATACTCACACTTTCCTGTTCCACACAAGAAAATAACATAATAATTTATTATTCATTCTTGTAAGAGCTGTTCATATTAAAAGATCCGTTTGAGAGCAGAATTTGTTTAATTTAATCTCATAACTGTAGAATCTAATTCAATGTTTTAGTACCATATCCTACGATACCTGCAGTTCACCAGAAGCTGAATAAACCTATTGTTGGTAAGTGAAAGTAAAGTGTCATGGTGTGTTGTATATTATTCCTTTTCAATTAAAACTCCATCAAAAAATCTAACCATTTTTTTTGTCAGGTTCGTGATTCATTGTCGTTATTTTACCTTGTTATGTTTGAATACTTGTATTTTTTTTAGTCGATTTCCGCCACTAAATTACAGGCTCCTGACTTGGGACAGGCACATACATAGAGAATGTGGCGGGGTTTAAAAGGTTAGCGGGATCCCAACCGTATGTACACGGATGAAAAGGATTATAATTTGATAGATTCACATTCATTTAATTTTGTTAAATGTAGAGTTTGCTGGTTGTTTTTTTACAACACGGACAGTGTCACTTAAAAAAAAATGTTGGAAAATAACATGTTCCTTTACTTTCCCCGACTTAAAAAATAACAACATAAACATGATCGGGAACGAAAAAGCCTTTTTTCTTCCCGTTGAAGTTTTGTAACTCAATTAAGATCATCTGAGTAAAAATAAGGTACTCGAGCAGATTCGGAAATACAAGTTCGTTCCGGTCCTTGCTTCACATATTATCGACGTATCCGTAAAAACATGAAATTGTCACTCAGGGTAGAATTATTGAATTTTGAACATGAGCGGACACGAGTACCACAAATATATCTAAAATAGTAATCTGTTTCCTTTCAACAAACAACACATTGATATATCTTCGTGGTACTAGCGGCCGTTCATAGTTAAAAATTGTTCAAACGGACGCAAACACAGCTGATTTTCTTAAAATTTTCGTTTTCAAGAGAAAGAAAGGGGTATTTCAAAATTTTCACACAAAGAATTTTTTTTTATAAGATGAGACACTATCCTTTATAGAAATAGCCATATGTCTTGGATATTATAAATTATAATTGCAATGAAAATAGGGGGCTAGTTGCAATATCTTATTGTACCTCGTCCTTTGTTTATGATTCATTGTTTTGAAAAAAGAGGACATGGTAGTACAACATTTTGTAGTCATTGTGTTCCAAAACTGAGTCAGCCATTCGGAGATGCGAAAAACGTTTGATTTTGGTGATGATAAAATTATTTGATTTACATGAGTGTACCAGGGTTTGTGCTTTCCTTTACGGTGTGCCGTGAATGGAAGGAGTTCGTTGTTGTTCTGCTGTTTGCATATTTTCTAGACTATTATATTACTTGTTTCTGCGTATCTTTGTGATAAGTGTTCATGCAAGTGGTTATGCAGTATTTCTGTCTCGCAGTATTGTCTTTTAGCGATAATTTTCAGAATTGCCATCAAAACCACCTGGTTCAACTAACCTTTTGTTTAAAGGATTATCATGTGCCAAGTCAGAAATATGTTAGATGTAATCAAATATTCCGTTTCTATGTATGATGGGGTTTATTTTTGTTGCACTTTAGTGTTCCTGTTGTTTTTTCGTTTTCTTTTTACAGTTGTTGTGTTTTCAATAGTTTTAGTTTGTTTTGCGGATTTGTTTCTCTCAATCGATTTATAAGAACAGCGGTATTCTTCCATTGAAAAGGAATCTATACCAAACGATTGGTCAACCATCTTAAAGTAGAAAATTCTTAAGAGAGCAAAGTTAATATTAAGTGAAACAAATTTATATGGAAAAGGTTCCTATATAATCTAAATTAAGGAATACGAGTGCTGTAGTTGAAGAGCTGGCTCTCGCAAATCAGTTTTATTGGCGATGCGTAGTGGAGACAATAATTGCAATAAAAATTCAGACCTGAATCAACAATAACTTACAACACCATTGCTAAAAAAAGACAAAGAGACAAATACTACCATAAAGCGTTTTTTTTTCGCGGGGAGTACATTTTCGCTCATTTTTGCGTATAGAAAAATATCGCCAAAATAAATTCCGCCAATTTAAAAGTGTACATGCAAAGGTATTGAAGAAAGTTTGAATCCGCCAAAATATTTCGTATACCTTTTTCAAGGTTAATTGCGAAATTTTACAAACGCAAAAATCACCCGCTATACGTTAGCACACAATAACATGAGCAACACCCGTCGAGTTGCTCATGCTATTACAAACTCGGTAAATGGTCTAATTTGGTAGGTCACAATCGAGAAAAGGGATCGAGATTGTAGTTACGATATGTATCATCTGTGAAACGGATATTCTGTAAGAGTCAACCAACTCGTGATTGCGTAAGTAAAATGTACGAAGGGATGACTTCAACTTAATTATGTTGAACTCTTGGTTTAAAAGCTTCCTTGTGAGCAGCAACCCCTTTATCAAAGAAACTATGGTAGAAAATACAAGCCCAGAAATATCGTATCAGTTGGGATATATATACTCCATATGCAGGCGCTGTTGGAATGTTGCTTCATTGAAACGGAAAGTTCACAATTGGGGAGCTGACATCATCTCTTTTATGATTGTCCTTCTAAATCTATGTCAAAATATGAAGCAGACTTGGATGAATCTGTTGTATCTTTTATCTCTAGTTCGATGGGATAGATGCGTTCAACATTGTCACGAAACTTTAAATTATTTAGTGAGATACCATCATCTATATAGCGGAAAGCAAAGTTAAAGAATATTGCTAACTTTTCATCTCTCTTCCTGTTTAACGTATGCCTCATAATAATAAAGGAACAAGTCGGCAAGTAGAGAGGCAGCATTGGTTCCCATTTGAATGCCGCTGGTTGGTTGAAAAACTCGTCCTCAAAACGTTACAAAAATTTTGTCAATCAAGAAATCAAGCATCTGTATAAAGTCAGTTTCAGAGATTTTTTTGATTGAATCAGAGTGATTCTTTACAAAGTAGGTATTATTTCCTAAGACAAGATACTTTTAACTACGTTGGCCATTTTATTTTATGAAACAAAGCAATACCAACTCTTTCAATATGTCTTTTAGTTTGGAATGGGGAATACTAGTCTAAAGTGTAGAAAAGTCAAATGTTTTAATACTATTATAAGATGAAAGAGTCTTTTATAGTATGTACTCTAAACGATCTTCGGAATTTTTTTAATATCCACAATTTATTCACGCCACCTCTAACCGCGATTATAAGTTACAATGTGTAGGTGTTGTTTCATTTTTGTTAATATTGTAGTAATCGAACATTTGTTGATCCAATTTATATTTAGTTGCATTCATTGTTAATGATTATATTGAATGCTTTGTATGTTTGCACTCAGGTAGAATATTACAACCAATTATTAATATTGTGTTCATACTAAGAAAACAAGTGTATTGCAATATATACAGTTTAAAAAATGAGTAAAATAACTTTGAAGATAAAACCAAAGCATTTAGTTTTTGGATATTAACTATCTGTCGATGAGTTTTTTGTCTTATTTTTAACAACTGTATATTTCATATCTAATCAGAAGACACACACTGTCAATATCTTTTATGATTCATACAGATGAATTCAGTAGAAGAGCACTTGTGACAAATTCAAAACGACATCTTAGTTATCATTAAAAAATATTTTAACAATAAGTGTTAATATTGAATATATGTGTATGTTATGAATTTTACAACTGATAAGAACCAATAGTAGTTAGTAAAATGTAACAAGGAATATCAGGATAAGCTTAGTCTCCTGGCGAATACTGTTTAAACCAAACATTGCAATAAATATGTAATTTTGTTATTGAAGAAATTTTATGGATTGAACATGCAATTCTTTGATTGAAAACAGAACGAATCTTCTATGTATATGACAAAAACAATGTAAAGAGGTTGGCTCAAAGAGTGTATTACAAATGGCTCAGATCTTTTAGTCAAATGATTTTTTTTCCAGAACTTGCTCTGTTTCACACAACATTAAATAATCACAGAATATTGTAATTTTCGAATGTGACTGGAGTTAATCATAATCATATGCTCACCTTTATCTTCTTCTGACAGTCAAAAGTCTTTGCCACAGCTGGGCATCTGGTTGTTTGTGTGGGTTTTATAAGTAATTACCGACACATTTGGTCAAAACGAGTACGCTATATTTGATGATGTATGCAGATTGATTGCCAACATATCTATACGTTAAACTGTACTTGCAACAATTTCAACAGATCTGAAATCATTATTTTGTTCAGACAATTTTCTTGAAGACGCTTTTGTGGTATTTAGTAACTTATTTTGATATGACCGAGTACGTTTCAACAACTAAACAAATTTTAATTCATTGCTTTAGTACCATATAATGAACAATGGAACAAACGGTATCCTATCAGACCTACAGTGCACCAACAGCTGAATTTGTCTAATCAAGGTAAGTGAAAGTAAAAATATCATGCTGTGTGGTATTTCATTGTTTTCCATTAGACCATCTGATAAAAATTCAATTGTAAATGCAGTATCACGATAATTTCAGAATTTACCATAGTTAAAAAGGTTATCAGTTAGTGAGACACAAGTTTTTTCAGACAATATATAATTGTTTTGGTTGTTTTGTTAGATTGCTGTCTCATTGAAAAAAAACATATTTTATTCCTCCTTATACCCAGAAAATATAACTTTTGAAACCAAAAAGAAACTGAGAACGTATGTACGGACAAAAAATGCCAAATGATGCAAAATAATTAAGTGGCCATTTAGGTCAGAGGTAAAAGATGAAGCAAAGGCGTGTGCATTTACCACAACTGCCTCTTGATATCACAAATGTATGATTTCCAAATTTTCCAAATCTTATTAGCTACATTCCGTATTAACGATTACTGCATATATTGCACATTGCATATATATCATGAATCACGTTTACAAAAAAGTCACTACAGGCAGCAAAATAATTAAATTAAAACAGCTTTTTAAAAAGTAATTTTTTGAAACATTTTTGGTTTTTATTCCTCATAAATTATGTCTATAAGATCAAATTTATAAATCATTTATTAACATTGTTAATTTCAATTTACTAGTAATTGTTTACATGTATACATCATGTACATGTACAATCATTAGCTGATCAGTTTATATATTTCCATTATTTTTACATCAATATTTTTCTTCAGCATTTGCAGTGTTTTTTTACACACTCGATTATATCATGTATATGTATTCATCATTGAGACAGGTAGGTAAAGTAAGTCCTTTTGATCTTGGATTTTTTTATCGGATTTTGCGAGCACTGAAGCATACAGTTCCAAATTATAAATGATCTTAAGTGCATGGATTCTGACAACACATTGCATAAACATATGTAGACACCAAGTGAATATGGGTTATCATATGGATTCTGACAGTACATATACTTTGACATGTTTGATTATACATGATTAAGTAGTTCTATGTATTGATGATCTTGGCTTCTAATGTTGTTCTCAAGTTTCAGCAGTTTATATATATTTCCGAAGTGCAAGACAGGATAATACTTGCTTATGGTGTTAATTCTGTCAGTACTTTGCCAATAGTTTCCAAATAAAGTTGAACATTCCAGGATCTTTCACAATAAATCAATCCTTTCTATTACATGTTATTGGAGCCTGAAATTAAATATCAGATAAATTTTGTCAGAAAATAAACCATGATTGACTTTTTAAATACATGGGGGATGTATGCCCCACTTGCATAATCATACATTGTCATCAAAAGTTATAATCAATGATAAAGGTACAAAACTAAAGGACGGTTATTCTGTAGTGACACTACACATTTTTTTACATGATTTAAGTTTCGTCCTAATTTTTCAGATAGGCATGGACAATTTATATCTCTGCCTTAAAATTCTGAAATGCAGCAGAGCTATATTTCTATGAATCAAATTATACTGAGGTGTCTTTTACCCTGTTTCTAACATCGAATACACAAATTTTATCTTTCGAAATACCAAGCACAAAACAAAAATGAATTTTTCATCTAAAATGTATGTGTTATTCGGTAAACTGGATAACCCCTAGTCATCTACATGATTGTTTAAACCTGATACTTGACCTTAGGCCAAATAAATTATTATGTGTGTTTCCTATTACATTTTTGTAATTTTTAGGAATAAATAGGGAAGGTATAGGAAGGGATTTTTGTTATTTAATTATTTCTTTTATCAAAAATGTAAGCTTAGCTTAACATGTAGGTTACATGATGATCAATACTAATCAATCCATAACAATGTATCGCCTCTTAGTGTAGAGGTTATAATTTACAAATAAGACCATTTACATTCTCAAGAAAAACAAACAAAACAATTGAACCCTTGAGGAGGTGGACAGGGGTAAGCGAACATAGTATATGAGGAATCAGGAAGCAGCAAAAGGGGGTATCAGGTCTGTTAGTTAGCCTGATCTAAAGTAAAAATAAAGTAACTACTTTGGTAGAAATAAATTTTATGAAGATTATAAATAGAAAAGACCAGATAATTGTTTTAACAGCAGGTGCCCTTATATCTCATGTGAGTCACTTTATTTTTAAATAACAAAATACATTTTAAAATATCTTTATTTAATGCTGTTATACAGTTATAGAACTATACTAACTAAAGAATGATTTTTTTTTAAATGGCAAAAACAGACCCAGGATTCGAATGGGATGAACGTTAATTGGAACAAACATAATTGATTCGGGGTAACAATAATCATTATTCAAAAAGAGGGGGAGGTTGATATTCCAGGAAATATATTTTGAAGTCTGGGAGCATGGGGGATGAGAGTAAAACGGGGAACACATTATAGAGAAAAATGGAAGGGAAATTGGAGTTGGGGAGGGAGTGTCGATCATGAACCCTTGTCCGAGGGAATTAATTATGTACCCCACATTACTCATTTAACCCTAACGTACCTACGAAATTAAACTTTGCGAACGAAGATAAATCGAGAATTATTCGACGCTAACGGTAGCGCAAAAACGGCGTTTAAGATCCTTCATCCCCTCCTCTTTTGACTGTTGGACACGGAAATTTTTTAACACAGGCTATACATGTTCACAACTTGCCAGTTAAGGTCTGAATAAACACATAAATGACATAACATCCATAAAGATCTTACGTAGAATAGAAAGCTAGCCCATGCAAGGTTTCAGCCGCAGTGATGTTCTACAGAAGCGAGTATTTTGAGACCCCCCCCATTTTCTATTTTCGTGATACTGATAATATTTGGCTGCCTAATATATCGATATCTATGTTTTCTTATGTAATAACTCTATCTTCATCGTTGTTCATACGCTACCATGTCTGTTATTTGTGTAAATGGTCGTATTCGTCAGTGCAGTAGACTGCTCAGTAATGGCGATCTTGAAATTTCTGTTGTCCGATTAGAGTACCAAATTAGAGGGAGGAGGGAGGCACCTCGCGGTAGAAAAAATTACCGTATTTCACCAAAATAATCAAAATTTCGCTTTTTTCTCACAAACAGTAATACGTTAATCAGATTAATATTCAGCTATCGTCTATTGATATAAATACAAACATTATTTTATTAAAGCCATCCAAAAAGAATTTACATCAAAGTAATTAATGAAGTGCATTGAAATCAGACCTCACAGGGTAGAGGGGTTAAACAAAAGTTCCTAACCTTTTTAAAACAACTGAATTTGTTTTTGTTAGAAATAAAAAAAAAAGTTAATTTTAGTTTGCAAAAAAAAGTAAAAGTAGAATAAAGTATGTTTTTTTGGCGAAAGAGGTGACGAAAATTAACCCAACGAAACCCTGTTCATTTGTATTCTAAAACTGTCGATAAGTCATTTTTTACAAACTAACCAGTCACTGGTGAATGAATGCCGATTATATTAAACATGAAACATTACACAATTTAAGAAACCCAAGGTTTATTATATCATGTTAAACAATGTTTTCTACCATCATTTTAGAAATGTTGTGGACCGAAAACGATGTAATGTATTTTCTCTTTCGTTCATGTTTAAAAACAATCAACCATTATTGGAGCACGCAATACGAAATCAATAAAGCATCACATACCATAATAGTAAAAATAGCAAACGTGACGAACAACGATATTATTGATTACATATGCAACTGTGGAATAGACCATCATGGTAAGTTATATTATTTTATCATTTTGACATAACAATCCAGAACAGTGTGTGAATTTTTCACTGACGTATATTTTTATTACTTTCTAGGTAACAAATCTACATGAAATAAAAAAAATATTGTTATTATGTCTTCCAACTATAAGGGATTTTTCGGAATATACCATAAGAGATGGGTTTTTTTCTAATAATTTGTGTATGGTCTTAACCGTAATAACAACTTTTGATTGCTTCTGCTTTATTCTTTCTTTTTTCACGTATACTGATCATCCTGTCAAATAATTTAACATTAAGTTTAAAAGTTTAATCCAAATTTTGGTCGACACCTACTAACATGAGCAACAAGACGGTGCATACTTGGGGGCAGGGACTGCTCACCCTTCCAGAGCACCTGAGATATTCCCCAGGTTTTGTTTGTGTTCGGGTTGGTAAGCCTCTATTTTGCAATCTTGTATTGTGTGTACAGTTGTGTGTCTGTTTCGTTTTTAGACATGGCGATTTCAGTTTATTTTCGGTTTATGAGTTTAAGCAATGTAGCCAAAGTGTTATCAAACTCTTTGCAAACAGAGTGGACGTAGTTGCAACATTGAACGGTCTGCTTTAAAGTTTAAATCTGTTTAAAATTCTTATATAACCTTCTCGTCCTGCATTTAGATTAATTTGGCAACGTACTTAAAACTAGATGAATTAACAACGAACGGACCCGCCATACCTATGACGTGCTACGACCTTGTGTGGTCAATCAAATAAACGTCTTCACACACACACACACACACACACACACCGAAACCGTTATTAGCATATTTATCCGTTTACACAGGTAAAAAACTCGACTAGATATCGTCTTTAGTGCGTGTTTATTCATTACAAAAGTTGTAAGCCAGTTACAAATAAATAACGCGTCCTTACACAGTTCTGAAAGTTTGTAGTAGGTTATCAGCAAGTTCTACTTGCTTTTTGTTCGTTTATAATGTTGTTAATAAAGACCCTTCATACTGCATACAATATCTACTCTGCTCTATAGTACCTCAATAAACTGAACAGTCGTAGCGAGATCATTCAAAATATGGAAATAATGTCAAAGGCATTTGTGTAAAGGCTGATGCGACACTCTCACTACCTACACAATAGCTTTTTGTGTGTTTTTTCATGACGACATATCAGCCCCAATATTGTTAAAATACCATGCAACTCTTTCCGGATGTTGCTACGCAATTGAAGATCGCATCACGTTAGAATTTCACTGTTATGTTTACGACTTCGTGATTGTTAGCAAAATCAATGTTTACTATATATTTAGAAAGTTCGTAAGTCTCCGCTGTCAATTTCATTTTGTTTTTGAGTTGATGTAGAAGAGTAAAATGTACTATCAAACTGTACAACAGCATTTCTCTTAATAGATACAGGAAGATGTGGTGGGAGTGCCAATGAGACAACTCTCCATCCAAATAACAATTTATAAAAGTAAACCATCATAGGTCAATGCATGGCCTTTAACACGGAGCCTTGGCTCACCCCAAACAATAATCTATAAAGGGCCCCTTAATTACTAGTGTAAAACCATTCAAACGGGAAAAGCAACGGTCTAATCTATATAAAAAAACGAGAACGAGAAACACGTATAAATTACAGAAACAAACGACAACTACTGTACATCAGATTCGTGACTTAGGACAGGTGCATACATTTGCAGCGGGATTAAACGTTTTAATGGTACCAAACCTTCTCCCTATTTCTGAAACAATAGTATAACATCACAACACAGAAAAACACACGATAAAATATCAATTGGAAGGCTTATCTCAATCAAAAACGTAAATTATATGACTTTTAAAACAGCTTTGTTTGATAAGTTGGTGCAGGAAGTCCACGAATCAGACGGCACACACTAGCTGTAGAACAAACTTTGGACTCAGCCTTAAATTGACTACTACATTCTAATGTCTTGCATCAGATGTTAAATTTCAGTTCACCATCAGAATTCATTTGCTTAAGTTAGCCAAAGCCATCAGAGAGTTTTAAATCAACGATATCATCCCGTGCCCTAGAACTCCTTATTCCTAGTGCCAATAATTGAATTCAAGAAGAAGTGGGATGTCCCACATGCGTTTGGCACTCTCGACAGCTAACATGATGCCATGTGATGTACATAAAACGCTGGCAATTTTAATTTGAATTACAAAAGGTGCTTCTATCCCATCCTAGTTGCAATTGTAGACGCTTAAAACGATAAAATATATGGTTAAAGGGAAGTCTTCAAGATGGCACTATTGCACCTCAGAACCCAACACATCTGTCCTAGTATGATGACTGCGATTTACCAAACGTTCGTCAAGGAAATTATTCTTATGTTCTGTGCACGTTTCTAATAACAACTTGTTCACAGAGACTCCTTACAAAAACAAGGCCTCTATAACTTCATAATTTCAAGGTTCAATGTGTAGCTTAGAACTGTTTAGGAATTTTATGTGAATTGGGCCTGATAATCTACAAAGACATTATTGCATATTGTGTGTTTCTACATCATCTAATGGGAACCAAGTATCAAACGAAACCAAATGCAGTTCTCGCCCGAGAAGACGATCTTCATGATACAATATCTGGAGCATGAATGTTAACATACACGTAATGGAAACATGACACTACAACAGGTTGAAGAGGGATGGATTACGTTAGATTGTAATGTTTTGGCACTACCGTTGCAGGATGATTTGAATAGAATGTTAGCATTTTTAGTTGTTCTTCATATTTTAAATTATGGGTTCCGACTTGGAATTGCTATCTGATAATTTGACATTGTACTCTTCAATAAAGTGTGAGATCGTACAATCATGTTATCATTGATTTGGCTGGATTAAATTTATACTAGTCATACATACAGTTAACAATGAATAAAACGGAAAAAAAGGTAAAACAACTTGATCTCATTCCAGCTATTGTAAGTATAGCACCGTTATCTGGTCTTATTCTACATTTGTCTCATTTTACCTTATTTTGTGTTGGGAGGTAAATTTTTCAGCTACTGTTGCTAAATATCTTTTTTGGCATGTTTTTGTTTTTTTTGTGAACACAAATCTGATTGTACATGATTTAGCAAATATTCGTCTTGGTCATCGATGACATGCATATATGATATTGTTAGTCAAAACGCACATCTTGTGCAGTGTCAAAGATGTAATCGCGTGTGACAAGATCCATTGCTCATGTCTTAGAATAACACCATACAATAAGGTTTACAGCATGGTCATGATTGTCGTAATTATACCATAGTGTGCGCGTAGCCGTCATAACACAAGTGAGAAACGATCATTGTTCGACCGTAAGGCTGGCGTAATCAGTCGTGTCACTAGGGCCCTAAATGTCTAATACTATGAAACTAATGAAACTTCTGCAAATATGCTCCTTCAATTAGCTTTATACAATGTCACAACGACGATTTAATACCACAATCTAACTACGTAAATTTTTAGCGTATTAAAAATTGGCATAACTTTACCATGATCTTCAACGTGCAATGCCGACTCACGTACGTTACTAATACGCTCTTAAAGACTATGTCAGTCCTTATGAAGTAGTTTAATGGTCTAGAAAGTGCTGCAGATCGTTACTCGGTTTTCGTACAGTGTGAAGGCTCATTTGTGCAGTTCATACTACAAACTCGATAAGATGCGACAAAAGAGATATGTACGTATCGAGAACTATTTAAGAACTATTAAGGGTCCTATTATATACATTGTCCCGCCAAAGATACGTTTCCTTGCCACACACACACAACTTTATGTACTATATCATGTATATCAGATGTTTTAGAACTAGTAGATTATGATACCATGCATGTTCGAAATGAATGCACAAACCGTAAGACTGAATAGATATGGATAACGACGGTAACAGCTGGTTTTTCTTAACCATTTAAATTCAAGTAACGCACATATTGCTGAATTTCAATAACTCTTATCTTTGTAGCATACACGGTATTTCTTTTTCAGTAACATGGAAACTTAGTACTACAACTATAGTGTTGAGCAAATCTATACTACTGACATGTTTCTATAGTGACAGCTGCACAAACAATGATATAAAATCATGGTATGTTGGAAAATTGTGTATGCATTTGTGCTCCAATGGTAGATGTCTGAATAGCACCAAATATAAGATGGCAATAAATCACATTGATATGAGTTTTAACTTAGAAATTTTCAATGTTAATAACCTGGACCTAAAATTACCGTATATCTGCACATGTGGGATCTACAAAAATAAACAGCATATTGCTCCACCAGGTAAGGATGATAATTTATCTATATTATACTACGAGAAGACTTCATCTTGTGTGTCGCTTCTCCTCCTTCCACAATAAATTATTCATCATGCCTCTGTGTCCAATAGGTACCATGCATAGTCGCATGTGTCATCCAAAACGAAAACAAGGCGTCCGTATATTGTTTCCGTGATCAGACCAACTTTTAATGATAGATATGACTTCCGGTTCTAAACTTTCACATGCTTTTTATTGTACTCGGAAAGAGGACAATTATTTTTGCGTTTATCTACATCTATACTATGATTATACTACTATAACATATAGAAACTTGGAATATACGTAGCTTCATAGTATACAGAAGGCTTCAGACCACAACTAATTTCCTTTGTTCGTGGTCTTGGAATATAGCTCCCAATTATTAAATGGGGTCATGCTTCCTAAGTATTTGGTCTACTGTTCTCCTAGAAATGTTTATATAAGTTGCATATATATTGAAATAAGTAAAACATGTGGACAAAAACATTGTTGAAAGTGAAGAGAGTGATTTGGCCAAAATGAAAGTAGGGTAGAAATTAGCCATAGTCATTTATTCAAGATTCAAATCCTACTATTGTCATGTTAACAGGGGCCGTCTCAAATGAAATAAGCACTGATTGTCCATGAAGTATATTTTATTAGAATAATTATGGTCTATAAGCAGTTAACTTTATCTTGTGTTCGAAGCGGTGCAATTTTTTTTTATTTAACTTGACTTTTACCAAAAAATGCATTGAAGCAAAGGGGAAGAATAATTGTGGTGTGAATTCAGTAACGCGAAAATAATGGAATTTAACAGAAAGGAAAAAAAATAACGGACTTTTAAAATAGGGTGAGGGATTTTGATACCTTTTCTGAATTTATTTTTACAAAAATTTATCCTACAACAGTTTACAAGCTGTAAATGCCCGCGATTCGGAGGCCCTAAACAGGTTTAAAATTCACAGTTTGTATAGCTGACTATGCGGTATGGGCTTTTCTCATGGTTGAAGACCGTACGGTGACCTATAGTTGTTAATTTTTGTGTCATGTTTGTCTCTTGTGGAGAGTTACATCTCATTGGCGATTATACCACATCTTCTTTCTTGTTGTTGTCAGAAAACAAAACAAAATATTATAAAGGAGAATCTTCAATATGCTAAAGGATGCTTTAGTCCAGACAGAGAAACTATACCATAATTATTTCAATTGTTGATTTGGCAAAAACGGTTAAATTATAAACGATAGGACTGGACATATAACCTATGCGTAATTTCATTGGAAATTATAACTATATATTTTTTTAACCACAGCGAGACGCATTGCGGGGTACATAAGATATCGCACGTTCATTCCTCTGTCTGTCTGTCCTTCCGGTCCTTATGGTTAATTAGATTTTTCAAGTGTACTATTCTTGTCAAATTTCTATTAAACTGATATCGTATGGACACGATCGAAAATGAGTACAAAAAACTGACTGGGGTCTGATTGAGTCACTCACAAATATATCATAAAAGTCCTGTTATTTTTTTTTCGAGTGAACTGAACCAAGTCACTCTTATCTTAAAATGATTTTTTTACTTGATAAACAAAAAAATACAAAAACTCTTATTATCATTCAAACGAATGTTTCATATTATTTAATATAACGATTTAATTTAACGCAAAGAGAAAAAAACAATTTTGTTATTGTCGATAAGGACTGCGCATTTTCGCCACCATTTTGTTTACATTAGTTACGAAATAAATTGCCTATTTATATATTGCCTAAATATGCTGAATACATTTTTCGTTCAAGGTCGTCGATCGATAAATAAACAACAGCAAAAACATCTACCGGATGTCCTCTCAACCAATCATATCAACGTATTCTCGAATGTGAATTATAAACACGTGAATTCCTCCAGGAAGGGTGTTCGTGTTTATACATATTCACGTCTATTTGATATAAGAACATTTAGTAAATGCATAAAACAAGTCATTGAACAGTGCAAAACAATACACTTTTCGACCGGATGCCCACACAACCTAGGAATTTTATTAAATGGTAAGTTCTAATAGGGCATCGTCTTAAGTGTGACAGGGGCCTCGATGGCCGAGTGGTCTAAGTAGTTACCAGTCTATCACTAGCCAGTCAACACTAATGTTGTGAGTTCGAACCCCGCTCGTGCGGGTGCACTCAACTCCAATCTTAATTGACCAGTATTGTTAGTTTTCCTTTCGAGGGTCGGTGTTTTTCTCCGGGCACTACGGCTTCCTCCACCTATAAAAACTGACCACCACGAAATAGCCTAAATGCGGTACTTACAATTGGCGTTAAAACTCCAAAAATCGAATCAAATCAATCTTAAGTGTGGCTAAATGTTTGACACTCGACTTGACAAACCAACAGCTAGTTTTTTTCTAGTTGTCTACATTTAGATAGGAAAATGAAACCTTTATAATTTATTCGGTAGTCATCATATATATTGGGTTCATACGAGTGAACAGTACGTCAGCTCTTTGGTAGTATTTAAAACAAAATATTTTTACACATAAAATTAAATTGAATTAAAAGTCATCGTTAACCAAAATCAAAATTATGATGAAAGTAGAGCTATGTATTGTCTTTGAATACTACGCAAACTATGTTTGTTATCAGTGTCATTCGATGGAAAATATGTCCAAAACATGTAAAATTTATAACTTTGTTACAAGATTTGTCTTCCATAGTAAAATTATACGCCAACTAACATTGCTAAACGAACATGTTTTAATTTAAATTTCAAAGCTAAATTAACCACAAATGTTAGACCTTGTATAGGGCAGAAAGTACTGAGGATAATGGCTCTTCCAGTATTCAATTCTGTTTGAAAATGCCTACAACATCATTTATTCATAGCTCACTTGCCTTTGATGTTAAATTTTGCAATTTCAAGCAGTAATGGCTACTTTGTCTTAAGTTTAAAAAGAGTGGCATTTAGCTCATGTCAAAACTATACTTTATCTTGAATTGTGCTAAAAATTCAACACACCTTTACTTTCATATAAGAGGGTACTCGTTCTCGGATGTTTGGTAGTAATTATAGTTATCAAAGATACCAGGATTATAAATTCTTACGCCAGAAGCGCGTTTCGTCTACAAAAGACTCATCAGTGACCTTAAAGGCCAAAACCAGCTCAAAGTTGAAGAGTATTGTGGACCCCAAATTCCAAATAAGTTGTGCAAAATACGCTTACGGTAATCTATATATATATATAATATATAGTTCCTTGGATAAAAAAATCCTTAATTTAAAAAAAAACTCAAAGTGTTTTGAACAGGAAATGCACAAAAACGCCCATATAGACGTTACGCACGTTATTGCGTCAATACAGTGAAATCAACCAATCCAGACTTATAATTATAAACAGCTTTTATATAAAAATAAAAACAGTTACAGTACTGTAAGCTATATGAAATTTATATCCACATATAATGCAGGATTTATTTATATAAAAATCAAAATAGTTAAGCTATATTAAATTTATATCCACATATAATGCAGGAATTATTTTTCTTCAAAATATTAATAAATTGTTTCATATCTGTCTAGAATAGTTTAGAATAAAGACTAAGATATTGAGAAAACGTCAAAATGATGCGTGTCAGACGTAGCAAATCATACGCTTGATAACTTTGATTTGAAAGGGGGTGTTAGTGCTGTTCGAAACAGTTTGAAATGTGCGAAAATTTTCGTGAATGATATGCGTAATATATATAGTATTAGACATTTACGGAAAGTCTCGGTACCGACTGTTGACACCGACTCTGACAGTCTCGAAATAATACAAGGTACAAAATAAATCAGCTTTTTGAGGTAAAATTTGCAAATAACAGATAAACGAGATTTTCACAACATTTTATTTTGTCTTCTGTTTGCCAATCCTGGAACAAGTCTCCGCAGTCTGTCTGAGATTTTATCTTGGGTGCCTCCACAAAGTGCCCATCACTTTATTTTTTAAGTCACCCATGGTATGTTTGACAAGTATTTTATATTCTGTAATGTGTATTCTAATTTTTCCCTTTTACGTTTCTTGTGATCAGGTTTTCTGTTGATTTACCGGTTGCGGAAATGGCGTAATTTCAAGGTGCCGATTATGATAAAAATTATCCATTAAAAAATGACCTGAATCAATTGTTGCAGGAACTCCGATGAATTAGGAGAGTGAAGATTTAAAGCAGGAATAATCTCAAGAAACATTTGTTTTTAACAGGATCCATTGTTATCTACAACATTATTATAGAAATCAACTTTCGAATAGATGAGCTGGTACATGGACTGGTGGTTTGAAACAAAATTCTGGAAACCTGAACCCTATTTATAACTTAGGAATGACAATTGGGCGCACCCTTTTCCATTCAAATAAAATTAACTATAGTTCCACGTGCTCTCGGCATAAATTGTAAAAAAGTTTTTTTTTAGCAACTTAAACAAAGGAAACATCAAACATTACATATCTTTTCCATTATTATTTTATGTAAGCATTGGTAAAAATTATTGATATTTTCAATGTGCAAAGCTTTTTGATTAAAAGATTGAGATGACAGCATTTTTTTTATATCAAAGATAATTTCATATACATTTTTATAAAACTATGTCATGCATAATAAAGGGGAATAATGATCAATCAAAATAACGAATCAGGTTTCATTTACATGTACATGAGCATAAAGGCATAACCTATTGAAATTTGCTGTCACGAAACTCTTGATTCACATTTTTGATTCTAAGTGTCGGTGGAGAAAATTTTCCCCCGTTTATGGAGTAAAAATGAATCTAGTGTGCGTTCTGAATTAATTTTTGAGACAACCCCTGTATGTTTGCTGTCAGAGTCGGAGTAAACAGTCGGAACCGATACTTTCTGTAAATGTCTATTACGAAATTACTGAATGTAATTGAAACCACCAAAGCTGATTATTTGCAAAAATGAATTGTCGTCATCATGGTCAGATATCGGAAAATGGAAAGTTATCAATATTTTGGGTTTTTAACCGGATATATTTTACTTTAAACGTTCAGGAGTTATGGGTCTTGAAAAATTGAAAAATGGCGTTTCCAGTAGCGTCCGTGCATTTACTCATGAAGTGTTCAACCAAAGCTTTTCAAATTTTAATATGTTGTTACTTATGACAAAATGGAGGTCAAGTTCAATAATGTCGATTTTTACTCTTATCGTTCAGGAGTTATCATGGTTCTTGAAAGATAAAAAAATGGCGTTTCCATTCATGTTGTTGCATTTACTCATGAACCATTCAACCTAAGCTCTTTCAAATTTTAATATGTTGATACCGATGACAAAATGGAGGTCAAATTTGATATTGATGATTTTCACTTTCACCGTTCATCAGGTATGGTTCTTGTGATATTGCCAGGGCACAAATAAATGTTTATAAATCCAGTTTGCTGTCGTTGTGACAGCCTCTTGTTAAAATATAAAATGATATGAAATTTCGTTCTCATGAATTTATCTCACAAAAGGACATAGAAAGACCATTTCAAAACCGTTTTGTTTTACAGCCCTCACACATAAAAACGCAACGGCTTCTGAAAATTGTCTTGCAAGAATGTCCAATGTTGAATTTCGCCTATTTCTACAAAAATACGGTTCGTTTCGACGCATTTAATTCAAAATTTCTATTTTTTGTACACAAAATTGCGCCTTTCTATAATGGTACTTTCACCCTATAAAACAGTTACATACCTTTTTGCTATTTTTCGGAGTCAAAACGACTTCGTTTTTTAACAAATTAAATGTCTTGCAAGTTTGTCCACTCATCGATTTTTTAACGTTTTTTTACGTTGTCGATTCTCAAGTCTTTTTTAATCAAATCGAAATGTTTGTTTGTTATAATTTGTTTTGATGCTTAACGCAACTTTAAGGGAACTTGGTTGTATCATATCGGTTAAATATAAACTTTAAACCCGGTGAAATCGCAAAACACAAAAAAAAAAAACAACACCATATGATATCCAATCGATACAAATTTTACTGTTCGAGAATTGTCGTGTTTCTATTATAATAACTTTTTTAATGGAGCAATTAATAAATTCGAGAAAACGCAATTGATAAGAAATATCAAAATTAAGGTGAAAATGATTCAAATTGCTGGAACTCGAATTCCGAAAAAAAAAAGATTTTTCGATACAAATAAACTCATCATAGACACCAGGACTAAATTTAGTCTATCCGCCAGACGCGCGTTTCGTCTACAAAAGACTCATCAGTGACGCTCAAATCCAAAAAGGTTAAAAAGGCCAAATAAAGTACGAAGAGTTACACCTCGATATTATTCAAAGCTTGTAAATATATATATATATAATATAAATTTTTTTCCTCTCTGTCCTGTTATTATGTGAAAATATGGCAGCTATTTAATTGTCGTGTTTTGAAGCCGTAGTTTACCGATTTTCACCTTATAGTAAACAATCAGCAAAGAAGCAGAGATATTGAGTGCGTGTATATATAACATGTACAATCAGATAAAAGTTTATTTCAATGACAGATCCATTCGTATTGCGATAACCGGATTTTGACGAGAGGGTCAGGATAAGATCACTTGCATACGGGAAATTCATAGAAGCAAGCATTAATAAAAGTAAACTTCTTTTAAATGTGGAAAAAATTAAAGAATTTTCTTTAGAAAAAAGTATATGTTCTGTTCTGTTCTGTTCTGTTCTGGTATATACCTCCGTTTTATCAAAACACTCCACTTGTCGAATGAGCATTAAAATTTTAAATACTTAACCGAAGCAGATATTTTTTTATTTACGATATGAAAAATATAATTTAAAAATAAAATTAGTTAGTTAAAGTGAATTAAATAAGGGTTTAAAATGTCTTTGATAACATATAAAAAGATATTAATAAAACATATTATGCACATATCACAAATTGCGGCACTTTGATTTACCACTATGAATAAATAAAATTTTACAACCTAGTAATTTCTAGTCAAAAGGTGCCCTGCCAAGGCAAATGTTAAATTCTATCAAATTATTTTGTATATTGATATTCATAGACTGAACTAGTTAGATTGGCATCCCATGCAGACTGTTTCGACTATATTTAATATTACTGATATATTTTCATGTCACTTGATATAACATAAAAGTTGTGTACGCTTCATGTGTAAAAGGTCTTGTGTTTTCCTTTCTATATCTAGCAATTTGTCTATTGATTGATTACTCATTATGTCTAGTGCTAAGCAGTCTTATATAATTTTGAGTACTAATTGATTATTAATAACAGTTGTCGTACTACCCATTTTCTATCTCTCGTAGTATTTTGAATAATTTATCCATATATTGCTGACTAACATCACTTAGCCTTAAACAATGTAGTAGAAAATGTTCCAATGTTTCTTCACATTCATTGCATATCTTACAATTTGGATGAATAGTATTTTTATGTACGTCAATTGTATAATGAAAACTGTCCATTTAGTTACCAAAAATCATATGCATCATTCTTTTTTATTTTAATTTGAGGTTTCAAATGACTTTTTAAGTAAGATCTGTTTAACTTGTTATCCAAACACATTTTTTTTAATAGCAAAATGGATGGCTTCCTCTTTCCTAGATTGAAATTGGGAACATCATTGTATGTTATTACGTTCTATATCAATTGGTCTCTGTTAGAGAGTTGCTTGTCTCTGTAAAATTCATACCACATCTTCTTATTTTTATAAAGACCTTATTATCTTAACCAAATTAAGTATCTTTAGTTGATGTTGCTGGCGTAATTTTCAGTGGGAAATATTTCATGTATATTCAGAACGACCAAACATTTAGAAGTGTCTATGTTGAAGAAAAAAAACTATTGTCAAAGAAAAGAAATACCCTTGATTAAAGGCGTTAAACTTCAAATGTTGGCGTTACCAATTGAGGCTCAATATCGTGCGTAACGTCATAATTTATATTCATGTCAACATCAAAGTGCTGACTACTGGGCTGGTGATACCCTCGTGGACGAAACGTCCATTAGCAGCGCCATCGACCCAGTGGTATAAATAGTTATCAACGCTTGAATAAAAAAAGATATATAGCCAAACCAGTATAAAGTTGAAGATAATTTGTGACCCTAAGTTCCAAATAAGATGTGCCAAATACGGCTAAGGTAATCTATTCCTGGATAGAAAATCTTAATGTTTTTTTCGAAAAATTCAAAGTTTTGTAAACAAAAATTTATGAAAATGACCATATCATTGATATTCATGTCAACACCAAAGTGCTGACTACTGTGCTGGTGATAACCTTGGAAGCAAAACGTCCACCAGCAGTGGCATCGACCCAGTAGTGTAAATAGTTATCAAAGGTACTAGGATAATAATTTCATACGCTAGACGCGCGTTTCGTCTACATAAGACTCATCAGTGACGCTCAAATCAAAATAGGTATATAGCCAAACTAGTACATAGATGAAGCGCATTGGGGATCCAAAATTCAAAATAAACAGGTACTTCTGATAACAGTGTACATGTACACTTTTATCATAATTCTATACAGTGTTTTACTATTCAGAAGAAACTTTCAACAAGGGTTCTAAATTGATCAAAAGTCCCCAAACTTTCGTATGATACCAACACTACCCACGTATTTCACTTATTGATAAAGACACAGCTATGCTTAGGACCTATATTGTTCAAAACATTTACTTTTGTATGGTCTTTCTGGCCTTCAACATGAAAAGAAATCGTATCTTTATTACTTGCGATATAGGAATATATAAAAATGTTATTCAATATATTACAGTGTACGCCATAATTAATTTATAATTTCCAGGCAACATTCTAAGTTGAAGACATGTCATGTAAATACATATGCATTTCTATGACTTGCAGAAACTGTTTATACAATTTTAATCATCAACTGCCAACTTGTAATATATCTAATTTTGTCCTTACTTTAAGAAAATTGGGCAAACAACTTCTTTATTTTAAATATACACTTGCATATAGTTCCGTATTAAATTAAATTAAAATGCATAGAATTTGTCAAAATAATATGTGAGAAGATAGCTGATAAGAAAAATAAAAATGGGATAACCGGACTCGCTTTCTTTTACATTATAAAAAAGGTTAATTTCTAACAAATTCAACTGTAAACTTGACTTTATCTGAGTTATCTGCCATTACATTTGAGTTGTCTCCCCTAATGTGGCATAGTTGAAAAAAATCGAATCAAACAGAAATATTCTGTTTTTTGTAAAAGTCATACGTAAATATGATAAAATATTTTATTTTCTGTTTTTACTTGAAAAGTCTAACATATGAAGCACCTTCTACTCTGGAAATTTTCACATTTAATTAAATATCTAGACCAATTAATATCAGGTATTTTAAAATTCAAGATTAAGGAAGACACCCGATCTACCTAAAGTGACCGACCGTGCAAGGGCTGTATAGCCAGTCAAGATCGTTAAAAACTTCCATTCGTTGTCTACCTAAAGCAGTTGAAAAGGAATGAAAGTGTTTATCCAGTATGTTTTGTTCCTGTACGTATACGCCATCGATTAAAATTTTGTTTACTAAGTGGCAGATATCAGAGTTGATTCCCACACTTTTTAAATGCTTTTATTCCACTTCGTGCATACATAGGAAATGAAATTATTGGTATAATTCCAGTATGATGGACAGCTGCCACGATTTTTAAACCCAGAAGGTTGGCACATTATTGCTTACTTCAACTAACTTAAAGTCATATGAAACCAGTGAGTGGTGAAAAATAATGTTTATCCAATTCTTGAACCAATGCATGTATATATCATATACTAAGAACTCTGTGCACGATTTTGTAATTTTTTACGCAAATATATACTATAATCGTCAATTTGTTTTCTCTCTGTCTGTTATGATTTAACAAATATGGCTGCTCATTAAATTCCGTGTTTTAAAGCCGAAGTTTACAGACTGTCACCTTATAGTAAATAAATAACGAAAAACATGGGTATTGAGCACGTGTTTAACATTTACAATCAGATAATTGTTTATTTTAATGACAGATTAATGCGTATTGCGATCGCCGGATTTTTACGAGGAGGGTTAAGCTCAGGTCACTATGCATACGGGAAATATGTCGGCGAATTGCTTCTTGGAAACAAGCAATTAAAAACAAATAAACTTCTTCTAAATGTGGACAAATGAAGAATTTTCCTCAGAAAAAAGTATATGTACATAAGTTGTATAATGAAAACTATCCATTTAGTTATAAAAAACATATGCATGATTTTTTTTTAATTTGAGGTTTCTTATGACTTTAACTGCTTGATTAAAATTGGTACACTAACTTCACGGTTATGCATGATTACATTTATAGTCGTGTAACAAAATCTAAACCAACGAGATTTCTTTTTATGTTTTGAGATACTTTTAATTTGGAGAGATTTTACCATTATGTGCAAGATAATAAACATCTTCTTTTGTTCTTGCAGACTCATTCGATGGTCTGATAAACTTTGAATTGAAAATTGAACTTGTCTTTTGTAGTGATCTACATAACGCATGTGTATGAAAAGGATATAAGTTGATAACAGTTAATTCGGTTAAATATTGAACATGCCTGAGGCCGAAGTCCTATATTTTACAGAATGCACTGTTAGAGGCTCATATCTTACTTAAAACATTTTAAATACTTCGAAAAAGGTTAAAAAAATGCTTTGTGAATAAACTTTCTTTACATTTAAATACATCCTACATGTTGGCCCATTTAAACAGTAGCTCAACTTAAAGATTATACAAAAGAAAGTATAGCTGCAGGTTAACGACATGTATTGCCACATGAAGAATAAGATACAGGGTATGCGTGCGCAAGGTGTACACTAAATATGTTCCGTGAATACTTTTACATGCGTTTTGTATTCCAAAATGGATAAAGTATATTCTTAATTAAAAAAACGAAGAAAGTGATGTTGTTATAAGTGATTGGGTTGTTTAAAACTTCAGATTACATCAAATGTGTATTCAGAACCTATTCAGATATATTCGAGTTCAGTGTGGATAAGAAAGAGGATGTATATATATTTATAGCAGCTCATAGTGGCAAGTTTTATATACTATTAATATTATATTTCAAAAAAACTATTGAAGTCCTTTAGTTTTTGAAGCAAGTTCTAGATTCGCAATTTGTACACAGAGTGAGGTTTATGTTGTTTATGGTCATTGCATTTCACCATGATCTATCAAACGATAGAATCATTACTTTATAGCTATTTCATTTTGTTTATAGCTGACAATGATGCTAGGAATTAGTTCTAAAAGAGACGTCCTAAAATCATGAACAAAATGACTATGTATAAGTATAGTTTTGAAGTCAACTTGAAAGTATTTTTTTCTCTCTCAAGAAACCCATTTGATGAGTGACAAAATTATTGTATATGAAGGTAACTGTAATAAAACGTATTTTTGTTTTTAATTGTCATTTGTTCTTAGATTTTATTTTTTCACATGATGAAAACAATTGGGGAAATTTAAAGTGTTTTATTTCATAGATTAATAAATAAAGGTATACCGCTGTTCAACATTTATAAATCGATAGAAAAAAAAATCCGGGTTACCAACTAAAACTGAGGGAAACGCATTAAATATAAGAGAATAATGACACAACATTAAACTGCAACACACACAGAAACGAATTAACATTTACCAGTAAGAATCAGTTATGCTATCTTTAGTTGTCCAATATTTTTAAGAAAGATGACTATTCTGAAAGAATATAAGACAGTTAAAGGTAATTTAAAGGTTTCTTACAAGTAAATTATAGTACAATAACTGAAATATAGGAAGGGTTAAACAATAGAATGACGTCAGAACAATGTTTTAATATGATATCATTATGTATCTATTTTTCTATTTTTCTATGTTTCTTTTATTGGTCCGATGTAACTAAAGTGTTATCCTGTGTTTTTGTTTTATTTCCTTTTACAAGATAATACCATGTTTTACCTTGAAATTGAACTATCCAAATCTAAGCTACTCAGTTTCCTTTTACTGGGTGCAATGTAAAATGATCTGATGCTGTTCGGAGGTGTCTTCTCATTTTTTTATGATTTGTTAATACTATTCGTCATTTTAAAGTGTTAGTAATGGGAGAGGTACTGCCATTGCCTGTGAGATTCAGAAACAATAGGTGTAAATAATTTAGAGTTGAAAATAAGACATCTATCCAAAGATCCAAAGATCAAGGGACATAAACTCCAGTAAACAATAGATTACAGGTCATCATTCAACAATATATTTGCCTAGTTCGCGCTGGAAAATATATGATATCTTAAAGAAACAAGAGCATACAAAATAAACAGTAAATCAAAATGCAACGATTAGACTGATAAAATGTTTTAAAACTTGTGAAATAGACAAGAAATGAGTTTCATAATAAACTACGGACGCGTTGCCAAAAACTTGAAATAATTCAATTGTTTTGAATTATAACCCCCCCCTCCCATTATATGAACTTTTCGGCATGTTCGTAGTGAGTAAATAAAACAGAATCTCCAAATCGACAGATTACATTACCTATGCGTTTATCTTCACTTTTGAACCAAAAACTGAAAACGTTCTGAAATCATGTAATTGCCGGATCGAAACTCGGCCAATATAGAAAAAGGTCAATATTGGCCGAGTTGTTTTGTATTGAGCTAATTGATACTTTTGTATTGCAAAGTCAGATTTTTTCATATTAAGTCCAATAATAGAGTAGTTAATCAATAAACCATATTATAGCTCTTAATCAATGTTTTTAAATATTAGCTGATGAACCATAGTAATCAATTGTAATCATTTAATAATCTTAGACTTTCTACATTTTAACACTTAATGGTATAGATTACGATTCTTAATTGTCAAGATTGGTACAGACCATTTTCATACACCTTTGATTTTTATCAATATTGATTGTTTTACCGCTGTTTCTATTTAAAAGGACTGGCTAGATTTCAGACCCTCCGAACGACCTCATTAAAATCTTTATAGATCAAAACGACAAATCACAGCAACAACCTATTATATCTTTTTTATTAAGACTATTAAAGACCAACAAGTCCGTAACAACAAACGAGCGGTCATAGTTTTAGTAAAACTGACTAGTCCAAAATTCTATTTTTGTGCGCACTGCAGTATATTGGAACATTCTGGAGGCTCATTAGTTTAGATCAGCACTACTCAGCATGCGACTAACCTGTGCGCAGACCAACCCGTCATATAATAGCCGAAATGAATCTGTGACATACCCATCCATATACAAAATTAGGAATTCCAGATACAGATACAGATCGTTTGTAGCCTTCTTCGTTTATGTGATAGAATTTAATTTTTGATGTAACGCGTCTTCTGATTGGATGACAGCTCATAATGATATTTTTGTCTAGTAGTGGGATATATTATGAAAAAAAGGTGCAAATCTCGATAAAAGCATGCAATTTGGTATAAAGGTTGACTAACTGATACTTTAAAATTCAGCTGCTGGCCATGAATTTTTTTTTTCAAGATAGGCGCCCATTTTGCAAATGGCGTCATATACATCCAATTCACTACATTTCGTAAATCTAATCAAGCTGTGGTTTAAAGGTTAAACCCAATGTAAATTTTGATAGAACGTCAGCTACAGTTCCTAAAGTACGACAAAACAACACATTAATGAAGAAAAATAGTGACTTCCGGTTCCAAAATGGCACCAAAAGTGTTGAACATGTATTTTTTTATAATTTCAATCAACTTAACAAGTGATAATACTTTCTATGTTAAGTTTAAATGCGAAGTTTGGTTTGAAAGACATATTGCTTATCTCATGTATCTTATAATTATCTGACAGTTGCTAATACAAAAATCCGTATACGGAAGGTCAAAACGGTAGCATTTACAGTTACCAACACAGCTGGATTGTTTGCCTCCGCATTTCAAAAGTTCATGACATGATGATGCATCGGCAGCCAAAGAAGTCTATTTAGGTTTCCAACTGTCATTGATATTTTTCTTTCATCTAACTCCAGTGTTCATGACTAATTCTTGGTATATGTACCTATAGAGTACATGAATCAGACTAAGTCCAAATATGTGCTCGTTGATGTGCACTGGAAAAGAACCTCTTGTAAGCAGAATTGCATAAAAATCTGCTGCTTCCTTGTGCCTCGTTAACAGCAAATGATGATGTTGTTTATGTTGTTTTGTCATACATGATGCAAACAAATGCTTCTATGATGTCCATGGCTGTGTCTTCATACTTAATCGGGGGGGAAAAACGTTCGTTACATCTGGAAATACTTCCCGTGTCAGCCAAGCTGACTTATTCCCTTTCCCACGAAAATCTGACAAAGTGTCACATCAACTGAATGAATGGAAGAAAGGAAGAGCAGCTACAGAGGACCAAACGCAATTGATATGTCACGTACAGAAAGACCATCAAATTCTTTATTCCGTCCAAAAACTATCCACAATGTGTTCCATCTAATTTTGCGAGAGCTGCAATTCTTAATATTACTACATCTGTGTCAGTTCTACCGAAAGTTACTTTTTACAGCATTCCTCATAATCATGCCGAACATGGACAAACATTTGTGTATCTGCTTTCTCATGATTACAATGATATTGCTGGGAAGTATCATTAATGAAATTGCAAAGATTATTTTCACCATGAGTAACATGCACATTTTCATTAAAGACGCAATAATGTCAGCAAGAAACTTAAAAAAAATTCACAGAGAAAACTACTCCAAACCCTTGGTGTTCTACAAGATCCAAACCTTTCCGTCTAGCACAAGAACCTTTCCTTTGTCTTGTCTTTAAATTATCAATTTAGTTGACATAAAATACAATGTATACTCTTTAATACTTATCGATGCAACATTTGCATAATCATCAAGTATTTTTGCCCTACTTGGTGGTCTGAAATAAACCATTGCTGTCCAACCAACGATAAATGCGTCGGAATTTGGATCAGCTAATCGCAGAATGTTTCAAGTATAACTATTTGCAGCGATTTAACACCACTGTTTAAAGTGACACCCTGAAACAAAGAAGGAGGAGAAGTTTGGTTTTAATGGATTAAGAAATAATTTAAGTCAAACTGTCTACTTGGACAAAAAACGAAAAGTCTAGTAAAAATATCGCTATCACTATTAAGGTTCTCTAGTTTGTTTTTGACAAAGATCTTTTTCGGTTTCATTTTACGGCCATAATAGAAAGTTGTTCTTTTTTATTTGGTTATGAAAAGCAGGTTGTCCTTCGTTTTTGCTTCAAAAGATCTTTGCATTGTTTGGACCAATATCTTGGAGTTTTATACATATCTTACCTGCTTCCGAATCAACAGTTTCCTTATTGAGTAAATATATTAAGAAATCTAACGACTTTTCTAGAATACATTTCCAATAGTTATCAAAAGTACCAGGATTATAATTTTATACGCCAGACGCACGTTTCGTCTACATAAGACTCATCAGTGACGCTCAGATCAAAATAGTTAAAAAAAAGCCAAATAAATACAAAGTTGAAGAGCATTGAGGACCCACAATTCCAAAAAGTTGTGCCAAATACGACTAAGGTTATCTACTCCTGGGGTAAGAAAATCCTTAGTTTTTCGAAAAATTCAAAGTTTTGTAAACAGAAAATTTATAAAAATGACCATATAATTGATATTCATGTCAACACCGAAGTGCTGACTATTGGGCTGGTGATACTCTCGGGGACGAAACGTCCACCAGCAGTGGCATCGACCCAGTGGTGTTAATAGTTATCAAAAGTACCAGGATTATAATTTTATACGCCAGACGCGCGTTTCGTCTACATAAGACTCATCAGTGACGCTCAGATCAAAATAGTTAAAAAAGCCAAATAAATACAAAGTTGAAGAGCATTGAGGACCCACAATTCCAAAAAGTTGTGCCAAATACGGCTAAGGTAATCTACTCCTGGGGTAAGAAAATCCTTAGTTTTTCGTTTCCAAACTCGTTCATCACTTTACAAAGTTTTTGAACCTTTTTAGAGACATCCTTTTGTGTTTTCGTAGAGTCTTCATTATGTCATTCATCTGTTGTAGAATGACCCAAACTACTAGATCTTTCAATTTCATCTTCTAGTCTACTGGCTTCTGGTCCAGCTACCATTCATTTGTCTAAAAGGGTTAAACCTATGACACCAACATCGCCCTTCACAATTGCATTATTCTGTTTTTTGTGCCTGATCAATTGTGTTATAAGAAAATTTGCTGGTCTTACTTACAGTGAAAAAATAAAATTTTAAATTCCATTGCCACCTGTGGGTAATGTTCGGTTAGAGAAGCCATATCTCAGAGATCGATAGTTGACGATCGAGCACATAATTTACACGATCAAGACCTAAAAAAAAATACGGTATGATGCTTTATCAGTCCTTTGTAGACGAAACGCGCGTCTGGCGTATATATAAAATTTAGTCCTGGTATCTATGATGAGTTAATTTATATGGACTGTTTGTAATGTACGAAATCTGACTCATGAAATGAGCATACTACCAAAAACACAAGAAGTTCTATTAAATTATTGAACGTCACAGAGTCATGAAATAATTACATTTTTTGGCGTTAAGCTTTCATACGCCGACATTTACAATTCAAGCAAAACAAATGCAGTTATCTGATGCGCGTGTCTACTCCTAGGTATATTTGTACATACATAAAAAGTATCTGACGTTTTAGGTGTTGCAAAATTGGCTTCAGTGAGGGCACATGTCCATCCACTATCACGCAATATATCACCCAGAATTTATAACAAGTCATTTCATATGCTATCTACCAAACATGACGATAAACTTATCTTTTCCGTACAAATCAGGCCATTCCCACTGAATTTGCTTAGCCACTACAAAAAATGGCTGATCTGCAGTTACAATTAATGTTTCTCTGGGATTAACCACATGTTCGCCTTATCTATAGAATACCTGATCATTGCAACTGAATGGGCGTGTTTTCAAACAATAGTGGCATCATAGAGGTTATACTTACTTGAACAGCTCTAGAAGAGTCTTGAATTTTGGAGTAATGAGATGAACTACGATTTATACCAGTGTGCCCTGGTAGTGCATGCAAATCTTTCTTTATGTCTATGAATAGTTTGCGCATGCTCAAATTGTTAAACGCATGTGTATCATAACCTTGAAAAATGTTATCAAACCAATTCATAATATCATTAAAAATCCCAAAACACTAAATATATAGTAAATGGTTCAAATGTTTTGGAATGAATTTTGTTACATTTTCGCCAATGCACAAACCCTGGAATCATTTCTAGTAAAAAAGTCACATGTCAGGAAGGTAGCACCTAGTCGGTCAATTTTTTTTTACAACTTTTCACGAATTACTGATGGAGAAATGTCGTCATATCGAAGAACATTTAGTACAGTGATTTTGTCATTGCTTTCTTGAGTTGGTCATGGATTAGTAATGTTACTTTTTAGTACAACTGCTTCACTACCTACTATTTAAATGAGCAATTACAAAGCAAATAAAACGTTTGAATCTAAATTGTAATTCAGAAGATTAAAATCGAAATATGCGATATTAAATTATTCCAATATAACCAAAAACTGGACAGGTTCGGTTAAGCGAAAGACATGGTTCAATTAATTGTCTTAATATTCGTCATGAATTTAATCAAATATGTCATGGTTTATATATAAATAAAAACATGTTTGTTTCACCTTAGTATTGATAGTTTGTTTGAGAGCCCTTGTAAAAAAAACTAAATTGTTCAATGAACTAATGGACTAAAAAGGAAAAAAGACATGTTTAAACCAATTTTTAAGGGCACATTCGGGAAACGTTCACTGATACATTTTTTAAATATTTTTTTTCTTCAAAATTTAAGATTTCATATTAACCTTCGACAATACAGATGTACAAGAGGACTATATAATTACAAACACAAAATGATACGTAGCGATATCTGGTTCACTAACTTACATGTGATGATTTAAGCTTGAAAAATATGTATTAAATAAATGTAGAAACTTTACAGTCATAACTTATTGATGTGATTGAACAAAACTTGAAATTATTCTCTAACGTATGGATTATACAATAATAACGAACATATGTTGAGTACTAATGTAGTAAAAAGCATGATATATGTGGTTGTATACATTATATGCACAGACATAGATTCAAATATGGTTTACATTAAAAATATTAATTTTCTTTCTGTAAAAGTAACTTATTGTTCACTACGTTCTTTCTAAGATTCAGTACGATTCGTATATGGAATTGAACACACCTTGGTTTATAGGAGTAGAACTAAATATATTTTCCGAATATGTTTTTCGATAAGAGTTAAATTTTCAACTTTGATCTGCATTTATCATAGTGCGGTGATAACACGGCCAAAAATGGTCTTAACTTAAAGACAAATATATCTTCCTTATTTTTGTTTGCCCTGTCGTCAGCATTTTGTATAGTTACATTTTTCTAAACAGTCGTTTTAATGACTAGCTATGTATATAGTAGCATATTGGAGAGTTTCAACTTCACATTTTTAAAATGAAAATGTGTGTATGTTTTCTTACATTTAATTGAAATGTTTTTTTTTTCTTTAGCTATTTTCATATGTTAAAATATTCTATTCAGTATTTTATTTTTTTATTTTCTTCTAATCTAAAAAAATTGCTATGTTTTGACTGTTCAAAATTAAGGTAAGTTTTAGTTGCAAATTCAGACACAAACTTATTGTTCTTCATCATAGTAGTAATTCAATTATTATCCCATAATATTTTAAGCATACAGTATTTCATAAAACTGGCTACTAGAGGTATAGGGGGAGGGTTGAGATCTCATAAACATGTTTAACCCCGCCGCAATTTTGCGCCTGTCCCAAGTCAGGAGCCTCTGGCCTTTGTTAGTCTTGTATGATTTTAAATTTTAGTTTCTTGTGTATAATTCGGAGTTTAGTATGACGTCCATTATCACTGTACTATTATGCATATTTTAGGGGCCAGCTGAAGGACACCTACGGGTGCGGGATTTCTCGCTACATTGAAGACCCATTGGTTGCCTTCGGCTGTTGTTTGCTCTATGGTCGGGTGGTTGTCGCTTTGACATATTCACCATTTCCTTTCTCAATTTTACTGATAAAAATTTCGGAACCTAGCTGTCAGATAACTGCGAGTACTCTCAGATCTGCTCCTAGTGTCTTTTTTGTTGTCGGGATGTACAAGTACCCGGCCAGGACCACTTGTATTTTTGTCCATCTGTCTGATGAGTTAAGCCGTTTTCTACTGATTTTTATAGTTCGTTCTTATGTTGTACTGTTATACCACTGTCCCAGGTTAGGGGAGGGTTGGGATCCCGCTAACATGTTTTACCCCGGCACATTATTTATATATTTGCCTGTACCAAGTCAGGAGCCTGTAATTCAGTTGTTGTCGTTTGTTTATGTGTGACATATTTGTTTTTCGTTCATTCTTTTATATAAAGAAGGTCGTTAGTTTTCTCATTTGAATTGTTTTACATTGTCATATTGGGGCCTTTTATAGCTGACTGTGCGGTATCGGCTTTGCTCATTGTTGAAGGCCGTACGGTGACCTATAGTTGTGAATTTCTGTGTCATTTTGGTCTCTTGTGGACTGTTGTATTATTGACAATCATACCACATCTTTTTTATGCTAAATTTGAAAAAAGCCTAATAAAATCAACAGAAAAAGAATAGAGTAAAAACTTCTATTTCAACACGGAACTTAACTACTTCTCTTCCATTACATTTTGTGTATTAGTAATTTTGAACTTAACTAATATATGAAATTACTATCTTTTTCAATATTATATACACATATTTAAATTTGAGAGCACTAATGTTTGGCACATTTTTTGTTTGTATATGTTTATATTCTATGTTTTTTTATACAAAACATCAAATATACTTTGTCAGAAAAATCTAATTGTAAAAAATCAAGATACGTCATGGATAGTTTCAGTAAACATTCCGTGACATGTACGATTCGTCAAGTCCGTTGAAACTTGCTCCTTCAAGTCCAAAGAAATAACAAAAGTCGTTAAATTTGATACAGTGCTTAATACAAAAACATCGACTGAAAGTTTGAGTCAATTAACCAGTATAGGGAAGTCGACTTTTGTATCTGCAATGCATAAAAGATTGGATTCTTTTAATCATTATAATAGATACCTCGCCAAAAGTTAAGCAACACCTAAATGTTTTTGCTTCTAATTTTTGTTTTAAAATTAAATTTGATATTGCTTTGTTTCCATATATTTCGTAAAACTCTTTTTAATCGACAGGTAAGAATTCAGGTATCAATTCTTTTCCTAGGTACCTTAAAAAACAGATTTTATAAAGCTACATACAAGTTTTGTCCCTGCAACTTTCATGCAATGAAAAGTAACTGTTAACCGCAGACTACACTTTGCCAATTTATGTACCTCTAGACCAGTCAAAAGACCACTACTGACTCGTAGGCATCTTCAAGCTCGACATAAGTGGTCACTTGGTCACCGTTATAGGACTTTGAAACATTGGCGTGAAGTCCATTGGTCTGACGAGTGCATGCGCGTATTGCGTCCTCAGAATACAGCATACAGGAAACGGCACATTCTTGGAACAGCTACAACGTTTGGTTGTGGGTGTTTGATAATATAGTCATGCTTTTTACTCGACTACAAAATTGACCTTTATGTTCTGAATAGGACATGATGGGTCACAATATCGCGATAACATCATCCGGGATATCGTTGTGCTACATTTTGACTATTCCAATCTTGTAACTAGACCAATATTCATTGATGATTATGTTAGACCACGCAGAGCACGTATGGTTTCAGGATATTTACGTCAGGAGGTAACTGACTCTTTTCCTTGGCCACCCATGTCACCGGATATAAATCCCATTGAGCATGTATGGGATGATATTGGTCGAACAATTAGCAATAGGGTTCCAGCTAGTAAGAATGAACAGGAATTACGAGCACCCTTGATTGAAGAATGGCAAAGAATTCCTGTTAGAACATTACGACTCTTAGTTCAAAGCATACGACGACGTGTGGATAAACCTTTCCGGAAGCGTGGAGGATACACTCGCTACTGACCTAAATTGCACTTTAATATATTCACAAATTTTAACTCTCGAGTTTTGAAAAGAATTTTGTGTATAGTGCTCAAAATTTTCAGTATAAATGGAAACTTTATCTTGTATTTCATTTTGCCATTTTACAACCATTTGCTCAAAATGAAATAACAAAAAAAATCATGTATCAGGTGTTGCTTTACTTTTGGCGATGTGTATATAATGAAATTACCTTTGAATTTGTCTTTTTTATGAGGTGACAACTTGAATGATCATTCCTAATGACCATACGCGTACGGTCATGACTCTCTATATACTATAGAAGTGACCGCCGTGGAGAAGAAACTTGGAATTGATAGTTAATAACAAATACAGTAACACTTAATTTATAATAAAGTCTACGTATGGTCATAGTATACAGAAACAAAAAAAAATGACTTTTGATAACTTTTCTGAAATTCTTCAGACAAAAAGTATTTTACAAACATTCATCCTACAACAGCTCTTAATGCCCGCGATACGCTGCTGTTGTCAAGTTCAGTTTAATTTATCGCGTTTGCAATTATTTATTTCGTATTTTCTAAACACATGAAACATTTCATTTAAAATAAAGTCTCAGTCATGTTTATGTTAAACTGAAGATAGTTTAATGACTTTGACTTCATGATTTTATTATCAGGATTTAGAAATTCACAGTTTTTAGGAAGTTTGATTGCATGATTTTTTAAAGTGCATAAACAAATCGGTTTATTTTTAAATCCTCATGAATGTTTGTAGTATGGAACTTTTAATTCGTGCGTATTCCGAAATATAATTACGTTTATCTATAATTGGTTGATATACTTTATTGCACTATTTATAATTTTTGGTATAAACGTCCCATATTACAACCACTAGTTTTTCTTTGACATTTTAAAGAAGAATAATAAAATAAAGATTTGCCGAGAAAAAAAAAATTATATTTATTAAATTGGTTTTCAAATAATTGCTGTTTCTGTACATTCATTTCGTTAGATACACCGTGTGTGATCCTTGCCAATAATGATCACGATTGTAGAGCCTTTTTTCATTATGTAGTAGGGTTTTGATATCAGGACCTAAACAGTCCGAACATTCAAAACAGAGAAGTGTATCTGCAAACTTCTTATCAAATCTTTAACTAAAATTTAAATATTGCATTCATACAAGATAATGGCTTGTGTAATATCGAACATAATGATTTGCTATATTTACCTTCTATCTTACTATCCCAATGTACCATCCCCATGCCGCCCCTTTTTGAACATCTAAACAACAAACCTTACTGTCTGCTAGAATCACGTCTAATTACCAAATAAAAATTTAATATTATCTATTCAAATGTAATTTTAATTTTTCAGACAACCACACGCTGAAATTTTTTTTTAATAATAATCATTTTCCAGAGCATGTTCATTTTCATCTTTCCAAGACGTGTACAAAACTTTCTACTTTTTCTTATATTGATTTCCAAATTTTGTCATTATCAATGTTATAAGTACGGTGATATCTAGTGTTTTTATGCTATCTGTTATATTTAAGTAGGCCCTCTGTTGTTTTGTTTGCACCAATATTTATTATCTGAGTATTTGCGTAAAATTTTATGAACCCGAGACCTGTTCATGTTTTTCTAATATTTCTTAAGATTATCTAACAGACATTTCATTGTTATCAGATAATTGTGTGTCGTCTGCCAACATATTCAATTTGAGTTCTAGTACTTCCCCATTTTCTTCTCCGTGCAATATAATGTTTAGAATGCATTTTTATGACCTTCTTGTACAGGCCAAAAAGTAAAATCACAAAAAAACTGAACTCAGAGAAAATCTAATCGAAAAGTCCATAATCACATGGCAAAATCAAATGACAAAACACATCAAAAACGAATGGAAAAGAACTGTCATATTCCTGGCACAGGCATTTTCAAATGTAGAAAATGGTGGATTAAACCTGCTTTTAAAGCGCTAAACCTCTCACTTTGATGACAGTCTCATGAAATGCCGTTATATTTACAATGATGCGTGAACTAAACAGATTTAATAAATAAAATAGTCAAAATATGGGTACAGCAGTCATCATCGTGTAACAATTTTAAATGGAACAATTTAACAGAACACAAAAAACATCTATCTACAAACACAATCATTGATTCGCGTGTCTGACGTCAGAAAATTGTATACGTCACACATATTTGTCGTTCAATGTATATACAAACAATTTTAAAATTTTACATGGGCAATCTCATCATACATGATTAAAAAATCAAAAGTATGTAAGAATTAATATTAATTTTAGAAATAGACCGAAATTTAAAATAGTCTAAAAGTTATATAGAATTTATAAGAATCCACAAATAATTCGTTCCACTACGCGATTGAATAATTTTGACGTTTGTGGTTCAACGTTTTTTCTAATTCATAATGGAAATATATTATAATGACATGTAATAGAACAATAACATACTGACGGGATTTTTTAAAGTACAGAGTCAGTTTATAAAAACCAAAGACATACAAAAGGTCGCATATATATAAAACACACCAGCAAAAAATGAAAGATAACACAAACACATTGATGGGAAGTACCGAGTGACGTAAAATGGATATCACACAAAACAATCCAACAGCAAATGTAATATTAATAATAGAACAAAAACAAATTAAAGAACAATATAACACGTTTTTAAGATGATAAACAGCATCAGTACGCATAATCTATACATCAAGACCATCATGTATTATTTGTGAAGTTGATACGGAATATTTATCAACAAGGTCTTGGTACCTTCCGATAAACTTTTTAGTAAAAAGGACGAGACGTTCTTTGACATGCCCCTGGGTCATCAACTTTCTACTTAGCCTCTGCTTGTTATATATACAAAGAGGGGTCTTAGGACGCCACTACCTGGATGATCGAGAAATTAAAACAATATTTTGAGACGAAGCCAATTGTTTGAAAACACGCCTTTGCACGTTTGAATAGCATTTGAACCAAACTATGAACATTATTTCTAAAATTACATTTCTGCATAAAAAAATCAAGTCATCCCCGTTCCATTCTATCAAATGCCTTTTGTTTGTCTTAAAAGACAATTACACCCTCGTCATCGTCATCTTAATCACCTATACATTCTATGGTATCCTGTATCATTTTATTCGCTTCCGTGATATGTCTGCTTTTTACAAATCCTTTATGGTCGGGATGAATACGCTTTGAAAGCCTTAGGACTATCTTGTTCTTCATGCTAGTATTGTTACTATAATGCTGTAAACAGAATTCGGTAGTACAAGAGAGCGCCAGTTTCGTGTATTTCTTGCTCGTTTCCCGCCCTTAAAAATGTTATTTTAAAAATCCTTTACCCTGTAAATCCGACAATATTTGTTTTATTAGATAATTTTTGCAATAACGTACAGAGTTCTTCTTAAATGATGTTTCAAAGTTTTATAAAACACAAATATGATGCCATCCTTCTCAGGGATATTTTTGTTTTTATAACATTTAGACGTTTCATAATTTCCTGCACGGTAATATCAAGATCTTTTTATTGTTTGTCATGGTCATTTAGGCTTTTTCAATGTGGCTTGCTAAATCTGGAGCACTTTCCAAGAAATATGACAGTTGTTATCCATCCGCTTGATGTTTTCGAACTTTTGATTGATTTTACCATTTGATTAGGGTCCTTCCAATTTGAATTTTCCTCTGAGTTAGTTCAGTATTTTGGTCATTTTACTTTGAATCATTTCGTTGATATATTTAATTATAATTCCCATTGTCTGTTTTTAGTCGACCCCATAATTTATTTATTTTCCATTTTACTTTGCAAGATTGAAAAAGCAGCTTGTCGTATTTCCCCTTTCTTGCGTCCTTATTTTTGACGTCTCTAATTCCATTGATTTGTTCTTATAGTAATTTTTTATTTGTTATTTCATTTCTGATATCTTATTGCTGGACGTTATAGATAATGCATATTTTATTATTTTTCTTGTCGTAGAACACACCGAGGGGTGTCTGGATTTATCAAATGAAAGACCGACGGTAGGGAGGTCTGTCGTTGGGCAATTCTGACACCTAGAGGTGTGTTCTACGACAAGAAAAACATTAAAATATGCATTATCTGACTTATATACCGTCAAGTAAATATCCCTTTTTTTTTAAAGGTTTGAAAAATTTAACATCCTATTTTACCGACTACACTAAAGTTGGGTATTCCTTTCTAATGCGTTCAGGTTTTAATACGCCCTACGGCTGATTTAGAAAGCGAAATAAAACTCAGGTTAATCTAAATAAACCCTTGAAATTATTATCCATACACATTTAAAAAAGTTACTGTATCTGCATGAAATAAGACACAAATAACGGTGTATGAAAAATACAAGACACTTTGTAAGCAAATTATTGTAACAACTTAGTTTATGGAAAAGGGGCTGCTATGTGTTTTTTTCTATTTGTAATGACACTTCTATCGTGGAAAAGTGATTATATTCTCAACAATTTCAATTGAATCGAATGGAATATATATTCAGAATGGTTTTCTTTTGAATAGTATTACATTTTTAACAGATAATATAACTATATATCCTCCCCGCCCCACCCGACCCCATTGTGAGGTAGTAGATGTTATTCAATAAAATATAAGAATATTTCATTAGCAGATCATTTGACAGAGTAAAAGGTATACATAAATGTAAAGAAGTTAAAAACTGATACGAATACGAAAGTGTGATACATGTACATGCAACATAAGAATATTTCATTAATTGATCCTTCAATAGAGTAAAAGGTATACATAAATGTAAAAGAATTAAAAGTGACACGAAATCGTGATACATGTAGTATGATGTACATTTGGTACATGTAACACGAAAACGAAAATATCAATATATGTATAATTTCGAATTCAGTGTGTATCGTCCTGAACATGTGTGAAATATTTGCGACTGGAAGTTAAGCAACCAACAAACAATCAACCTATACGGTGTTAATCAAGAAGATTTTTAAAATCTTACTCACAAATATGTTAAATCTGGCTTTATTTTAAAGTGATATGAAAGTTTTACATTAAACTGCAACTCATATATATGATAATGTCTCTGAATTGTAGCAATAAATTAAAAAAACCTTCACATAGTTTGTATCTAAAATTAAAATGCGGGCAATGACGGTTTTGGTTTACATCATAGATTGAACTTTAAAAAATAAATTCCAAAATCGGCAACAAAAAGGTATCAGACGAATATATTTCGCAGTTAATTATAGTTTGCATTTTTATCGAGGAAAATAATGACCTCACATAGCATTATTTTATACCTTGGGGCATATTTCATTGAAACATGGTGTCGTCCGGGTTGATTCTTTGAAAGAATGACCTATCGTTCTGACAGAAAATAACTTCATATAGGTATACAATTGATACTATCTACTTTGTGCTTTTCTAATTTCTGTTCAAGGTTGATAATATAACTTTTTTTTTGATGATTTTGTTTATTGTTTAACCTACTTCCATAGTTAAGGTTCTATTTGTGATTTTGTGACATCCTATCGATTTTTTTCGAACCTAGGATTTTCGTTTTCCGGGTTTCCAACCAAATTTCAAATGCTTTCTCTTAAATTCTTCACTTTTTATTGTATTTATATCAATTATCCAAATACCCGGGTCTCGCTGATTTTCATTAAGTTTTAATTTGAACAACACAATATCATGATCGCTCAAAGGACATTGCGAGACTCCAACATTGTAAACTATATTTGTAATACTTTTATCACAAAAGATATAGTCGATTCTAGACTAAGAGTTTCCATTCTGATACGTATACCGTTTTTTATTTGGATAAAATATCATGTCCCTCTAAATATCAGTCAAATCATATTGTAAAAATAAAAAAAATTAATCCTTGATAACAATATCATCGTGAGAATAAGAAGGATTTTTATCATTTATTTTGTCAAGTGTACAGTTAAAATATCCTTAAATATTGTAATAATCTACAATATCTTCTGTAAAATTATTTACAATATAATGAAATGATTCAAAAACCCGTTTCCTATCAATGCCACTATTTTTTGCATACGTACCATTTCCAAACGTGATCATTCCTCAAAAGTGTCTATTCTCCCTAAACGTGTCGGTGATATTCAATATTGCCTGAACGTGTCCGATTTCATAACCCCAAAATTGTCCGATTTCATATCCCTCAAACGTGTCCGATATACGCCTGAACGTCTAACATATTTTAGCGCATTACATGTTCGTCTTTAATAACGTCAGTACTATTTACGTCAATTCAAAATGCACGGTGGACACAACTGATGAAGTGGTCATTTATTATCATTAGTTTTATGATTATCCTAATTTCAAAACTTATATGTACCATATGCATTAACTTTTGAATGAAATTGTATATTGTCGAGCTGCAAGTATTTCACATTTCTCTAGGGCGAACATACAATAATTTTAGTACAATTGAATAAGTCGTTCACTACGGGTTTTTTTTGGTACTTATTAACCCCGATTGTTTTTTTTAATTAATCCAAATATTGCACGGCTTTCGGCAGAATTTACTTCCCCTTTTCAAACAATTCTGATATTTTAAAAACTCTTTAATTCATAAACTGGTTATCAGGTTTTTAAAATAAATTTAATGTTTCGAGCATTACTAAAGACACACGAAAAAGAGACACAACGTCCAGGCCAGTGCCAAATAGTTCTTTTATTATTTAAACGACACTCTATGGTTAGCATTATATATTGTAGATAGTTTAATTTATAAAATTCAAAAGCGAGTAAATCCCGAATTTTTTTATGACTTAAGTAAACAACTACTTCAATCTCCGTTATGTAATAGAGTCCGTTTTCAATTAAAGTTGCAGAAATTACAAAAAACAAAAAAATGCCATCCAAAATACATTTGATGGCACCATGAAAGAGTGAATTGTTACAAAGGTTTAAGTGCGCAGAGAAATTGACATTTCACGAGGTATTTGATCTACAATTTAACTGAGCATGGCTGCTTACAATTAGATCAAACAGACATCCCTATGTGTACCCACGTTAAACTTTCGTTTCCTTTTTTAATGAAATAGTGAAATGAGTTTACTTTAATAAAAAGACAATAACCAAATAGACTACGTATTTATAATATGAACAGCTCTAGTAGAAGAAAAAAATGCTTCATATGGACACGTTTTAGAAATTGGACACGTTTGGGTGGTTATCAAAAATGAACGAGTTTGGATGTTTATACAAATGACACGCTTTGGCGACCAATGACAAATAAGACATGTTTTGCAGTTCAGTTACGTGATGTAGACACATTTGGGGAATCCGACACGTTTTTGTTGGGGGGAGGGAGTAAGGACACGGTTCTGAGTGTTACATATGTATTTGATGTATGATAACTCTTACTTTTCGTGTTGACGCTGCACTTTGTTTCATAGCGTTTTACGAGTTAGAATTATCGAACGCAAATTTCCCGGGACAACTTTTTGTTTGTCAAAAAGAGACACCACAAGATTCACTGGTTACCATAAGACTTAAATCATAGCATGGGGATACAAGTCGATGCAGTCATTACGGCATGTCCGTTCATTTTACAGAAGACGGAGCATTTCGATTTGTTAAGACAGTCTCTTGCAAAATGTCCAATTTCTGAACAGTTATAGCAGCACTTAATATTCGAATGTATCTGAAACCATTTTCTATATTAATTTAATTTCTTTATCAAATATATTCACGCTTTACTGAACCCGGGACGACATTGCCGTACTGCAGCATTTGTGTCGCTAGATAGCTGTCATTTAGTTCATATGGGAGTTTTTTTATTGTTATATTTGTTATTGTGTCGTCTCCATCAATAAATCAGATGATTCTACTCTGTGTTGTTAAATCACACTGTACCAACCTTCCTTTAATTCATCACAGTAGTTAAAGTGTGCGGCTTGGTTCATGTTTTCCAGAACGATTTGAACGTTCCTTTTTTCGAGTGTGACCACTTTTTTTTTCGAGTGATATAATACAAAATGCATAAAAACAGACTTCCTTCTCTTTAAAACGTGACAAAGATGTAAGAAAATTATACAAAAAATCATCGAACTTCCAGGTAAATTGGTATTTTTGATATTATGAACCCTTCATTTAGTTTGTATTTATAAACGTTTAATTTAGCCTTACAATGCTTTATTTCAAAATACAGATTAAGACTTTTAAAGAATAAACCAATGCAAAGGTCATCGGGAAAAGTTTGGCTTTGAAAAGGGCATTTTGAAGGGTAAATTCATTTGTATATGTCTGAGTTTTTCCGGGAGCGGTCCGCGTTGTTTTGTAATGTGTCCGTGTTTTATCGAATGAAAAGAACAAAATTAATAAGGTTTGAATTGTAAAATGTCAGTGCATTTACGTTTGGAAATCAATGAAAAGGGACAAATAATGTACCTTTCAAAGCACACAAAAATCAGTTTTTCTTCATTTCTTTAAGCGTTTTCTCCATTCAAGTTTTCCGGATAATACTTTGCCAACCATGTGTGGAATTGAACAGGCTAACACTTAATTCATGCGAAGTATTTCTTTGTCTTAAACAAAGACAAATTCTCCACAATATTAAAAAAGAGCCGATTACTTACAAAATAATAGTGGGAAACCATGATAATCTTACTCCTTATATATAGTTAAACATGTCAATATGCCTAAACAAAATATCTGTCATAAACAGCTTATGTAATTGAATGGTTTGAGTTTTTTTTATTTATTTGTATTGTTTTCCTTGTGTTTTACTAGGTCTTTCCACTTTTTTTTCTTCTGATTACTTTTTTTTCTTCTGCCGTCTGAGATGCTTTTTTGTCTTACAACATATCGAATGGATTTTTGGCCAATGATGTTGTACAGTAATGGGGGTTTCAAAACTCACCCTGTGTGACCGAACACTTATGCTTATAGGAGTTATCTCCCCGCGTCCCCTTTTCTTGTTATCGCTATATCTCTAAAACCGTAAAAGATTTTAGCAAACTGTTTCCACCAGACATCTTATGAGAGTTATTTCCCTTTGAAAATTTAAGATAGGCAATTTTTGTATAAATTCATACGGTATAATTCGTAAAGGCCTACAGTCTGTAGATATGAAGTCCTTGGTCCATTTGAAGAAAATTGAGGTCAAGGTCAAAGGTAAAGGTCATGATATAAATTTTGAATTTTGCTTGTTATCGTTATTCCAAAGAAACTGTGACAGTAAATGATATGATGTGTTTGCCAAATAACTGTTTACAAAAAGGCGCAACTTCAACCTATTTAAGTTTTGGTTAAACCTTTTATGAGTTTTTCTCCCCTTTTGTATTTGAAATCAGTATTTTTCCACAACCATACAAGTGATTGACCTGGGTTTTTTTAATTTGAGATCACTGACCTATGACCTCAAAATTAAGATCAAGGTCAAAGGTCAATTTGACGTTCTAGATTTTGACCTTTGCTAAAAATTCTTTCTGGTTCATTATAAAATAATTAAAAGTCTTCTTTAAATGTATTAATCTTATTTTTTTTATATCAGTTTGATTTACTACATTACATCAACACGGAGTGGCATTTTCTAACAACGTTTTTTAAATTCCTTCTTATTATCGAGGTGGAAAGACCTTCAATTGTTCTCTGACGAATTGGTTTTTAATTTTTAATTGTTTTTCATCTGCAATTGTTTTAAACAATTATTTTATTCATTGTATAGAACTTAAAAGAAATTATTCATTTCAGTTTTGGGCGCTGTATTATCAATTAAACATTATTCTATTCTATTCTATTCTATATGCAAAACTACGATATGTGAAATGTTGACTGTAGGTCCGAGAACACAATTATTTCGTAGTGCATTTCTTTTAGAACATAAATGAAAATTAAAAAAATCCCACCTGCGCTTTCTCAAAGAAACTTTTACAGTGTGTTGTACTACTTTTGGAACAAATTATATCAAATTTATAGAAAACTTCGGCTCTAACTCAAAATATGGACACTTTTATGTTTAGTGCGTCTTGAAATCTTTTGACATCTTCCGAAGTACTAATTTTCAACCTTTTTCAGCTGGACCAAAATCACTACTTTCCTTTAAAATTCTGGACCCAAATTTTTTTACAGTGTAATTTCACCCCCCTATTTGCAATTTGAGGCATTAAACATGGAGAATTAAATTTGGAAGGGGTATACAAACTAATGGCAATTAACCCACTGTCAACACTAGGGACTATATTCGTGAACAACGAAAATCAAGGGACGACAATTGTGGTCTTGGACCTGTAGAGCTGGACAGAAATTTATACAAGTTTTCCTTTATTTGAAACAAAGATAAATTGTCCATAATACTTTGAAAAATGCAAATTTGACTAAGACAAATAGCGGAAACAATGGTGGTATTCCGCCTTATATATAGTTAAACATATAGTAAAACATTTCATCATGCTTATAATTTGTTTTATTACAGTGCGTTGGAGTGCCAAGACTGATACAATAATGTTGAGAGAAACAAATTCATTAATTTGTGAATATCATTCTGATGTCGCTTGTCCAAGCAATGCCGATAAGATATGGAGGTATACAAACACTGACAAAATGTTGTGTAGTAACGGTTCCTGTTTTAATGAAAAATATAAAATGACGTTTGACAACAATACAAAAACAGACGGGAATGCAAAAATATCCATATTGGTAATAAAAAATTTCACTGAGGAAGATGTTCGAGAATACACCTGTTCCTGTAAATTTGTTTCATTCACTAAAACCTTAGAGGTGACTAACTATATAAGTAAGTACTTATATATAAAATAATCATAGATATCTAGAATATACTTTATACTAAATCTGAACGTATGTTGATGATTATCCTTGCACCTGAAAATTGCTTAACCCTGACACCTTGTGCAATATCAGCAATTATGATATAGATTGAACCATGTGTTTTAAAATTATAATATTTAACTTAAAAAAATAGAATCATGGCAAAAACTTTATGATCACTGTTTGATTTTTGAAAATAAATCACAGTGAAAAAAAGAGTGGCGATAGAAACTGCTAATAATATGGCAGGAGAAGAAACACGATCAAAATGCAACACACAAAAACGCATGCAAACAACAAATCAGATTCTAAACACAACGTAGAAAGAAGGTCCGTATATATTTGCGTACATTCGTGTTTCGTTTTGAGATATCAACAACAACTACAAAAAAAAATGGCGGAAAATCCAAAATGAAAAACAAAAGTTTTATAGCTTTTCGTTTTTGATTTCTCTAAAACCAAAATGAAAATAAAAAGTCTTCGTGTTTTTCGTTTTTGATCTTACTTAACAAGAGCTTTGTTTATTTTAATTATTACTCGTTTCTGTATTGTTCATCGATAGTATGTATTGCTTCGAATCTGTAATTCCCTCGGTATTTCTTTCAACATAATGTAGATAAAATAGACCACCTAAATGAAACAAATTGTTTCTTTAGATATGCCAGAAAACTTAAAAAGTTCTGCAGTATACAGAGATAACCAAGTCATCATAGAAATATCCACAGAGAAGGTTTTTCCAATCCTTAAATGTAACGAAACAATTTTTGAGGTTAGTTTTTTTCTATCAACTTAAAACTACAGATTGAACAGTCATGCCATTGATTTTCGTACGTGGTAATTAGAAAAAATATATTTCTGAAGATTATCAATCGAGCTGCAAATTATAGGAGAACCTCAAAATTTAAAATATATAAATATACCAAAAGAAGCATTTATAAAAATGTAAGATAAAATGCCTAATAGATACAAACTCTATTAAAAGCCAGAATGGATACATGTAGCATGCATTGTTGACAGATAAATTAATCCCAGAAAACCCGGATGTCTTCATTATAAAAACAATAGCATGACGAGGATGAATCCAGATATCAATTCGATCGGATAAATGAAGAAAAACACATTTCCAGAAATGTGTATTTTCAAACTCTTTATCATACATACGTACAGTTGACGGGTTACACAATCATAAGACGTCCACATGCACTATGTCTATACTGATTACTTTACATGTCGGTTGTCGGAGAAAAGCACGATGTGTACAAAAAAGATTGCCTCAGGCACAAAACAATTAATACTTGAAAAAGTAGTAAAATATATGCTCTAAAGAAAAGTTTGAAAACAAACAGAACGTATAAAAGTAATCGTTAATTTGCAATTAATACGTCATTGAAATGCGACTGCAATACACATTTTGAGGTCACGCAGGTTCATATTTGGCCTTTTTAACTTTTTCGGATTCGAGCGTCACTGATGAGTCTTTTGTAGACGAAACGCGCGTCTGGCGTCTTTACAAAATGTAGTCCTGGTATTTATGATGAGTTTATTCATACAATGCTCAGTCCGGCAGTGGGTGGCAATTTAAAGAGATATCTGTATAGTATACAGATACAGCATAGCGATATCTGTAGGGCTGTATCTGTATAGTATAACACCCACATGCAGGATAAAAATTGTTAAATGTATATTTGATGCATATATCACAATGGCTACAATAGAGATGAGATGGTTTTAGATGTGAAGAAAATGATAATATAATGATAAAAGAGACGATTTTTCGTTCCCTATTGTTAATTTTCCATTTTTTTTAGATGGTGATGTTCCTTTGGCACCATCTTACGGTGTTTATATTTCACAACTTGTTCGCTATGCCCGTGTCTGTTGTGACGTTTTTGATTTTAACGAACGCAACCTATGTATTACTGTTAAATTATTAAACCAGGGATATCGTTACCATAAATTACTTAAAACCTTTACTAAATTTTTCCATAGATATACAGATTTGGTTTTGAAGTTTGGTTGTACCTGTAGAAAACTTATTTCAAACGGGATAGCACATCCTCATTTTTACGGAAATGTTGTTAACCGTGCCCGGAAATTTAGAAATGATCCATGTAAACTTGTCGCTCCTTTAAATGAACTTATTCTAAAAGCTTACCTATTCAACACTGTAATAAGATCATTAAATATTGTTTTATTGGTATAAGTATTGATTTTGTTATCAGTAAATTAACAGCTAACTAAATATTACTAGTATGTTATATACATATACATATTCATGGATCTACAATCTGTCGATACCTGTAACTTGGCATTGCACAAGGTCATGTTTTTCTCTGGCTGTTTATGACGTCTTTACACTAAATCTATTGGTTGTTGGATGTGTACGGATTGATAGTTTAGTCTTAGATGCATGATTTTTTTATTAGTTGTTAGTGGCTTTAAACTAGCTGTCAGATAACTGCGAGTACTCTCAGATCTGTTTATTGCGTGTTTCTGTGTCGGAATGTATAAGTACCCGGCCACGTCCACTTGTATTTTTTTCCATCTGATGAGTTAAGCCTTTTTCAACTGATTTTTATAGTTCGTTCTTATGTTGTACTGTTATACCACTGTCCCAGGTCAGGGGAGGGTTGGGATCCCGCTAACATGTTTAACCCCGCCACATTATTTATATATGTGCCTGTCCCAAACCAGGAGCCTGTAATTTAGTGGTTGTCGTTTGTTCATGTGTTACTAATTTGATTTTCGTTCATTTTTTTTTCATAAATAAGGCCGTTAGTTTTCTCGTTTGAATTCTTTTACATTGTCTTATCGGGGCCTATTATAGCTGACTATGCGGTATGGGCTTTGCTCATTGTTGAAGGCCGTACGGTAACCTATAGTTGTTAATGTCTGTGTCATTTTTGTCTTTTCTGAATAGTTGTCTCATTGGCAATCATACCACATCTTCTTTTTTATATTGCATAAGACAGTTCTACAATTTATATCAATATGTCATAGAGTAATTTTTAACATGATAACTAATTTTTAGCCATGGCGTTGTCAGTTTGTTTTAGATTTATGAGTTTGATTGTCCCTTTGGTATCTTTCGTCCCTCTTTTAATGACTAGCAAGACAGCAAGTGCAGCAAAAATGCTTCAAATTGCTTTGTCTATCATGGAAAGAGGTCAGAAAGTGTAAAAAAGATAAATGTCTTTAGTAATTAAAGTATCCAAGAAAACGGTCAAATCTAGATACATGTTGTAGTGAATATTTGATTGATTGTTGGTAAGTGTACTGATGGCAAAAATTTCGTAATTTTTTTTAATTTAACCAAGTACACAATGAGTTCAAAGAGTCTTTTAGTGTTCCTTTTTTCAACTTAAAAAATAAGGAGTGGTATGATTGCCAATGCGATTACTTTTAACCAAAGTCCAAAAAAGCGATTGTAAGTAACTATAGGTAACGTCTTTCAACAATAAGAAAAACCAATACCGTATAGTTAAAAATTGCATCAACATGAAAAACATGAAACCATTCAATTGAGAAAACTAACCAACGAAAAGACGAAAGTGAAAAAGACTACTGAATAATTATTATACATACAAAACCAAACTATTAAGCAAGACTAATATTATCAAAAACCTAAAGTTAACTCGTATACTCCAGAAAGGTAAGCATACTTGGTTCAATAGGAGTTTGCACTAAACAAAAATATTTGAAAAATATGAAATTTTTTTTAAAAACAAATAAAAAAGTTAATGTCTATATTAACATGATTTAAGTACATAAACTAATATACCAGAAATACTAAAGATGCTGCAAATTATTTCCAGTATTCCTATGCGTAAAATTTCCAAACTTTGAGCAGCATTTTTTATTACATAATGTGGTGATTTAAAATTGATTATGTAAACCATAATAAAAACTCCAAATAAGTAGGTCGATAACTTTACATTTTTGTATTTCAGACTTTGTCGCTATGTCACAATTCTTTGTTTTGCAATGCACATAGTTCATCTGAGAAAAAGGTAATTGCATAGACGAGACATGGTGACTTATTCAGATCAGGAGTTTGAAGGAATAAATAACTTTAAAGGAAATGTGTGTATATCTAACTATGAGATATGATTAAATCTTTTTTTGACAATCTTTTTTACTGCAAATGTCATGTCCAGTGTGTATTTCTTAGTTCAAACGAAAAGTTTCGTAGTAAAGGTCATTTAATATGAAAAAAAAAATCATTTAATTGAGAGAACGGGAGACAATTTTAATACTTCTAAGTCTCGGTTGTTCGGGGACATCCAATGACTGCCACATGTTTATGGTAAATATTGTTATTTAGCCCGATATACATGTACAGTTTTGTTTACCGTTACTTTGATTACTTTACCGTTTGGTCGGAAGAACAGTAAATGCACCCAGACAGTACTTAAATGGATCCATCATCATGTTGTTGATACTAAGTAGTTCATATACAGTTTTATTTTGAAAAGGTGGAGATACCGACTTATATTGATACGACAGCAACACAATGACACAAAACAAAAGTAATTACTGCTGCATACATCAATGTTTGAAGTCGAATAGAATGAAATTCAAAACAATGTGGCTGTGGCAATTGATTGACACATAAAATTCATCCATTGACTGGGACAATTTAGGTGAACGTTTGTATGTAACGACCACTGTTCACTATGTACTTTATAAAGACACTTAAACTATGGGGTCACCAAAGGTCCTCAACACCTTAATAAAGTAATTCGAAAAATTAATCAGGAATAACACGATGTTTTGATTTATATCAATTGTATAAATCAAAACATAAAGGTTATTCCTGATTAATTTTTCGAATTATTTTATAATTAAAGGCGTTAAGAAACCTTTGGTGACCCCACAGTTTAAATGTCTATCGTAGGTACGTCGTGAACAGTGGTCGTTACAGACACACGTTCACGAAAATTGTCCCAGTCAATGGATGAATTTAATGTGTCAATCAATGGCCACAGCCACACTGTTTTGAATTTCATTCTATATGTAATGTTTTTCAAAACTAAAATGAAGTATTCAGGGTATATCTCGTCTATATACCAGCTTTGATAAGTGTTTGGTATGACTATAAATTTTTACTTCTAGAACTATGAACAACACAATTATTTATTTTGTAAAAATATTTCCGTTTTCCATTTAAACTGTATACCTTAAAACAAAATTATTGTTATTTACTTGTGTATATTATTATTTGGCGGCTTTTCATTCAAGGTTATTGTTGTTTTTCTAAAAATGTCTAACATCTCTCATCGGTATACTACTGTTGCCTATATGTGTTCACCCCTTGTTGTATTGATTTTGTTTTTACATGAATTGTATCATAGATCAAATTTCGTTCAGTGTATATTCACTAGTGTTGATATGTCTTTTTTGACTGATTATTTATAGTGTGTCTTTCTATGTTGGGATGTTACACTATTGTTTCAGATAAGGGTGAAATTTAGTACATATTACACCGTTTAAACCTGCTGCATTTATTTGCACCTAAGTCAGGAATCTGATGTTCAGTAGTTGTCGTTTATAGATGTGGTTCATAAGTGTTTCTCGTTTCTTGTTTTTTATATAGATTAGACCGTTAGTTTTCCCGTTTGAATGGTTTTACATTAGTCATTTTTGGGGCCTTTTATAGCTTGCTGTTCGGTGTGAACCTGGGCTACGTGTTGAAAACCGTACTTTGACATATAATGGTTTACTTTTGCAAATTGTGACTTGGATTGAGAGTTGTCTCATTGGCACTCATACCCCATCTTCTTATATCTATTTCCTCTTTTAAGTTAATCAGGGTGATAATATCAATTTCAATATAAATAATATATCTTATAAGGTTTGTATATCGATGGAAACTGAAATATCATAAAAGTGGTTAATTGTCGATGAAACGACTTTCTATCAGAGACCAAATGACGTTTAATATAACAACTATTTGTCAACGTATGGTCTTCAACAATTAGAAAAACCAATATGGCGTAATTACATTGAATTATAGAATCCTGACTTGGGCCAGCCCTATACATAATGTGTCGGGGATAAACATGTTGCTGGTGCCACACCCTCCTTAACCAAGACAGTGATGTAACAGGATAAAATTAAACCAATCAGCTGGTAAGAGCAAACGTCGTCTGTTTAATCATCTCACTATGAATGCATCATTTGTAATGTGTGCAGTTCATCTATCAATCATTGTTAGAGCATAGTTATGCACTTGATCTCTACGTGCATTCAAGACAATGTTATAAATGAATATAGTTCTTTTGTGTACCTTTTTAATATATTTCTTTCTTTAACATAACGTCAATTTTTACTTGGTACTTTTTCAGTATATACGGCAAGACATGAAAGTGAAGCAGTCATATGGAACTACTGTATCGAACTTCACGTTCTACAAAGTACAGGGTGAATTAATTGTCGATACGAATGGCATTACTTGCAGTACTATAGCACTGGAAGTAAAATGTTTTGTAGGCAATCGACCATTTATCGTTACAGTATTAACTGAAATACGTTGTAACGACATTGAAACCATTGGTGAGTTTCTTTTAATCCGTAACTTTTAAATGTATATTAGACATAGCTTACGTGGTATGATTGTCAACTTTACGCCAAATGATAAAAAACACAAGGTTTTGGTTACAATGAGTATTATACTAAGAAATAATTCATGGAAGCTAACGCTCAGGATAAAATTCGAATATCACGGCCCAGGCTATGTGTAAATTTCCAACAATCTATGGCATCCATGAATTATTTCGATTCTAATAGGACAAATACGGTCATTAATAAACTGAAGCGAGGGTGGTAATGCTGTGTATGTGGCAGGTTTTTTTTAAACTCCCTGTTAGATAAAGCTGAAATATCTTTATAAATATGTAACTTACGTAGGTTATTTCGAGAATAACTGCTAGAAAAAAACTTTTTAATTCTTTAAGTTCTCAAACCCAACATATGTCATTTTTAATTTACATGTTTTTTCTCGTAAGCTTCCGTCAAATCAAAAGTTGACATTTTGTTACTAAGGAGCTGCCATGTTGACTTGCTGAAATGGGTAAATATGCGAATAATGCAATAGAATAGAAAATAAAACAAAACCTACCTCAAAAAAATCAGTTTTTATCTATTTAACTGAACTGAGATCAAACGAACCACACGTTGATTAATTTTTTTTATACAATGGGTGCAGAAAGGGATAAATTGACGAAGAATTAGAGAAACTCGGTTTATACGTGGTTGATATGGAACAAGTATGATCGATCAATCCTTTAGTGACCTGATTTAACATCATAAGACGAATAAAATATTTGAATTCAGATTGATAATTAACACAAACACACAAAGTACAAATACTCCCTTTTAATGTTATTAAGTTATTAACATCAATTCGCTGTATGCATCAACCAACAGCTGGCCACATAAAAAAAATAATGTGATAGAAAAACTACCTCTAACATCAAAGTTGATTGCATTATTCATGAACATCAGTTTAAAATCTTAATCATCCCAGTCCTTCTTGTCGGTTGCTAAGGAACATAAATTTCCTTAGCAACCAAGTAAAAAAAATTACCACAAAATGACAAACTTTCAATTATGAACAGCTCATTTATTATGGCAGATAGCTTTACATAGTTTATCATTAAATGAACAACATAATATGCTTTATAAAAATATATTTATTAAAGTAAATCATATACGGTAAAATACAGTATACAATATCAGAGCTAATAGCTATTTTAAGTACTGTAGATCTTAAGCAAAAAGAGTAAAATTACATATATTATGATATGTGTGATAAATATTTAATTTAACCCTAAAAAAGGATGAAAGTTTAATATGCGGAATTTAGGATGTTATTAGGTAGGAAAAACAGGGAATCCCCCATGAAGGACATTTCAAACAAAAAAAAAACAGTTATGTTTTTCGTGACTGTGGCAATTTATACTACATTTTCTCTCAAACATTGCATTGGTTTAGTGTGTCCTTATTATATAAAAAAAAAAAAAATTAATGGAAAAAAATGTAACAATGGTCAAGTATCGCGGTGGCTCAATCAGTAGAGCATAGAACTACAAATGAAAGATTGATTTCAAGCTAGGGTTCGAATCTGGCTCAGACATTTTGCATTTTTTGTTGTTATATTAGATTTTAATGTTTCTATCATATTTTTTCGGATGTTTGTTTAATTTATAGAGGCATTCTGATTCATTTTGACTATATAGTATAAATCATTTTATTAAAAAAAATACTGTGTCGCTTATTGTGTGCATTCCTATGACTGTCCATACTCTTGACTTAATTTATATTCATGTGTTACATTGATAACATATATATGCAAGGAACAACTGCCGTCAAAATGAAGTAGTACCCGTGCCTGTATATCACCAATAACACGCGAATTGATTCTATAGCAATGAATCCAAAATCTTGCGTGTGAAATATACACATAACATATTAAAATAAGGCCATTGTATACAAGTTTCAAAACAACACAAACAATTTTTGAAACTTCTTTTGAACATGGTATAATATGTAACAAATGCAGTCAACAGCAATCAGTTTTGTCGCAAATTCACTAACTGTGTAGATACTAGTACTGAAATTCTTACTACTGTCCCTACACCGGTACCTAAGTCATCAGAAAATACGACAACACCACAATTACACTACAAATCGTGATTGGTAAAACATCAAGAAGCTGTTGCATCTGTATCACAACGAAGGGCTGATTTCTTAAAATGCCAGAAAAGGCCATATAACATGTGTTAGTAACACAAGGTGTTCTATGGCCAGCTGATGTAAGATGTTCTCCGGGTAAAATATATATTATCTTATCTTATCTTATCTTATCGACGATAAAACCTTAAAAGACCAGGTCAAATACAGATATACATATATTCAAAATGAGAAAAACAACATCCCATTTGAATTTGTTCAATATTATTTGTCGTCTTGACAAGTTACGTGGTATGGTACCTTATGCGCATATAGGGTGTTAACAATTAGATAAAATCAATATAAACAAGAATGTGTCCCCAGTACACGAATGCCCCACTCGCACTATCATTTTCTATGTTCAGTGGACCGTGAAATTGGGGTAAACCCTCTAATTTGGCATTAAAATTAAAAAGATCATATCATAGGGAACATGTATACTAAGTTTGAAGTCGATTGGACTTCAACTTCATCAAAAACTACCTTGACCAAAAACTTTAACCTGAAGCGGGACAGACGGACGAACGAACGGACGGACGGACGAACGGACGGACGGACGAACGGACGCACAGACCAGAAAACATAATGCCCCTCTACTATCGTAGGTGGGGCATGAAAAATCAATAGTCTTGGCCTTGTTTTTGTAGGAATACCTGTTCAAGGTATGAAAATAGATGATGTGACGTATTTTAATGTACTATAATTAGCATCTATCGGGCTATTTAAAACTTGATTTACCTATCTTATCGAATGAAAAGAATTGAGGGGAAATTGGCCATACCTCTTTACCAAATTAATGACAATTGTTAAAAAATTTAATATACTAGTAAAGGGCAATAACTCCTAAAGGGGTCAACTGACCATTTTGTTCATGTTGACTCATTTGTAGATCTTACTCTGCTGAACATTATTGCTTTCTACAGTTTATCTCTATCTATAAAAGTATTCAATATAACCACAAACGGCAACATTTCTTTGAAAATTACAAATTGGGCCGGGGGCAGCAACCCAACAACCAGTTAACCAATTCATCTGAAAATTTCAGGGCAGAAAGAAATTGACTTGATTAACAATTTAATTCTGTCAAATTTGCTCTAAATGCTTTAGTTTCAGATTTATAAGCCAAAATCTACATTTTACCCCTATGTTCTATTTTTAGCAATGGTGGCCATCTTGGTTGGTTGGATGGGTCACCGCACACATTTTTTAAACTAGATACCCTAATAATTATTGTGGATAAGATTGGTTAAATTAAGCCCAGCAGTTTTATAGGAGAAGATTTTTGTATAAGATTACAAAAAATTACGAAAAATTGGTGAAAATGACTATAAAGGGCAATAACTTCTTAAGGGGTCAACTGACTATTTAAGTCATCCGACTTATTTGTAGATCTTACTTTGTTGAACATTATTGCTGTTTACAGATTGTCTCTATCTATAATAATATTCAAGATAATAACCAAAAACGGCAAAATTTCCTAAAAATTACCAATGGGGGCAGCAACCCAACAACCGGTTATCCAATTCATCGGAAAATTTCTGGGCAGATAGCTCTTGATATTTCATTGTAATAAATGCTACAAATTATGTCCGGAAATTGTTTTAAAAATGGACAGGCAACATTTATAATTAGTATGTCACTATGTGTGGAATATGGGTTTTTTTTCTATCTCTTGAACGAAGATTTTCAAAAAGGGGAAATAACTCATTTGTTCAAAATTACATTCAGATTAGTTTGAGCATGAAATTTTCAATTGCTAGAATATGTTATATGATATAATTACCCTCAACACATCTAAAAATATTTTTTTTCATAAGAAAGGACTATTTCATCATGAAAATATTCATATGACATATGTATTTACAAATAGAGCCTAAAAAGGGGGGATTTCAGGGTAAATTACAATGACTAGAATTCCTCTATTGGCAACTTTCTGCAACATTTAACCAAGAATTTTTTTTGCACCATTTTGTTGACAAAACATCCCTTATTTTATATTTTATAGTCTTTTATGTGAGGATTTCTGCGTTTTCGGTAAAATCAAATGTAAAAAATGCCAAAAATCGGCAAAAATCATGCCGATTTTTGTGTTAAGTGGACCACCTTTATGTATCAACAAACTGTTTGTATTCGAAAAATGTGTCAGTTAACAGTTTAAGTGATTGAAATCGTCTCTTATACCAATGAAAATAACAAAAAATGTTATGCTTTATCTCATTTTTACCATAAAATACAATGTTAGCCATTTCTCCTTGCTATACTAATATATACATATGATGTCACGTTGTTTCCATGGCAACCAGACTATACAGATTTTTTTAATTTATTTTTTTTTTTCAATTTGACTGTTAGTTTGGACAATTTCAACTTTTAAAAAAATGATTGAAAAAAAATAATCTGGCCAAAATTTTTCATATTTGGTCTATTATTACATGAATTGATGTTAAGTTTGAAAGTAGGATAATTTTGACAAATTAATAAATCATATTTTCCAAGTCTAACAGATCAATCATAACATTGCCAAAGAGTTAAGAACAAAAACAACACAAGCATAGAACAGAATCACCTTGTGCAAAACAACCATTAAAGTATTAATAGTACAAAAAACATAAATGTGTAAATATCTTGATAACGGCAATATTATATGATTTTACTACAGTATTATTCGTACTCTTAATCATAACGCAATTGCCCTAATACGAATTTGAAGCGCCGAATAACAAATGAATATGAATATTGGTATTAAAATTTGTTAAAGAGCAAACGTTTCATGTTTCGCATAATGATAACATGAAACTTTTTAAATAATAATTTATTACTGTGTTTTTGCCTGTCCCAAGTCAGGATCATCTGGCCTTTGTTAGTCTTGAATGTTTTATTTTTTTTTATTTTTTTGTTCATTTATATGTTTTTGAGTTTGGTGTGACGTCCATTTTTATTGAACTAGTACACATTTTGTTAAGGGGCCAGCTGAAGCCCGCCGTCGGATGCGGAATTTTCTTGCTGTGTTGAAGACCCATTGGTAAACGTCAGCTGTTACTGCTCTTTGGTCGGGTTGTCGTCTCTTTGACACATTCCCCATTTGCATTCTCAATTCTAATATTCAGTTAAATAAATGTACGTATCTATGTATAAAGTTTACTTTAAACTGGTGGGAGGATGAAAATCTAAATAAATTACAAGCTATATAAATTCTCTAGACTGAATAAATGCTTATAAAGAACGACAAATGAAATGTTCAGTATCCATTGGCGGATCTAGGGGGGTGGGGTGGGGTCCGGGGGTTGGAACCCCCCTTTTTTTCGGCGATCAATGCATTTGAATGGGAGCATATAGTTGGAACCCCCCCCCCACCCTTTTTCAAATGGCTGGATCCGCCCCTGGTATCCGTTTCTAAACGAGCAAACACTAAATATATCTTAACCATTAATCAAATTTGTTCTGCAAACATGGGCCGTAGTCTTATCATTATGATTCCAAAACGTGTAACATAAAATAGTCCTTCCGTGTATTCACAGTATAACAGTGGTTTCATTGAAGAAAAAAATAGAAAATGGCAACGAACACCATCTGGTAAAAAAGGTCACATGGAACTTTTTGGATAAGAAGTGCCGAACTAACCCATTATATGGAGATGAACAACTAATAACATCTTACTAAACAAATTATATCATTGCAATAACAAAATTAGTTGTCGGAAGTGTCTCATATACATTGTACATGTACATGTATATTGAGGAACTTTCATAGTATCAACATGTCCTTTATCTCGTAAACGATAAGGGCATATCCAATAGTTTATTTTTGACGGTGAGAATTTTTTCCCGTAAAGATATTTAATTCTTCAATTGACAGAGAATAAAATTTTGCCAAAAAAAATATTTGTTGTCGATTTCGTTTTTGCAAAAAATACTACTGAAAATTGAACATTTTTGCAATTTTGAAGAAACAAACGTTTTTTATTTAAAAAAAATAAATATGATTTTTTAATCAACATATACTTATATAATGGAGCTCAAATTGAAGCAAAATAGTTCAAGATGGTTAGAAAAATCTAACTCTACCATTTAAAGAATTAATTCTTACTCAAATAAAGCCAAAAACGTTATGGTTACCCCCCAAAACGACAAGAAATGAACATTTGAAATGCACATTTTAGATTTTTTTAAAAATATTGCTAACGGTGTCGATTTGACCAAAGTAAGATATGTTATTCTTTGAAAAAAATGGAACGTCATAACGTTTTGAAAAATATTTGTTACCATACTCGTTTTTGAGAAAAATCGAGTAATATAATATTGTTTACTCAATCCCTTCCGTAAGCCTCACAAATTGCGCCAAAAATTAAGACGTTTCGGGACGTAACGTTATATTTCCCCGCTAATTTTTCAAAGGCAGTGCGACGGTGTGGAAGACACAGTATTTTTACACTGTGACTTTGTTGGATAGTTGTCTCGATAGCATATCGCATCTTCTTATTCATAATGGACAAGTATCTGTACGAGCTAATAATTCAGTAAGCTTTACTATTGTGTTCGTCAAAATTGTGAAACCCGGGTGTGAAACATGCAAACCATTAACCCGAATAACTCAGTCGTTATATTCCGCTGATCTACGATTACTACCTCGCAAGTAGGAGAGATCGATTACGGGGAGGGACTGAATTATTCGGGTTAGCAAACCATGGAATTACAAACTACTAAAATAGTCCCCGGCTCTGGTATACGGTATTTCATCCCTCTTTTAAAACAAACGAATTACACGTTAGAAATCCGTTTCTGTGTGTCGGTCTATAGCACAAAGCAGGGTTAATTTTCATATTATACTTACATTTCATGTTTTTGTTCTGATTATTCATTTAATATGCCACTTGACGTCCGTCATCCATAATCATTATTTATTTTACCGTTACTTTACAAAGAAGTGTTTTCCTTACACTGATTTATATTACACTGTCTATATAATTTCACATAAAAAAATTATCGAAATCAATAAAGAGCACTTGAAATTTTGAAACCAAACACTTCACTGTCTAAAATCTCACCGACTCCGTATTTTATATTCACGTTGCAGTTTTGGTTTTTTTTCTTAACAGGCTTCTAGCTATAGCAAAAATCTGTATGTTGATTCTTAGTGTTTTGAATTATATGTGTCGTTGGGTTGCTGTCGTATTAATGTATACCTTAAACATTTTTTTTTCGTAAAAAAAGGATTGATTGGGTATAGAAATATTCACATCTCTGGACTGCTCCCGTCCGACAGTTACGTGTATATATTTGCTAAAATTGGGTGCGGCCGTTTAGCTGCTCGGGTGTATAAATTTGCAGCCTCGTTTAGTCGAAATGAAAATGTCGTAATATCAGATGCATAGAGTAAGGAAAGAGAGTTTTACGCTATCTATACGTTAAAATACCATCTAAATAAATGGTTGAAGGGATACATGAATACGAACTTCGAATAAAATATCTAAACGACAACAAAGGTCACATGAATCTTCAAATAAGTCGCATCTGTTGCGCCTTTTGCAGTTGTAGATGAAAAATAATAATTTGATTAACAAAACAGATCAGTAAGACATTAACTTGAAAATAAACGAAACGGCCGAAAAATGTTGAATGTTATTATAAATTGTGGCCATTTTGTCGTATGTTTTTGCTTTTATGACATATTTACGATATATAAGTAAATGAAATTGACACAGTAATTTTTTCCACCTAAACGAGCCTGACTGTCGTGGTTTTACGCTTCAAAATATGAGTTATTGCATATATACACAATTGAGATGGTTTTCTGTTCTACTGCCCTCTACATAGTTTGGCTGCATACAATTTAACCACTGATGTAGACTACTATATTATTATTGATTATTCAAACAAATGAATTCAAAGAGAAAGATGCGGAAAGAAATTCTAAAATTTTCGTTTAGAAATAAGATATAAAATAAAAATAAAATACCAAAACTGAAATACTCTTTGAGAAAATTATAAGTTGAGAACTAATGATTATGCATCACTATATGAAACTGATGAATTGATTGATCCCATGCTCCAGTGGCAAATATATCACGCATATTTACGACGAGGCGAGAGTAGATCTGAAGTAAATGATTGATACATTATCAAGATATAAAGAGTGTACTAGTGGTAAAACGTATGCAGTACTAGATAAAGTTGAATAATGATCAAAATCTTGAGTTAAGCTATTAGCCCCTTGTTTTCCCTATCCTGTTATGGACCCGCTGACTTAAGAGGGTGTGTCTAATTATTCAAGACCTACACTGGTTTTTTTTTGTGTTAAATTATATTTGTTTCCTCATACATAACACTACAAACCATTAAAAGTCTAAAATGGCCTATATCTGTACTCGACTGTACTGATTTTTACTCGACCAGTCTGAATTCGTCTGAGATGTACTTGATAATACTCGACTGTAGTCTGAAACATACTTAACAGTCTGAATGTGTACTTGACCAGTACTTAACCATTTTATACGAGTCTGAACCGTACTCGACCTAGTCTGAACCGTACTTAACCATTTTATACGAGTCTGAACCGTACTCGACCTAGTCTGAACCGTACTCGACCTAGTCTGAACCGTACTCGACCTAGTCTGAACCATACTAGACCTAGTCTGAACCATACTCGACCAAGTCTTAACCAACCTAGACCTATTCTTTGTATCTTTCAACTGAATTTTATCAATTTAGGAATTCTTTTAATAAAAATGGAATTTGAACAACAACTTGAAATTGAAAATGTATTCAATACAGTATTGAAATTAAGATTTCACAATAACCAATCATAATATAACTTCAACTCAATATTAATCAACACTTACATAATAATGTATATCAACTTTTAAAATATAAATAAAACAAGCTATGAAATAATCTAAAAAAATGAGTTGTGACTGATTTTCAATATTATTCAAAATTTTATAAATATTTCGGAAGTATTTTATGGTAACTGGAATAGTTTCACCATTAACTTAAGCCTAGTATAGATTTATGGTGTCAGTTGAGTTCAGGTAATAATGCAGTGAATGTTTTTATTAAGATATATTTAAAATAGGATATAAAACAACTTAATAAATTTAAAAAAAATGAGAGCTTAATTGTTCTGTTTTATTAAACCAAGAATTTAATATAAGCATGATAATAGAATTTCCAAAGCAATCCTTGATAACCTTTTTAGAAAAGGAAATGTATTCCAAAGTATCAGTAAAAAATATTTCAATTAATTTAAGTATTTTTTTTTTGTCAAATTAACATGGCATACATAAAGCACTTTAATATGTTCTTATTACCTCAGTACATGTGTGTTTTACAGGTAAAAAGAAAGCCCTATTTTCTTAAATTCGTGTATTACTTATCTAGTACATACATGTATATTCGAAAGGCCTTGTTATTTAATTTAAACAGGATGTTGCAATTTTGAATCAATGTTATTTAGAATTTAATACCTCTGGCCAGGTGTGATCTTATTATGAGTTTGCCCCCCAGCAGAGGTTATACTTTATATTTCACCACTAATCAGAAAAACAATTTTATTTATTTATTTAATTTTATCCCTTTTTTATATAAGCTATATATAATATATGTTTTTATCCTAAATATAATCAGAGATATATTTCTTTTATAAGATTAATTTTTTTATAAATTTTGTTGGCTGTTGTTATATATATAAGTTAAAAAGAAATTTATTTTAACAGTTAAAAAAGGTAAACAGACAGAAAGTCACAGGACAAAAAGTCACAGGACATAAAGTCACAAATTTGGTAGGACAAAAAGTCACAGGACAAAAAGTCATAAATAATTTGTTGACAATTGTTTGAATATATAAGAGAAATATCTTGAAATATTTACTTTTTAATACATATATTCATATTAAAGTTTAGGAAATGTGTCATTATACTTGAAAAATCAAGATTTATTTAATTTTAATCATGCAAAAGATATATTTCTTGGCACCATGCAGCCATTTAAGTGCCAAGCCATTTTGACCTTTTGTTTTTTTAACAATTATTTGATCATCTTTGATATTTTTTGGATAAATTTTGTTAACAAAGTTGGTTTATATACAATAGTTCAAGAAAAATACAAAAATATTTTTCTAGAAATAAGCAGTTTTTATTCAAAGAAAATAATCAGAAAAAATGAATTGTGACTTTTTGTCCTGTGACTTTTTGTCCGTGACTTTTTGTCCTGTGACTTTCTGTCCTACATTCTTAAAAAAGTAGAGGTTTTTTGGTCTAGTATGGTTCCGACTGGTCGAGTATTGTTTAGACCTTTGGTTAAGTATGGTTTAGACTGGAAAAATAGGTCGAGTACATGTCGAGAATGGGTTAAGACTGTTTCAGACTGGTCGAGTAATAGTTCAGACTATTTTCAACGGCAAAGATAAGGGTCAAGTAAGATTCAGTACAGTCAAGTATGGTTCAGACTGGGGTCGAGTAATGTCAAGTAAAAGTCAGACCAATTCAGACTGGTCGAGTAAAAATCAGTACAGTCGAGTACAGATATAGGCCATTTCAGACTTTAATGGTTTGTAGTGTAAGTAAACACCAACATCGTCAGATATTTTCTACTTGTATGTCTTACAATGTTTTCCTATTTCAATATTTTTTCAATACTGTGTCATCTTTTGTTTTACATTGTTTATCGGTTAAAGGTCGTATTCATTTAAAGAGCTACTATATAATTATATATTAGCACTTCAAAGCAAAGCTAGATGGCTCAATATCTTTAATTGTTTTTACATAGGCGGTAATGGTAACGTTTTTTCCTGTAGCTCAGTCCATATCGTAAACTTGTATATGTATGATAGCTCGTTTCGAAGCTGTGACATTTTCACATATGTGGTTAAATTTTCGTGATACGAAGTGAGATTACTTTTTCTGTAAATTAGCAAACCCCGAACATCCTTTTGTGATGCGGCTCCTTGTGGTAAAATATCCCCTTTTTAACACAATAAGTTCTTTGAAAATTTAATACTTTGAACACATTCAATAGCTCCATAGTTTTTACACATTTATTCTATGTTCCTCTACTTTCCTAATCACCACAAATAATTAAGTTCAGTCATTTGTTAAAAATAGAAACATGTCCAATATCACTACACAGAGATTTTTTCTTTACACGTGACTTTTGAGTTCCTCATTTCGAGGCGCATTAGGGATGTTGTCCCAGATGCATGATCCTTCTCAAGTAAGTAAGTAAGTAAGTAATTTTTATTGGTTTAAAATCCAAAATTACAGGATTGATACTAAGACAATACAAATTTGTTATACACAAACATTGCATTATACTGCAATACTAAATCATTACGCATTTGCTGTCGTTGTTTTCTACTGTATTGAAGATAATTTTAATAAAACGGAAACTTAAGTGAGTATGGTCTTGTAAAGATTAAGATAATTGCAGTTCTTTTATAATAGACCAAAAGGACAAAGATATCTTTTAAGTTTTGAGTTCTAGTTCTGTTAATATTCTGTATGAGTTTTTTGCCGATTCCCGCCGTGCCCTTTCCTTTGAGGAAAGAAACCGCCCTTTCCAGACGGCCACTATGACGTCGTTGAAACACCGTGAAATTACGGGAAACAATAGACGACGGTTACGTTTGTTATTACCTTCCCTGAAACTGTTGGATATGCCTTTATTCATGATGTTCCTTGCTAGTGCTACATTATTAATCTATGATATTGGATTGTTTGTAAAGCACGATTTTGTTTAGTTATATAATTATGCTCCGAATGTAAGCACTTTTAAGTTAAATATTTAATCTTATATGAACAGGGCAATACATACCATCTGCATCAATTGGTCTAGTGTTTATCATCATTATCGTCATGATCTGTATATGTTGTAAGTATAATAGTTAAGATTCTTTATTATTTTTCTACTAACTTAATTAAGATTTGAAAATCAAAGTATAAAATACCAAATTTTGCAAAATCTTAAATTAAAATTGATGCTCGATGAGTATTGACATTGATATGACCATACTTTATAATTTCAATTAAATTGTAATAATTACAGTCGTGATGATCAGCTTTGGTTCACAATCATTACTGATTACTAAATAATTCTTCGTACAGTTTTACGTTAATATCATTATTAACTTTCATTCAAAGTGAACTGGAAACTAATTAGCTATTTTTGTTTTTTGGTAATCGTAAAGTGATATCAGTAAAACATGTTCATGTTTTATTTAAGTTCCAACATGCAGAGAAGTTGTCAAAATGAGTTTGGTCTTTAACACCTTCATTTACTTATCACCACCTTTTTCATAGAGCTATTGTGCTAATTTTTCTTTTACTACCAATGATTATTCTATTCAGAGTGGTTGTATTTCTCTACACGTTATATTCCAATTCACAAAGAAGGAACTGTTATGTTTGTTTTAAGTTTTAGTATAATTTCATCTAAGAATTTGTAGTGAACGAAAACGTATCAAGCAATATGTCTTACAGAGGTGTTGTCCGATAATTATATGTTTTTCTTTTATATTTATATTTTAGGTGAATTCAAAATGAGAAGAAAACCGAAACACTTGTTGTGCAAAGTCAAGGATCTTACTTATAATAAGTTATGTAAGTGTTTTAACAACGGCCAAGGACATTAACGGAATGACAATATCATATGATTGTGTTTAGTACTGTTATGCTTATATTTAAATTCCTAATTTTGAATTCAAAGACAAAAATCATTTTATTACCTTCGTTGAAAATGTAGTCACAGCAATGGACCAATTTCATGCGCAACATAAGAAACAAAAACATCAACAAGGGATAAAAATTGTCAGTTATCTCATAAAAAGTCGTAGATAAAAAAAAAATCAAGTTTACAGAAAGGACGAATATTACTCTGCAACTGAGACGAAAGTACTAAATGGACAATAATGTTCATAAGTTGAAAATAAACATAAGGGTTGCTATTGTTTAAATTTGTAATAATTGTGATCATGTATTTCAGTAGAGATCTGAATTGTTTTTTTAAATCTAAATCTTATCGGCAAAATTGGTTGAGTTCACCTTCTAACAAAATATTTTGAAAACGATCTGATACAGTTATAAATATTAGCAACATTAAACAGCCTTTTTGTAGGCCTAATGCACGCCGCCTCTTGGATTTAATATGTTAAGTTGGTTAAATAAAATCAACTTTATAATAATGTTAAACCAATGTTCAAATAGTTCCGAATCACAAATATTTAGTAGTTAAACACATGCAACATGACAGAATAACAGTGTGTATTTTTGGCAAGGGGAACCCATTACCGCCACTTTGTGATTTAATAACTTTGACCTTCTTCGACATAAAAGCAAGTTTAAACAACTAAAATATACCAATGCAATATCTCTTGTTAAGCAGTTTTTTTATAATAAAAAATGCCAAGTTTAGATAGATAGATTCATGATAACTGCGCAAGCGTTTAAATTGCTACTTTAACATTCACTTAACATAATTCTAAACAGCTTAACAAAACCGAATCGTTGATTCTACAGATGTGTTGATAATAATTTGGCTGAAAATGGAAAGGAGATAAATAAAGGCAACAGTAGTATACCGCTGTTCAAACTCATAAATCCATGGACAAAAAACAAAATCGGGGTAACAAACTAAAACTGAAGGGAACACATTAAATATAAAAGGAGAACAACGACACAACACTACAATGTAACACACACAGAAACGGACCAAGCATCAGACAAAATCCCACGAGATTAACAAATATAACATCAAAACCAAATACATGAATTTGGGATAGACAACTACCGTGACACATCTTATCGCAATGTGAATTAACACTCAAAAATAAGAAAAAACAAACGACGCAACGTTAAAATGTAACACACACGGAAACGAACTATAATATAACAAAGGCCATATTCCTGACTTGGTACAGGACATTTTTTAAAGGAAAAAATGGTGGGTTGAACCTGGTTTCGTGGCATGCCAAACCTCCCTCTTTTATAGCCATGTGAAATATAAGACATGGGACAGTATAGATCGTCATATTTTCACACTTGCAAACGGACGTGTTTTTTTTCTGAAAGTTTTTTTATTTCACTCTCTGATATACGGATCAGTATATCTGGATTTTCATTTATTACAAGCGGATATATTTTCGTACTCTTCTGTTTCACCTGGTCTTTGCTCGCATTTGTTTGGCGGAAACCCGGTTGCTCGTTTACTTTTAATTTTGTTTATGTTTTGATATGTTGTACGTTGTTGGTGTCTGTTTTTACTTAGCCTTGTCTTGGTCACTCAATTATCAGATTTTGGTTATCACTTAAACTGTGATTATTTATAACATGGGTAAACCACGGGTGCCATGGAACGGGGATAGTTTACCATTCCGGAGCACCAGTTTAACTGCATATATTCAATCCACAACACAATGTTTTCATGTATGGGCCTATGATAGTGGACTATATTGTTAAAGGTCGAAAAGTACCCTGTACTTGCCTTTATTCACTGTATTTCACACTTGTACTAGTTGTGTCATTGGCAAGCATACCAAATTATCGTATTTGTTATATATTTTCTCCTTCACTATGCAGTTTCTTAAATGTATTTACATCAAAAGCACACATATTTGCAGATAAAAGCACTATACAACAATCAATATTTTTTTACTGTTATTTGTATTTCTAATTTTTTATTCTAATCTAATTTTTACTTTTGTTGAAATTGTATTCGAATCTTTGGTTTTTCTGTGAACTTGTTCCCTAATTAGAAAGGTGCAACATAACGTGAAATCTAAATACTTTTCGTATCATAGAAACAAACAATTGTGAAGTTTAAAATCTATAAGCAAATGTATTTTTTAATTGCTCTTATGCTTACAAAAATGTCTATATATTCCGGTATCGAGCACTGGTCATTATCGAACAGATAAGATTATTATGACTCACGGGGAGGGGAAACGGGGTGGTGATCAGATTCCAACATACAATGTGATAATGTGATAATGTGACGTGCCGCTGGAACAGGTCCGAAAATATGTGCCGAAAAGATGGGGGAAACTATCGGAATTAAAGTTCCCATTTCTTGTTTTATAACAAGCCCTGTATTTATTTCTCAGCCGAAAGTCTCACAAACAGAACCAAAGCGACCCCCTCCCAAATCAAGTAAGAAGAGAAGTGACCCCTACCCTCCTCCCCCCTCGAGTCTATCATTAATAAATCAACATTTTCCTTTAATGAACATGTGATAGAATGACCCTCCCTACATATTTACTACGCATGGGTAGATTAAACGGAAAAACACATTTCCGATAAAAACACATGTGACCCCACTTGTTTTGCCGATTTAAAATGTATTTCAGATATTTTTGGGTAAATGAGATAGACTACTCAAATTGAGTTGTCATTGAATCGATTTCTATCAAATTTGATACAATTTGTATATAATTAAGTAGAAATACGTACGATCAAAGGCTTATGTGGGCGGATTTACCAAACTGCATCGAACAGTCATTTTGTGGCGTTTATAAACTGACTTGCAAAGCCAAAGTTACTTTTTAAGACATGTACACATGTAATTATTTTTTCGTGATTAGATTTGTATCGTTATCGTCAATGGTGTCTGATCTTATCATACTTACATCATACTTACATTTATTAATTTGATAAAATTATGTATCTATCATATATTCATGCTGAGCAAAAGTTGTCATGCAGCGTTCAGCTTCCATTTTGACAACAACAAAAAACCCGAAAATATACGCGCTATCACCATGACCACACGGTCAAAAACGGCGAAAATGGGCAGATGGCGAATATGGGCGCCAGACTATATGAAAAAAAATTTGAAAAGAGAAATTCATTTATATTAATGTATTTAGATCTAGTTGTCTGAAATATAATTGTATTATGTTTTAAATGAAATCTTATTATTTCTTTATTTAATTATCTGAAATATAGGCTTGTTTTTGCTTAAAATGTGAACTTGCTTTTTTGACATTTTGTTGTCTGAAATGTAATCTTGTTTTAAATAGTTAGAAATATAATCTTATTGTGTTTGGTATTGAGTGGTCTATAATATAAAATTGTACTATCTCAAATATAATCTTATTGTGTTTGGTATTTAGTGGTCTGTAATATAAAATTGTACTATCTCAAATATAATCTTATTGTGTTTGATATTTAGTGGTTTATAATATAAAATTGTACTGTCTTAAATATAATCTTATTGTGGTTGATATTTAGTGGTCTATAATAAAAAATTGTACTGTCTTAAATATAATCTGATTGTGGTTGATATTTAGTGGTCTATAATATAAAATTGTACTGTCTTAAATATAATCTGATTGTGGTTGATATTTAGTGGTCTATAATAAAAAATTGTACTGTCTTAAATATAATCTGATTGTGGTTGATATTTAGTGGTCTATAATATAAAATTGTACTGTCTTAAATATAATCTGATTGTGGTTAATATTTAGTGGTCTATAATAAAAAAATTGTACTATCTCAAATATAATCTTATTGTGTTTGATATGTAGTGGTCCAAATCGGCAACAAAAAACTACCAGATGAATATAATTTTGAAGAAAATTATAGTTTGCATTTTTATAAATGAAAATAATGACCTCGTACAGGTAATTATTTTGTGCCTTGGAGCATATTTCATTGAATCATGGTATCGTCCGGGTTGATTCTTCGAAAGAATGACCTATTGTTAATTTCGACTTCAGGGTAGATTTTTTGGATCAACGCTCTCGGCAAATTAAAAACTCTTGCACCTATTATTTGAGTGGTCCGAATATTGCCAGCTGTTTCAAGTCTAAATTTCTGTCCTTATTCAATATGCCCTTATTTTCCAGTGGTATTTTAAAGTTTCACGTCCAACCTCACTGTCGACCTCCTATTGTACGACCTACCTATTGTATTTAAAATTTATGCGTTATAGTCATGAACATGCATGTAATATTTGCTACTGGACGTAAAGCAAACAACAATCAATCAACTTAATTGATTTCTCTGTACTAGTACTTAGCACACAAAGACAAGATCTGGTAAAATGCTATAATTTACAATTTCTATTTATATTTTCATATTTTTGGGTTTTTTTTGGGGGGGAAGGGGTTCTCTTCCGTTTATCATATAACTGACTGCTTATTAAAAAGTTTTCAATATTTTTTTTACAATGGTTCTTATCTACTGTTTTAATACAATTTATAACATATGATTGTTTTTGTTAGGCAAGGTTAAACTAAGAAAGATAAAAGTTTTTTTCAGGTGTTTTTGCTTCATTTAGAAATGAAAAGGGAATAACGGACGACTAATTAAATTAAAGAGTTTGTTTTCATATAATGCATTGAACTTGCGATATATCTCACCTCACACGTTTTGATCGGGCCAGTGAAACCTAGTTTAGTACGGTTTTATTCATTGAAGTTTGCATGCATAGTTTTTACATAAATAAAAAAAAAACGAATAAAGCAAGATCTATTAATTAATTGAACTGAATAGACAAAACTAATCATTTTGCATTTTAACGTCATGTAGGAAAATTACCAAATTACCAAATCGGAAACAAAAGGAACATTTACTGGATGAATATTTTGAAGGACCTTATGCATCTAGGTCTGTCCGATTAGAAGTTCTGAAACAAGCTGTTTAAAAACCTAATTGTTTAAAGTGTTTACTTACTGTTTTCTAAGGTCGGATCTTTACGAATCTTTTTCATGATTACCGACAGATCAAAAACATCAAGTATATATAGCATGAAGTTGTTGGGCATAATATCCATTTGTCAGTTATAAATGAGGTCTGTATGGGGTTATGATTGCCTGATTTATTAAATAAGAAATCGTTATTTTGAAAAGTTGGCTAAAAAAATATAAATGTCCCCCCTAATTTTGTAAAACTATCATTTCGTGTTATTTAGATGCCAATTTTTATTATCATAAATAAATAATTATATGATGTAATGCCATTAAATCAGTCCGTTATCATTTCAATATGGCAACTGTTAATTGTATATTTAAGTCTGAGTACTGTTTAACTATCATTTAAGATGAACATATTTAGACTCGTCCAGTTCAGGGTTATTAGGTTTCTGCAAGTTCTTTTTATGTACTTTTCTTATATTTTTGACGGTTTGAAGTCAGTAAAAGTTCAATGATTAAGTTAATATTGACATTACAAGACCTCCTCACAAAAAGGGCTGTTCAAATCCCCTTTTTGTTCGGAGGTCTTTTAATATCAATATTAACTTATCATTGAACTTTTACTATTACAAAATACGGCCTGATTATTGATCGGAGATATTTAAGCAACCAAAATCACTCTGAATCAAACAAATTCTTAAATTGTAAATTAAGGTATTTTGCTGGGTGTTTTTTCACGATCCTATTTCGGACCCCCTGACTCTAATTAGTCATGCCCGATTAACTTTAAGTAAATTGAACCTCAACTTAAAGACCTACATCGGGTAAATAAGTTCGAGGTACAATAAGTAGACAATAGAAATCCTTTGTGAAATGAGATTGTCCCAGGTTTCTTAGATAATTATTTTGCGTTGAATAACAATGAAAAATGCACGAGCAGGTTTGCAAGTGGAAATAATAACCTGTCCCGAACCGGGAGATGTTGGCTGCAATAGGAATTTATTTATAAAAAAGTAAAAAAGTCCATATCTCATTTACTTATAGTGGCCGTTATTGATTGTAAATTCATGCCGTTTTGTTTATGGCATTCGTCTATCGTGGAGAAAAAAGAGGGAAGGAGGGCTAATAGCTTAACTTAAGAGTTTGATCATTATGGTTCAAATCTATTCTATTACGTGTACGGCATACGTTTTACCTCTAGCGAACGCTCTGCCTTCTCGTAAAAAGTGCCACTCTAAATTTGTAAGCATTTGCTTCATATTGATCAACTTTGATTTAGCATATGGATGACATATTTGCCACTGGACACAAAGGATCAATAAATTAATCAGCTTCATTCAGTGATGTATAATCATTTGTCCTCAATTGATAATAGTCTCAAACAGTTTTCTAATTTTTATATATTTCATTATTATTTACATTTGAATTTTTATGCGTAAATCTTAACATTTCTTCCATCATTTTTCTCTTTGCAATTTTTTTAACATTAAAAAACGTAGTCGTAGTACACATCAGGGATTATATTGTTTAATTTCCATCAAAACTAATAGGGGAGGGGACTAGAACAGAAAAACAATCTTCATTGAGTGGCAATAACTCATATATTGAAGCGTACAATGACGGCTGTCTCGTCTAGGTGACAAAATGTGCTGTTTTAAGTTTATTTGTATCTCAGATGTGTTTTAATTGTCACAAAGGCAAAAAAAAAAAAATGATTAAAAAGGTTGACAACAATTTATAAAAAGATTCAACTTATTTTGGGCGTTTCATTTTTTTTATATTGACTTGCTGGTCGGTTTTGTTATATATTTTTTTTCATCTACTATAATTGTTCTAGCAAAAGTCACAAAGAATGTTCTTAAAATCAGCCATGCGACTTATTTGAAAAGATTTAGCGGACCTTTCTTGTTGTTTACACATTTCAATCATTCAACTCGTGCGTAGATCGGGTTTCCCTCTAATGTTTTTTTAAGGTATAGATAGCGTAAAATTCTCATTGCACCAGGCATCGGATATGCATTCATATTATATTTTGATCGGACAAAGCTGCGTATTTATATATTCAATAAGCCAAACGAACGCACCCATTTAGCAAGGGTATACTGTGGCTACCCGGGCTCGGGGATCTGAACACCCCTTTTTGTTCGGAGGTCTTTTAATATCAATATTAACTTATCATTGAACTTTTACTATTACAAAATACGGCCTGATTATTGATCGGAGATATTTAAGCAACCAAAATCACTTTGAATCAAACAAATTCTTAAATTGTAAATTAAGGTATTTTGCTGGGTGTTTTTTCACGATCCTATTTCGGACCCCATGACTTTAAGAGGGCGTATCTAATTAGTCATGCCCGATTAACTTTAAGTTAATTGAACCTCAACTTAAAGACCTACAGTGGAGATCACATCTAACCTCTCATTAGAACTGTCAGAATATCTGTCATAGAACTGTTCTAACCTGTCCTAAAACAGTTCTACCTAGAACAGTTCTACTCTAGAACTGTTCTAAGTAGAACTGCCAGAATCAGTTCTAAGTAGAACTGACTAAATCAGTTCTAGATAGAACTGTCAGGATCAGTTCTAGGGTAGAACTATCCAAATCAGTTCTAGGTAGAACTGTCCAAATCAGTTCTAACCGTAGAACTGTCAGCAGAACTGACTAAATCAGTCAGGACTGTAGAACAGTTCTAAATGACGTCACTGCAGTAAGGGCACTTTAGAAATTAGAAGAAATAAATCACTTCCAATTAATTTGCTATAGCAGATTTTCTATATTTTTGCGTAAACCCCTGAGGGTTTACGCAGTATATATTGGACGATATATGTAGTCTTTCGGAACACCGGATGTTATTCGGAATACATCTGTCCTTTCTATTGCCACCTTTCATATACATGCGCAATAGCTTATCAATTGACCTGTTGAATAAGCATTAGCATCATGAGTTGCTATAGAGATGCAAAATTTATCATGACAAAAGCTATGTTAATGAGCATTTGAATACTTCCTTGCACGTAATTGCAAGCTGCTAATATTTACCTTACATATATCCGTAATAATTATTTTAATTAGAGTCAAACGTTGAAACCTGGTTACCAGCTGTGTTAATTCATGAGATAAGATTTCATGTAAACAAGCAATGACATAACAAATTAAATGTGCCGCTTTAATAACGATTGATAACCTTAAAATTAATCATGCATGCAATTTTAGCAGACGTAACAAGATCGACGTTAATATATCAAATGTTTTTTTTATAGATACCGAGTGATGTAGACAGAGATAACAAATAATAATTTCCATCATATATGGTCAGGGAAAAGATTATCTAACTATATGTTCCTATTGTAATTTTAAAGGCTCTTCAAAATGTTCGTAAAAATAAAAATAAATAATTATTATTTCTTGAAGACGATCAGATGATGAATTTTCGGTTTTAATATATATTAAGTACGACAATGTAAAATATTGCAAGGGGATTTTGAGCTATCTCACTGATCAGTGTAGGCTACACAGTACCCCCAAATGAACAGTATAAAACTATCCAGCAAGAGAGAAAAAGATGGGTCAATATAGAAAAATTAACAAGGTAACTTCAGTTCAATTTCAATATATACATGTATTATTATATAGATTATTCTAATGAATAAGTCAAATGTCAGAGGGAATATCTTTTTAAATATGGCAGGAAAAACAATTAGACAACTCTCCATGAAGTGTTAGACACAGTGTAGTCAAAGTTAGCAGTAACATGTATACTATACATGTAACTGCTAACTTCAAACCAGAAACAAAAAGCAAATATGAACTGCACCAAAAAAAGACAACCACCAAACAACATGCTTCTTACTTGGAACATTCAGAAAATATCTTCAAAGCGAGTTAAAATTTTTAATAAGTTTTTGTTTTTAACAAAAGCGTTTTGCCATCTAAACTTTTAAGAGCAGAAAGCACACAACTTAAAATTGCCAATGCTTACTACCCTAAGCATCACAAAAATCTTGCAGAGCAGGTGTAAAGATATTAATAATGATCAACATCAAGCCATTGTTCAAATAACCATGAATATATCAAATTTTATAAAAAAAAAAAAACACCACAGCTATTTACAGGTTCACGTACTGCATTTCTTGAACACAAGTAATCATCAATTAATTACATTTCTTCACATTTGTAATTGAACTTTAGCCTAAAAAAATAACTCTTATAAAAAACCAGCACCTTAAAAAGGAACATCCAGTGGTTGACTCAGCATATTGTCTTTCGGGAGAGAGAAGAAACAAATATTCCTTGGTGTAGGGCAATGATTCCTTAATGCGGGAATTTGAGATCAGACAGCAATAAGACACGAAAAGTGAAAAAGTCGGATTACTATCCTCAATTATCTGGAATGTCCTATCATTGTCTGAACGCAGTCGTTTTAATTCGTAACAGATAGGCTACGGGTCGGGAATGGTCTTGATAGTTTGGCGAAGCACCCCGACATTTAGGTGCGTCCCGTAACATTCGGGAAAACTCAGCCGACTTTGTCTAGCCGGATGACAAGCGTGACTATGTCGTGGCAGATTCTGCTGTATCGGATAAAAATTCTCACATTGCTCTGTGTTTTCTGGACGGTGTCCTGTGGAACGGGAATGATCTGGAGAAATTTTTCATTGATGTTTTTCTGCCGATTGAGTCCAGATTGCATCCAGATCTAGTCGATTTCAAACCGTCTTTGCCGAAATCGTTCCGGAACAGTCCTGTTATTAATACGAAATTCGTCAATGATACCCACCTCAGAGTCCCGACAATTACAGAATACAATACGACTGAGACCAGACAAAGACGTTTGCAATGAGATAGAGAGGTTCGTGATAGAATTCCATTCCGACAGTACCTGATCATCCCGAGTATGTCGACAGTTTTCGAACGGATAACTTCTGTCAGCGTCGGTTCACTGTCTGGTCACTGTCTGATCTCTGTCAGACAAATTTGACAAATTTTGATTGGGAATGGTCCTGTCAAGGACGGCAATAAAAATCGTGAATGTGTGATCACAGCGTTAGCGAAAATATATCAACCCACATTGAATTGTAATTTCATTAAGTAAACAATCAATGTCAGTTTTTAATTCTTATACCACAATATTTATATAAAACAATACATCTTAAGTAAACAATTATCTAATATTTAATACCAAACAAGCATTTGGGTTTACGATTGCATTTCTTTTTTTAAAGAAAGCAACTTGTTTACTGATCAAACGTTACATGTACAAATATCGAAGTGAATAGAAGGTTATCCAACTTATCGGAGAAATATTTTTATAAGATTGCATAGGAAGCATCATTGTTTACGTTTCTTCGTTCCCCGTTTTTAACAGTCTCTTCATAAATATAACTCTGCATTTACTTCATGGAATTTTAATCGTAATTTACCTTGTTTGCCTTGGATTTACATTCATTTAAGATTCTGTTTTGACAAATGTTCAAACGAAAATTGTACAGTGGATGAATTATGGGAACTTAGAAAAATATACTCATTTGAACATGAATGAAACATTTGCCCCTGGACGTTCGGCTACAAACAAAATCATGCATTTTTCTTTGACTTCTTCAAATTATATTAACAGTATACTATTCCAAGAAGAGAACTTCCCATACATGTACTTTTTATTTTAAAATAAAGTATATGAATCAGTCATGTGAGTGTTGGATGATGATGTAAATTGTTTTGTTTAAAAAAAAAACCATTACAAACCTGAGACTACTATACGTATACTACTATATAGTAGTCTCAGCACAAACTAACGGACTTAAAAAGTCACTTTAGTGACGGTTCATTATTATGGATACTGAGAGGAAATAACGGCGCGCTAAATTTTTAGATATATAGATACACCTTATCGCTATGTGTCTGCCATTACTGGATATCACACAGGTTCCCGTAAAAATTTTACGTCATAAAACAAAATATCTGACGCCACAATGGAAAAGTGATTGTTGTTTGCTTCAAAAGTTCAAGAGGCCGGGTCAGACAGGATTAGCAATCAGGTGTATTGTGTTCCAAAGTTGGTGTCATTTTTATCATACGATCCGTCCTGACATAGAAATATTATTGGTTTACAATGAAAGGGGCCATATACTGATACATGTATATCGAAACTACTGAAATTTGTTTACAATTCAATATTTTGAATAAAAAGAGGACTTGCAGAAAATTGCTGGTACTCTAAATTGATGTGGAATTTTTTTTGTAGCCAATGTGTTACAATATTGCTGTCATTTGAATTATACAATCCATCATCATATGTAACTATAAGTGATTTACTATGCGGCTATATATATATATATATATATATTAAGATTTACATTATAAAGTGTAAATATGGTCAGTTTTGGTTGATGCTGTCAAATATAAAAAAGAAGATGTGGTATGATTGTCAATGAGACAACTATCCACAAAAGACCAAAATGACACAGACATTAACAACTATAGGTCACCGTACGGCCTTCAACAATGAGCAAAGCCCATACCGCATAGTAAGCTATAAATATGGTCAGTTTTCATGGTTTTGGGTGATGCGGACAAATAATTTTGTTATATCCATGAGTCAGTCTGAGATATCAAAACAACTGAAATTAGTTTACGATTCAAAATTTTGATTAAAAAGAGGACATGCTGGCACTATAAACTGATGCGAGCATAATTTTGTTTTCCAATATTGCTTTCATTTATATTAAACAATCCATCCTGCTATAAAAATATAAGCTCGTGCAATATAAAATTCTACTCGAACAATATTCCCCAATATTCATGCAATAAACCTATAATATAGACCATTTGTATTATCATGATTATACACTCCTTCCTTACATAAAAATATTACAGCTTTACTATGCGACTATAAGAGTTACATAAAAAAGAGCAAATATGGTCAGTGTTGGTTGATGTGGTCAAATATGGTCAGTTTTGGTTGATGCTGTCAAATATGGTCAGTTTTGATTGATGCAGACAAATAATGTTGTTACATGAGTCAGTCTGAGGTATGAAAACTACTGATATTTTGAATAAAAATAGGAAATGCTGGCACCCTCAATTGATGCGAAAAAAAATTTGTGGTCATTGTTTCCAAAATTGCAGTTAATATTTATATACAACAGTCCCTCTCGACCTAAAATTATGACTGAATTGCGTTGCAGCTATATAGATTTACATAATAAAAAGCAAATAAGGTAAGTTTTGGTTGATGCAGTCAAAAGATTTTATTACACGACTATGTTTATGATTCAATATTTAGGATCAAGAGGAGGGGGTCCAGGGGTTGGAACCCCACTTTTTTTTAACATCAATGCATTTGAAAGGGAGCATATAGTTGGACTCCCCCCTCCCAGCCTTTTAAAAATGGCTGGATCTGCCCGGAACTTTCCAACGTCGGAACAAAAGAGCATTTACACATGCTGGCACTATAAATTGATGCGAACAATTTTTTTTTCCAAAATTGCTGTAACTTGTATATTACAGTCCCTCTAGACCTAATAAAATTAAAACTGAAGTACTGTGCAGCTATTTATTTAGATTTGCAGAAAGAAAAAGCAATTAATGGCAGTTTAGATTGATGCGGTCAAAAGATTTTTGTTAAACAGGTCGTCCGAGGTATGAAAACTACTACTGATATTATATTGGTTAATGAGGTCCGATAATTTTGTTATGTGATAACGAGCCATCCTGACTCCCGGAATAACAAATGTAAAACAATTCAAATAATAATGCCCCCCCCCCCCCCCAAATACTAACGGCCTACTTTATGTACAAACAATGAAAGAAAAACAAATAATTAATGTGACACATCAACAAAAGAAAATCACTGAATTACATGCTCCTGACTTGGAACAGGCAGAATATGGCGTGGTTTACAGGTTAAACATGTTCTCTTGCCGATTATAAATCTGAAATAAAACCGGCAAAATAGCAAAACTCTATATAATTTAAATAACTTTTTCCCCAGCCTTTATATTAAGGCAAAGAGTTCTTAAAACTTATAAATCAACTCTAGCCGTAGAATTTATAAATCAATTTGAGCCGTAGAATTTTTAAATCAATTTTAGCCGTAGAACTTATAAATCAATTCTGGCCGTAGAATTTATAAAAATCAATTCTAGCCGTAGAATTAGAAATCAATTCTAACCGTAGAACTGTTCTAGAAGTAGAACTGACCAAATATTTGGTCAGTTCTAGCTAGAACTGTCTAAAACTGTTCTAGGGTAGAACTGTCAGGATCAGTTCTAGGTAGAACTGTCCAAATCAGTTCTAGCTAGAACAGTTCTAACCTAGAACTGACTAAAAGGTGTCAGGCTGACAGTTCTACGTACTGTTATAGACAGATTTAATGAAAGGTTAGAAGTGATCTCCAGGCCTCAGAACACAATTATTCTTCCCCTTGGCTACAAGTCAAATTGAATTAAAAAATTTGCACTGCCACAAACATGAAATAAATTTAACTGCTTATAGACCATTATTATTCTAATAAAATATGCTTGTCCCAGTACAATCCATCAGTGCTTTTTCTTTTGAGGCCCTATTAGCATGCCAATGGTAGGATTTGAATCTTGAATAAATGACGAAGGCTGATTTCTACCCTACTTTCATTTTGGCCAAATCACTACTTTCACTTTCAACAATCATTGTTTTCCACATGTTTTACTTATTTCAATATATATGCAACTGATAGGACCACTCAAATAGTAAACATTTCAAAGAAAACAGTAGACAGATTACTTGGGAAGAAATACCCCATATAATAATTGGGAACTATATTCCTAGACCACGAACAAAGGGAATTAATTGTGATCTGAGGCCTATTAGACCTCAAAAAATTAAAGTATCCATATGAAACTTTACAGTTACTTAGCATTATATCTTAGTAGTATAAATGCCAAATTTTATCACATTCTGACAAATAATAAAAAAGTTTGGAGTGTTTTTATATTATTATATATGTCTGCGGAACATGCTATTTGCAAAGTTTTAAGAATTCAGTCAAAATTTTATTCAGAAAATATTTTTTTGGTATTGTTTTCCCAAAATAAGCCTTGATCCATTTAACATAACTTGTATTTAGATGAAATGAGACAACTGCTAAAGCAAACCGCCACTTATATGCCATTATTTTTCATATCTATATCTCTATGTTTATTAAATCAGAATTGGTCAGTATGATAAAGGTATAGACATAAAAAGCATAATTGTGGATGAATAAACACTGAAAAATTGATTTATTCCCTTCATTCTATCCCACCTATTGGTTATTTACTTCTAAACAACTAAAAGTAATTTAGACTTGACACTTTAAAAATTTTTAAAACATTTTATTTTTCATTACTTTTAAATGTCTTTGTATGTGATGTTATGTCCAAGGATCAACTCAGTTTTGTAAAACCTTATTAAATTGCATTAATAAGGTACCCTCATGATTTAATGAAGTAACATGGTACATTCTCACAATTTTATTCCTTTAATTTTCATTAGAAATTATGTAAACTTTAAAAAATGCCAATATCTGCCTCATATGCCCAAATATGGTAAACAAGTCTTATTTGGATAGACTTTGTGTAATTTCTGTTTTCTTTCTTGAAAAGTAATCAGACAAAGATCATGTTGTTACTTGTTAGACCCTGTATTTACAATAATTGTGTTTTGTCCAAACTCATCTCCTAGGCCTCAGAAAACAATTATTCTTCCCCTTGGATACAATGCATTTTTTAGTTAAAGTCAAATTGAATTAAAAAATTTGCACCGCCACAAACATAAAATAAATTTAACTGCTTATAGATCATTATTATTCTAATAAAATATGCTTGTCCCAGTACAATCCATCAATGCTTTTTCTTTTGATGCCCTATTAGCATGCCAATGGTAGGATTTGAATAAATGACGAAGGCTGATTTCTACCCTACTTTCAGTTTGGCCAAATCACTACTTTCACTTTCAACAATCATTGTTTTCCACATGTTTTACTTATTTCAATATATATGCAACTGATAGGACCACTCAAATAGTAAACATTTCAAAGAAAACAGTAGACAGATTACTTGGGAAGAAATACCCCATATTATAAGTGGGAACTATATTCCTAGACCACGTACAAAGGGAATTAATTGTGATCTGAGGCCTCCACTGTACATCGGGTAAATAAGTTCGAGGTACAATAAGTAGACAATAGAAATCCTTTGTGAAATGAGATCGTCCCAGATTTTGCGTTGAATAACAATGAAAAATGCACGAGCAGGTTTGTAAGTGCCATAAAATTCAAACTTGGCCTATGAATGATTCACTGGGTCAATACATTGACATCATTTACTTATTTTAAAATATTATCCCTCTCAGTCCAGAGACTGATTATTAAATTTCATAAAATGTTCTGTCCATAACAGTACACTGAAATGAATTTAAAGATAAGGATACGCAAATTGTAGCGCCCATTATAAATAAACCATAAAATATCGTGCTGTTTAACGGGTAACAGAATTAAACCTAATCATTTTGAATACCTACAACCCATTTGAAATATATGTCTCGCAGTAAATGTTTAATAATGATTGTCCCTACGACATCTTTCAGAGAGAGCCTAAATGACATTGATGGAATGAGCAAATTGGAATGTTAATATAGAAACTCGTATCTCATGAGGCATACCTCAACTAAAACTTATTGGATTTTGTTCTGCGGAATAGTTTACGTATTTACTATCTCAATAATAAGTTCTATTCAGACAAAAAAACTAACAGATGTTTGGGAAATATTTTATGATTAATCATTTCAATTACTTCGAGACTTCTATTTCGAATTGGTTGTGGGTATACGAAACAATGACGGTTGTTATACTAGGAATGTCTGCTAACAAAAATGTTAGCAACAAATATAAGCATGTGATACATCAATGTGTAGATACATTAATTATAGATTTACGGCATAACACGTTAAGGTGGGGTAGACAACCGCGAAATCGAAATACAACAAAAATTCCCGAATGGGTAACATTTTCTAACGCACGATTTGAGTAACTTGTGTTATATTAAGGTTTTTAAATTTTTTTCAAGAGTTTTAGTTGAATTTTTATAGAAGATATATTTCGTTTAACCGTTCGTCCTGATCATGCATGAAATAAATGCCATGGATGTTGCGCAACCAACAATCAATCAATCTTAACCGTCGCCATTTTGATTTCTGTCAACACTTTTCTCTCCTGATCTCTTTACGCATTTATGAAAACATTTACTTATTATCACATGTTATATATCATTTAATTTCAGAAAAAGACATTTATTCCGATTTAAAGAATAACATATATAGATGTTTTCCGGTTTTTTTATATTGAAATATAAAGGTTAATTAATTATTTCAATTAAACATGCACATTTGTTTACGATACAATTTTCGTCATTAGTGAATAAATTTTAAAATATTCTGTCTTAAGGTGGTAGGTACCCAGCCCCTTCACTAAAATTAATTTGGCTCGTTTAAGTTTCATAAAATTTTCTTTAAACAACCAGAGAAACTACCAGTAATACAGAAAGCCACGTACCCATGCTTAAACTAAAGGCACGAAAACCTATTTACTTGCACAGGGTCAATACCAGGTGGGCTGTTTGTCACGGGTCTATCTCCAGATCAGTATTTAGAAGTGCATCGTTACTGTTTAAAGGTTTAAATGATATAAGGGTACAACTATTTGATAAACTGGGGGAAGGATGGTCTGGAAGTTAGTAGATATTTTTCGGATCGGTTATTTATTTTTAGGGACGAAAAGACAGATTTGTTTTATTTTCTGCACTATTGAAGCATGATCTTTCATTTTCATTGAAACAAAAGACTGATTAAATATTTTCACAATTATATCAATAATATTTGAAAACACACAATTTTTGAATTCATTTCTTTAATTTTTGAATAAATCAGCTGCGTTTGATGGAATTAGACCTTATGCAAGTGCAGGTATACATGCACATTGCTAATCCTTTGATTGATTTTGGAACATTCAAATACGAAAAAAGATGATTATTAGTAGTTTTTGTTGAGTTCTTAATAATGCGTCAATTTTCAAACAATTGCAGACTTTGCATAAAGATTTTTTTCAACCCTAAAGGAGTTTACAGATGTATTGATATTCATCAGGTCGGTTTCATTGGGACTCACATGACTCAGCTTAAATAAAACATATAAAGTAAAGTCCATTCATTGTATGGGCAATTTAATCAGAATTGATCATCATCCTCTGGAAGTGAATTATCTAAATTTCAAACTGCATATATTGTATACGTACAAGGTAATGAAGTTGGCCTGTAACTAGCCTCTTTTAAAAGTAATGCCAAATCTATTCGGCAAAAACAAATTCGTTATGGGTTTTTGGGCCGCTGAAGGCACCGAGAAGCTATTGATAAAAAAATGATGCAGAATCATGTTTCCCAGCCTCTTTTTTAATCTAAAACGCAAGTCCTTTTTTTCATTATTTATGCCGTCGTCGTAGCGAAGGGGCATTTAGATTCCCCCTGTCCGTCTGTACGTACGTCTATAAAATTAGTTTACGCTATATAACTTTAGCTTGCGTCAATTAAATGTTATGATCTTATACACAATGCTTTTTATAACAAAACACGGATCAAGTTATAATTTGTTTAGCGTCTCTTTTACCATTTTAAAGTTATGGCCCTTTACCAATGTAAAAAAATGATGAATTTTTCGCTTCCATTTTGCATCTAACAAATTTTATAAAACTTATACAGAAGGCTTATTACCAATCCACAAAACACAGATTGAGTACTTAAAAAGCTTTACATTGTGTCGAGCGGCTGATAATTAACGATATGTATACGAAAAAACCCGATTATCTATTTATCGTTCTATTACTGGTCGTTTTCACCTCCGGCAAGCAAGCAAGCACATTGTGACGTCGCTGATAAATGCAAAACGCTAAAATCCATTTAAACATTTGTGTATATTGGTATTAAAGTAAAAAAAATATGAAACAAATGTATTTTATGCATAACGATACTTTCAATTTTAACTAAGATTGAAACAGTAAGTGATCGCCCCGTTTTTCCCAATGGACCAATACGACTTTTTACCGTATTGGACCGGTCCGAAAAACATTATTTACTCTTGATTTATATCGACAGTGCAACGTCATCAGTATTGCACATGTTTATTATGGTATTATTGCATAACAATTTTCAAATTGGTTTAGTTATAGGTCCAAGCTTAAGGATACCATATATTTGACTGAGCCAAAAAAGGCCAATTTGGCTGCCAAAGGACCTTTAAACAAGCCAATATAAAAAGGGTTACGCAATGATACCATTAGTAATTAACCAGCCCAATATGAACTCAAGCCGGGCCAATATGAAGATTAAAAAGTATGAAAATCTTAAATTCAGGACTTCAATAGTAGTGGTTTGAAAATGTATCAATGAAAATTGAGGATTTAACACAAAACAATGATATAATTAACAATTTAACTAAATAATCAACAGTAAATAAACACAACAAATAACAAACATGTTTTAAGTTAGTTTTTCAGAATAAAGATCTTGGCTACATAGATATAGGAAGATGTGGTGTGAGTGCCAATGAGACAACTCTCCTTCCAAATAACAATTTAAAAAATTAAACCATTATAGGACAATGTACGGCCTTCAACACGGAGCCTTGGCTCACACAGAACAACAAGCTATAAAGGGCCGTTTATTATAGTATTCTTTTTCTTCCTGAGCATATGCTAATGTTGAACACACCACCTTTTTAAGTTGCACCTGCAACGATTGACATGAGGTTGTCATGTTTGTTAGCAGTTTGATTATTTGTATTTGATAAATTTGCATTCAGATTATTATGCACTAATGTACTTGAGCGTGAAAGTTCACAAGGTTCCTGTGAATCTGATGTCGTCTGCAAGTCTGAGTACAGAAACATGACCTTAAATATTGTAGAAGAAGCTTGCTATTGATGTTCAATATATGATATTGAATAGTGAGTTAAGGTACTAGTGACTTTTAGCCTCTTAATTGGACAACTTCATTGTCAGGTCTACCATTTTGAAGAAGTGTGGTAGCAAAGGTTTCACGCCCTGACTGATTAACATTTCTTCCTTTCAGATCTCCTTTTCTGCCATATTTTTACCATTTGACCTTATCTATCTTTGACTATGGTTTGAAAAGATTCCTATATTTCGTCATGTTTAATATAAAGGCCTCAAATAAAATCTAAGTTCACCTGTTAATGTGTCGTCTTGAGGTCTATGCCGTTTTTATTCCTTGTAAACATTAACAGGGCAATTACTTCCTCTTTACCCCAAAATCTTTAGATAAATATCCCGAAAATCCCTGCTTTTACTCCACTGCGAGTTTTATTGCTTCTTTCTAAAAAAAACTTGTATGTTTAGGTCAATATTCAAAGAAGTATTATCCGTCCTGTCTGTACACAACTTTCCCTTTATTTTGACTATTTTACCTATTATGTATGCATGTTTTGTTCACGCATCATTGTAAATATAATGGAATTTGATGCGACTGTCATACAAGTGAGAAGTTTGGAGCTATCAAACCAGGTTTAATCCACCCCTTTCTGCATTTGAAAATGCCTGTACCAAGTCGGAAATATAACAGTTGTTGTTTTTCGTTTGATGTGTTTAATCATTTGATTTTGCCATTCAAAATACCACATGTGTAGATAGTCGGTAAGATAAATTCGTTACACGGTGTGCTAGCGACCTAATACGCTCTCACCCCATATGGAAATTACTGACCCCATATATCTCGTATTAGGTCACTTACACACCATGTAACTAATAGTATACTACTGTTGCCTTCATTTATACAGTTTACCTTAGATATAATCCTGTTCAATAAAGGCTCTTGTTCACATCATTTTAAGTAAACAATGATAAAACTATTACAACCTTAAATGAAAACATGCTTATCAATAATTATTTCTAATTGGAGAGGATAAAGCAAGGAACGGTAAACTGTAAAGCAAGTTGAAGCTGAAATTTTTGAATGATACGAAATGAACAATTCATTATATATATATATGAACATATATAGGTTTTTGTTTTACATTGATTTATGTCGCAGATCTTTTATGAAGCTACTTTGCTATCTATATTTGTTTGTAATACAATTCTGACAATTTAAAAAGAAGTTTTACAGCACATATACACTTAATAGAGCATTTGCATTATTCACGTATCAGGATACGTGCACGGATCGACGTATACGTATCGAACATATTTGTTTACAATAATGATTTTACCCCGATCTCAATTAAAATAAAATGCATTATATAATATTTTCATCGGGACCAACTAGACTTTAATTAACCTTCCCTCATATACGTGTTATACGATACGTCGATACGGATACGCCAGCAAATACTTGATTAATGCAAATGCTCTAATAAAAAGGTAATATCTGTAGTTAGCTTGCTTGCTAGCTGAACCGTGACGTCATAATAAGTTCGATAAACTACCATCCTTTTAAGAGTAGACTAGGCCAACGGTTTACAAATATATCTATTTTTAGTATTAGGCTACTTCGAAAGGCGGGTGTCGCGAATATAGGCCAAGAGACTTTAGCACTTGATCTTATGTAATTGTTTCCCGTACTTTCGCGCACACTATTGTTAATGTAACGTAACGTTATTGTTACGTATCTTATCTTACGATCATAAAGCATCTGAACTAGCAAGACGTTATTTTCTTCCACAACAAAGGTGAATAACCCTCAAGATATTGGTGCCGTGACGAAAACCACAACTAGAGATGAGTTCGAAACTCAAAACAGTACGAGCCGCACATCGACGAGCAGTAATAAAGCTACTGAAAAAAGCAGACCCGACAGAAGAACCGCAACAAGATGTTGTCAACCTCAAATCCATGATGGAGCTTATCAAAACCAAGAAGAAGACATTGTCCGACCTCAATGAGAAGATTTTAGAATCTATTAAAGAAGAAGAAGACCTCGACGAAGAAATTGAAGAAGTTGACAGATACGAGTTAGAGAAAATTGAAAAGTTCATAAAAGAAGTAAGTGTTAGTCAGTCTAAAAATCAAACAGCTTTTAACCCTAATGCATCAGATTTTATATGCAATAACTCCAGCGTGCAAGAACATTCTAACCAGATAATTTTCAACTCAGAGCAAACAAGCCTAAGCCAGTCAAGCATGCCCACCTCCACAGTGTCAAGTCATTATAACAAATTGCATAAACTCAACTTGCCAACTTTCGGCGGAACTATATTGGAATGGTCAGCCTTTTGGGATTCCTATAATAATTCCGTACATGAAAATCCTTCATTGAGTGACGTGCAACGATTTAATTATTTAAAATCGCAACTTTATGGAGAAGCTAGCCAGTGTATTTCGGGAATGCAAATGACTAATACAAACTGTAATCAAGCAATACAAATTCTACACGAGAGATTTGGCCAACAACACAAAATAGTAAACGCATACATGCAAAATTTGCTAAATTTGCCTGCACAAACACCTGGAATTAGGGGACTGAAATCGTTCAGTGACACAATAGAAAGTAATATACGTGAATTAGAAGAAATAGGTCGATATCAGGAATCGTACGGAAGCCTATTAATACCACTAATACTCAACAAGCTTCCATGTTTTGTCAGACAAAACATTACTCGAGACCACGGTAATGATGATTGGGATATTTCAAGTTTACGCAAAGCAATAAAGAAAGAAATTTATATCCAAGAGGCCGCTAACGCCAATCCTATTGAAACCGATATTATCCCCACCGCATCGTTCGTGACAGAAACTACAAATAAAAGATGGAAGTCAACAGGGTCTAAAGATAGTAAAAACAATAGTTCCGTTAAGACGAAAAGGCCGTGTTTTTTTGTCAAAACCCGTATCACCCAAATGAATGTACAAAGATCACTGATATAAACGCCCGCACCCAAATCGTAAAGGAAAAACGAGTTTGCTTTAACTGTTTCGGTAATCACAAGGTTTCGGAATGCAAGTCAAAATACAGTTACCGAAATTGCAGTAAGAAACATCACAGCAGCATCTGCCGTAATAATTTACTAAATGAAAACTCCACTTCAAATGAAAATAAAGCCGTAACAAAACCTGTCAACGAAAAGCTACAAAGTACCACAGAAACAAGGAGCGCCGCTATGCATTCTGCAGTTACAGCACATACCGAAATTCTATCAAAAACCGCCGTAACCCGGTATGGTACCATGATGAAAGTGTTATGACTAACATTCTACTCGATGAAGGCGCCCAGAATTCATTTATTTCTCAAGAACTAGTAGAGAAACTCCATATCAAACCAACTGGTATAGTAAGCATGCAAATTTCTGCATTTGGCGGGAAAGAAGGTGATGTACGCAACCTGGAGAAAGCAACATTATCCATTGAAACCGAAAGAAAAGAAAGAATTCCAATGCAAGTAATTATTGTTCCAAAAATTGCCGCACCGATACATATGAAGAAACGGGTAAACATTAACAGCTTGCCCTATTTACGAGGATTACAACTTGCCCACCCAGTCACGCAGGATGAAAAGTTTTCCATTTCACTTCTCGTTGGAGCAGACTACAACTGGTCTTTAGTACAAGATGAAATTATTCGAGGTGACGGACCAACAGCTGTTAAATCTAAAATAGGCTATTTGCTATCAGGACCACTGAACACAGATATCAACACTCAACAATGGAACTCTACGATGATGAATGTCTTAGTTGCGCACAAACCCGAGGAGTGCGATTTACAGAAATTTTGGGTAATTGAGTCGAGCGGATTAGAGGCGGATTCTGATGAAAACACAAAAAATGTACAAAACCTAATGCTTGAGTACCAAAACTCTAGCATAACATTTAAGGAAAATAAATATGTCGCAAAACTACCATGGAAGCAAGATCATCCCGATTTACCCACTAAAGAATTTATAGCAAGAAGGAGGACCCAGAATGTTAAAGATAGGTTGGCTAAAGATCCGGATATGTTAAATCTATACGACAAGATTATCAAAGAACAGGAGATGAAAGACTTCATAGAAAAGGTACCCATTACAGAAATAGATCGCGAGCATGGAAGAATCCATTACATACCACACCATCCCGTTAAGAAAGATTCAAACACGACCCTTATTAGGATTGTATATGACTGCAGTTGCCATGAAAATCCAGATTTACCCAGCCTTTATGACTGCCTATCTTCAGCACCACCTATTTTAAATAAATTGACAAGCATTCTTACAAGATTTAGATTAGGAAAATATGGCATCACAACAGACATAGAAAAAGCATTTTTACAAGTAAGACTTGACAATGATGACCGAGACACCACACGTTTCTTTTGGTTGTCCGATTCAACTGACCCAACAAGTGAATTGATTATGTACAGATTCAAAGTTGTTTTTTTTGGAGCAACGTGTTCGCCGTTTATTTTAAACGCAACATTACTGAAACATTTATCCATGAATCAGAGCAAAGCAGCAAAAGTACGGACTTCTAGAGGACTAGTTACCACACGACCAATTGTGAAGTTATATCCATTAGAACTATAGTAACTGTTATAGGATTTTTGTGAAGGACAGTTAACGTAAAGTGAAATTACAAAACAAAAACTTTCAATGTGATCCATTTATAGAACTTTAAAGTTTTGATTATTTATCATTTAAAATAATTTTATTTCTTATGCATTTTGAGGCCCCCAGAGCGGGTATACCTTACCTCATAATGACTTCATGGTTCATCTAGCAAGCATGCTAACGGCTGTGTCTCATTGTTTATTTTGCAAATACACGTATAGTGTTAAACTTCATATATTCATATTCAACCCAGATCAATGACCACAACTAGACACTTCTTTGATTAGGTTATCAAAAACACATTTCTATAGATGGACTGGTCTATGATGACCGAACTGGTTAAACTCCGCCCAGTCAAGTGAAATAAATCAAGCAATACACTTGTATTTTGCTTCGTACACCGAAAATTGAACCACACATGTAAAAATATCTCAGCTTCAATACGAGCTATTAAACATGTCTAAGCTTACGATATAAGCAGTGGAATTGATTATTAGGTCGGCCAACATGACCGGTTACAATGAGACATTGAAACGTGTATATAGTTATCAAAGGTACTAGAATTATAATTTAATACGCCAGACTGGCGTTTCGTCTACATAAGACTCATCAGTGACGCTCAGATCAAAATAGTTATAAAGCCAAACAAGTACAAAATTGAGGAGCATTGAGGACCAAATATTCCAAAAAGTTGTGCCAAATACGGCTAAGGTGATATATTCCTAGAAATAAGAAAATCCTTAATTTTTCGAAAAATTCAAAGTTTTGTTACAGGACATTTTAAAAGAAAAATGACCAGCTAATTGATATTCATGTCAACACCAAAGTGCTGACTACTGGGCTGGCGATACCCCAAGAAAATCCTTAGTATAACAACTTAAACTACATAACTATGGAAATTACCTGATTAGAACATATACTCGGTAACGTCAATGTTCAAGAGGATGCAACTGTTACAATAATTTATTATTTACATATAACTTTAAAATCCAAAACAGGCATTTCATCGGATGAAATGTGTTTCAAAAAACCACATTATAGCATAAGAATGAAAACAAATTACCTCTTTTTTTTACCTTTGTTTGGAAAATACTAAAACAATTGAATTTTATTTCAAACAGTTTGCAATATACGAGTCACCTTGCTTTTACTTTATATTTTCTAACGGATAAAAGAATATGTGAAGTAGTGGGGATTTTCGAATAAAAAGAAAGAAGTACAATGCCGTACTAGGAAATAACTTGCCAAAGGTTTTGTAACGCTTCAAAAAGAGGACCGAAAGATACCAGAGGAACATTCAAACTAATAAATTGAAAACAAGAATGTGTCCTAAGTACACGGATGCCCTATCCTCACTATCATTTTCTATGTTCAGTGGACCGTGAAAATGGGATAAAATCATTTGGCATTAAAATAATAAAGATCATATCATAGGGAACATGTTTACTAAGTTTCAAGTTGATCGGACTTCAACTTCACCAAAACTACCTCGACTAAAAACTTTAACCAAAACTTTAACCTGAAACGGGACAGACGAACGAACCAACGAACGGACGAACAGACGGACTGACGCACAGACCAGAAAACATAATGCCCATAAATGGGGCATAATAAACTGACAATGACATGGCTAAAAATAAAACCAGACAACCAATAGGTCACAAAACACAACATAGAAAAATAAAGACTAAAACTCGAACCCCACCAAAACCTTGGGTGATCTCAGGTGGTCCGCAAAGGTAATCAGATCCTGCTCTACATGAGGCACTCATCGGGTTGCTCATGTTATTACAAACCCGGTAATAAGTCATTTTCGGTAGGTCATATTCGTGAAATGGAACGGATTGTAGATACAGCATAAGGAACATATCTGCTACATATATATGTTAAACAAATATTCAATAACGGTTAACCAGCTCGTGATGGCGTCCGTACAAATTACGAAGGGATGATTTCAACTTCAACACTTTGAACTCTTGATTAGATAGCTTCCTGTATGCAGCTGTATCCCTTTATCAAGGTAATAATAATAAGAATTACAAGCCCAGTGAATACTGTATCAATTGAGAGATATATACTCAGTATGCAGGCGCTACTTGAAGTTTGCCACATAGAAAATTAAAAGTTTACATTTGGAAAGCTGAAATCATCTCTTTTGTAATAAACTTTTGTTATCATCCGACTCGCATTGTCAATTTCTAAATGTAAGTCTATATATGAGGCATACATGACTCTATCTGTTGTACTCTTAATCACATTACAAGTTCGATGGAATAGATGCTTTAAGCATAAGCACCAAATTTTGAATTATTAGAGAGAGGGATCATCCTCTATATAGCGGAAAGTAAAGTTAAAGGATACTGTAATTTTTTTTTTACTTCTTCTTCAGAAGTTCTTGTATGGAGTCAACCTCATAACATTAAGAACAAGGGAACTTTTGGTTCCCTTGGGAGTGCCGATAGTTTGTGAAAAGCACGTCCTCCAAACGTAACAAATATGTTGTCACTCAAGAAATCAAGCATCTTGATAGTGTCAGTTACAGAATGTATCCCTCCCTAAGACAATATACTTGATGAATTAAAACCACTACCAACTCTTTTAGTTTGTCTTTTAGTTTGGAATGGGAAATATTTGGGTAAATTCAAATCTTTTAATACTATTGCGAATTGAAAGAGTCTGAGATTGTATATAGTATGAAATGTTAAGTATCCAAATCTGATTCACTCGATTTCTAGAATACGCAATTTCACAATAACTTCCAAGCCGGGCTTTGATTGCCGTTAAAATTGATGTTAATAAGTTAGAAAGAGGTTTCGCGCAGCACTTGGAAGAACCAGCAATTTACCATTGTTTGTAGGGACACTTATGGCTTTTAGGTATCCAATACAGTGATTGAAGATCTAGATCTTCATTTTTAGTTGAAATTTCAAAGGGAAATAGGACAGACCTCCTATGAATATACAGGATTTCATCTTTAGTAAGTGTCGTAGGGGTATATGTCGACTTTACAAGTGAATTGTCAATACTTAATTCATTTTCAAACAGTATATGTAATGTTATTTACAAACGATGTTGTTTGGGGCTTTATCTGCGGGGGCAGCATGTGCTTTGTAACATTTGGGTCTCTAACGACTAACGCAGCATAGATATTAATATACCCATTCAGTTTCTTAATTCTTATTTGTATCAACGATCTCACATCCTTAATCCATTTAATTGTATTTCTGTTTTTAAAAAAAACATTATATTCAAAAGCATTTCTTCTTTTTCCCGGTTTGTAATCTGATGGTTTGTAGATAAGTTAATACTGTTTATAATATTTTCAATATTTTTTAAAACCTCATTTTTCCCCAACACAGGAATAGCCTATTACAGATGTGACAAAGCTTATGGAAATTTAGGTTTCCCCTTCTCTTAAAAAAGTAAATGCAGTAGTTCATAACTATTATCATGATTATGCGTCAAGAAGAATTATCTAAGTTAACAAATAAAGAGCTATATAATGAAATGAACCACAAATGAATGAAAAAAAAAATCAAAACTACTGACATATTTTGTCATATTTGAAAAAGTTACAGATTATTACATGGTATTGGCTGTGGTCATTGTTGAATGCCAAAAAATGACATTTTCCGAGAAAAAAAAACAAGTGGGTTAATAAAACATGTTTTTTTTTTAATCTAGCTAGCTTAACGTGTCATTTGTATGATAATACATCCGCTATTAATTATTAAACTTTTAAATTATGTGTCTATGTATCTTTAAATCGAACTCGAACAATGACATTTTATCTGTTCCCTTGATGTTATTAAATGTAAAGATAACTGTTTAATTGTGTATTTTGGATTAAAAGGATTTACATTTATTAGCTGGCAGTAGATACTAGGCCTAACGTATTCATATTTAATAAGAAATATATTTCGCAACATCTCTCCTATTGTATTTGCAATTTGAATTTAATGGTTTAACCTATTGTTAACAATATGACACAAGTATAAATGTCCATGGAAGGAACTCTTTCTATAGAAAAAAATGATTTCATGATTTTATATGGAGAATATATATGATTTAAGAATAATAATAGCACGTCAATAAAAGCTTTTTTTTTTATCATAGATATTTCAATAAATTTACACAGCATTGAAATTTATTAATGATTAACAAATATTAAATAAATTTTGTTTGTTTTCATTGTTTTTTTTCTGAAATGTATATAACTATATGAATATCTAGTATAATTGCTTATGGGAAAACTGACGACAGAAAGACCATAGAAAAGCGATTTTAATAAATACAGAGAACCGTTCCACCTTCATCAATCAGTAGAACACATGCACTTATGTAAAAAATGACTGAAAAATACCTACTAAATACGATGATACAGTACCAAGTAGTTTGTAATAATTGAAAAATGATAAAAAGTGATATTTTTAAAATTTTAACCAATATAAAAGTAAAAGTGTGATACAAGTTCCATGACATCTGTTATTATTTTTTTCATTTATAAGAAGGCAGTAGATATTAATGCATACCTATTAAATAATAAACAGATTTTTTTCTCAATCTATCCTGCTGTACTCTTTATTCAAAGTTAATTATTTAACCTATCACAAACAATGAAATTTCCTCTTTCGTACATGATACATAGTTATTTTTCATTAACCCGTTCGTCGTTTGTCGTTATCTATACATTTCCGGATCTTTATTAGTTACATGGTGTATTAGAAACCTAAAACGATATTTATGGGGTTAGTAAAATCCATAAGGGGTGAGAGCGAAGCACATCGTGTAACGAATTTATCGTACCGACTATAGTATTTTGACGAGCAGCCTATCAAAGTGATCAAGTCTTCAATACTTAGTATTAAGATTCTACTTCCCTTTCTCTTTACAGAAAACAAATGCCAACAATAACAACTCTTTAGCTTTAGATTTATTTTTTTTGAATTTCTTTCAATCGTTCATTACATGCATCAATTTCTTCGTCTGTTGAATCCTTTCAGATTTCTGTTTTTGTTTTGAAAGGGAAGTAACTCCTTACTAACCCGATATGGTTACTAACCCTATATCAAATATACATAGTCATCACGTGTCGCCCTTTAACCAACCATATCGCTATAATAATAAATCTATAGGAGGTAAAATTAATCATATCCTATCACTTTATATATATTGGTAGAGATCGTTGATGAATACATTTATACAAATTGTCAGGTCATACATACAAATATATTGCGTCATGTCTTATAAAAATAATTAAGTTTTATTCCAAACATTCTACATTATGCGAGTCGAACAAATTTAACTCTTTTTCTCCAAATGAACATTTCGTTTTGAGAAATCTTAAAAATACATGCACCATGTGAAAGTTTTTTTTTTTCTCTTTTTTTTGTAACGGGCCAGCGTTTAGTTTATCTCCACATGGACTTTGTGTTTAAGAATATTTGCAATTATTAACCTATGATGTAATTTTGCTCAATATCATGCAATCAAGTGCATAGATTTATTTATATTTCTCCAAGGTATTGATAAGTACAAACGTACACTTATAAATAATTTATCGCAATATGAAAAAAACAAAATTGTCAATACAAGACACTTTTACAAGTTATTCCATTTCATGTTTTATATGCAATGAATATATATTTAATTTATATATATTAACTTTAAGCAAAAACAGCGGAAATTTTGAAATTTTGTAAAATAACGATATTACAAAATTATTAATATTATTATAAACTGTCGTTCCGGATAAATTAATCGAATATAAATGCATAATCCATGGTTTAATGAAAACAAATCAACGGTTTCCGAGAATTATGTCTATGTTCGATGAACATTAATGGAAACAAGTGTCCCCTTATGAATTGTAATGACTGTCGCGTCAAAACTAATGTCTATGTTTCCTGTTTTTTAATGAAGTTTTAATACATTTAAGATAATAATATATATATAATATATCTAAATGGAATATATGTGTGGAATTCTACATGTTAACCATGAATAAATAAAATGTGTTTAAATGTCCTTAGTAATTATTTAATCTATAGAATGATAAAAAAAATTACTCTATCATATAGATATGTTTTTTAAAAATACAGTTAAAAAATATAGTTAACATGATGCGACTATTTCGTCTTTTTAAAAATAAAATGCAGATCTCAAAAGGGTTGAAGAGGGTACAAAACACCTAAGGAATTCAACCTCCCTAAATGTCAATTGAGCGTTTTTATATATAGCTTCCACCAATTTCTACATAAGGAAATGACTGTAACAAGTCGGTAATATAACAGTTATTCACCCGTACCCACGAAAACCACTAATGGTATCCAACGATAAATAATGAATTCACAGTATTTAGGAAATAGCAATGTATTTTTATATATCTATATCGAATATTTTGTTTTCCCTGTTAGATTTCATTTCTCTGGTATTTATTTTCAGACTTTTACTTTGTTTCAATGTCATGGTATTGCTAGGATGAACCTTGGATATCTTTTGAATAGTGTGTAGTTTTTTAAAATCCTCTCTGTTTGCATTTTTCTCATACAAGTCATTAAATTTTCCGGCAATTACAGCTATTGGCATTGCGAGAAGTAACAGACCGGAAACTGCGCACAATGATCCAACAGTACGCCCAAGAGCAGACTTAGGTACCTCATCACCATATCCTACTGTAGTCATAGTTACGACTGACCACCAAAGACCTATCACCATATCTGGAAAGGTCGTTGGATCCCGCAATTCGGCGAAATATATAAGGTTAGCAAACAATAAGACAAAAATCAGAAAAGTAATACTGAGCAAACCCAGTTCTTTTATACTAGCTCTCACCGACATCAATAAGATTCTAAGCGCACTGTACTGTTTCGTAATTCTAAAGAATCTAAGAAGTCGGAAAACTACGAGACAATAACACACAGAATAAAAAATTAACAGTTCGTAATTTTCAAGTAACTTTTCACCAAACGATTGATCAATAATGAAAATAGTCCACATAGCGAAGAACAGTATTATATCAAGAACATTCAACCAGTCTTTAAAGAACTCCTTCTTTCTTGGACAGGATGCAAATCTTAAAATTTGTTCACAAGAAAAGAACATCGTTATGAAGAGGTCCAAATCCTTTAGCCACTTGGGCTGTACAGTTGTTACAAACATGACTTCCTTTGGATTTTCTTTATCTATCCATAGATTTAGTCCATTCAGAGTTACCCAGTAAATCAGTATATCGAGATCGACATGTTTCTGTCGCACATCCGGGTGTGTAGCCAGCATCGGTGTGATGGCAGACAACAGTACTATAAACAGGTAGAAGATGCTAAATATCTGAAAAACAATGCAAATAAACTCATCATACATACCAAGATTGAAATTTTATGTTGACGCCAAACGCGCGTTTCGTCAACAAAAGACTCATCAGTGACGCTCGAATCAAATAATGTTAAAAGGACGAAGTTGAAGATCATTGAGGACCAAAAGTTCCTTAAAGTTTTGCCCAATTTATATTTCCACCTTCACTACATGCCATGATTTTATACGACTAAAAGAATTTGAATATGTAATAGTTGATTAAAGTTTCATTTCGGGAAAACTAAAAATGTAAGGATGATAAAAATTTTGTGACATCTGATGTTTAAAAGATGAACGGAAGATACCAAAGGGACAGTCAAACTCATAAATCGAAAATAAACTGACAACGCCATGACTAAAAATGAAAAAGACAAACAGACAAACAATATTACACATGACACAACATAGAAAACTACAGAATAAACATCACGAACCCCACTAAAAACTAGGAGTGATCTCAGGTGCTCCGGAAGGGTGAGCAGATCCTGCTCCACATGTGGCACCCGTCGTGTTGCTTATGTGATAAAACATCCGGTAAATAGTATAATTCGGTAGGTCACATTCATGAAAGGGAAGGGGATTGTAGTTACGACGTAAGGAACATATCCGATATCATTTGTTAAACGGTTATTCCATAACGGTCAACCAACTCGTGATGGCGTCCGTAAAATTTACGAAGAGATGATTTCAACTTCACCATTTAGAATTTTTGATTAATAGCTTCATTGTGAACAGCAGCTCTCTGTCAAGAAAATCATGATAGGAAATGCAAGCACGGGAATATCGTATCAAGTCGAAGATATATACATGTACCCCGTATAATTCCATTTGTTTCTTACTTTAAAAAAAAAATTATATATCAAAATGAATTTGAGTCCAATTTAGACTTACTTAGCATTGACTGAGCATTCTCAGTTATTAAAAGCTAGTTCAAAGTCAGTTAGATAAGTAAGTAGATAATGTTCTCATCAGACTAAAGTATCAACCAGTACACAGACACCATGCAAATGTCAGGAACCGGTACTCCAGTAGTTAGTTTCTTGTCTGTTATATTTGTTAACTGTTTAATTATAGAATAGGACGTTAGTTTTTTCGTTTAAATTATTTGACATTTTCATGTCGTGGACTTTTCGAATGACTGTACTGTAAGGTCGTTATGATTTTTGAAGGCCGTACGGTTGCCTATGACTTTTCACCACTTTATTCAAACATTATTTCATTTTATTTTTCGTGGATTGTTCAAGCTTAAAAAAAAAAAAACTGACAACGCCATGGATAAAAAATTAAAAGACAAATAGATAAATAATAGTACAGAAAACAACATAGAAAACTAAAGACTAAGTAACACGAACCCCACCAAAACTGGGGTGATCTCATGTGATCCAGAAGGGTAAGTAGATTCTGCTCCACATGTTCTCAAATAACTCACCTTTGCAGCAATCGAAGATGTTGGTTCCTCCAGGAAAAGCCAAATTCTTTGTTTAATACCTGCTAAACACGATACTTTATGAGTTTGATATTCTGCCGTGCGCACAATGAAAGCATTTTTTATATAATTAACAAGATTCTGATCTTTTTCGTATTTGATGTATTTTGGGTAACAACATTCAGATATGTCTGTAACGGGAATTCTCCAGAATTCAAGTTCCTGTTTCCAATTCCACCCACAAATATGGGTAGGAAAGTGAATTACTCCATTTCTGTAAAAGTCTAAAATGGTGTTGAACAATTCTGGATTTCTGTCAAAGAAAAACTGTTTCTTAACATTATTGTAATATTCTGATGTCGTTGTTAGTGATCCCAATAAAGTATCACAATGTCTTTGCAATGTTGACCATTTTGTTTCAAAGAGAGTACCACCAACGTTTATATGAATTTCATCAGACATTTCAGACGGATAAAGCTTAAAAAGATATTACCGGCGGTTTTCCAATATGAAGTCAGTCTTCAACGGAAAGATGTTTGCCCATCCGAGGAAATCATTCTTCAAATGAGCGATCTTTGAAACTGTTATCACTTAGATTTTACTTAGCAATCAGGTTTACAAATGTAATTTCAGGAAATCGATTTCAATGTAAGGCTTTAATTATCATTTACCTAAACTGTAGGTAATAAATAAACAGACGTTGGCATGCTTGCTAATAAAACAACATAATATTAAAGCACTGTATTCAAACAAATGATTTCATATCAATTTTATGTTTTTTAATAATTAAAAAAGACTAAACTAAAAAACGTTTATCGATGAAGTGAAGTGATTAAAAATGAATATATTAATGTACCGATAACATAAAAAAAACTGAGTCTGATTAAATTTAGTATTTGAAATATAAGTACAGTAGCACTATCTCCTTCTGTTCAAATTGGTTAAAAACCTCTTATATTTGAAAATTACAATAGTATATATATATTGTAACGTTTTCGCTCAGTGTTGCTATAGCGTTTTCGTTACCCTGAAGTTAAACTCTGACCCACTGACACAACTAGACAATCCGCCAGACAAACTAATACTCGGCAATAAAGACTGTTTCAAATGACTGCTCCCTAGGGTTAACTCAACCCTGTAATCCAATAGGTATATTAAAAGATGCGTTGATTCAGAAGACAGAAACAAATAATTCGTTTAAAGTTAATGATTAAATGAAGTGTTAATATGGTCAGTTATAGATATGAAACTCAGACAATTTCAATATTGTATCTCTTTTTACATCAGATCAACACAATAAATAACACTTAAATAGAATGTAATCTAGTGAGTACTCTGGTCAAGTTATATATACACATGTATTAAATAAAACAATCTTATTAAGAAGTAATTATAGAAATCTCTATAATTATATAAGTTATGTCAACTTCTCACATGTATAAGTTGCGACTCTGGGTTTTACTGTACTTTTTGTGAATATTCGGCTTCGTAATATATATGTAATGAATCGTTAATATGAACAGTTGCTACACTATTGGTATATCAAGTAAATAATACAAGAATAACTTTAACTCTTACTTTCTCTGAAGAAAAACTATATTTGAATAGCGATTTTAAAACTCGAGACTGCGTCGGTGAGTCTCTGTATAAAATATGGAATATTTTATATTTCTGACTTTTCTGTATTTTTCAGTATATAACTTTTTGTACGTCTTATGATATCTAATCTTTAGAGTCTCTTATAATATAAAATTATAAATCTAGGTTTTACATAAAATAAAACTCTGACAAAATATTTCCTAACCTTTTTAGAAGTGCAAGACTCAAACTGTAAGTTACAGTGAATAAAGGATTTATTATTAGGCTTGTGATTGTAAGCAACCTTTTGCCACGGTAGTCCGATCACGACTAAAGCGCTCAATGGTAGTGCAATATATATACAACAAAAAGACTTAAAAGACTTCATAAAAGCGACTCGAAAGACTCTATTTCAACGTAATATTGCCGTTCACGACAGTGTACTTTGACGGTTTACGGCAAAGCGACTCCAGTAAACATGGCGGACATTTCAAGGAAAAGAGAGACTCTGAGTCTCTAGAAACTTGACCAGGTGAACTAATTCACTCAAGATAATTATATATAGAGATTAAAACAACATAATACAATCATCAATAAATATATAAAGGTAGGTCCAGTATAAGGAAATTCTGTATTTACACTGTACAAAAATAAATAGAAAGGCGACTCAGTTTCAGGTGAGACTTGACGTTATTTTTATCTTTGTTCAAGTTACTGTTCATTACACAATGTGATTAAGTATTAAATATCTAAGATAAATTATTCTAATAAATAGAAACATATTCAAAAGTTTATAAATATCCAATACGGTTTAAACAGAGATTTAACCTGATAAAAAGTGAAAAGGGGGAGGGGACACAAACTGTTTAAAAACGAGGCCGAAATCCATTACAATATATACATTGTTCTATTGACTATTGGTAGAGAGATAAATCGGTTGGGTGTAAATATAAGCTAACTAAATAATTAAGGAAAATATGTTTTGTAGACTGCATGGGAAATTTTCTTGACTTTAACAATGCATACCTAAAAAATCTGAACTATAGCAGTGCTATAACAATTATCATACTATGTGTAAAAGAAGTCATGTGAATATATGATAAGCAGGGATCCAAAAAACACAACTATTCTTTTTAAATTCATAACCCGGATTTGTTTTCTCTCAATCGAGTTATGACTTTCCAACAGCGGTATACTACTGTTGCCTTTATTTACATTTTTTATTTGTATGATTAATTCTTTATCGACTGTTGTTAATGATAATTTCTCGTCAAGATTGCGAAAGTCAAGTTAATTTATTGAACATTGTTTAATCAAAGCACGATATCTTTATGCAAGTTTTACAATTAATTTTCTGTCAAACTGTTGACAAAGATTTTTCCAAATCTTAAATTTAAAAATTACCTCATAAATGAATACTACGATAAAAAGTAAACAAGAATGTATCCCTGGTACACGGATGACCCATCCGCACCATCATTTTCAATGTGCAGTTGACCATGAAAATGGGGTAAATACTCTAAATACTCTGGCATTAGAATTAGAAACATTATATAATAGGGAACATGTGTACTTAGTTTCAAGTTGATTGAACTTCAGCTTCATCAAAAACTACCTCGACCAAACATTTTAATCTGAAGCGGGACAGACGAACAGACGGACGAACGGACGCACAGACCGGAAACATAATGCCCATAAATGGGGCATAAAAACGATAAGAAAGGGGCTAACTTTGAAACTTTTCATAGGCAACAGTAGTATACCGCTGTTCAAAAATCGTAAATTTATGGACAAAAGACAAAATCGGGGAAAACAAACTAAAACTGAGGGAAACGCATTAAATATAAGAGGAGAACAACGACACAACATTCAATTGTAACACACATAGCAATGGACTAAGCATTAGACAAAATCCGATGAGAATAACCAATATAACATCAAAACCAAATACATGAATTTGGGATAGAAAAGTACCGTAACACGTCTTATAGTAATGTGAATTCATACTCAAATATAGGAGAAAACAAACGACACAACGGAAACACAACGTAAAAATGTTACACACACTGAAACGGACTATGATATAACAATGGCCATTTTCCTGACTTGGTACAGGACATTTTTAAAGAAAAAAATGGTGGGTTGAACCTGGTTTTGTGGCATGCCAAACCTCGCACTTTAATGGCATTGTTAAATATAACATTAAAATAACAACATAATAATACAGGACTTCAATACAAATAAATAGGAGAACGTTTTAGGCAAAGAAAAACATGAATAATAGATAACAAAAGGCATCAGGTTTAAAATTCAATACGTCAAAACCGCGCCTCGTCGACACAAGACTTACCAGTGACGCCCAGATATAAAAGGTCGAAAGTCAAAAAAAGGTACAAAGTTGTACAGCTCTGAGGATCAAAAGTTGAAAAAGGTTGTGCCAAATACGGTTAGGGTTTTTTGCTTGTGATAATAACATCCTTATTATTTAGAACAATTTATGCTATTGCAAACAGTAAATTTTATCAAATGAATATAAAAGATTTACCCGATAAAACTGACGTCTTAACTTATTACAGAAAACAAAACCCGAATACATACTACATTGAAGACCAACACAGAAAATAGACACACCCGACTTGGTCCAGGCCTCAACGCAAAAAGTCATAAAATGACGTCACATACGAAGTAGTCAAAAAGCACAATAATTACGTCACGCAGTTATTTGAAATTTCTGAAATAGCACGAAAATGACGTCACATTTGAAAAACTATACCTCAAAAATAAGATAGAAATAGAATTGGTTTAAAATTATACATGTTATAATAGAACTAAATACTGATATTACATTTAAACACAATGCACATTGCAATACTAATTAATAGCGATTAACTATATTATATATATATGTCCGGTTTGTTTTGAATCTAACTACAATCATAAAATATCGCACAGATTACGTTGAACAAAATTAAAAGTAATAAATGAAGGTGGTGATTAATTTTCTTTACCATAACACATGAATATAATAGAAAAGACGTCAACTAATTTGACAAACTCCGATGAAAATTATAAATATAACAAATATAACATCAAACTAAATACATGAATTTGGGATAGATAAGTACCGTAACACGTTTTATAGTAATGCGAATTCACACTCAGCAAAACAGTCACAATTGGGAATAAGTCACGTTCGGTAATTAAAAGATTAGACGACGTAATGACAAACCACAATCTACCAATAACCACCAGAATAGTTCGTATACCTTATTCAAGGTTAATCGCGAAATTTTACATACACGAAAATAACCCTCAATACAGTAGTTTCAAAAATGGAGATATGTGGTATGATATATCTTTTTACATCAAAAGATTTTATTGATTGATGAATTGCATACCTATCTGTGAAGAACGGTTGATGTTTAACTTATAAATACGTTATTGTATTTCATTGTATGTTTATTTTCCCGTGTTTTCCTTTTGTATTTGCGTTGGTATCTTCTTGTTGTTACATTGCTTTTAAATTGATTGTGTCACAGTTGTAAATGATTTATCCAACATGTGAAAAAATGAAGTAGAACCCCAATGTAAATCTTTTAACTGCAAGTATACTATTAAACATGTTTTGATTAATTGTATTGACTTTGTTGATTCGTAGGAAGCATTTCAATGTCAATAATAGGTATGATTTATTTAATTATGTTCCATTTTCAAATATTGTTTCATTCTTAAAAAAAAGTTCGAATATATTATAAAATATAAAAATGTTAATTATATCTAAAACGATTTTAATTTTTATCACGTTATCTTACTGTTCATTTTTATTTGTAAAAAATCAATTTGCCTTATTCTAGAATTTTGGTTTATTGAAGGACCTTTTGTCTGATTTTAAGAATATGCTTTAAATTGTAAAATAAAATATTTGAAATAGCTCTCGCCACGATTTAGCCTTGGAAATATTTCAATCAACTGAGTGTGTAAAAAAGTTTTCCTCAAATTTAAATACATTTTGTTAATAATTAAACTCAGCATAGATATCAGGATTAAATTTTATATTACACCATTACTAGTATACTACTGATTCAAAATGTGTCGAGTTTTGCGATTCGAAATCAACAACGAGATGTCATTATATATGCAGGACACTTCCGGGGTAAAACATGTATAAACGAAGTTTTAATCCTTAATTCGGACCCAGAAAATGTAAAGATGGTAGTCAAAAGCCATACAAAACACTAAGGAATGACAAATACTAATACATGTAATAGAAGGAAAAACATGACGTATGTCTGCCAATATATTATACATTTTTGATACAAGATCAGGCAGTTCACACTTCAATTACTAAAATATATAGTTTTAAAGTTTTATTATAAGTTTTTACATAAACGATAAAGTCCTTGAATAACATATAACATATTGAACATTTGCCGCAAAAAACTAGATCAAAATGTAGTCTAAAATGTAAATGACTTATTCCTAGTCAGATCATTCTATTATTTTTAAACAAATGATATTACATAATCAACCTTTGACATTTTTACTATATGAACACATGATCACTTATTAAGGGGGTAGGCCTTAATGAGATCAAAATTTTCCTCTCGTTTAATTTTTCTTATATTTACATCATTGAAAAGGTAGGGGTCCATGCATCATGTGCCAAAGTCTTAAGGAAATTGACTTTTCATTCTATATTTAGGGTATACTGAATATGACCAGTTTTGGGGTACCCTACAAAAACGGTCGAAAGCACTAGTAGGCAAAAATCATTAAAGATTTTTGCCTACTAGTGTTTTTGACTGTTTTTTTTTAAAGATTTTTGCACATGTTGTCATCAGAAATACCCCTGACTGTTAAATTGCATAGAAGAAACATATCTTAAAGTAAATTTGAAACAGCATGTTAATACAAATAGGATGAATGTAAAAAAAAATACGGTTTTTAATAATTGATACAGTGAACAGTCTGGCCAGCTCAGATAACAATTTTTTTCAAATTTAGCCAAAAAAAATTTTTGACGTTTAATTCCTGCATAAAATTGTTCACACATTTATTGGTTATTAATCTTTAAGATCCGTTTTATCAAATTTGACCGTTTAAAATTTTTCAAAATTTTTCAACACAAAATTCGTTTCCCCCTTACCAAACCTCATACAGACTGTCTTTTCCTTCTTTAAATGTGTAATAGCCAAAGGAGTACTGTCCCTATAATAATTGTAATTACATGTAATTTATAAGGAAAAACATTAATATTCAGTATGGGACGAGTAACACAATGGGACAAGTTGACATAATTTTTAATCACTACTATTTATTGGTTTCTCTCCCTAGACTACAAAATGCCCCTGTCATCAATAGCAGACGCTATCTGAATTCATTGTTTTGATAGTCTGTCGCTATCTAAGTACTATCTTTGTGTTAATGTAGAATATATATAAGCATAAGCTTGTACTAGGATTGATGTTCAGATATATCTTCTAGAATATAGCCTTTTATATAGGAAAAAAAAAACACAAACAGTAAGTTCAAAATCTGTATCAATGACTTAGCCATAAAACTATATTATTTTATTATTTAATTCATATGTCCAAATCGAATTTCCAAAACTTCCAAGTTTTTTTTGCTATAATGATGCCACAGGGTCCTTTAGTCAGTAAAGTTGATCCAGAACTCATCAGTCGCAGTTCATTGGTGTTATGTTTTAAGCATTTCATGTATGAATGGAAATTCTCTACCTTTTTATCCACATCATTAAAAAAAGTTATTTAGTTTAATGTGTATTTGGCAAAACTGTTAGGAATTTTTTGTCCTCAATGCTCTTCAACTTCGTTCTTTATTTGGCCTTTTAAACAATTTTTGATTCGAGTGCCACTGATGAGTCTTTTATAGACGAAAACCGCATCTGGCGTTAATATCAAATTGTAATCCTGGTATATATGATGAGCCTATTTGGTGGTGTCAAACATGTACAGCTTACTGGATCTGTCTTCATCATTCTCACAGCCAAATGTAAATAACATAAATGCTTGATCACTGTTTAATGTACTGTTATGTTAAAACGCACTAATGATTTCAATACATGTGTAAGAGTTGTCTCCGATATTCCAGGTCTACCCCCTTTAACAGGGAAAATTGTAAACATTTTGTAAATATGTATCCTTCTGTCAATGTCTTCATTGATCTAATGTTGGAAGCCTCTTGCGAAAAGTAAAATCACAAAAATACTGAACTCAGAGGAAAATCTAATCGGAAAGTCCATAATCACATGACAAAATCAAATGACAAAACACATCAAAAACGAATGGACAAGAACTGTCATATTCCTTGGTACATGCGTATTCAAATATAGAAAATGGTGGATTAAACCTGGTTTTATAGCGCCAAACCTCTCATTTTGTCTCATCAAATTCCGTTATATTTACAATGATGTAAGTTAATATAAGTTAATTATACACTTTCCCCTTCTATATAAGCTATTTATATTCGGAAGAAGGATTATGCTAACATTGCCTATGTAAATTTTAAAATTGATTGTATGCACATTGAACAACAAATTTATGTGACGTATAAAAATTTTCAGACGTCAGAAACGACAAATTAATGAATGTGTTTGTAGATAGATGTTTTTGTTTTCTGTTAAATTGTTCCTTTTAAAATTGTTATACGATGATGACTGATAGTGGAATAAACTATTTGTGGATTCTTATCAATTCTACATATAACTTTTGGACTATTTTCAATCTCGGTCTATTTCTGATATTTATTCTTACATACTTTTGATTTTTTAACCCTACATGCTAACATTGCCTATGTAAATTTTAAAATTTAAAATTTGAAAACGCTTGTACCAAGTCAGGAATTATGACAGTTCTTGTCCATTCGCTTTTGATGCGTTTTGTTATTTGATTTTGCCATGTGATTATGGACTTTCCGAATTGATTTTCCTCTAAGATCAGTATTTTTGTGATCTTACGTTTTCCACATAAAATAAGTTTAATTATCATAAAAGTTTATAAATACAAAGAAAACTATAAAAGGAACAAATGTATACAAAAAGGAACAGTTAGAAAAATGCAGATGTTTTAGCTTTGTTATATCCCACTTCATGTTAAATCACAATACATAAATCATGGGCTATTTATTTAGAGCGGACGGTAACGAGTTGATCGTAAGATACAACATGATAAACAAATAACCAACACATCATGTTCCTTAAAGAATTTCCTTGAAATTAAGATATTTTTACAAATTGTGAGAAAAATAATAGCATTCATAAAATATATTTATTTATAGACATAATATCGAGATGCAACTCTCTAAATACAAACATTGTGTTTTTACTTACCAATTCTGCAAACCTGAAACGTATTTAAACAGAATACCAAATTGCAATTAAACATTTCACACAATAAAATAAATTGAATTGAATATACATAAAAGATTATTCTTAATCAAATGAGGATAAACATATCTTTCGACTTTCGTAGCGAGTTATTTAACAGTGTGCACCACATTTTTTATGTTATTTCGAATAGACAGAAAAAATATTAATTTCTTATAATTTAATTCTAAATTCAATTTTAAACCGTAGAAAACTATGAAAAAACGTTGATGACGTCACGGTCACATGACTAAATTATGTCTATGGGCTCATAACAAAATAACGTCAGCCAATCAGAAGACGCGTTACATCCAAAATTAAATTATATATTTTTGTGGTTATCTCAGTTTTATTATCTGCATACCACAACTATTAAAGATATTTCGACATCTGAAATTTGAAAATGATTTTCTTTCTTTTAGAAAATAAGTTATTTTTGGCTTATTTTAAAATATTTAATTGTTTCCATTTGATAGATACTTTCCAATGAGGAATAAGAAAGCATTTAATTTAAAAACAAAAGTATCAAATATGAACCGACAAAGGTCATACTGTACAAAAATGGTTTAGTGGTCAAAATTCCAAGACATAAGATTTAAAAAAAAAACTGTCTTAGATAACAATAAAAAATAGTATACAGTAGTTAACATGGTCCAAGCACATTAACGAAAGAGCAATATGCTTTGCACTTGAAATCTAATATTTATTTAAAACAGATAGCAATTGACAGTTTAATTGATTAAAGCGCGAGACAATTTGACAATAGCCATTTTTGTCATTCAATAACAAGAAGCCACTATTGCGAATTAATTTGTGACGTTAATATTGTAAAAGCCATTTATAAATAGACTATGTATCAATATTTTCTATTTTTATTTATCAAAATGACATTTCTCTTGTTTGTTTTGGTCTAATATTTACAGTATCCATAGAATTTGATAACTCATAGCCTTTTGACATCTTACCACAGTGAAAACTGTTTTACTTATTTTGATGTGAGCGTCACTGATGAGTCTTTGATTTACAGCGGTGATTCAGCGCGACTTAAATGATAAAGTCAGAATAATTATAACAGGATTGACTGATTGGTGTTTCATGTCACTTTCAGAATTGCATAAGTGCTGTTATTTTCGTGACGGTAATTTCGGTTTAAAATGACAATCCTAGTTTTTTTTTAAATTTGAGTGGAGCGCACCTGTCAAGTGCGGAATTTCAACTCCAGTTACAAAACACGTTGTTAATAAAATATAAGTAAATAATATTATGATTGCAAATGAGATCATTATTCAACAGAGTTAAATAATTGTTAAGTTTTCAACAATGAAAACAATCCCATATCGTTTACACCGCTAAAATGCTCCGACCAGTTAAACATTTTAAACAACAAAAAAGGTCAATTAACGAATATTGAATATATAAAATAATAAAAATTAATGACAATGCAAGGTACTTACATGATGTAGCCGGGAGAAACATAATGGTGAGCGCTCAAACCTCACTTTATCGTGAACAGTGGTGGTGTAACTGACCAGTATAAGACCAAAAAGTAAAAATCTGTACCAATTTACATACTTAGTATAAATAACTCGGTACGACACATAAACACAAATATAATAATTATAGTAGACATAAAGCACAGAAATAAGAGTACCCTCACTTACTGAAAGCTAGGTCAAAGCCAATTACAAGTAAAACATAATAGTTATCAAAGGTACCAGGATTATAATTTAGTACGCCAGACGCGCGTTTCGTCTACATAAGACTCATCAGTGACGCTCATATCAAAATATTTATAAGCCAAACAAGTACAAAGTTGAAGAGCATTGAGGATCCAAAATTCCAAAACGTTGTGCCAAATACGGCTAAGGTAATCTATGCCTGGGATAAGAAAATCCTTAGTTTTTTCGAAAAATTCAAAGTTTTGTAAACAGGAAATTTATAAAAATGACCACATTATTGATATTCATGTCAACACTTAATCGCTTAAGTATTGACTACTGGGCTGGTGATACCCTCGGGGACGAAACGTCCACCAGCAGTGACATCGACCCAGTGGTGTAAATAGTTATCAAAGGTACCAGGATTATAATTTAGTACGCCAGACGCGCGTTTCGTCTACATAAGACTCATAAGTGACGCTCATATCAAAATATTTATAAGCCAAACAAGTACAAAGTTGAAGAGCATTGAGGATCCAAAATTCCAAAAAGTTGTGCCAAATACGGCTAAGGTAATCTATGCCTGGGATAGAAAATCCTTATTTTTTTCGAAAAATTCAAAGTTTTGTAAACAGGAAATTTATAAAAATGACCACATTATTGATATTCATGTCAACACTTAATCGCTTAAGTATTGACTACTGGGCTGGTGATACCCTCGGGGACGAAACGTCGACAAGCAGTGGCATCGACCCAGTGGTGTAAATAGTTATCAAAGGTACCAGGATTATAATTTAGTACGCCAGACGCGCGTTTCGTCGACATAAGACTCATCAGTGACGCTCATATCAAAATATTTATAAGCCAAACAAGTACAAAGTTGAAGAGCATTGAGGATCCAAAATTCCAAAAAGTTGTGCCAAATACGGCTAAGGTAATCTATGCCTGGGATAAGAAAATCCTTAGTTTTTTCGAAAAATTCAAAGTTTTGTAAACAGGAAATTTATAAAAATGACCACATTATTGATATTCATGTCAACACTTAATCGCTTAAGTATTGACTACTGGGTAGGTGATACCCTCGGGGACGAAACGTCGACAAGCAGTGGCATCGACCCAGTGGTGTAAATAGTTATCAAAGGTACCAGGATTATAATTTAGTACGCCAGACGCGCGTTTCGTCGACATAAGACTCATCAGTGACGCTCATATCAAAATATTTATAAGCCAAACAAGTACAAAGTTGAAGAGCATTGAGGATCCAAAATTCCAAAAAGTTGTGCCAAATACGGCTAAGGTAATCTATGCCTGGGATAAGAAAATCCTTAGTTTTTTCGAAAAATTCAAAGTTTTGTAAACAGGAAATTTATAAAAATGACCACATTATTGATATTCATGTCAACACTTAAAAGCCAATTACAAGTAAAACATAAATTATGCTATCCTTCACTAAAGTATGAATCATAAGATATCCAGTGGATGTGAAGTTAAGCTTGAAAAGTATATGATCCCCCTACTGTTGACTCATATTGGAACTCAAGCGATCATGATTATTGAATTACTGAAGAAACGGTAAAAATCAATATTTTATTTGGTTTTAATTACAAACGGCAAACATCAGTAGATTCCTGTACCTTGCAGCTAACTGTTTGAACTCCGCAGGTGTAGTGAATTCACCAAGTACATGCTCGCATACAAAAGTTTGCTTTGACTTAACTTTAAATTTTCCAGCTTTGAGCGTTCCGGATGTCGCCAAATGCAGAAAAGCGCTTTGGATCAATCCCAGTAAATTTAAAACCGATTACTTACATTGTAATTTTATGCGACTGTCATACAAGTGAGGGGTTAAGTTAGATATACAACAAGGGCAAATCCACCATTTTAATTTCTACATATGAAAATACCTGTACCAAATCAGGAATATAACAATTGTTGTTCATTCGTTTGATGTGTTTGAGCTTTAAGTTTCGCCATTTGATTAGGGACTTTTCGTTGTGAATTTTCGTCGGCGTTCGGTATTTTTGTGATTTTACTTTTAAATAACACGGACATTTTTCACTCCTCTAACAAGTCTAACTTCTGCATTGAACAAAATATTGTTAAATAAAAAAACAAAACAAAAACAAAAACACCCCGGTATATGTTTTTGATTGATTCAAAAGAGTGCAAACACGTCATGAATTTGAACACATCATGCTTATTATATAACAATATTTTACATCTTTATTACGTAAACACTTGACTCAGGAATCAATTGTCAATTGTCAACAACTTGTGAATTTTCATTTTGCTACCAATATTTCATTGTTTATTAAACCGAAACTTGATTTAATATGTATAACGAATGATAGATTAATTGTTCACTTCCCTCCTACTTTATGGGCCATTTCCATCCAGAAGTAGGACAATACATACAATAAGTTTCCTTATCATTACATTTTATATGTAATATAACAACACATTTCATTGATTTGATTTGCTTGATTTTACATATTGTGTGAGTGGAGACGTAAGAATCTGGTAAATATGAAGTACTACTATTTCGTTTTCTTATTTGAAAAAAAATATACTTCTAACTTGTAATACGATCACTCTTTATTTTAATGATAGCATTGCATTGGAATAACTTATTAACAGGCTGAGCAAAACATTAAATGCTCAGCTTAACTAATTTTGAATGTATTTCTTATTGTATCGAATTTGCGTGCCGTCACAAAAGTATAAAAATAATAAAAATATCAATCTATATTACGTAAAAATTTCAAATGCATTGTGTAGTAACAAATACTCAATCAAAAACGTTCAACATGTTCAATACGAAGTAAACAAAATAGGAAATTCCGAATTAATGCTAGTTTAAATGTAGTCTATTTTTGTTATTTGTTCAATAGACCATCTGAAGTTCCAGTCATGTCAGGAAGTCAATCAACAGGCTCGGGAAGAAGTACAGAGCACGTGTTTTGTTCGTTACATAACAAAGAAACTACATTTCTATGCACAGAATGTAGGCAATTTATTTGTGATCGTTGCGTGTAATCAGTACACACAAGACATGCATTAAAGTCAATCTCAAAAAGAAATAACAATATTCTTTACCATGAAATACTTCAGCAACAATTTAACTTATATAAAGACGTATGGCTGGTTGAATTAGAGGAACAAATACAAGCTATAGATCTTCATGCAGCAAAACTTGAAGAAATTATCAATAAATTAAGAGATTCATACAAAGAGAAGATCCTTCGGAAAAATACACAGAACAAATCAAGCCTTAAGGAGATCGAAAACGAGTCTGACAACATTAATCCACAGACATTATCGTTGATACAAACAAATTTTACTCCGTCTGCAATAGATTTACTGGGAATAAAGAGAGAGTTTGGTAAACTGTGTGTAAACGAAACAAATGCAAATCTGCAGCCAGGATTCAGCTGGCCAAGTTTATTTCAAGTAAAAATTATGTCTATAGAAGGGCGAAAATGTTTTGTCTATAAGGGTATGTCATCAGATTTTGAAGAAGAAAATGATCGTTGCGATTCATAAAAACTTTTTGTTTACAAGAAATTTCTTAATTTGATTTGTAAATTGTCAAACCGAGATGTTTTAGAATAAAAAAATAATTTAACCTATGTTTATTAAAAAAAAGTATGTGGTATGATTGCCAATCTGAAAACTCTCCACAAGAGACCAAAAAGACACAGAAATTAACATCTATAGGTCACCGTATAGTATAGTAATTTCAAACATGTCTCACTTAATATGCATGATATAAATACTACGCAAAGTTTATAGTAAATAATGGCACTTGTGTGACAATATAAGCTAGTACCTACACTTTCACATAATGAATGCAACGATACGATTTCTCAAATAATTAAATTCGATGATCAAACATTTAGACTTAGTATGTATACCAAATTGGAACCACGAATCCAATTGTTCAACAAATTTAAAATTTCATATAGGATTTGTATACAGAGATTACTAAACCACGAAATCAAATATCCATAAAGATGCAAGTTTTCCCCAATCCATGAAAATTGATACATACGAAAATAGATGAATCCACTGTAACACGTTAAGATAGCCATGAAACTTTTCAAGTCCCCATTCGTTATTGTTATACATCGTATCAAAGCGGATCACATAGTTATTGTCGTGATCAGCTGCCTTTTGTATTATGGACTTTCCCTTTTGAATTTTCCTCACAGTTTTTTTTTGTTTTTTTTACTATTTACGTTTTCATTTTTTCTTTTGCTATGTAAAAAAACAACCAGACTCGACCGGCTTTTCATCGTGGAAGTGCACAAGGGAACAGTCTACATACATGTAACACCATTAAACATTATTCTGACTTCGAGCCGACAGGTATATAATCCTGGATGCCATTTACTGAGCTACGATGTATCAGTTTTCAATTTCTTGGTTTAAACCAGTTAGGTATCAAATTACAACATCCGAATTCGAGTCGAGGATGGTTTGCCACCACGAGACAACCGCACAAATTCTGACTACTGAATATTACTATATATAAACATTGATAATCTAAAAAAGAGGGACGAAAGATGCCAGAGGGAGAGTCAAACTCTTAGATAGAAAATAAACTGACCACGCCATGGCTAAAAATAAAAAGACAAACAGACAAATAACAGTACAGACGACACAACATAGAAAACTTAAGACTAAACAAGACGAACCCCACCAAATACTTGGGGTGATATCAGGTGCTTCGGAAGGGAAAGCAGATCCTGCTCCATATGTGGTCCCGTCGTGTTGCTTATGATATTACAAATCCGGTAAATAGTCTAATTCGGTATATCACATTCGTGAAAAGAGATAGGGTATTGCAGTTACGAAATAAGGAACATATCCGATATCATCTGTGAAACGGTTATTCCATAACGGTCGACCATCTCGTGATGTCGTCCGTAAAATTTACGAATGGATGATTTCAACTTCACTATTTGGAACTCTTAATTTAATAGCTTCCTTGTGAGTAGCAATCCTCTATCAAGGAAATCATGATAGGAAATACAAGCCCGGAAATATCGTATCAATTGGGAGATATAGGCGCTGCAGGAATGTTGCTACATAGAAATGCAAAGTTCACAATTGGGAAGCTTAAATCATCTCTTTCTTGTCGTGAAGTTTTAATGGGATAGATTCGTTCAATATTGTAAGTAAGAAGTATCGAAGTTAGAACAAAAACAAATCTAATGATTTTAGAAAAAAAGATCATTACTATCATGCATAACGGCAATTTGTTTTAAGTGCATTCAATAGTTCATACAGCGTCACAAAATTAAATTAAACCATATGAGACAACCAAAGCAGTTCTGATTACTAATTATAACCAAAATAAAAAGCAAAACACACTGAACATTGTTTGATGATGGTGTTCAAGAAATATAGTAATTAAAAAGGATCAAAGTTAGAACAAAACAATGTCAATAATTATAAAAAAATATCATTACTACCATGCAAAACGGCATCTTTTTAAATGCATTAAAAAACGCACCCAAAGTAAAAAATGAACCCTCATCACGTTTATTGCATAATCGTCAACATATATTTACATTATTACTACATATAAACGTGACTTGAATAATATACAGGGGTCAAGAGTCAACAATTTGTGATGGTAACTTCCCACCATAATATCAATCTAGTTATTGATTTATAAACCGAAACTAGATTTAGATCATCCTTCCTGTATGTGTAGCTCTATGTTTATCGAAGTTATTTCGATTCGGAAGTAGAACAATACATGAAATACGTTTCCGCATCATAAGACTTTATATATAACTATACGTATAATTGATTTTCTCTACTGGAGGTGCTGTGTGAACAAAGACGTAATGAAATGGTAACTATGACCAATTATTATTTTGTATTTTAATCAATGTAGTTATTGCTCATTGTTTTTAATCGAGATTTTTTACAATTTTAATTTTTAAGTTTTCTCATAGACAAGCTCTAAAAATAGTTCAGTCTTGCTATACTGATTATATTGTTACAAAACATTTTTTTACAGGCTGCGAATAAAATAGTGATATCAAGTGTGTAGGGATTTTTTTTGTTGTTGTTTCCCCTGTGTCTTCTGTCCATAAAAGTATCTCTTAAAGTGATGAAAAGTTAAAAAGAATTATCATTTTATATAAGTTACACATTGCATATGATCTTTTTACAAACACACTATATGAAAACATGGAAAAATTGCACTCGAATGTAAAGCAAGCAACACGATTAATGTAATAATAAAATGCTAGTTTTCAATTATTTAACAAAGTGTACCACCCTTCCTTACACAAGAGCATCACACTCTAAAGTATAATTATTAGCACAAACACCGCTCCAATTTTTTTTTAAGTATTTTGTTTAACTTTCCCTTTCATACCGTCCATTTCGTACCCTGACACATATCAATTTGTTTCCTGGTCATTTTTAAGCAAACTTCAATGTCGTACTTTATGGTAGATTTATATGTACATATATGTCATTGCGTACCTTTTTGAAGATTTATATCAATACCATTGTGTTCCTTATTGAAAATTAATATCAATGCCACTTCTCGTTTCATTTAATAGATATGTATAAGATGGACAATCATCTTGCAAAAAAGGTTGTTTGTATTGTATCAAACTAACAAAACCAAAGAGAGTTTTAGAATTGATTACCTCATGCAGATAAGGTTTAATTTTTTAAAACAGTTACTGTAATTGTACTTTTTTTCGCAGGTACTTATTTTTGCGAATTGTGTATTTCAAACAAGTTCGCAGGTATTTATCGTCTCGATTTTTGTCTCAAAAATAAAAAAAAATGAATTGTTTAATAGTTATAACTATTGTCTCGTGTGTAAATCTAGCTGTATTTAAAGTACTCGCTTGGCGGTTAGTGCATACTTTGCAGAATGTAAAGGATGACAGTTTGAATAGAGGTTTGGTTAAGACCGGTATTTCAGGTAAATGACAAACTGTAGTGACTTTGGTTATTTGTAAATAATCTTCGTGTGTATTTGTTTGTGCTTTTTTTTTCATAAAATTTATTTATAATTACATGTTTGTTGGTTATCAAATGATTACAGTAAAGCTTTCAAAAAATTATCTGCTACTATACACACATGTTTGTGAATCAATCGACAACAACAACAATAGAAAGTCATATATGTTCAAGGTAATCTCGTGTCATTACTGTTTCTTTGATCTTTAATTGGTTTTTTTGTGCATTTTTACGCCTGTCCCAAGTCAAGAGCCTCTGGCCTTTGTTAGTCTTCTATTATTTTAATTTTAGTTTCTTGTGAACAATTTGGAAATTAGTATGGCGTTCATTATCACTGAACTAGTATATATTTGTTTAGGGGCAAGCTGAAGGACGCCTCCGGGTGCGGGAATTTCTAGCTGTATTTAAGACCTGTTGATGACCTTCTGCTGTTGTTTTTTTTTCTATGGTCGGGTTGTTGTCTCTTTGGCACATTCCCCATTTCCATTCTCAATTTTATTTGACTTGTCATCCGTTGATATTAGTCTAGTTTGTTAATAAATCGGATTAACAGGGTTGTAAACATGTCATGTCATCAATGTAAGGTCAAGTTATTATGCATAAATGAACAGTAAGTTTTCAGTTAAAAAGTTGGATTTAGACTCGCGAGAATTTATTTTCGCGATAATAAACCAAACGCGAAAATCGTGAAAACAAAAACATCGCAAAAATAAGTACAATTACAGTATTCATGACATTTGCAGTTAATTACTGTTGCTTTATTAAACTAATTTTTGTTAAAAAGTATAATTAAAATATCAATTCAGTATATTTCTCGAACACAAACAAAGCTTATTTAAAACTATTATGTTTCCATGCACTGCTAGTAAATTAAAAGTCAGCAATAATCCCAACCATAATCAAATAGCAAAGCATAATACTCAAACACATCAAACGAATGGATAACAAGTGTAATATGTTTGGCTTGGTACAGGGATTTCTAATGTGGAACAGTGTTGATTAAAAATGGTTTTATAGCTAGCGAAACCTCTCATTTGTTTGGCAGTCGCATTAAGTTGGCAACAATGCGTGAACATAGTTAAACCAATTATATGTCTTCTGCTGGGGGCATTGTTTTCATAACTTTGTTACAATATGTTATTTTAAGAATTATCTCAAAATGTTTATGCTTACTCCAAAAAGCTTATATATGCTTATTTAGACATAAAATAAATAAAAACAAAAACATTTTAAAGCTATTTGTTATGCACTTTGCAGAATCTTTTAAATAATAAAATTAATATCACAAAAATACTGACCTCCGAGGAAATTCAAAACGGAAAGTCCCTAATAAAATGGCTAACTCAAAAGTTCAAACCTATGTAATACAGAATATCAAATATCGTTGCTGGTACATACTTTCAAATGTGTGCAAATATATAATACTAAATAGTAAACATGTTTTTAACCATATGGACGTCAAAAAGTAAAAATGGAAAATGTTTCGAAAAATTTGATTTTTAGTTACGAAATGGCAAAGGTAAGTATCCTGTAAGTTATGAAATTACTTCATTTATGTAATTTATTTATTTGTTCAATAGACAAGCTGAAATTCGAGCCATGTCAGGAAGGCAGATTACAATCTCAGAAAAAAATCCAGAGCACGTGTTTTGTTCGTTCCATCACAAAGAAACTACATTTCTTTGCACCGAATGTAGTCAGTTTATTTGTGATCAATGTGTAGAATCATTACATGCTAGACATGTATTAAAACCCATTCCAAGAACAAACAACGTTATACTTAGTAATGAAATACTCGAACAACAAATTCAAATATATTCAGAAGTATGGAAGGTTCAATTGGAAAAACAGTTGAACGCAGTGGATATTCACGCAGCAAAACTTGTAGAAATTATAAATAAAGTGAAAGATGCCTACAAGGATGAAATCCTACTAAAAAATGCAACAAACAAATCAATTCTCAAGCAGATCGAAGAAGAGTCTGACAACAACAATCCATCTAGATTATCATTGGCACAAACAACTTTTACACCGTCAAAAATAGATTTTCTCCGTATAAAGCGACAATTCGGAGAACTAAGTGCAGTTGAAAAAACTGTTAGTCTTCAGCCTGGATTATTAAACAGTTGGCCCCGTTTACATACAGTTGAACATCTGACAACAGGAAACCAACAAAGTTTTGTCTATCGTGGTATGTCATCTGATATCGAGGACGAATATGATCATTGCGATGTATAACATAATTGTGATTTGTTAGGAAACTAGTGATGTCTAAAATTGAACTTTAAGATTATCAAACAGAATATTGGTTAGAAATTAAAAATTTACATATGTGTTTGGTTTATTTAGCTGTTACAAAAATGAAAAAGAAATCAATGAATACATCTCATTCACGCAAATCTGTTATTCCTTGCCCGGTTTTGGCTATACTTTTTTTCCAACTTTTTGGGTTTATAGCACTTCATCCTTTCAATTAGCTTTAGATTTTAAAATAATTTGGCATCCAGTATCAATGAAGAGATGCACAACTGGTGCAGACAAATTGGTGCCGTTTATTTTGTTGATAAACAAGATAGGTAGATATAAAGATTTGCAGTGCAATCATGAGACTTCTGTTAAACGTCCTTTTACATACCCGTAACAAAAGGCCAATTAAAACTCATAAATCGTGGTCAACCGAAAACGCCATAAAATTAACAAAAGATGGCGAAAGACAAATGCGTTTACAATACTTTTCATAGAAAAATAAAGACTGTGAAACACAAACTGTAACCAAATAATGGGTAATGGGTCTAAAGTGAACTTGACAGATACGCAGAAAGCAGTATACATTGATCATATGTAGAGAACACGTGTACTAAGTTTCAAGTTGATTTAATCAAATTTCATGGTAGACCTCTTGAATCTAACAAAAACTTTTTTTAGATACGGTATGGAAAAATCGAATACAAATTAATGCACGGATTCAAAGATTAAAATAATAGTTTTTTCGTTGATACCTCAATTTGATAAATATATTGATAAAATACCATTTGTAAAAATATGATAACATATATGTACAGAATACACGTATATTCAGCGAAAACAATACATTTTGGTTGCATTAAGAAAACCTTATTGCAATCTCTTCTTAATCAATGGATATCATTTTGTTAAAAATGTTTTTACCGATAATAAAAACTTGAAAGGTTACATACTGCAATGCTTTACAGATAGATAACTATGTTACATTTGTTTCCGTTCTGAAACCGTTACATTGTTAAATTTGAAATCCAAACCTTCACTTTGAAAATGGAATAGATTTATCCAATAAGTAAATGTTTTACCTAAATCGTCACAAAAAATCAATTTCAATTTAATTAAGAGAAAGTTCTTGTTTGGTAACCAGATTTCCAGCTTCATTTACATAGTAACTGTTATATATTTTAATACGTTTTAGCTAATTTTATATAAACAAATATCATTACGCTAACATTAAAGCCAATCAAACAATATGTTACAGGCTTTTAACAGGCGAAAATAAATGTTTTGCGTTATTCTGATAAATCAGGTCCTAAGTATTTGAGTAAGGCTATCTATAAAAACCAGGTTAAGTCCACCCTGTTCTATACAAGAAAAAACTTGTACCAAGTCATGAATATGACAGTTGTTATCTATTCGTTTGATGTGTTTGAGCTTTTGATTTTGCCATTTGATTAGAGACTTTCCACTTTGAATTTTTTCGGAGTTCAGTATTTTTGTGATTATATACGTGAGTATGATGGAAGCAGAAGATTACTTTTAAAGATTATCAATCGTTGTTGAAACGAAATAACGTTTCTCAACTACAATCTTACTGAACAGGATATCACTAACTTGAGTAGTCCAAGTAGTCCTCAAGATTGTAGGACCCTTGCTTATATATTTATACGTTTTCCCCACAGGAGGAATTAATGTCGTAAGCTTATGACGGCATGTATACTCTTTCGAATTGATTTAATAAAACCCAGAACACTCGAGTAGCGTAATATGATAAATGTACGTTCTAAAGAAATGGAAAATTGAAAAAAAACCCCGATAGAATGCATTTGCACTATTTGATGATATTCACCCTCTCTCTTGAAAACCTTTTGCGTATCTTTTAAAGTATGACAAAATCAGAATAAAAACAATGTGTTAAGAACAAGCAGAATAATGATAAACATTATTAAATAGGAAGATAAAATTAGATCTTTTGCGGATAAACCAGCATTTAAAATCCTGATAGGTCTGCCTTCTAGATGTTTCGACAAGTTTGCCGTCACATGACATTCATTTGCGATTGTATCTATTCTGATCCCCGTTAAACTTGGTTTATGTTATGATGTATACAATACGCTTTTATCATATTTCAAATTACTTTAAAATAACACAAAAAGTTTTAAATATTTTCCCTGTTTTTTACAATTTTTCAACGGAAATATTCCAAAGCTTTTTCTAGTGGAACTTTCGTTTTTCGTTTCCGTCGATCGATCACTAGCACGGTATACTGACCCTTGTGAAGATTAAGCTGTATTAGCTCTCGACCTATTTTTGTTAGTGTCTTTGTAAGGTTCCCTATGCCCGTATCTGTTGTGACTTTTTTTATTTTAACGAACGAAATCTATGTATTACTGGCAAATTATAAAACCATGGATATCTTTACCATAAATTACTTAAAACCTTTACTTAATTTTTCCATAGATAGTGGAAAATATTAGCAAGCAAAATCAAGGGAATTGTGCAAATGATGATACAAGCATGAAAATTAGCACGAAGCAACATTATTATATACTTTTTAAGAAAAAAACTGCTGACAATAAGAAAATTTCATTTTTTAAAGATGGCCACCACCTTTTCTAAAATGGCTGATTTTTTCCAGATTGAAATACTTTTTTTTTCTGAAAAACGTTTTCTTTGACCTTCTCTGAGTAAAAAATATAACCAGGTTTGGTGGATACCTTCTTTACCTGTGAGGTTTTTACTCGAAATAAATACATGTATTTGACATGTTCTCGGTTTGCGCATGCGTGAAAATGTGACAAAATTCACACACAAACATTTGAATTATTTATTACATGCTTAGCGCTTTTGAATTTTTAATAATGTTATAAATTTGTTTGATGACACTTTTTAAGGTTATGATACACATGCGTTTAACAATTTCGCGCATGCGCAAACTATTTATTAATAAAGAACGAATTACACGCACTACAAGGGCACAATGATGAAAATCGTAGTACATCTAACAGATGAGGTTTTAAATTTCTTAAACATATCTTGATCGTCGTTCATTCCTCTACGTTCTGTTCGAGTATAAAGTGTTACTTTTGATGCCACTGTTTGAAAATACGCCTTTTCAGTTGCAATGATCAAGCATTCGATGTATAAGATTAAAAAGGTGATTAACTTTCTAAATAGCGTGCAAACAGTTGTACAAAGAACATACGTTTATCGTCATGTTTGGTGGATTGTACATTTAAATGGCTTGTTTGGCGTATTAAATTATACTCCTGGTGCCTTTGGTGACCAATTAACACCACTGGTCCGATGACACTGCTGGTGGACGTTTCGTCCCCGAGGGTATCACCAGCTCAGTAGTCAGCACTTCAGTGTTGACATGAACATCAATTATATGGTCATTTAAATAAATTTCCTGTTTACAAAACTTTGAATTTTTCCAAAAATTAAGGATTTTCTTATCCCAAGAGTAGATTACCTTAGCCGTATTTGGCATAACGTTTTAGAATCTTGGTTCCTCAATGCTCTTTAACCTTGTACCTGTTTAACTTGTATATCTGTTTTGATATGAGCGTCACTGATTAGTCTTATGTAGACGAAACGCGCGTCTGGCGTATTAAATTATAATCCTGGTGCCTTTGGTGACTATTTTAAAATTCTGAGTGAAATATTGCACGATAATGGATGTGTTCCACTGAAGCCATATTGCAACACCTAGAATAGCAGATGCTTTTCATGTATGTTCAAATGAAATTAGGAATTAGACACGCTTATCAGATAACTACAGATGTGATTTGCTTGAATAGATAAAGCCAGTCGTTATGAAAGCGTTAACACAGTACATATAGTTCATGACTCTGTAACGTTCAAGAATGACTGTGATCAACGGGTGTAGCAAACAGAGTCATATCGACCACCGTTTAATTTCTGGCGTTCAATTATGAATAAAAAACTTCATGTTCCTTCGGTAGTACGTTCATTTTACGAGTCAGATATCGTAATTTACAAACAGTTCATATCAAGCATGATACCAATGTTGGTCTTGATCGTGTAAATCATGCTCGATGGTCACCCATCCATCTCCAAGATATGGTTTCCCTTCAACAACATCACCGCAATGTACGTAAGACCAGCAAGTTGATTTCTTATGTTACAATTGATCAGGCACAAACACAGAATAATAAGTCGTCAATGGCGATGTTGGTACCATACGTTTATTCGAAGATCCCCTTGAGACGATAGATGGTAGCTGGACCAGAAGTCAGTAGACTGGTAGATGAATTTGAAAGATGTAGTGGTTTGAGTCATTCCACAACAGAAGAACGACGTCATGAAGACTCTACGAAAACACAAAAGGATTTCTTCAAAAAACTTTAAAGGCTTTCTAAAGTGACGAACAAGTTTGATAATCCATTTCTAGACGATATTGGGTCCAAACAGCACGATCTTTTGAAGCAAATGCATAACGAAAGAGAATCTGCCTTTTTTCACCAGATGAAAAAGAACATTTTCATATAAGAGCCGTAAAATGAAACTGGAAACTTCTTTGTCAAAAAACAAAGCTAGAGAACCTGATCACTGATTGCGATCTATTTTCTAGATTTTTTATTTCTTATTTAGCCATTAAAACCAAACTGCTCCTCCATCTATGTGGCAGGATGTGGTATTCAATCGCAACACATTGGTATACTTGAAACATTCTGCGATTTGCCATCAACTGATCCAAATTCTGACGCATTTATTGTTGGTGGGGAAGCAATGGTTAATTTATTGCCACCACTTGAGGCAACATATTTGATGATTATGTAAATGATATCATACTGACTTACATAAATCTTCCTTCGATAAGTATCCAAGAGTAGACATCGATTTGTTGTTTACTAAATTAATTATTTAAAGGCTGGGACGAAAACAAAAGGCAAAGTACTGGTGCTAGACGGAAAGTTGTTGGTTCTGGTAGAACGCCAAGGGTTTGGAATAGTTTTCTATGTGAATATGATATCAAAATGGAATTGTTCAAGTTTCTCAGTGCCGACATAATTGCTTCTTTAGAGACTAATGAAAATGCTTATGCTATTCAAATTGAAAATGTACTTTGCAATTTCAATACGGATACTTCCCAGCTATCCCTTGTAATCGTGAAAAAGCTGATACACAAAAGATTGTCAATGATAGGCATGCTGCTGAAAATGGTTGTAAAAAGTAATTTTAAGTAGTACTGACATAGATGTAGTAGTATTAGGAATTGAAGTGCTCGCAAGATTGGGTGTGGACAAATTGTGGACATGTTTTTAAGGAATAAATACTTTCGACTGCTTCCTGTACATGTCATATCAAATGCGTTCGGTCCTCGTGTAGCAGCTTTTCCTTACTTCCATGCACTTATAGTGGGAATGACACTGAGTCGTAACTTCATCAGAAAGTGAAAAGGTAAGCTTGGCAGACATTGAAAGTATTCTCAGATGCCAAGAACATTTTGCCCGATTTTGTATGAAGACACAGATATGGACATCATAGAAGTACTTGTTTTTCATCATGTACGGAAACATCACCGTTTGCTGTTAAGGAGGCACTATTAAAATCGTTTGCAAGAAAGCAGCGGCCTTATTATGCTATTCCGCCTAACACAAAATCATAATGATTACATGTGGTAGGCGGAATACTGTCATAAGGCCACTGCTTCTTTGCAAACGATTTTAATCTTCTGGAGCACATCAAAGGAGAGGCATATATCAAGGTGGACGTGTTGGGCTCGTCCAGATTTATGCATTCGATTAGATATTGGTTAATGTACGAAGTCATGACACAGGAGTTGGGTTAACGAAATGCATTGGATGTTGGATGTGTACGGATTGATAATTTAGTCTTAGATGCATGATTTTTTTTATTAATTGTTAGGGGCTTTGGACTAGCTGTCAGATAACTGCAAGTACTCTTAGATCTGTTTCTAGTGTCTTTTTGTTGTTGGGGGTGTACAATACCCGGTCACGTCTACTTGTATTTTTGTCCATCTGATGAGTTAAGCCTTATTCAACTGATTTTTATAGTTAGTTCTTATGTTGTTCTGTTATACCACTGTTCCAGGTAAGGGGGAGGGTTGGGATCTCGGTAACATGTTTAACCCCGCCACATTATGTATGTATGTGCCTGTATTTTAAAGTCAGGAGCCTGTAATTCAGTAATTGTCGTTTTGTTTATTTGTTACATATTTGTTTTTTTTTTCTTCATTTTTTAAATAAATAAGGCCGTTAGTTTTCTTGTTTGAATTGTGTACACTGTCATTTCGGGACCTTTTATAGCTGACTATGCGGTACGGGCTTTGCTCATTGTTGACGGCCGAACGGTGACCTAAAGTTGTTGATTTCTGTGTTAATTTGGTCTCTGGTGGTGAGTTGTCTCATTGGCAATCATATCACATCTTCTTTTTTTATATTAATGTCATTGTTTTAGTGTTGTTTTCAAATGTGTGGTATGTCATGTATGTGTCCAGAATATTTGCTGTTGAATCTCATTTATAGTCACATTAACATATTTTATCTGTTTGATCATGGGTAGACTAATTTGTAGATCTTACCGTTAAGTAATCTTGCTGATCACAGTGCAGTTTAAAGTTGCACTAAATCTATTATGACAGTGTGGACAAATGGTTCGCAATCATTGATACTGAATTGGGTTTCTAGCTCCTTTGATCTATTGATAATTGCCAAACACAAAAAAAAACAATATGCAAGGTTCATCATTTGAGGGACAAAACTCCTTTATGGAGTGAACTGAAGAATTGAGACAAAAGAGATACCAGCAGATCTTAGTTCGGTATTTGTTTTTGCTTCGACTGCTGTTTGCTCCTTGGTATGTTTGGTAGGGTTGTAGGGTTGTTGTCTCTTGAACATATTTCCCATTTCCATTTTCAATATAATCTCTCTGTCTTTTATTACAGTTTCCAACAAAAGTACAGAAATTAGTTAATACATTATTCAACGACAATGACTCATATAACGTGACAATTACGGCTACCCAATCTTTAAAGTTTGAGTTTCGATCTGTCTTTTAAAATACCAATATAATAAAAGAAAAAAAACCCAAAACGTCGGTAAAATGTCAAAAGGCAATGCTATTGTTCAGATGTTGGCTGACAAATTCGACTATTTGTTTTTCTGATAGACGGATTGTGTTAATAATAACATAAACTGTACTAATGTGTCTGCATCATATGCACTGTTTGGCAATCAATGTCTTTTCAAGTTTTTTTCATGCACAATTGTAATATAAGCCATAAATATTAATACATACATAAAGAAGTTAAATAATTATATTGCGAGACAATAATAAAATTTTGTAGTATTCACAAACTCAAATTGCAATAAAAACTACAAAGGATATATTTGTGCATTTTGTAAGAATAATTGATGATGTGATGATTTTAGAATTAATACAAATAAATACAATACAATTCTAGGAAATAGTTTGTCAAAAGAACTTAACGCTTCAAGTGTCGTTGTCAATTAAAATTGGTCACTATTTAAAAAAAACCTGTTCTTTCTCTTTTCGGTTGGTAATCTTCATATAACACAACAAAAGTAATTAGAAAGTAATGTCCGGTAGGTCCGTTTTCGGGTGGACTGTTATCCTATCTACCTTGATAAAAGCAAATGCGTAGCGTGTCGGTCTAGTACATAGCCGGGTTAATCTTCATAAAGTATTTATACATATTTCTGCCCAAAATAGTTTAACGAATCGTTTATTCAAGAATTCATAGTTTAATTTATGTTCAAAGTCATTCCTGTACTGTAATGTAAGAGATGATATGATTAATTGCTGTTTGACGAATGTACAGTTGCTCGTAGAGCAACTTAGAGAATGTATTTCAAACATTATTTAGTAATTATGTTAAATGTAAACTGTGAATGCCAACCTTGATAAAACTGCAGACGTTAAAGGAAGCACTCTTCACTTACCGGTTTATGGTAGTGATAACATTCAACTGTGTATCTAGTTTGCTTGAAGGTAAAATTGTATTAAATCTTATTTTTTATACCAATATCGATCTGCTGGATTTTTGTTTTTACGGAGAAAAAAAATTATGGCTCTAATTTATAACTGCCCTTATATCATTTGCAAAGAATAGATTGGCCATTACATAATCTTTTAATGTATAATATTACCTTAAAGCGAACACATTAAATTGTTTGCATTTTCAAAATAATATCAAAATTATCAAATTTCCACCAATAGGGTTGTATTATAATCATAAACCGTTCCATAACATGAACTACGTACTTGTATCTATATTTGTTTAAAAAACTCAATTGGCAGTAGGTGAAGATTTGCAAAATACAGACCTTTTATTCCATTTTTGCTCTTTGTTTGTTTATCTATTAATTATTGTTGACTTAATTTTCTGTTGTAAGAAGAGATTCAATTATAATCTACATTACTAATATGTGAGGGAAAATAGAAATTGGATATGCAAAGTGACATATCAAAGGTGCTTTCGACATCCATATTTTGGTTGGGACGTACAACAAACATGCGTAAGGCGATTCCAGTACCATACAAACCCTATGACTCCCGAATTCTTACTTATCCCTGTCCAACTCCTCAACTGTTTTATTTCGACTACGCTTAACAATGCCGCAAACAACTTCAAATGGTCAAAATAAGATAAAAAATACTTTTGTTGAGGCATGTGGCCATTGCCAAATTAAACCAAAAGGCGTGAATTGTTGTGAGAATTTTGATATTTTGAGCGTTCCTGGTTGTTTCCAGATATTACAGGAAATACATGAGGTCACAAAAATATCCTTTTATACTGCAATAACAAATAACAATATATGTAAACAGGTTTTAGCTTCAAAGGATCCACCTTATTTTTTTTTATTCTTTTTCTTTTTTTCTCACTGGGCCAATATCAGCACTTCGTCACAATTATCCTTCAGGCAAAGTTGACCTACAGGAATTTCGCTATTTTATTGATGTTCTTTCTGATCATTTTGTACCTTAAGGAGTGGTGAAGAGATGAGAGGTGACAGAAGATGTAGTAGGAGGGGTAGGTAAGCGACTGATAGGTGGGAGAGAAGAATTTTGGAAAAATGATGTCTATGTAAAATTAATTTAGAGCCAGTTTTGTATTATGTAAAGTGATCATACAAAGTAGTCGTCGGGATCATAAATTTTCGCAGATGGGAACGAAAAAAAAGAGCAAAAAATACTAGAGGAACAGTCAAACTCATAAATCGAAAATAAACTGATAACGACATAGCTAAAAATGCAAAAGACAAACAAACAATTAATATTACATAAGAAACAACTTAGAAAACTAAAGATTGAGCAACAGAAAGAAACCACCAAAAACCTGGGATGATCTCAGGTGCTCCGGAATGGTTAGCAGGATGGTAAGCACATCCTGCTCCACATGTTGCTCCTGTCATGTTGCTCATGTTATAACAAAAATTACGAAATATACCAGAGGGCTAATCGATCTCATAGATAAAAAATAAACTGACAACGTACGCAATGCCCAAAAAGGAAAAAGACTAAGACAAAAAACAACAGAAGACTATACACAAAATATATAGGAAACTAAATACTTAATAACACGAACCCCACCAAAAACTGGGGGTGATCCGAGGTGCTCCCTAAGTGTAAGCCGATCCTGATCCACATGTTGCACTAGTCGTGTTGCTCATGTTACTACACATCTGGTAAATAGTCTTATTCGGTAGGTCACATTCGTGGCAAGGGAACAGGATCGTAGTTACAACATACGGAACATATCCGACATCATCTGTGAAATGGATATTCTGTAACGGTTAACCTACTCGTTTTGGCGTCCGTAAAATTTAAGAAGGGATGATTTCTACTTCACCATTTAAATTTCTTTCTTCGATACATAAATGACGTGGCTCTGTACTTTATAGTGATATTAAACTATGGTAAATTTGTGTATTCTTGTCTTTCATTTTTGTTAATAAGGTTGATTTATATGCAATTTTGTGTTCTTTGTCACATATTTGTTCGTTTTTATAGTAATTAAGATTATAACACAACGTTTACTGCTGTACCTCTTATTTTGACATTTATACCTGATTGTTTTGTTCACACATCGTTGCCAATATGATGGCATTTGATACGACTGTCATAGAATTAGAGGTTTATCTAGATTTAAAACCAGGTTTAATCAACCATTTTCTACATATGAAATTGCATGTACCACGTCAGGAATATGACAGTTGGTATCCATTCGTTTGATGAGTTTGAGCTTTTGATTTTGCCATTTGACTAGGGACGTTCCTTTTTGAATTTTCCTCGAATTTTTCTGTGATTTTTTTTACAGAAAGTCAAATCATCATGGATGCATTTATTCTATCCATTGTTCTTTGGAGTGCAGTTTATACACGACCATACCCATTACATAGAATCCTAAAAGGAGTATTTAATTTAACTATATCATGCTGACAGGGACCACTTGGTGTCAAAGCATTTAAAACTGTGAAGTCAATAGAAATATTGCTTTGATTGTTAAAAGAAACCCTGCACACTTTAAACACAGTCAATGTCGATTTTGTATCATATTGGATGTGTCCCGATAGTGTTTTTACACATTCGTTTTAACTGACTATGAGGCACCTACAGTGCTTGAAAGTGTACGTGATTTTGGAACTTATCAAGAAGAAAACAGTATGTCGGTATTCTCCAGTAAAAAAACACAAACAGAGTATGAAAATTCTAGAGATACTCTGTCTTTTTTTTTAAATTAAAAAAAAAAAACCAGAGATCCCAATCACACTTAGTACAGTTACTACCAGAATACAGAGAACGGTATGGAAAAGGTGTTCGTCAGAGGAGTTTAAAAGTTGACACAGTTAACTTTAATGCTGATACATTGACTCTCAATTTTATAATAATAAACCAATGAACCATTACAAATATAAAAAAGAAGATGTGGTTTGATTGTGAATTTAAGGGTCTGAATTTGCTGGCGCTTTATTCATGTTATTCAAAATATTTCTGTGTTGTTGATTTAATTATGCAAATACTTATATGGTTATTATCGAGGACATACTGAATATTGTTTTCAATGATAATAAATCTCACCGGATACCAACTATTGTTCCAAATATTCAATCTAGCATACGGAAATATATTGTTTATTTTATCATTTGATTTCCTAACAGCATGAGTAAGTATTTCATGTATATATGTGTTATCATTCAAATAATTTAGTTTTGCAAATATCTAAATGAATTGTTTAGTGAACAATTATTGTATCATTGGTCATTGATATTGATTAATCCCAAGATTAAAATAGTAAAAGTTTGATAAGTACAATATTCCAAATTATAGATTTTGTTTTAACAACGCCTATGACAAACTATGTATCTTTTTTATTTTGTTATACGTTGTTAGTTCAATTGAATATACAATAGCAATAGTGGAATAATTATTCTGTCTTGTACGAACATGACTCTTACTAATCAAACGTGGTTTACATATCTAACATACATTTCACCATTTACAATCTTCGGTTGCATCTGATAAAAAAGGAAGGTGTCGCATGATTGCCATTGATACAACTCTTCACTAAATGAAACAAACATTAACATAAATAGGTCACCGTACTACGTTTTTCAAACAATTAGCAAAACCCATACCGCATAGTAAGCTATGAACGGCCCCGTGTCAACTGTAAAAAATATCAAATAAGAAAACTAACTACCTTATTAATGTAAAATACAAGTTGTGTGGGGCATCTGTAGGCCGATCCACTAAATAACATTATAAATGTATTGAAACAATCAGAATAGTTTATATATATTATTCAATTAGTTATTTGTGCTGTTATTGCAGAATCAGATCAAAGGTAAATAAAACGACTTCATTTTCTTGATCTAAAAAAAGATTCTGATGGATTCAAATTTGGATTTGTTAATAATTCTCTGTTTTTTATTGATTAGACATGTATGTAGAAATGATTTTGAAATAACTTGTTATAGAGTCATGTATGTTTTGCACTTTTGAAAAATACACACACCATGTATACATGAATCATGAATATCACCTGTAATTTTACACAGTATTCACGATATGTCACATTTTTTGCATATTATCAACGTATGTCTTTTTCATCAGGCTGCCAATCTTTGAATCTGTATTTGGATCAAACCCAATATGACTGAGATATTCGTCAGATGGATACTTTTATTTTGTTTAATTGAAGGTAAAACTCGATACAAACTTTATATTGCACCAAAACCACACATATAATACATGCAGACAATTAAAAAATAAGAGAACTAAGTATCAAAATGTTTTGTTATTTAATTTTTTATTTTAAAAAACTTCTATTTTATTAAACGATGGGAACGTGATTTTAAATAAAACGTTTTAAATAAGTAAAGCATTAAAGAAAGAATGCAATACTCAATGTCATTATGTTTTACTTAAAACGTTGGATGACTTAAAATAAAAATGTATAACGGACCAACATATCTTTTTTTAAGGATTATACATACATCTCAATTGTGATGTTTATTTTTCTGATATTTTATTTACACTTGATAAGGTCAATTGATCTGTTATCTAAAACACTTGGTAATTTGTTTTCAATTGAAAAACAGGAAATTGATAAAGTTTAGGATGGAAATGGGGAATGTTTCAAAGAGACAAATAGCAGATAATTACAGCCGAACGTGCTTCAGCTGGCCCCTAAACAAAATGTGTACTTGTTCAGTGATTATAGGCGTCATACTAAAATCAACCATATAAAAAAAGAAACCAAACTTTAAAAATCATACAAGACTAACAGGCCAGAGGGTCCTGACTTGGAAGGGCACACACATGCGGCGGGGTTAAACCTGTTTTTGAGATCTCAGCCCTCCCCATTACTTCTAGCCAGTGTAGACAAACCAAACACACAACAATGAGCACAGTAAAACGCAATTAAAAAGATGTACGATTTCAGAATAGATGACAAAAGCAACTAGTCAAAATGACAATGAAACATAAATTAACAAAGGAGTACTAGCAGTTACTGACATGCAAGATCAAGAACTCTGATTGAAAGATAATGTCTTCAGCATATGAGTATTAATCACAATACTGACCGTTTGTGGTTGAGTATTATACCATCATAATATGTACGAGAAGAACAGATATATAACACGTATAATTCCAACAACTGGTTTTAGAATAAATGTGGTTATTTACGATGCAAAGACCATATAAGTAAATCAATATTGAATCCAAAATATGCAATCTTTAATGACCAGAAATTGACACTGTTTTAATTTCAGGATGTGTTGCCATGGATTCAATGTATGTCAAGCAAGGATCGAATGTTGTTTTAAAATGTCCGTATACACCTGTGATCTTCTGGAGCGATCCAGCGACTAAAGAAATGTTTGCTATTGGTTTGGTTACCAATAAAAATATGGACATGTCTCCAAGATTAACAATAACTGAGGATTTTTATTTGATAATTCATAACTTTACATCAACAGATGTACGAACCTACCGGTGTACTTGTCAACAAGGGAAACAACAACCCAAGACTTTTAGTTTCGAGCCTCTCCTTTATCGTAAATATGATTTTTAACACTGTAAAGTTATTTTTCAATTACAGTTAACAAAGAAGAAGCTCCGGTAAGGGCTAATTTCGGCCTAAAATTGAAAGTACATCTGTATAATGAAGTTTTTAAAATATTTTTCAACACTCAAGTGTCTACTTCATTCGATCTAAATGGTAAGGGTCAAAGATTTGGACTGACTTGTTCATTTAAAACGCACAAATTCAAGCTTAATTATGAAAAATCTATCAAATACGTCACTTTTCAGATGGTTTTTGTTTGAAATGAAATTGGCCGTATTCGTTTTCACTCTCAATATTTTTATATGTTATGTATTATCATTGATTACAACATATATCTAAACATTAGACTGAACAGAACTGCGGCCACTTCCATTTACGTCAAAAACGTCATAAAATTAGCACAAATGATTAAAATTGCGAAGATATCAGTATTTTTGTATTAAATATTGATGCTAGAACCTGATGTATGTCCATTGTATAACCAAAAAAAAAAAACAGTTCATATTTATGTAACAAAAGTATTCTACCTTCCAACAAATAACTAAAAGTTTATAATTTAACAACTTTGTGAACTGTTATATTTTGAGGCAAAAAAGGGGTTTTATCGGGCCTACTTATTTGCACTTCGCATTAAAGATTAATGTAAATGTGTGTGCAGCATGCATATCATTGGTAAGGTGTATATATCCCAATAATTCTTATAACTTATTCTTTACTATAATCATTTAAGCTTTAAACATATCTTTCATATAGAAAGACCATCAGGTATGAAGATAAACGGAAAAAAAGAAATTAAGTTTCTTGATGTCGATGAAGGAACCAAATGTACATTGAATTGTTCAGTAGATAGTGGCAAACCATCCGGAACAATTGAATGGAAACGAAATGATCAGCACTTGTTGTTCGGCGTACATCATGTTTCCTTCACCTTTATTCCAAAAGAATCGGATAATAGCGATAATTACACATGCACCGCACAAAATCCTGCTACAGATTATCCTCTTACAAAAACAGTACAGTTGTTTGTGAATCGTAAGTTATTTCAAATGCTATTTGGACATTTTCTCTCAAGCAATTATTCAAAGCATTATTCATTTAAACACTATTGAACAGTTTTTCAAGTTATTCAGATATTTGAAACCACTTATTTATAAAACTATTTTAACAGCAAACAAAACTTGTAATGGCCATGGGCTTAATTTGTTTTTTTACAGTGCGCCCTCGAGTGATTCTCACTGCGTACCCTTCAACGAATGTTCACGAAGGACAACTATTGACTTTAACATGCAACTACACAAGCAATATAAAATATGGTACGATACAGTGGCTGAAGAAGATAGAAACAAGTTCAAATACAAGTGAACATATCGAGAGCGAAAATCGCAGTATTTCTTTCGATAAAGTAGAAAGAAATAATATGGGTCAATACATCTGTCAGGTGACGAATAGGATAGGAACTGATTCATCAAAAATTAACATAACTGTTAGTTGTAAGTATACGTGTTTTGAAATTTGTATGAACACGATTGAACAAATAATGATAAAAACAACAACAACAATAGTTATAATAATACAATGATACTACTACTACTACTACTAATAATAATAATAATAGAAATGATTTCAATAAGCTGTTTTTTTAATAGTATTATAGGGTTATTGCATGAATATTGGGGAATATTGTCCCGAGTAGAATTTTATATTGCACGAGCTTGCGAGTGCAATATATGTTCAACGAGGGACAATATTCCCCAATATTCATGCAATAACCCTTTTATTGTATAGCAATATAATATTTGAAAGTAAAAATTGGATTAAACTAAGATTTTGTGGTTGATGACGTCATGAATTTTGAAGATTTATTGCACTAGTACAATATTGGAATTTATTGCACGCTAAATTTTGGTAACTTTCTGTGGGAAATATTATATTGCTATGCAATAATAGAAGATGTGGTATGCTTATTACTGATATAACTCTCAACTGGAGACCACATTATACATAGAAAGTAATAAACATACATTTGTAGGTCACTGTACAGACTATGTTTGTTTAGAATACATTATATATTATCAAAAAATATAATTTCCGTATAGCAGTTATTTTTGCGAGGTGTAAATTTTCGCTAATTTTCGTGGATAGAACAAAATCGCTAAAATAAATTTCGCCACAGTGCACATACGTTGGTATTGATTAAAGTTTTAAATACGAAAAATGATGACCACGAAAATGTTTCGTATACATTATTCAATGAAAATCGCAAAATGTTATACCAACGAAAATAACCCGCTATACGGTATCATGCATGTAGTTGATTTTGACCGATGAAGAAATAAGAACTTGCAAATTTGGTGTTTACTATAAAAGACATCTATCAGTAAGAAATATCATATAGTATCATGCAGTTTAAAACAAAGATACAGATGTGATGACACCACAGTCAATTGGCAATAAACATAGGAAATTGAAAATAACAAGAAATCCAATCATTATTTAACAATATGGTGTTTGTTTTTTGCGACATGACATCATTCAACTAACACTTCCCACATACATGCATCAATACCTCCAACTACATACATATGTAAGATAAGAAAAGCGGTTCGGATGCATTATAATTGTTCATATGCTCATATAATATGTTAATATCGCAATATGTTTTCGTTTACAAGCACCTAATGTGTTACTTTGAAAACAGGTTAACGAATATAATTAGGTTGAGTCTGGATCGTTTCTCCTTTTCAGTTCCTCCAACAACTTTTAAACAGAAAGTTATCTACAACATAAACGGTGAATATGGAAAATTGTCAACAATAAAAATAGATATAAATTGCTATCCGTCTTTAATGGTATCTTGGGCACAAACAGCCGGAGGAAAACTAGGGATTTGGACAACAAAACCAAATGGAAAAGCTATGACACTTTTCAATCACAATTTTAGCCTAGTATCGACCATATTTCCGACGAAAGAAGAACATTTCGGATCATATCACGTGATAGTGAGAAATAGCAGAGGAAGTTTACAGCTGATGACACAGTTAATATTGAAAGGTACTATGTAAATTTGAACAATGTATTCCGTAACCTACAAGTTAGTTTTATGTAAGACCTTAAATATATTTGCATTGCTATCTAGTATATTCCCGTTTTTATAAAATAATAAGCGTAATGACTTAACCTCAAAGCACGTTGATTTGTATAAAATAAAGATACAGGATGTTATTGCTTAAACTAAACACTTTTGGGAAACAAACAAAAAAACAACCCAAAAACCCAGACATTCAGACTACAACATCATGTCTTCAAAACCCAATTATCAACAAACATGTGTAATTCAGCATGTTTATAACGTTCCGGTATGGTATTCAGCTAATAAAATTTGAAATTTAGTCGTAATAGGAAGAAAGGTAAGAAGTTAGCTATAACGTTTAAGTTTACGTTTCGCTATAAAGATGATTTTTTTCACTAAATAATACAAAAGTTGGGGACTATGTTGAACGAATCTATCCCATACAACTAGAGATAAAGAATACTACAGTTACAGTTAAGTCTGCCTCATATCTTGACTTACATGTTTAACCCCGCCGCATTTTTGCGCCTGTCCCAAGTCAGGAGCCTCTGGCCTTTGTTAGTCTTGTATTATTTTAATTTTAGTTTCTTGTGTACAATTTGGAAATTAGTATGGCGTTCATTATCACTGGACTAGTATATATTTGTTTAGGGGCCAGCTGAAGGACGCCTCCGGGTGCGGGAATTTCTCGCTACATTGAAGACCTGTTGGTGACCCTCTGCTGTTGTTTTTTATTTGGGCGGGTTGTTGTCTCTTTGACACATTCCCCATTTCCATTCTCAATTTTATTACATCTGTAAATTGACAATGAGGGTCGGTTGAAAACAAAACTTTTCGACAAAAGAGATGATTACAGCTTCCCAATTGTGAACTTTCCATTTCTATGTAGCAAAATCCCAACAGCGCCTGTATATGGGGTAATTATCTCCCAATTGATACGATGTCCCGGGCTTGTATTTCCTATTATGATTTTCTTAATAGAGGATAGCTGCTCACAAAGATGATTGACGATCATTGTATATATTATTGTTTTGTCCAATTGACCTTTTTGTGGCATATATTCATTTACTCCAGACTAGGATGTCCTGCAGTATAGATATATTTTGTGTTAGTCGTCCATAATATGCAGGCAAAACGCCATTGAAGGTAAGTTTTTAAAAACTCGTATTGATGAAGATACAAATAACTAACCTCACTTAACTTGGGAGTATGAGGTAAGCAAAACATTACCACAACATATAGGCTTTCTTTCTGATTCGTTTTAATTTACGTTATAGAAGAGTCTAAAGTAAACGTCTTTCCACACGCACCAGTATGCTCAACGTCAGATGGTGTAAAGTTATTTTGTAATATATCATCTAAAGAATACTTGCATTGGAATGTCATTTGGGAGCATTATTTCAATGGGGTTCATATACGGACATTACAAGCAAAAACAGACCAACAGAACTCTAGCCTTGACATAACCTTTTGCGACTTTAAAGATGAAGGACAGTATATGTGTGTATGGACTTCCCAGAATAGAAGAATTGTTGGAACCACATCACTGACTGTAAATGGTATATTTGATTTTTCTTATAAAAATTATGTGATAAGAAGATGATAGTAAGAAGTAAAATTAATGTAGCAATAAAAAAAACATATGTTATATACACAAGCAAAAAAGTTCCAAACATTCACCAACAACTTTTAACTTCAAATACTAAGTTTATATTCATTTTATTGTCACGTGACGGCTTAGGTCAGAGTTTTACGTATGAAGATAGGAACATTTCTTTAAAATAGTGTTCCCGTTGAAACCAACTGCCTCTTCCTTCACCACAAGGTGATCTGTTATTTTTTTTACTATAATTTTAATACAGGACAGTTACGAAATGATTGCAAAACAAAATGGTATATATGCAAAATGACACGAAACAAGGACATAACAGATACAGTTGAGGCTGGTTCATATCTTGATTTACAATCAAAATCATCAATTCTGAAATTTTACGTAGCAATCACAAGTTGCTTGACCATTATGGAATATCTGTTTCTCAAATGACAACATACATGTTCCAATTGTTCCCTTTTCCCTTAATGTGACCTTGCTGATAAGACTTTTTTTCAGGTTTATACTTGCATGACAAGCAGTATCAGTTTACCCTATCGAAATAATTGAGATCCCCAAAAAGTTATGCTATTTACTTGTTGCTTGGTCTTTCGTTTTCTATGTTTCTGTGTATTGTGTTTTGTGTACTGTTGTTTGTCTGTTTGTCTGGGTTTTTTTGTCATTTTATTTTCGACGAATGAGTTTGGTATCTGTCGCCTTTCTTTTACAAAGTAGGTGTACACATATCCTCAGTGATTGATATACACTTGCATCCAGTTCATGTTAAGTTATGGGCATAGAAAACGTTAGAGGAGAGAACCGAATACAAGATAATATCTATACGTTTCAGAAAACAAAATGTGGACTACTACACACAATGCAATAAACAAGAGCTCACTGGATATAGTGCGCAGTTGTTTCTCATATATAACTACTCTGGAGCTCATAAAATGAAGCATTAATTATAATCAACATTATTGTCATCCGAGATAAATAATCTTATTTTTATCATTGTAATGAAATAGCAAGCACAAACATACGAATACACTTGTCCTAATTGACCATTCCCTTGAAAATCGATAAAGGGAAGGTTTGTTTAGTCAACATGATCTCATGGTAATCCTTATGTTTTTCTAATGTTGTCTCGTGCTCATGCATCAACCCAAAATGCATACATGTAATACCAATATTTACATATAAATATAAAAACGTATCCACATTTTGGTACTTATGGGTGGGAGAAGGGGGAACTTATCAAGAACCTCATCAACCCAAACAGGCAATATGTATTGCCTGACCAAACATAGCCCTTAAACCAACCACCACTTGGATATTGAAAGAATGAGGATGTATCACATGTACTTCCGCCAAAGATATCAACCAATGAGGTTATACACATATCCTCAGTGATTGATATAATCTTGCATCCAGTTCATGTTAAGTTTTAGTCCATACAGCATATTTGCAGGCCAATCTCAAATTACACCACTAGCAAGGCTTTCCCTCAAAGTTATAAGAAACCTCAAATTAAAAAAAAAATAATGCATATGTTTTTTTTATAACTCAATGGATAGTTTTCATTACAAAACTTATGTACACATACTTTTTTCTGAAGAAAATTCTTTAATTTATTCATATTTAGAAGAAGTTCTATTATTTTAATTGCTTCCTTCGAGGAAGCAATTCCCCCGACATATTTTCCGTATGCAAAGTGACCTCAGTGTGACCCATCTCGTAAAAATCCGGTGATCGCAATACGCATGGATGTCCTTAAAATAAACTATTATCTGAATTTACATGTTATACACGTGCTCAATTTCCATGCTTTTTTGTTGATTGTTGACAAACAGGTGACAATCGTTAAACTTCGGCTTCCAAACACGAACTTTAACAACCTGCCATGTTCAAAACAACAATGACCGATTGAAAAAAAAAATTGACGATTATACGAAATTTATGCGAAAAAAATAAAAAATTCTTGAACAGAAGACTTAGTTTATGATGTTTGTATGCATTGGTTCAAGAATTGGAACATTTTTTTTCACCGGTCACTCGTTTCTTATGACTTTAAGGAATAGTATTCCCAATACTCAAAATAAAAATATCTTTTTTTATTAAATATTATTCCTTAATTACTACTAAACATACATGTACACAGTTCTTTATAAATAGTTTCATAATTCACTAAATTCTCATGAAATTGACCATATACAGACTTTTGAAAGTTGCGTTAAGGCAATGATCTCATATCAAAATGAATATTGTCATAATTTTATTATTTTAATAACATCTTCAGCATGTGGAAAGCTTGTAAGCAAAGGGACTTCACCTCCAAGTGTAGACTATGCTGACTTGTCTCTTTCTTTAATGTTGTTGAATCAAACACACTTTTTACTTCCTAATCAGGACCATGGAAAATTGTATTTCCACTTGATTCTTCATATGTCTGCTGAAAATATATTAACCAATAACAACTTGTTTGTTTGCAATTAAGACAGCATTTGTCACACTTTGAAAAGGAAAAATTCCTTTGCCTACAATCCACGTGAAAATCCACTAGGGAATCAGTGTCCCTCGAAATGTAGACAAAGAAATTTAAATTGAAAAAATTAACAATACATAAAATTAGTATACATTTGTACTTGTATACAAAATCATTCAACATGTTTATTAAATAAAACAAAAACAAAAATATTGCAACCATTATTTAATCTCCCGAGACAAAACGATTTTTGTGACATATCTCAACACATCAGTGAAATTATATACACATCCAATACTAAACATCATGAAATTACGGACAAATTATTAGAATTACTTTAAATTTGAATATAAAGCTGCTTCCATCAGAGATTTTTTTTAGTACCGTGCCATCTCAACACAGACATACATAATAAGTGTTATATCCATATTTCTCCCATTCATTTTTTTCTTTTTTTTTCTTTTATTATAATTTTTATCCTATTTTCAGAAATCAAAACATTACTTAAATAGCAATTTGTTCTCACCAGATTCTGATCAGAAAAAAATCCTTTGCTTTTAGGTTGTTCGATTACATTGACATGAATCATCGTGCAATGTCATATTACTTCTCCTTCATTCGTCAGCCTATCAAAGCTGTAGGAAACACCATCTGAAAACAAAAACATTCTATTCAATACTATGTACAATCAAACAGACCGCTGAACGCGGACCTCGACGAAGACACTTTATAATTCAATACACATCACTCCGGTAAACAACATATATATCATGTGACATGTCACACTAAATTATTCCACGTTCTCAATATTTCTTTTCTTTTCTAACAAAGTCTTTAAAGAGCATTTTCCATCAGTATGTACGATGTAATAATTAATGAAAAGTCCACAACACTCTAAAGTAACAAAAGAAACTATTTACCCTATAAACAATTTATTATTCTCCTTTCAATTACAGGTCCCCAAAATGGCCATAGCCCCCACTTCCACATAGATTTTATATAGCGATTACACTTTGCCCTGCGTTTAACCGACGCACGGCATAACAAATATCTGACCACCTGGGTTGATAATAACTACCCATGGTCTAAATCTCAAAACATTTTGTCACCAAGGTCAAACATTACCATCTAATTCTATCAAGAAGCGATCAAGGCGAGTATAAATGACCACAAAGGTCTTAACGCCCCCAAGGCTAGTATTTCTAATTTAATGTTGCCACCAAGGCAAATACAAAAAAATATAAAAATGACCACCTAGGTCTATTGCCACCAAGGCATATATAAATGACCACCTAGGTCTATTACCACCAAGGCATATATAAATGACCATCTAGGTCTATTGCCACCAAGGCATATATAAATGACCACCTAGGTCTATTGCCACCAAGGCATATATAAATGACCACCAAGGTCTTAAAGCCACTAAGGCAAATGTAAGTAAAAGTTAAAGAATATAGTTACTTTGCCGACAACACACGGAGCACGACCTTCCCACAGCTTGGATATTGAAAGAATGAGGATGTATCACATGTACTTCCGCCAAAGATATCAACCATTGAGGTTATACTGAAAACCAAACCAATCGACAAGAGGATTAATTTCGATATTCATGTTGCGGACTTAGCGATACTTTAGCAAAGTTTCAGTAGCTCAAACGGAGTATATACTCACAATTGTTATAGATGATCAGGCTTTCATTTACTTTTTATTTCTTGAAAGAAGATTTTTGCTGACAAACCAAAAGTACTGATTGTAATTTCATCTATTCAAAATTGTAACGGGCGCAATAAAGATGCAGGTTGTTTCAAAAACCTGCGTCAAATATAAGAACTGAAGAGATAGACCTATCGTAGCGAACAAATCCAATTATGTTTTCTTCGACTGCGTCATTTTCATTTTGTTTTTTAACTCAATCAAAATGGTTAGTATAAGTTCATAAGCCTCATTACATGTTAGGGTTGGCTAATGTAGGTATTCCAAAGTGATGCACTATTCGACTAAAGGAAGAAAATGATTAGATAAAAGAATGTTTAAACAAATAGTGTGAAATCAATCTAAGCAAAGTAATCAAAGAAAAATAATTCATAGCAAACTATGTTCAAATGAAGTAATATGTTATACTTTAGTTGCATTGTAAAATAAGATAAAAAAAAAAACCGTTAGATTTTAGTTGTATTAACCGTTTTAAACGTGAATTTCCATTGCAGATAGGCCTGTCATAACAAAAAAGGAAATCGTTGAAGACGAAAGCTGTATAATTTTATCTGTGTACTTTCACGACAACACAAATTCTTCATTAATATCTTGGTTTGTCAATGACGAAAAAATAACAGAAAATAGAACGGCGTATCAATTAACGGTAAAACGAACTGAAGTTACATTAGTAGTTTATGAAAAGTTAGTGCGTACAAATGGTATTTGCGCAGAACTAGTGTTAACGAAAAGTTTTTTAACTAATGAGATGCTAGTGAATTGTGAAATTCGAAACAGATTCGGGAGCATAGCAGCAGTATTTAGAAAGTCAGAACTGGAAGATTATTTGAGAAATGCAACGTCTATTTTAAAAAAATCTTCTGACATAAATATTCCTTTAACATTAGATTACAGTTTAATCCCACAAGACATCACAATTGCAACTAATACACCAGGTAGGTACCATATTTGGTCCTTTACATACAAAAGACAAATTGTTATAGCATCATTTTCGATGCACTGCTTTCTTTTTCGAATAAAAATGAACTTAATAGTCTTCATTACTTGATAATGCTGACAATTTAAAGGGAAACCCTGTTTGAGAACTATTTATGAATGTTGAGGTTACCAAGTTTAATTCACCATTTTCAATGAAAAATCCATGCAACAAGTCAGAAAAAAAGGTCAATTGTTTTTCACTAGTTTTATTGATTAATAGCGTTTAATTTTGTCAGTGTTAATGAATTTCCCTTATTGAATTAGAAGCTCGTTTTGAATCCATTTCGACTACAAGGACTCATCAATGTCAAGCAGTTGGATTATCTTATGAAATACAACGATGAAGACCTTAGAATATGTGGAAAACCTAAGACCTTAACAAGTTGTACTAACTTCGTCTATCACCTTGCATGCTTTTGGGTAGGGAAAACAAGTCTTTAGAATGATTGAAGGTTTAGAAAAACGACCGAATTAGTGATATTCTGTTTTAACACAGAAAGCTAGCTAATATCAAATAACAGATAATTAAAAATCTTAAAACAAAATAGAAATCACTACACATCAAACATCCAGTGGATTTAGTGTATCGACGTCATTAAAAGTGAAGGAAAGTCATGACCTTATATAAAGTAAAAAGTTGGTATCGACATATTGCAGAATCACGAACATTACGAATGTGGGTATCCGTATAACAATATTAGTGGTAATAACTATCAAATCTTAAATTTTTTCAGAATAATGTTTGAGTTTGAGGAATTCTAATCTTGAACATGTTTGATTTTTTCAGAACAGTTTCAATTGAAAACTGGAAGCATTTACATTGCATTTCCTGGACTTTTTGTACTTTTCTTGTGTACTGTAATTTTTACAGTATATAGATTTAAATTAGCAAGAAGTAAGTTTTAAAAATAAATTGTGTTTAAAACCATGTTTTAATAAACTTATAAACATGATGATATCAGGTACATGTATGTTCCTTATATCGTAACTACAATACCCTTCCCTTTTCACGAATGTGACCAACCGAATTAGACTATTTACCGGATTTGTAATAACATAAGTAACCCGACGTGTGCCAAATATGAAGCAGGATCTGCTTACCATAGCACCTGAGATCATCCCCGGGTTTTTGGTGAGGTTCGTGTTTCTAAGTCTTTAGTTTTCTATGTTGTATCTTGTGTACTATAATTCTATTTTATTTTTTAGCCATGGCGTTGTCAGTTTATTTTCAATCTATGAGTTTGACTGACCCTCTGGTATCTTTTGCCCCTCTGCCAATAACAATGAAAAAGGATAGTACTAAATTAGGCGTTTGCATAATTACAGTATACGGATTTAATAAAGATGTGTGGGTTCATAGAGCAAACAATTGAAACAAAGGGTTATGCGGAAGAACGATTTAAACCGAAAATTCACATTTATATGTTGCGATCAACACCATAATTAAATTTACCGATTCGATGTGTCTGTTTTCATCGAGACAAAATCTCTCTTATATCAAATTATGCAAGAATAGTTGTTTAGTTTAATTTACTATCGGAACATTGTGACAAAGAAAGGATTTGAATAGCGACTAAGGTTGCAATACACAGTTAAGAGTGTTACACATTTTGTTTGCATTGACCTCAAGCCTTTTTCTTATGACTTCAAATTTTTATTTTAAAATTGACAAGGAATGCTTTCAAATCTCAAAAAAAAATTAATGCATTTAAACTTGATGCTACGCATTTTGAATAAAATCCCAACCTTGTAGTACATGTATATCAAAAAATAAAATGTTTATCATTCCTTTCATGTTTGAATTTTCAAGAGGGTAGAGAAAATATAGTAGAATGAATCAGTATTTTTTTACTTTCATGCATGTATACACCATGCATACATGTGACTGAAAATCATTTTTATGTTCTGTTTCAGAGTTTTGTGTCAGACACGTATATGAAATACGTTCGGAGTAAGTGCATATTCAGCCTATTGGGCATAAAAGACGCTTTATAAAAAAACACAATTTACCAAAGTGGTACTCCAACTTATTATTCGAACAAAAATGATAATGACTTGGCAAAAAACTAAAACGAGCAAAACAGTATCAGCAGAAAGAACAAAACATAGAAATCCAAAGACTTCACAGCACGACATAGCTTATACTTTACCTAGTTTATAGTAATAACATTAACGGTACCATTTTTCCTGCACCAGATGCGCATTTCGACAATACATGTCTCTTCAGAGATGCTCGTAGTCAAATATTTGAAATGCAAAGCTTATATAAAAGATGAAGAGCTATAATCCAAAAGGTCCAATAAGTATAGCCAAATCCGTGAAAGTCTGACCTCACTATCATATATGATATGAATGTATTAATTTACAATAATGTTGTAAAAGCTGAGTATTTTTTTTAAACGTAGATAACTTACGGTGATGTATGGTGCATCCCTTTTTTAAACGCACTTCATATGTTGAGCATAACTCATTTGTAACGTAAAGCAATTATTTGTGTACAGTTTGCTGTAAGATATATTGGTTCAATCAATTCCAAATGCAAACATTACGGCCGAAAAACTAAAATCTGAATGTGTTTATTCATTCAAATACAGTGTAAAAGAGGGACGAAAGTTACCAGAAGGACAGTCAAACTCATAAATCGAAAATAAACTGACAACGCCATGGCTAAAAATGAAAAAAGACAAACAGACAAACAATAGTACACATGAAACAATATCGAAAACTAAAGAATAAGCTACACAAACCCTAAGGTATATAGTAAACTATATAATATATACTGCTTTCGACGAATAGTTCTTGGTAAAATAAATTACTTTTTGCAGTTAACAAGATACCAACTATTATCTAAACACAACATTTTGAGAACATGCTTCGTATGAACACTGGCTAATGTTAAGTAAACACTCCACATGAAACAATGACTTTTTAAATCGTCTTTTTGAAATGAAAATCAATTACCTGAAGATATCGCATAATTAATAACCATTTGTACAAAAATTACATTGACGGTTTCAATTGTAATTTGTCAGATATGCAGGAGAACAACTATTTGCTATGAATCTCGACGATAACAAATTGATCAAAATATAAGAGAACTGAAAAAAAAAACAATCCTCGAATCACAATCTTCAAATACATGTACAAATAATATGAATTTTAACAGGAACAACTCATATGCAAAGGCATTATGATTTATGATATTTAAATATAACTGAAGATCTCGCGTATATCGCTTTGGCGTTTTCTCGATCATTAGAAAAAGTCGTCAAAAGAATATTAGTAAAGTCTTGAACCGAATTACTTTTACTACGCAAAGAGTAGTAATACAATTTGTTTAGTGCATAAGAAAGATTATGATAATAAGCGTTTCGTGCAGTGGTTTTTGAACACAAAACATCTTTTTCAGGGAGGCCACTCAAAACGACCAAGAACAAGATGCAGTACATCATGGTGCGATCTATGAGATTATAGAAAATTCCCACTACCTCACTGTTGAATGGCAAAATAATGAAATGTCAAACAGCGAATCTGAAATTGAAGATCGAGGTGATGTGATCTCTTTTTCATATGTCGAACCCGTAAATGGAAATAGCTATGATGAAATAACCAGCACGTATTATGAAGACGTTGATTGGCGAAATAGTATAGTTTCTAGCGAAGAATCCTGCCCCGAACTAGATTTCAGTGGTGTTAACATCGAAACCACCGAGAATGTTGGAAAGGCCCCCGGAACATGCCCGAAAGTGTTATTTACTAAAAGAGAAGAAAATCACGGAGAAACAGAATCTGACATTATACAAAACTATAGCAGAAAAACGTCATCATCAGCAGCACAGTCGCATATATACGTAACCGTTTTATCAAATGAATGATGCGAAACTTTGTTTCACACTGAAAACACAAAAATGTCCATTTTATATATGATAAAACTTTTATTGTTGCAATAAATACTGAATGACCATTTATGAAAACTAGACTTAATAAAGATATCACATGCTACTATTACCAATTATACAAATTAGGGTGTCCATGCAATTTTTTTTCTACGAAATTTACAGTAGGTAATTTGACCTTGCACACTTAAAGAATGAAAAGAACAATTACCTTATTTAATCTGGTCATTAAGAAAGCTATGAATATTGTCCTGAAAAAAGGCAGTTGATATCTTAGTACATAAATAACTTCAGAAGCGGTCAAAAGTACATGTATTATACTGGTATTATTACTCCTCGTATCGTGTTCCACATGAAAAGTTGACATAAGATTTGGCTTTTTATTAGGTCCTTGTTGGTAATATAGCTCATCAGCTCTTTCAATTCGTAAATAGGTTCCAGCATACCAAGTGGACATTACAAACTAATAAGTCTCGAATAATATCTGATAACAAAAACGAAAAAGGTAGGAAAGACAAGAAAATCCATTAAAAAATACATTATATTACTAAAAACACGACTTCAGTATTCAGTATTCACCTCAGAAACTAACAAAACCTTTAAATAGACTTATTAAAAAGGGGTATAGTTACGATACCGTTGTCGGTCATTAAAGATTGCATATTTTGGCGTTACTATTGATTCACTTATAGGGTCTTTGTATCGGAACTAAACACATTTATTCAAAAACCAGTTGTTGGCATGACACGGGTTATGTTCTTCTCATATATGTTATGATGGTATGATACTAAACACCTAACGGGAAGGATTGTGCCTGATATTCATATGATGAAATCTTAATCTTTCAATCAGTTAAATTGAAGTCTGGAGCTGGCATGTCAGTTAACTGCTAGTAGTCTGTTGTTATTTATGTATTATTGTCATTTTGTTTATTTTCTTTGGTTACATCTTCTGACTTCAGAATCGGACTTCTCTTGAACTGATTTTTAATGTGAGTATTGTTATGCATTTTCTTTTCTACATTGGCTAGAGGTATAGAGGAGGGTTGAAATCTCATAAACATGTTTAACCCCGACGCATTTTAGCGCCTGTCCAAAGTCAGGAGCCTCTGGCCTTTGTTAGTCTTGCATCATTTTGAATTTTAGTTACTTGTGTACAATTTGGAGTTTAGTATGGCGTTTATCATCACTGAACAAGTATATATTTGTTTAGGGACCAGATGAAGGACGCCTCCGGGTGCGGTAATTTCTCGCTACATTGAATACCTGTTGGTGACCTTCTGCGGTTGTCTTTTCTATGGTCGGGTTGTTGTCTCTTTGACACATTCCCCATTTCAATTCTCAACCTTATTCAACTATTTTGAATGGTTAAGTTACATAACCTTACTGACAATCGATGTTTTGTATACCATTGAAACTGAAAATTAATTACACAAACCTTTAAATAGTATTGTTAAAATTAATAAACAGGTCATTGATATATTAAACTACTTGACGCATGAAATGTGTATATAACATTTAATATGAAAAATAAATGTGCTGTGTTGTGAAGTAAAACATAGGAATAAACTATTGATGTCATTGATATAGAGAAGTTGCCTCATTTCGAAACTAAGTGAGTTATAGTTATAAAGTTGTAAACGAAGTTAGAACATATGCGTTTTCTCATTATTACTATCTTTATGTATTTGAAATGACATTTTATGATTTTAAATAACAAACGTTATACATAAACATAAAATGAGTAATCACTAGGAATATTATAAGTTAACTATGGTGTATATTACATTTCATATGCACAGAAGGCAACTTGCAACTTTCTACTTTCCATCAACGACCTAGTCATATAGCACATACCTTTGTAGAAAATATTTCGCAATAATAAGCACATCGCTACAATTTCTGAATTTAGAGTATTTTTTTCATTATTCAGTTTGACTTTTATTTAGAAACTTTCAATGAAGATGCTATTTCTATTTTTTTGTTACATAAAATTGTTTTTATTCATGATTATCAATCTCTTTTAATCGAGAGAAAAACTTCACATTTATTATACGCCGACATGTATTTAAAAATTGTAAGCAGATATAACTCTTACTATAACATTTCGTTTGAACCCGATACGATGCCTTCCCTTTAACCCTTTTCACGATATAATTGGACGTTTGTTCTGATATGAAAATCAAACATGCATATCAAAACCTTTTAATCTATATGTATGATACATTCTAATTTTGCATTTGAGTGCAACGATACAAAACAGTAGTTCTGGTCATATTAAACTTCAATTCATTGTTCACATTGTAAGGTGAGCGTTCTAATACAAATTAAACATATGTTTAAAGGACATTTACAGGTTTCGTCTGTCTGGCGATTTTTAAATCTTATTGAAAGATTTCAATTGACAACACAACAATCTTTTGACTTTTAACACCAATACATATATAGATTTTTTGTGACGATACATAACAAATGCAATAAAGTATTAACTCATTTAACATGTACATTCATCTATTTCCCCTTTATCTTCTATGTTCAGTCAACGAGGGGTAAACAATACTAGAGGTATATCCAAACCTCAAAGTTGAAAATAAACTGATATCACAATGGCTTAAAAAGAAAAGAAAAACAGACAAATAAAAGTACACCAAACACAACATAGAAAACCAAAAACGGGGCAACATGAATCGAAGCATACACGGGTGTGATCCAATGTGCCGATGAAGGGTAAGCATAACCTGCTCCACATGTGGTATTCGTCGTGCTGCTCATCAAAGTATAAACCCTGTGAAAGTTCGAGGGTCAGTCGTATATATATTTTGCAATGCAGGTATTTATGATTGGCCTTTACTGCTCATGATGTCTTCACATTTAATTTCTAGAATTTTCATTGATAATTAAATGCTTATCTGTAAAGAAAAAAACGTCTTTTATATCTACTGTCTTTAAAATTCAGCAATGTGTTTTTGTTTTACTTTACTCATCAATTATGCAATATTTGTAGAATATATAAATGAATTTAAAATTTGCAACAGCATCGTCTTACAGAACATTACATTTTTTGAAGTTGAATTGATTACGTCACGTAAGGAATCATAACACACACTGATAAAGCTTTTTGTTTTAATTTTCAAAACCGTCAACGAAAATGACTATTTCTCGCCAACATAAGAGAGGTCAATAAAGAAGTGGAACAACTCTGTCTAAAAGAAATGCGCGATGCACATAATATATTTTGTAAAAGAAATAGCTCGAGAAAAAGAGGAACTTCTACAGGAACAGCGGTGTATAGGCATTTCATGATTTGAACGCTAACTTGTTAAATATGATTTGATACATAAGTAAGGAAAACATAGTAAAGATTTAATGAACACATTTTAATTTCGAAATCTAACTAGTCGAATAAAAATTACAGTAAATATTTGTCCTTCGACAGTGGCTTTTGAAATATAAAGACTACTAGTATACATGTATATACTGCCCTTAAAAGCCATGCTGATTTCTTTGATATCTTTGATTTCTTATGTTTTTCTATTTCTCCTACATAACAACAAACATATCTGTAAAATGCAACTTTTTCGATGAATTATGTGTTGAAAAATAAAAAAAAAAGCTGTATTACGTCTGACTTCATACCTTGAACTTCGCCTCAATGTTGACACAGGTGGAGGACTTCCCACTTAAAAAATATGACAAATGGGATGATGTCCAAATTATCAATTTCCTATTTCCCAGCAGTTACATACCCTATGTTGCGTCGAATGGGGATTACATATCTCAATTGCAACTTTATACTCGTGAATGTTCACAATTTATGGACTTCATATACAGAAGTGTGATTATTACACAGAAACTGCTCCAAAAGAGTTATGAAGAGGATATGGTAAATGGTAAATTTTATGGACACCATAACTAATCTAATTGATTAAACTTATCGACATTTCTGTGTCTAAACAAACTAACGACATTGATTAAACTTATCGACAATTCTAGATCTGTGTCTAAACAAACTGACGACATTTTTACCGAACGTGGCCTTTTCCTGAATATGACCATTGGGTGTATAAACTCGTATTGCTATACAACATGTCTCGGTATTTATGTATCCAACAGTCAAGTCTTTAGTTATGATGACAATAATTCTGGATTTTTGGACCTCGTGCGATATGTAATTGTATGAATTTCTGTTTTAATGTTAATGGTTGTTAGTTATCATTTGGAAGGATGGCTTCAGCTTTAAAACAATAAACTAACATTTTACTTGTTTGGTACATGCGTTCTCACTTTTTTTAATTTCAAACACTCAAAAGATTTAGTTATCTATTTCAATTTCATTTAATACTGAGTTGATATCTAACAAACCAAATCAATGCATGATACACGTATCTGATATTACCCTTGCGCCTTTGAATTATAAGGTGACAAGCGGAGGGATTCTAACTCTCTATCTAACTAGAACGGAGACGGGTAACTCAACAAATATTCTGAAATTTATTTGATAATTTGCAAACTATTATTTTGTGTCATTTAATACTATATACGGTACAATATTCGCAAGTATATTGTTTTACTATACATTTATCGTTTTATTGCATATTTTTAATTTATATTGTAGAAATAATAGTATCCTAACTTTCCTGCAATTTAAAGTTTTACCGTGACCATTTCAGCATGTTTATGACACTCTATATAATGTTCTTTTTGAACATATGTATATGTGATAGAGGTAAATTATTTCAAAATACATTAAGTCCATAAGTTTATTATTTCAGTAAAAACATGATTGAATTTCGTTTGAACTCGCCATTTTGTTTTTCAGTATACAAATTATATAATTTACCGATAACCGTTAAACTCGAAACATCATATAAGTACCCCTTCTAAAAAAGGCAAAGCTCATTAGTATCCACAACGATTTTTAACAAAAGATATCCCGTTTAACGGGCCTATATTTTTAGTATCTTTATTAAACCATGATACAGGAAAAAGCTCTTTATTTAATGTTACTTGTGTAATTAACTTCTGATCTGCAATAGACATAATAAGAACGAAAATCAAACTGTGTTTTTTTTTCTTACAGATATTGGTCTTAACCCTTTTCTTCTCGCTGCAAATGACATTCTAGATAAGTCCCAGAAGACAGGTAAGAATCGATGTTTTTAGATGTTCAAGTCCAAACGTTTGCTTATCAAACAGTCATACAAAATGGCATTGGAGTTTACTTCATCTATAAGAAACTAACGTAATGATGTAACACAAGTATTCATATATCGAATAACAATAGTATCTAACATAATTTATATAACATAAACCAATATAAAAAATGATGCTATTTAATTCTAGTATAATCTATTAACGATGATGTTCGCCAGCGTAACCGAAATCATTTTTTTTTGTGCGCCTAGGGAAACGAACAACAAAATGTACGATCATATAAACATCGCAATGCGATGGTCATGCTTAATGTGATGGTCAATGCTACAGTGCGATAATTCTTTCTTTTAAAAACGATAAAATGATGAAAAAAAAACTAAAGTACAATGGTATGACCTGCTAAAGTGCGGCGGTATGACTTGCTAATATGCAATGGTATATCACACTAAACTGCTCTGGTATCAAATGCTAAAATGTAACGATGCAACAAGCCTAATAGCGATAGTTAAACGAGACTGGGGTTCATGCAAAGTGTTTCGTTTATTGCTTATAATAAATCAAACCATATTATCTCTCTTTTAATTGTTTTACAACGGTTATTTTTTAGCCCTATATGTCTTGCTCTGCGGGCAATGCAAGGTTCAAAGTTGAGAGCCCTACAGTTTTGATTTTCTCAGATCAAATACATTTAAACCTTTAATTCCTTACCTATGACTGGAGATTCGATGAATACAATCTGTCATAGAGTTTTTATTGGTTCAAACGTATATTGTATATAAGTATTTTTAATTTGAACCAATGACAACTCTGTTACAGATTTTCGCCATCGAATCACCAGCGGGGATTGTTAAAGAAGGCCGAAAATACATTTTATAAATATAAATCGTTTAATAACAGATCAAAATGTTAGATTTGTAAATTTGCGGAAGAAAAGGAGGTATGTTATAAAGTTCAATGCTACAAAGATAAAAAATGTTTTAAGTTGGCGTAAAGACGGGGCGGGGTCGACATGGGAGAGAGTTTAAAGAACAATTTCTGTCAGAGTTTTATTCTAAAGCGTTGATTTTTACATCCAAATTATGTAAAAAAAAGGACTTTGGCGAAATTTGACAAAGTTGGCAGGATTTCAGCCAAATCTAAGATCAGGAAACATAGAGCGTAGCCGTCGACAACCTAAATATACATGTAAAATGTCATTACAAACATTATCGTCAAAAATCTTTTTTGTCGAAGTATGCGCTATATTTTACCTGTCCAAATAGTTCATTGAAATCTACCCATTTTCACTGTTTTTTCATAGACAATTCAATTGAATACTATTTGCGACGTCATAAATAGAACGCAGGAAAGTACATTTTCAACAAAAAGACTGATTTCCTTCTGTATTAGCTATCATTTTTTGTGATATTGGTTAAGAAGTCCCAATTTGAAATTTAGGCTAAAAAAGGGGGCCATTTCTACTCCTGTTTATACGTTTAACAAACTATAACAAACGGCACACAACGTTTACCAAACTTTGGTTAGAAAGAATGCACTCTTGATCTCTTGATAGATATATTTAAAGTTGTAAACTGTTTTTGAAAACGTATCACTCCAGGGGATTGAAATTCTACTTTGGGTCAAATATTTTTGGAATTATGCGACATCTTCGCCCTCTTTTTACAATTTTTTTTTGGCAAATACATACAGCAAAAGGAAAATGAATATCTTTAACCATTCAACTACTGAATATCAAACATACTTATTCACATATATTTGCCAAACAGTACGCTTTTATTTGTAAAAAAGCAAGGAAATTGGGATGGTAAAGTTTATGTATACTGCTATCTAACATAGGTACTAAACCAGTGACAAATCTCATTTTGTGGTGTCATTTCCAAACAAAAGCAAGAAAACATATCAGTATCCACTATGAGGAACTTTTTATAACCATTGGGTTCATCTTTATTGAGTAAGTGCAAATCTCTTAAACTGCCCACACAGTGGTCGTCGTGACAGCCACTGCCTATCCTAGATTTATCTGCGCCTGTAGATGTCTACACCATCTTCTTTCTTCGTCTTTTATGCACTCTACAAGCTCCGTCACTATTAACCTGTCTCTCTGAGCTCTAACCACCTTGCCCACAAATCCAACTGCTTTATTTCTATGTAGATATTTTAAATGTATGATTTTATTCGGACCTTCTACTGAATATAACAAAATAAACGGAGAATGTGTCCATGGAACACCAATAATGCCCCAGCAAGCATATATAACATTACATGTATAAAGTCGTGAATTGCGAGTTAAGGTCGTGTACAGCCGGATGGCGGTCGGGTAGAAGTCGTAAACAGGTCCGATTAAGAATTTGGTTGAACTTGGTCGTGGAAATTTGGACGATCGGGATCATCAATTTGATCTGATCGGCAGTGTGAACCTAGCTTTAAATACCAACACGTTTAGTTTTAAATTAATACAATATTTCTGCCTGATTATATTTTGTGAATGTTAATTTGATAACTTGATTGTCCAATATATAATATTTTTCTAATAAGAAATGTTCTTTTCTCTTATTTAAAAGAGAAAAATAGTGAGAGATTAATTTTTCTATCCATGCTTTAAAAAAGTCTACTAAATAGAGTTAAATGTTCTAAATCTTCTATAGATTGTGCACACACTGGACAAGTGTTATTATCAGGCATGTTACATTTCAAATTTTTAACTTTAGTAAATAAAATTCTATGAAGTGCTTACAAATTAAGTTCCTTGCACTCACCAGCCAAGATGTGTAATTTTGGAAATATTACACTTTAAAAGTTCTAATTCTGGATACTTTTCAATCCAATAAGATTCCGATACAGGCCATTTTCCAACAAATTTTATTAAGCGATTATAAAATGTTCGAACACTTTGTGGCAAGGAACTTCTTTATCTTCAACAGAAAAAGAAAACAATCTGCAGTTATTTCAAAATTTTTTGAAGCTCGATTTCCATTTTAAAATTAACCGATTGAGGAGGCAAACTGACAATTACATTTTTATAAAATTTGCAGACATCGTCATATTTCAGAGCAAGATCTTTCTCGGATAACATTTCATGGATTGCACTAAATTTCAGAAAACCAGGAATTACTTCATACGTTAAATATTTTTCTGATGATGCTGTTGCTTGATGATGATGATGATGATCTTTATTTAAATATAAACGCAAAAAAAAACAACACCAATACTTAAAAAGGGAAAATAAATGTCATTAAATAACAGATATTCTTCATCAGTGTATGTATATGTATATCTATATTGAAATTTAGGTAATAAATCATCACCATTGGTAACTCACGAAGTTCAATCTACAGTTCATACAGTGCATCACCAGTCACAGCGACCGGATGGATGTAAGTCATATTAGATTGTTTATATTTTACCACGCTTGGTCTTTCAATGTCTTTAACATTTGAAGAACTTTTAGACAATGTAAATATCAAGATGGTATCAAAAGGATTTCCAAGAATAATGTCATTTTCGATATCTACGAAGGGCTTAAATTGTTACTTTTCAGTTAGTAATCGTCAACAATTTAGATCAATGGGCACAGGGCGATGACAAGACCCCTTGATCTCTCAATCTTCCTTATATTATGAAGATAGTTATTTAATGATACAAACTAAACCAAAATAAATTTCGATAGACTTCTTGTCTGCTAAGGTTGAAACCGCTTAGATAATGACGAGAACCCCCTTGCCTTTCAATGTCCATATATAACATTCTGAAAACTTTTACACAATGTATATGTACATTTGGTATTAAAAGGATTTCCCAGAAAAAAATGGATCTTTGATATCTACGAGGTTCTTAAATTATCCTGTTCCAGTTAAAAATTATCACAAAGTCAGGTCAAAGAGCACAGGGCGATGTCTAGACCAATTGGTCTCTTAATCGTCCTTATATTATGCAGCTTTAGAGTTAATATAGTGATACAAAAGAGACCAACAGGAATTTGGGTAGAATGATTGTCTTCTCTGTTTACGGAGGGCCCAAAGTGCCAGTTTTATATCAAAATATACAGTAAAACAAATACCTTAGACCGCTTCAATGATGGTGAGACACCTCTTGGTCTTTCGATAACCATACAATTCAAAGAACGTAGAGAAATATTTATACATACAGATGGTATGAAAAGGATTTTCCCGAAAAATTTCATTTTTTTTATATTAACGGATGGCTTAAATTGTCACTTTTTCAGATAAAAATCGTCAAAAATTCAGGTGGTCATAGGGCGATGTCTTGACCCCTTGATATCTAAATCTGTCTAGCATTATGCAGATAGTGAGTTAATATATAGATGCACACGCGACCAAAAGGGATTTGAGTAGACTTCTTGTCTCACCATCATTCAAGCGTTCTCCGGTAGATTTTTCACTATACATTTTTTCTTTATTTGGGGAGGGTTTGGAGCTTTCCATAAATATTTATATTTATATATCTGAAGATATTTACATAAAGACAAATATGGAGCTTACATAATGGTTTACATTCGAGGACAACGATAATTTACGACAGCGTGAAGGGGTCATAAAACAGTACCTTCGAATCCTTTTACTCCTTTTAACTATGAAAATCATGCTTTTTATGTAATCAAATATCTAAATGTTTTATAATTTCCATAAATTTGAATGTCGAACTGACTGCTAGCAGCGACTTGGATATTTAATATCTACTAAAAACGAAATGCCCGATAACTTCACATTCATAACTTAATACCGTAATTGTCTTGATTTATTGAATCAATATCAATTTCAAAAATATTCTACCTTTACTTGACAACAGTATATACAGTATAAACGAGACCCCTTCTAAATTAGCGTGTTAAAAGGCTAGGCTACATATTGAGGTGGATGCCGACATTTTAGTGCATTGTATAGAAAATAACATTTAACAAATTGATTTGAAATACCTGATCGTATAAGGCCATGTTCACACCAAACAGTAAGCATGTTTACAATTAGTTTGATGTAAACTAATGTGCACTGGTTTCACATTCAATGTATTCACATCTATAAACCTTGTTTAATCACCTGTACATAAGATTTGTTCACTTTGTAAACTATATGTCATTTAAATGTTCATTACGAGAACCGAATGCACATTTTTTGGACAACTTTTCTTGCGGTTAGGGAACGACCTTTCGACTTCAAAAAGGAGGGGGATTTTTTTTCCTAGACAAAAAAAACGTCCCCCTCCCCCTGTTTTAAATGGTAAAACTAATGTTCTAAATGCCTAATTTTGTGTACTCTTAACAACTACACAAAGCCTTCATTGACTATCGATTGCTACATGTAGACAAAACATGATTTAAACTACATGTAGCATATTTACCTGACGATATCAGGAATTTGGTATTTAGTCAAATCTTAACCGGAAATTGTGACATAATTAGTAATCTAAAATTTATTAAATGTAAATAACATGTCGAAATATTTAGGCTTGAAATAAATATATTTTTGGATAAGTTAATGCAAGCACACGAGGTGTAAAGTGTCTTACACGATTACAGGTTTGTAATGTTTAACAACCATATTATATCAGTGTGTAAACACGTTAATTATGAGCTTTGAAAGTCTAGTAGTTCGAGCATTTTTCTTAGTAAGTGTTAAAACCTTTTAAACAAATATTCTTTACTGTGGTTAGAATTCATTAGTCGTCAGTATCTATAGATTAACAACTTGTGGTTATATTGATAATTTAGAATCTTCCTTGAAGGTGGTGCACAAATTCGCAGCTAAATAACTCGATTGATGTGTCATTTCTATACAAGAGTTATATTCCTTTGAACTATGAGTCTATGTTTAATTTCATAAAGTAATATGTTGATTGTCTACCTTGAACAGGGTTATAATTATATCTTATAAATATAGTTTTTTTTATTGAATTTAAAATCGTTACAAAATCTGTAACGTACTAGATACTCGTATTTTTCATTAGTTTATCAAAGACATTTATGTATATCTATAATTTCTTTTATTTGTTTTGAAATGTTTAAAATTAATATATACCAATATAAAGAATTATTTTGTTATCTTATAAATATATTTTTGTTATCTGTAAGTATTCATACCGTGTTTATACGTCAAAAATAAGCAAGGTCAAATCTGCCTTCACCATCACCAACTTTCTTAGAGCGATCAGACAAACTGCTCTAAATCAGAAAAAACTGCTCTAAATCACAGATCACAGGCACTCGTTACAGAATAAAACTTTCCTTTGTTATACTTTAATATACCATTAAGGTATATAGTGGAAAATATTCTGAAACAAGTGACTATGTCACAGAAAAAACATCTTCCCAGTATTCATGAAATTGCTCTCTATTAAAGCCATATCCTGGAAATTATTAAAAAAAAAACACTTTTTTCCTACTTTTAATTTGAGGTACAATATGCCGGTGAAAAACATTAATTGTGCTGTCAAGAAAACACTGTTTCAAGTTGTGGTATGCATCAAAAACTGTCCAACAGCATTCGTCATTCTACTCGTAAAGGCATTTGTTTCTAAGATCGGTATGGTGTATACCATTATGCCAGAACTCAAATGAAGCAGAAAACTGATGTAACTTATCTGCCTTACTTGATTCCTTTAGACAAATACATGAAAGAAGTGTAATAACGCCTCACACAAACACACATACGCACAAACACAAAACAGTACACCGTAGCCACCATTTTCTTCCAGAAGCTTCTAACTGATGCCGAATGCTAGAGTGTAAAATTGTAATTGGGACCTACCCAATACAATTAGAACTTTTCTGAAAAAGACTATAAATGAAAACCGAACTATATCATCTTCCCATAATGATTGAATGTTAGGAAAATTGACCAGAGTTATCTTACTTTAATTACAGAGATGGGAAAGCAAACAATTTTTAATTTAAACCTAATTAACAATTTTCCATTAACAAATAATGTTACCTTATTGAAATAAATATAAGGACTTTGTTAGCTAAATCTATTAATTTTATTAGATATTATGAATTTTTATGACAATAGAGAGAAATGCTACTACATGTAAACATTGTGTTTTATCAATGGGATCGTAATTGTGTTTAGTTTACGTGTGAGTTACACTAACACAACACCGAGTTTAGGTCAATTTGAACACGGTCTAAGATGTCAGCATATTCACGAATGGTGTTCTGAATCCAATGATAATATCTAACAAATGTTCTGACTATTTTGTGATATGAAAAATCTTGGTGTTATATTTTTTTACAGACATGTCTTTCGAAACATAAAATATACGTTAACAGCACATGAATAATGAAAAATTTTAGACAATGGAAATTGAAAATTAATAAAAATGGTTTCAAAAAGTGTAATTTTATAGTAATATTAGTTTCATCCTAGAATGGTCGCATATGTCATGAGGATTCTGTTTAATTGTTATGAATGCCACCAATTTGTCATCTACATTGGTAACCAGTATATAAAGCAGAGATAAACGTCGTAATGTAACTAAACATCAGTGAGTAAAATATATTTGGATGCTCAAATTTAAAAAATAGAAAAAGAATAATATACATTTATTTCCCGTGCCTGAGTGAGATATGAAGATTTGTTCGATGAAACGTGGGATAGTCTCAACCAATCAGATATTGGTTAAACTGTCAATGTGTATAAACAGTGGAATAATATACAATTATAGCCTTTGTTTGAAAGCGATTCAAGGATATATTGACCCGAAAGAAGTATATTGACTATGGACGAAGTCCGAGGTCGATATACTTCTTTGGGTCGATATATCCGGCATATAGGCTATAATTGTTATATTATTTATTTCGAACCATATTTGTATCAAAATCGTCATTTGATAATGTTTGAATTTTATAAATATACATATAAATTGTTATTTTTTTTTTTTACATGCGGACAATTGCAGTTCTTCTCTGCACTTATGTAGAAAGGAACTAAACGGAATAAATTGAATGAAACTTAAGTTAAATAACTGTAGCTGGATTCGCTCCTTTCCATTTACTTCCTTGGAATGATTTGAAAACAGCATATGATTAAGTAATAGAAGAAAAGAACCAATTGAATGATGCTGACGAATTAGGGTTTAACGTCCAGAGACAAATATCATGTACATACATGTATGATAAGGACAACACGTTAGGTGTACCGTACCCTGTGTTGTATTAGAAAGACACTTTCAATCGGATTCGAGAACATGCTACTTTGAACAGATACAAAAATTAAGGCTGATTGAAAACGTTAATAATAAATTGATGCATATTCCAGCGGCCAATCCATATCAGGATGTATTGAAGTGACACACCATTCAATAAAATGCAAAGAAAGTCAAAATAAAAATGTTCTTACTAGAGGGATACTGTTGTGCCGTTTTTTTTGTGTTTTTTTTTACTCAAGAACATCGCAGTCTTAACTTTTTCAATGAAAATATAAACATGTATAAAGGTAGCAAAACTATTACCCTGGCTAAATAACTCTTAACTGACACAATTTTAATTTCCAACCATTAATAGGCTTTATTCCCATAATGATCACTGAAATGTTGAATTTATCACGTTATATTACAATTATGAAATATTTACTAATATAAATTTATTGTTTAGAACCAAAGTTCTATTTTGTGTCCTTTAAATGATATATAAAATTGTTTGTTTCGCCTTTCATTAAAAAAAGCTATGCGTATAAGCATTAATTATACATACTTGCGCGACGCCTTTTAGTGTTACTGAAAACTGTGCAGACTATGAAGTGTTTTTACAGGTGGAAAATATTCTATGATAGATATTATTTTGTCAGACACTTTTCTTTTTTTTTTATTTAGTTCTTATAATATACCAAAAATCTTTATATTTAATAGAGTTTAACATAAAATTGTGCGTTTTACTCTTAACAGACCAAATGGATTAACAGACCAATTGCCCATTTAGCCGCATACTCAATATAGATTAACCGACCAATCTCTCGGTAAGCTGAGTGTCGGCCGTGTACAAACAACGGTATATTGCTGGGTCTTCCAACTGCTCCACGAAACCTCTTTCTAAATTATTAACGTCTATTTAATAAGCAATCAAAGACGGGCTTCAAAGTTATTGTGAAACTGCCTATTCTAGAGGTGGCGTGAATCAGATGTGGAAACTTAAAAATTCCAAAGTACCTACAATCTAACTCTCTTTCATCTTTTAATAGTTATAAAACATTTGACTTTTTTTACACGGTATACAAGTATTCCACATTCCAAACTATAGGACAAATTGAAAGAGTTTCATAAAAAAAAAGAAGACAAACGAAGATACAAGTATCTTGTCTTAGGAAGGAATAAATACTACTTTTTTAAGAATCACTCTGATTCAAACAAAAAATTCTCTGAAACTGACATTATCAAGATACTTGATTTCTTGATTTACAATATTTTGTTACGTTCGGAGGACGTGTTGTTCAACAGACTATCGGCATTCCAATGTGAACGAATTGTGCACTCTTCTTGCCGACTTGTTTCTTTATTATTATGAAGCTGACTTCATACAGGAACGTCTTAGGAAGAAAGATCAGAAGTTAGCAATATCCTTTAATTCTACCGTCCGCTATATAGATAACGTTCTTTCATTAAATAAATTTGGTGACTATGTGGAACGCATCTATCACATCGAATTAGAGATAAAGGATAGTAGAGATACAGTTCAGTCGGCATCATATCTAGAAATTGACAATGAGGGTCGATTGATAACAAAAATTTACGACAAAAGAATGTGACCTACCGAATAAGACTAGTTATCAAAAAAGCAACACGACGGGTGCCACATGTGGAGCAGGATCTGCTTACCCTTCCGGAGCACATGAAGTAACCTGCAGTTTTTGTTTGGATTCGTGTTGTTTATTCTTTAGTTTTCTATGTTGTGTCATGTGTACTAATGTTTGTCTATTTGTCCTTTTCATTTTAAGCCATGGCGTTGTCAGTTTATTTTCGATTTATGAGTCTGACTGTCCCTGTTGTATCTTTCGTCCATCTTTTATATCGTGGTTTACTTTTAAATGTTAATTATGTGTCACAAATGTCTATTTTAACGGCAGTTATTTTGTTTAGAAATCAAACTGGATGCCGTTATACAAATGTATTATACATCTTTCATGAATTTTTAGTACGATGGTGTATTATAAATTTCAGATTACTTTATCAGGCTCCTTTTAAGCAAGCATTTTTTAAATACCGGACGTAAAAAAAGTTGACCTATGATAATGAACCATGTTTTCTAATTTAACAAACATACTTTTATTCTGCTGTCTAAATTAAGATGCAACATCCCGAAAATATTTCTGGTTAAAGTTGAAACCGGAACTCATTGGATCGATCAACAAATTCATGATGATGACGATGAAACGTTTGTTTTGCCGATATAAGCAATACTACTAGAAGTTTGCCAATGACAAAACCAAAATCAACAGTTAAATGAAGTTGGTATACGACATAATAGGTGACTTTAGGGCCTCAGACAATGAAAAAAGATATTTAAAAGGTCCCGGCAACTAATGGTCTCATTTATCACATAATTACCAACGAAACTACAGGCTTTTGACTTTGGAAAGACACATAGAATGAAGCGAGATTAAACACGTTTGCGTGCGCTCAATCTTCTCCCAATCTGGAACAGTGATGCTATAACAAAAAATTTCACACCCTATACAATCGGTTTCAAACTTTTGATAAATATTGTTAAGTATGAATTCTTCTTCTTATCTTATGTAATCCAGATCAAGCCAAACATTATGAGGAATTTTAATATGACGTACTTCTTTGCTTTGTAAACAAACCCTTGCTCTAAATCCAATAAAATTTGTTTGCGCATGCGTACATTGACTTCTTTAGAATAATGAATTTTATCAAATTATCATGCACTTAATATATTTCCTTAACTTTAAAACACTTTCTAACTCTTAAATGGTGCACATGATGTTACTAATTAATTCATTATGTAATTTGTTGCATTCCGAAATTGACATATTTGGCCTAAATACGACAACCGTTCATGCTGGCTGTTCTAACTCCTCCCTCTCAAAAATCACAGCCGTTTGATTTTACAAACAAAATGGGAGGTTCATGGAAGAGCCTACACAAAGGCTTTTACACTTACACTTATCGGACATAGAAATAACCTCAATTGTCTTGTTCAGAATCGAAATAATTGATAAAAGCTATGCTGTATTATAGTTTAACATGGGTAGGCATTATATTTATCAGTTTCGCTCGGGCAAACAAAATCACGAATATAATGCCTACCCATGTTAAAACTACAATGAAGTATATCTTGCATCAATTATTTCGTAATTGATACTTAGGAATATTATGTATTTCGTGGATGATATTATACATAACAAAATAATCAAATTGGTTTCAGCACAAGTAGATATGACTGGTTCCATAATGATAAGTGATTTTGGAAGATGTTTTGGAACATTCGAAAAACATTGGAAAATGCACTTCAATGGAACAGCAGATACTTTATCATTAGAAATACTTAGAATGAATAGCAGTGATTTTAGTGAATTCATATGTAAATGTGGTGAAGACGATCAAGGTACATGTTAAAAAAAACAATTCTGAATAAAATATGATTATACATTTTAGCTATGTTTCTCAAGCCGTTTTTTCATTCTTCGAATACACGACAGCATAATATACACTTTGTATTATTTTTTATCTGCTAGTCGAACTTGATTTCAATAAACTAAACCAAGATGCAGATTGCCGACTTTCCTCTGTGTTATTATGGTACTAAACAATGCAGCTTCATAGTTAGAATAGGTATTCCTCTTTGTGTTTTAACCGTAAAAAGTACTGTTTTAATTTCATTGTCACAAATCTTTTTTTATATAAGATAAGCTTCAGAACACGAAATCATTCCTTTTCTGAATATTTCATAGAACATTTCACATGTTTTCAATAAATCATTTCAATAACATTTAAATTAAAGAAAACGTGGTTTCTGTATTCTTGTATGAAGCAACCGTCAATCAATTACTGTATAATCCATTTCAGTGTCTTGGCAACTTACTACTGGGGCTGTTGTAATGCGCAAAAACATAATCTTGACATGTTCATATAGTAAAACGAAATGCACAAATATCGATATAAAAACATGGCGGGTTGGAAAACTTTGTGAACTTTTGTGCCTGAATGGTAAATGTCAGAATATCAACAAATATCAGATGACAATTAATCAAAATGCCATGACTTTTCAATTAGAAATATTCGATGTAAATAGCCTGGACCTGGAACAGTCATATACCTGCACGTGTGGAAAATTCAAAAAGAAAAATGACATTCATCTCAAAGGTAATGTTTTCATAATATTATGTAGTTAGATAAAACAGCATTTGCATCATTGGATCTATCTGTCACTTTGCAAGTATAAAATACAAATACGTGTGAATTTGTTTAACATGATTAAGCTGACATTTTTTTATTCTGTTGCAAAATTTGACTCGTCCTGAACATGCATGAAAGATTTGCCACTGCACGTATGCAACCAACAGTCAAAATAAAATGTTATCTCTTTTGTGCAACTGTCATGGAAACACTAAAATGAAATCCCCTACAACGCACACGCATTGAACCAACTGAAAAAGTAACAAACGATTAACGACTTAACTGCATTATTCAAGTACAGAAAATGTAACAGGAAGAGAAAACATTTGTACACATTAGTATTCTTAGCAATGAGAAAACAATACGTCAAGGCTTTGTTTAAATTTTTATTTTTAAAAAAGTTGATGCAAGCGTAAAATCTGTATTGTAACTTGATCAGTAAAAGTTGAACAAAATTTGGAAAAATATAAAATGTGTAAACACATTAATCATTAACTATATACATCAGCAAATCTTGGTAAAATTGATAATTTAGAATCTTCAAAGACGATACAACTTGAATTAAATGTCTTTTGATATGTCAATGGTATTCAGGGGTTTTGTGAATCGCCGCATTTATTGTATCCTTGAATAGATTCACTATTACCTTTTATCATATGATCATTCGATTTCTTTTTACTAAATTCATAGAATATATAGATATTCGTTAATCAAAAGACACATATTTATAACTGCATTTATAATTACTTTTTCAAATGGTAAAAAAGATTATATAACAGTATAAATAGACTTTAATATTAAAAAAATAATACGTCACTAAACTTGTGGTATTTGTAAAAGAAAATTTACCATCACTATACTGGATACCTATATTACACAAAACTCCATATGAAGAACGATACATAGCTGGGTCTTCAAAATGTTCGACTAAACATCTTATTTAAGTACTGACTACTTATCCTTTTACAGTTAAAGATGGGCTTCAAAAATATTGTTGTATTAACCAGATGTGGATTCTCAAAAATTCAAAAGATCTACTGCTTAATCTTCGATCACAATCTTTGTAATTTTGCAGCAATTTAAAGACTTTTGATTTTTCTACGCTTTACACTACTATTCCCCATGCTCTGTTTAAAGATCGACTTCACCATCTCATTTAACAGAGCTTTTTTTTAAATGGGAATCGTAGATACAAATGTCTTATTTTGGGTTACAATAATTCATATTTTGTGAAGAATCACACTGAATCTACCAGAAAATATACTGAAGATGATATTATCAAAATGTTGGACTTTTTGATCGACAATATATTTGTTGAGTTTGGAGGATTTATATTTCAACAGACAGTCGGTATTCCTATGGGTTCTAATTGTGCACCCCTACTGGTCGATTTGTTTATGTACTCGTATGAACAGAAGTCATTCAGAACCTTCTTAAAGACAAAAAGAAAATGCACCTTTCGAAATTCCATAATTTTACTTTCCGATATCTTAATGATTTTCTATCATTGAATAACCCATATTTCAACCAATACTTAAATCTCATATATCCCAGTGGACTTGAAATTAAGCATAATACTGATACTAGAAGGACTATTTCATACCTTAATCTTTTCCGCAATATTGACGCAGATGGACGACTTCACACAAAAATCTATGATAAACGGGACGATTTCAACTTCCCAAATTATCAATCGTGAGATGATAACAAGGGAACGTCACTATCTAAAAATGGAGAATTAACGATAGGAAATGAAAAATCATCTCTTTTATCAAAATTTTTTGTATTACGATTTCCGTTAATGATATATATATATATATATATATATATATATATATATCAAGATCGAGGAAAGGGCAGTGGTCATTGTCAGTATTAGCTTTATTTATAGTAAGTTCAACAGGATAAATTTCTTTAATATACATACTGAATTCGTCATTATTGAGAGCCAATATATTATCAAAATATCTTAAAGTAGTATCAAACTTTTGTATCAGATGTTGTTTTAATGGGTGTTTTCTGATTTAGTCATCAATTGTAACTCATAGCAGTAAAAACACAGATTCTTAATAAGTGGTGCACAGTTGGTCCCCATTGGACTTAAAATAACTTGACGATATACAGAATCTCCAAAATGAACAAAAATGTTATCTAGTAAAAGTTCAAGGGCAGCTATAGTATCAAAGGATGTCAATAGTCATCAAAGGAACCAGGATTATAATTTAGTTCGCCAGACGCGCGTTTCGTCTACACAAGACTCATCAGTGACACTCATATCAAAATATGTATAAAGCCAAACAAGTTGAAGTTGAAGAGCATTGGGGATCCAAAATTCCAAAAAATTGTGCCAAATACGGCTAACATTTTGAACAGATTCAAATTCAACAAAATAAGCATGCAATTTATCAAGTACTTCTAACGAGTTTTTGACACTCCAAAAGTTATGACATCCACAATTTTTTAAGGCCTTATTTTAACAATATAAGTTGATTTCAGTATTCCTTTATCTACAACGCCATTGTTCCTGCTACTTGTAAAACCGTACGTTTGTTTCAACTTTGTATTAAAATATTTATTCCAATTTCAATGAGGCGGACATATTGTCTCAATTTATTTGTTTAACTTGATTTCATAAAAATATGTACCTGTGTTCTTTGTAACCCTTTTCCTCAACCATCATCACCTACACCACACACTCAAAATCACAACCATGTGTACATAACACTACAAGATCCACTGTCTTTCCAAACTTAAAATCTGTTTCATGTGTTTAAATGAAAAACATATAATTGTATCCAACGATAGTCAAATGAACTTTTTTGATAAATGACTCCAACACGATATATACACCTCGCCAAGAGTTAAGCAACACCTGATAATTTTCCAGAATGTTTTTTTTACTGAATTCATAACTAATCGAAATATCGATACAATAAACGGAATTTGCTTTAATAAGATAACATATAAAATGTTAATTGAACAGTGAAAGTTTGGACTGTTTTTATAATTGAATATTTGAATATTTCATTTTAGGCAAATGGTTGAAAAATGGCAAAATAAATCACAAAATAAAATTTCAACTTACACAAAATTCTTTTCAAAACTCGAAAGTGACAATTTGGGAATACATTAAAGTGCAACTTAGGTCAGTAGCGAGTGTAACCTCCACGCTTCCGGAAAAGATCATCCATTCGTCGAATCATGCTTTGAACTAACAGAAATTCTTTGCCAGTCTTCAATCAAGGCTGCTGGTAATTCCTATTAATTCTTACTTGCTGGTTCCCTGTATTTTTCGACCAATATCATTCCAGACATGCTCATTGAGATTCATATCCGGTGACATGGGTGGACAAGGAATAGTGTCAATTACCTCCTGACGTATATAATCGTAAACATTGCGTTCTCTGTATGGCCTAGCATCATATACAATGAATATTGACATGGTTGCAAGATTGTGATTGTCAAAATGTGGCACAATGATAATCCCATGCAGAACATAAATATTCATTTTGCATTCGAATGAAAAAGCATACCAACTATCAAACCCCACCACCAAACGTTGTAGTTCCAATGATGCGCTGTTTCCTGTATGTTGTTTTCCGAGGAATCTGCTCTCGTCAGACCAATGGACTTAACGCCATTCTCTCAAAGTCAAATTGCGGTGACCATATGTTACCACTGATGTCCAGCTTGACGATGCCTACGAATCAGCAATGATCATTTGACTGGTCTACGGGCAAATAAATTGGCACAATATAGTCTGAAGTTAAAAGTTACACATTTCATTGCACGAAATTTGTAAGGAAACAACTTGTACTGTATATAGATACAGAAAGATGTGGTATGAGTGCCAATATGACAACTCTCCATCCAAATTACAATTTGTAAAGGTAAACCATTATAGGTGAAGGTACGGCCTTTGATATGGATCTGTATAACTGTACATCACGATAACTTGAACTAAAGAACCTGTTTATGAACTTTAGATGAATTACTAGATATGACTTTGTATCAACTACAGATATTTAGTAAATACACGTATTTAATTAATGCTCGAAGCTCTTGAGCAATAATGACAATTGCATAATTTCAAATGTTCACTTATAGCTGGTATCTGCTCTTTGGTCGGGTTGTTGTGCCCTTGGTATACTCACCATTTTCATTCACAATTTAGTTAGTACACGCTTGTCAAATTGATATCAAACACTCTGTTTTAATTTATACAAACACATGATATTCATATGTTATGTATGTCCATATACGTAAACAGTTATTGAATGGTGTTTTGTAAACAAAGCAGTTATTGAATATCAAAACATGTTTTGTTTGCGTTTTTTATATGCTTTTGTTGATGATATTTTCCAAAGGAATTGCCCTTTTCTCTTACATTTTGATATGACTGTTTTCAAATTTATTTCATGCATTCCTTTTTATATATTACAGTAAAATGGAGTGAACAGACTGCCCCGGCTATTTTTGGAGAAACATATTTATTAAACTGTGAATATTCTTCTCAATATTGTGTTTCAACTTGGAGATCGGACAAAACTGACAGAATCCTTTGTTTCAACGGTGCTTGTTTTGATAAAAAAATACAACAATATTGTTAAAAAGATGCCTAAATATAAAGAAGTATTTACACTCGAAATTAAAAACTTTTCGGTATTGGATATCAAAGAATATACATGTTCTTGTCACTTTGCTTCATTCACTAAACATATAGAAGTATATGAGTATATGAGTAAGTATCAATTTAATAATATATGGAAATTGCGACCTTATGCAAATGAATATCAATACATCGGTTAACCTATTTCGGGTTCACGATTTCTACGATTGCTGCGGATCGATATTGACAACTGAAGGTGGGGGAAAGGGTAATATTGATTAGAACAAACAGAATATATCAACTTAAATCTCTTGATTTCTTTAAATCTCTCGCGCTGTTCAACTTATTAAACCGATGCTCAAATGTGATTATTTATTAACGTATAATGAAATTTTATTTTACCTGTAGTTTTGACTAATTCAATAAATGGAGTAATTCGAGTTTAAAATTCAACCAAGAACACATGTCATTTGCTGAAATACAACACATTTTTTCATGCATTGCGGGATGATAAAATTTGCTGAGTTGTACATCTGTTGTGTCTTCATTATAATAACCTATGATATAAAGTGTTCATTCGCTGCTCAGATTAAAGAATTGTTGTTTCTATTGGGAAGTAAACTAGTGTTTTGATTACCCGACACATAGCCATTTATATTAACGATCGATGAGTAAATGAAGATATCAGATGCGTGCTTACAAAACAGAAAGAAACTACAGTGAACACAAAATAAATTTCATTAAGGATGTACTTGGTTGAAATTTTACAAATCAAGAAACTACAAGAATGTAATATTAAAACTTAATTTCGAAAGATCCTAAGATGAGGAACAAAATAAGCTAGAAATATTGAGAGGTAATGCAGACCCTTTTTGAGATATTTAAGTTTTCAAAAATAGTGGGAAAAGGCCGAATCAGACATTTACCCTACATTTGCATTGGTTTAATTTGTGTCTCAAATCGAAAGAAACAAATAAAAAATCTGCTAAAGTTTTGGAAAATGACCTTTATGATCTATTGCAGTCTTTTATGAAAAACATGGGTGTTACGGGGCAAAATATTTTACCCTGTAAAAACCCAAGGAGTCCGAACAACCTCACCCAAGTACATACTTAAGAAAATTCAAATATGAGTTCTGGAACTTTGAATGGCTTCGTTAAAAGGTGGACTTAGAGTGTCAAATAGTAAATGGGGCCAACAAAAAACCCAGCTTTTCAAATAATTGAAGTTTTGACATTGTACCTACTTTTATGATTAAGTCATTAACATCGGAAAGGGTATGCATTTATTACGTTGCCCCTAAGAAACAGAAACAAACACTTCTGGAAGATTGTTTTTTTTTTATTATTTGAAAAGAGATATTTACTGTAAAACTATGAGTTATATTTTTATTTATATTTCATAATTTCATAATTTGACAGTGCAGTATACGCGAACATGTAAATAAACCTTAAATACTGCAAACTACTATAATTCATCGAAGCTGTTAAAAGTATACCTTAATTCATGTCTGGTAATGTAAACACAATAAATTAATTTTTGCTTTTATGCATATTTAAGTTTTTGTGATTTTTTGAGAATGCTGAATGTGCTGAACTGACAGTAAGATTAGAATGTCATGAAAATTCAACACATGCATTGCAGATAAATTTGCGTCTTATGTTTATCGAATTATAGTCATTTCGTGCTCCCCCCTCCCCCTATTTCGGACCCTGGCAAAAACTATTTCGTACCCTGACCATTTCGTACCGTAACCTGTCGTACCTCATGGAATATTAATATGTATGCCATTTCGTACCTCAAGGAAGCTTTATATGTAATACCGTTCCGTACCTCAAGGAAGATTTATATGTATGTCATTTCGTACCTCATGCAGGATTAATATGTATGCCATTTCGTATGGCCTATGTAAAGATTTATGAATTAACCATGGTTTTAAAACCAGCTAAACGTCTTACATGTATGACAGTCATAAATATTCCATTATAATGACACCAATATTGTTATAAACATGTATTTTAATTGTATTGTTTGCAGGCAAGGACAGTTTTATGAGGAAATAATACAATTATATGAAACTATACTTTGAAATGGCATCTAAATTTCTAATAAACTTAGGTAGTTTAAATCTAAATGGTAATAAAAATAAAGATAAAAGAGACGAGTAATTGAATGGATTAAATGTCAAAATAGTTCTATTTGTTTTTACAAGAAACTCATTTTGATGAAAACATAGAAACAGAAATAAGAAACAATTCAGAATTTGATATATTTTGCAGTCAGGGAACGACCTCTAGTAGGGGTGTGGCTATTCTCATTAAAAAGTCACTGAATTATAAGTTGATAAATAAACATAACGATGTAGATGGACGATTAATTCTTTTAAATGTAGAAATTGATGAAAGCATTTTTACACTAATGTGTATATATGCAACTTATTGTAAAGGAATAGAAATCAATTTTTTTTTAAAGTAAATAATATATTAAAAGAACAAGGGATAGGAATTACGATAATGGGGGGGGGGGGGATTTCAATGATACGATGAAAGCGATACACAGGAAAAATACTCGTTCAGAGGTAAAAAATGCCCAATCAGTAAATAGTTTAAAATCTTTAATAAAAATAAATAACTTAACAGGCCTTTGGAGGTATTCAAATAAAAAAAAAACAACAATATATATTGGCGAGAAAAGATAAATCTCAGGCAAGTAGGATTGATATGATTCTGATAGGTCCAGATTTCATTAGTAGAATGTTGTAAAATTAATCCTGCAGTTATTGATTATACGGATCATCAAAGTGTTTTAAGAAGTTTAGAACTGGTGCATCAGAAAAGGGAAGAGGGCACTGGAAAATGAATAATTCTATTTTAGAAGATAATGACTACATACAATTAGTTAAAAAAAGAAATGGAAAGCTGCTTTATGGGTAATCGTAATTTAAAAAACCTTCGTTTAGCATGGGCTATATTTAAAATAAAGGTAAGGGCAACTATAGCTTATTGTAAACCTAAAGCAAAATTTACAAGAGAAAACTTACGAACTGTTGAAAAAAAATTAGAAATAAAATTGAAAATGAGAGATGAACAAGAAGCTGAGAATAACGTTTTAGATAAAGATATTGAAGAACTTGAAAATAATATTGCCAAAATTTATGAACAAAAGGCTAAAGGGGCTCAAATAAGATCACGAGAGAAATGTGTTGAATTTGGGGAAAAAAATAACTCGTACTTTTTAGGTTTAGAAAAACAGAGACAGGTAAAAAAGTCAATCAATAAATTAAAAGGGGAAAATGGTGAGATTTTAACGGATCAAAGTGAAATACTTTGCAGTTTTAGAGTACTATACAAAGTTATACTCGACGCAAAGCGCTGAGAAAACATCAAGCGACAAATATATATTTGAGACAAAATTCGATAAATAAATGGATGGAAATGATAAATCACTCTGCGATGGGGATATAACAGTAGAAGAATGCTCAGATGCTATTTATAAAATGAAACTTAATAAATCCCCTGGATTAGACGGTTTAACCGTTGAATTTCATACAAAATTTTGGGATAACTTAAAGTTCATATAAGTAAACATTCTTAATATTGGATATAAAAATCAAACACTTACATATTCACAGCGTACAAGTGTATTAACGCTTTCATTTAAAAAAGGTGATCCATTGTCACTAGATAATTACCTTCCTATTTCTCTTTTAAATATTGACATGAAACATCTATCGTACGCTCTAGCACAACGATTGAAAAAAATCTTACCAAAACTTATTAAAGAAGATCAGACTGGATATGTTAAAAATAGATTTATTGGTTTTAATCTTAGACAGAAACAAGATATTATTGATTTTACTGATTTATACAAAATTGAGGAGGCTTTAGTCTTTGTTTATTTTTCTAAAGCGTTTGACTCTCCAGAATGGAATTTAATGTTTTCAGTTTTAAAACATTTTGGATTTAATGAATCTTTTATAAGATGGGTTAAGACTTTATATAGTGATATTCAAACATGTGTAATGAATAATGGTTGGATATCTGAGGTCTTTAAAAACACAAGGAGTATACGTTAAGGGTGTCCTTTATCTGCGTTGTTATTTGTTTTATCTGTGGAAATTATGGCTTCAAGATTAAGAAGCAATACTGATTTTAAAGGTATCAAGGTCAAATAAGTTTGCAAAAACCATACTATAAAAATTTCGCAGCTGGCAGATGAAACTTCTTTATTTTGTTGTTCTAAATATTATGTTCAAATAGCTATGAATGAAATTGAAATTTTTGGTTCTTATTAAGGACTGAAATTAAACAGAAACAAAACAGAGGGGAATTGAGAAAATAAGATTGAAAAGATGAATAAATTATTTTGTTCTTAGCAAAAAAGAAATCTTACTATTTTTGGAAAAATTTTGATAATTAAAACATTAATTGTGCACATTTTTACTTTTGTGGGATCTGCTTGCAGAGTTCCAGAGAAATTTTTAAAAGAAATAGAAAAGAGTTGTTTTAAATTTGTTTTGGATAATAAACCACATAAAGTAAAAAGAAATTCAATTATTGGTCCATATGAAAAGGGGGAATTGAATATGATAGATATCAGAAGTTATATCACTGCTTTAAAAGCTATGTGGATAAACAGACTAGTAAATAATTGTAAAGGAGGGTGGAAAATTATACCTCAACACTATTTTTATAATTTAACTGGTTAGTGTTTCAAACAAACAGTGGGGATAAGACAGACGAAAGCATTGAAAAATATCCCAGATGTTTATAAAGATATTATTAAATGTTGGAAATTAACTGGTGGAGGTCTAACAAAAAAAAAAACCAAGAAACATTTACAGATATAAGAAAACAAATATTATGGAACAATAAATCTATTAGATTTGAAAATAAAGCTATATTTAAAAAAAAATGGACTTAAAGCGATCTTATTTATGTAAATTATATCATAGTTTAAAAAGGTTGTATTTCGCAAGACATCATTTTAAATAAACTAAACAATAAATCAAACTGGATAACTGAAATTAATTTAGTAAAGAAATCTATACCAAAAGACTGGGCAGCAATTTTGAAATCGAAAAAGTATTGTTAATATAAAAAGAAACCAATCTATATTGGATGGTTTACCTATAAAATTAGAAGCATTAACTAATAAACTTTTATAAAAGTCTCTGATAAATAAAAAAATTGAACCAGCTATTGGACCCAAAAATGGATGCGTATATTTGATATAGATGATGTGTTATATCAAAAATATCTATATAAATTTTTATTCAGTTATTTAAAAGAATATAAACCTTGAATTTTTAGATGAAAATTACTACAACATGTTCTACCTACAAAGAAACTTTTATGCAGATGGAAAATCGTAAACAATAGTTCTTGTAATTTTTGTACACAAGAAGAAGAATATGATCACTTCTTTATACTGTGTCCGTATTTAAAACTTTTTGGAATAAAATAAATGAAGTTTTAAAGAATAGTAAATAACTTTTAACATAAAACTAAGACACTTAGTATTTGGATATAAAACTTCTGAATAAGAATTTTTTGACTTAAACTTTTTTTTAACAATTGTGGGTTTTTCAATTTACAAAGCCTACTACATATCTGATCAAAAGACAAAAAATGTCAACGTTTTTCTCAATTTTTCTGAATGAGTTCAATAGAACAGTATGTTTGAAAATTAAAAGTAATGTTTTAGCAACTATTAGAAAACATATGAATAGTCATATTAATGTTTAAGTAATATTATTTAATATATATATGATGTAAAAAAGTAATATATATTTTACAACTAATCACTACCCTGAGTGATTAGTGGATTGTAACAGGGAACATCAGGAGGGGCTTGGACTACTGAATGATATTGTAACAAGCCAATATTTGAAATAAATATTTATTTATGTTGTTAAAAAAAAATAATGACACCAATATGTGAGCAGAACATTCAGACATAACGAGCAAAAGCAGAAATAGGGATACAGCAGTCTACATTGTGCTATACAATCACCTTTTAACATGTTTAAAGATCTCACTCATAATATTATTATAATTAATATATATGATTCATCACTGAGCGCATTCATAACGATTTCGTGCCCAGAACGACAGAAGGTATCCATCAGAAACAAACACTTCCGGAAGATTGTTTTTTTTTATTATTTGAAAAGAGATATTTACTGTAGAACTATGAGTTATATTTATATTTATATTTCATAATTTTATAATTTGACAGTGCAGTATATGCGAACATGTAAAAAAAACTTAAATACTGCAAACTACTATAATTCATCGAAACTGTTCAAAATATACCTTAATTTATGTCTGATAATGTAAACACAATTAATAAATATTTGCTTTTATGCATATTTAAATTTTTGTGATTTTTGGAGAATGCTGAATGTGCTGAACTGACAGTAAGATTAGAATATCATGAAAATTCAACACATGCATTGCAGATAAATCTGCGTCTAATGTTGTATCGAGTTATAGTCATTTAAAAAATGCCTATTCCAAGTCAGGAATATGACAGTTGTAATCCATTCGTTTGATGTGTTTGAGCTATTTATTTTGCCACTTGATTGGGAACTTTCCGCTCTGATTTTTCCTCGAAGTTCAGTATTTTTGTGTTTTTACTTTTGTAATTGTTATTAATAGTCATGTTCACAAAAAAATAAACGCTATTGTAAATCTGAAAAAGGGGAAGTCAATGCAAAATGTCAGAATTTTGTATCAACTTATTAGAAGTGTATTGAATTCGTGAATTATGAAACATGCTCCTACCGACATGAAAACGCCACAATTTTTACATTATAGCATCATTGTATTTTAAAACTGTACATTTACTTTGAAATGATCATTAATCATATACTTTATTTTATTCATTTCTATTATCATTTGAGGCTTTGTTGGCAAACAGTGACAAAAAAAAAAAAATAAAAGCAATACAAATGCTGTTATACCGTCCCGATGTCAGACCGGATACGTTCCTTTGAAATGAAATATCATGTTGATGTTGTACAAGACATTCAGTCGTGCTGACTAATTTACGGATTTTGGATTTCAGATATGCCAGAAAACTTCAGTAGATCTGCAGAGTACAAAACAAAACAAGTCGAGATACATATATCAACTAAGAAGGTCTTTCCCATGCTGAAATGTAATACAACATATTATGAAGTGAGTTCAAATGTTTGTTCTATCAATATTTGATGAAAATAAAATATGTTATTATTAAATATATATCTAAGGAATAGATTACGAAAATGAACTAGCATAAAAGATAACGATCAATTAAATATTTATTACTGATAAAAGAAGAGAAATTACCCAAAACAAACATGAATCTCTTTCTGGGACTTGGTTTTTTTAATTGATCTGATCCTAGTAAGTGAAAAAATCAGCGGTGTTCGAATATTTAGAATTCATTCAAAACCTTCTAAAAGACAAAAAGAAAAAGCACCTTGCGAAATTCTTTAATTTTACTTTCCGATATATTGATGATGTTCTATCATTGAATAACCCATACTTCAGCCAATACTTACATCTCATATGAACTTGAAATTAAGGATACTACTGATGCTAGAAGGACTGCTTCATACCTTGATCTTTTCCTCAATATTGACGTAGATGGACAACTTCACACGAAAATCTATGACAAACGAGACGATTTCAACTTCCCAATTATCAATTTCCCATTTCTCAGCAGTAACATACCATCTGCCTCTTTGTATGGTGTTTACATATCACAATTGATACGTTATTCACGTGCTTGTTCACACTATACGGACTTCATATCCAGAAGTGTGCTCCTTACGCAGAAACTTCTCCAACAAAGTTATGAGGAGGACAGATTAAAATTGACACTCCGTAAATTTTATGGACACCATCACGAATTGGTGGATCCATACGATGTGTCTTTAACCAAACTTTTATCACATGGTAGATTGTGGTTTGTCATTATGTCGTCTAATCTTTAAATTACCAAACGTGACTTATTCCCGATTGTGACTGTTTTGCTGAGTGTGAATTCGCATTACTATAAGACGTGTTACGGTACTTGTTTATCCCAAATTCATGTATTTAGTTTAAATGTTTAATGTTATATTTGTAATTCTCATCGGATTTTGTCAAATGTGTTGACGTCTTTTTTATTATATTTATGTGTTATGGAAAGAAAAATTAATCACCGCCGTCATTTATTAGATTTAATTTTGGTCAACGTAATCTGTACGATAATTTACGTTTGTAGTTGGATTCATAACAAACTGGAAATATATATATTATAGTTAATTGCTATTAATAAGTATTGAAATATGCATTGTGTTTAAATGCAATATCAGTATTTAGTTCTATTACAATCTTTAATCAATCCTAATTCTATCTTACTTTTGAGATATAGTTTTTCATATGTGACGTCACTTTTCTGCTGTTTCAGAAATTTCATATATTCAAATGTGACGTAATTTTTAATGCCTTTTCACCATCGTATGTGACGTCATTTTCATAATTTACTGCATTGAGGTCTGGACTGAGTCGGGTGTGTCTATTCTGTGCATTATGTATTCGTGTTTGTTTTATGTAATGGGTTAATACTTCAGTTTCATTATGTATATCTGTTATATTCATTTGATAAAATTTACTGTTTGCAATAGCATTAATTGTTCTAAATAATAAGGATGTTCTTATCCCAAACATAGCCGTATTTGACACAACTTTTGATCTTCAGTGCTGTACAACTTTGTACTTTTTTTCGCTTTCGATCTTTTATATCTGGGCGTCACTGGTGAGTCTTGTGTGAACAAGGCGCGTTTTTGGCGTATTAAATTTTAAACCTAATGCTTTTTGTGTTATAGATAATGCTTATTTTAAGGTTTTTTGTCCAGGGATTTATGAGTTTAAACAGCGGTATACTACTGTTGCCTTTATTAGAAGAACAAATAAAATACGAATTTGGTGAGCACTAAGGAAAAACAGTTTTAATTGAGAAATCATTTAAGGGGGATGTTTTATAATAATATAACAAAGGTCCGTTTGTCGTTCTTTTAGTTTACAACGAGCGATACAATTATAGGTAGGGGAACAATATCAATAGAACAGATCAAACCGTGATACAATATCAAGTCAACCCTGACTTTTTTTTATTCTAATAGGACTAATGATATTCTTTCGAATCGACGTGCTCTCGATGAAAAAAATATAAGTGTTCCAATAACACTATTAGTATTGACGAAAAAGACAAGGCAAATTGATTTAGTAACATCTTTAACATACGTAGATAGCATCGAAATATTTAACTGAAGTAGGACATGGAGAAGTCATAAATGGATGTGTATCTATAGCATGTATCGGAAAATACGGGTTTATTCTTTTTTTTGTTGCGTATAACACTCACAGAAATGTAGCTTACAACCTAAGAATGTGTAACTGAAACAGAGACGAAAAATACCAGAGGAACAGTCAAAATCATAAATCGAAAATAAACTGAGAACGCCATGCTCAAAAACGAAACTGACAAACAGACTAACAACAGTACATAAAATTATTAAAAAGTCGTTTTACTAATGTTAAAGAGACGGTGTCTGTTAATGATTTCTTTCATGTATCTAAAAGTAAAATAACAACAATACGGAACTCCGAGGAAAATTCAAAACGGAAAGTCCCTAATTAAATGGCAATATCGAAAGCACAAATACATTACACAAATGGATAATACTGTCATATTATTTGACAACTACAATACGATGTTTGACGTATTCATATTTTTTTTATGTACAATATGTATAAGTTATAACATGCCCTTTTCCATATCAGCCCAATGCTTAAGCCGAGAGTCGTATGGTCCGAGGGATGATACCAGGGCTTATATGGAAAAGACATGGCGTTGTCAGTTTATTTTCGATTTATGAGTTTGACTGTTCCTCGGGTATCTTTCGTCCCTCTTTTATAATCTATCCATCATATATTTAAGTTTTGAAGAAAAGGAAAAAACTATTAAAATAGACCATAAGAAGTCAAATCTCTAAACTTTTATCACATTTTCCATGATTTTCTTTTTCATTTAATATATTTCAATACATAATTATTTTAATATTTCACTTATTTTTAAATATGGTAATAGACAAGAGCGATCATTTGGCAAATTGGGGTTACATCAATAATAGTTGGGAGGACATTGTTGGTTGTGGCCGTTGTAGCAGAATTCTCATAATTCTCAATACAAACATTGTCATTGTTCGCAATGGTCGTTAAGGACGCATTGACGTCACGTCATTCGGTATCGGGGCACAATAACCAACAACCACTTTTTTGTCGGGCAGAAATTGATTAGGACAATTTTGCGGTTATTGCATATCCAAAACCGAATGTTTTCATATTTGATAATAATTGAAATGTCAGTCGTATATATATACCTTCGATTGTAAACAAGTCTAAATTGAAAACAGCGTTTAAACTTATGATAGTGTTAAATAAAAACTGCAAGTATTATACGTTTGCATGTAAAACAAATTTCTAGTAAGAGGGGTCTAAATGCAGCACAAACAACATTTTGCCATAAATAGTTTAACATTTGATTTATACTAACTGTAACAAAGTTTTATTCTATTCATTGCTGACAAATGAACAAATAACAGTCTCCGGGACAAGTTTGCAATTCCGCTGAGTGCAAAAGTTGTCACCTTAATTTTTGGAGTTAAGTCAAAACAAAGTTGATAACTTGGTTGGTATTGGTTCCCTGATATTTGTCCTAAAATTTTTTGGATCTAGCACCACTGTTGAAAAAGTTATGCCCCTTTTTTCAACAATTTCCTCACAGGAAAAGTACTTTTCCTCAAGGGAAATCAAATTTCCCTGAAGGAAAAAGATTTTTCCTCAAGGGAAATTGTTTTTTCCTCAAGGGAAAAAGATTTCCCTTAGGGAATTTGCTGCATAATTATTTCCTTTGAGGAAATTCTATTTCCTTTGAGGAAATTCTATTTCCTTAGAGGAAATTCTTTTTCCTTTGAGGAAATTTGCAGCTTCAAATTTTCCTTGGAGGAAATACTTTTTCCTGTGAGGAAATTTGTAGCTTCAAATTTTCCTTGGAGGAAATACTTTTTCCTGTGAGGAAATTTGTAGCTTCAAATTTTCCTTGGAGGAAATACTTTTTCCTGTGAGGAAATTTTTGACAAACACTTTTCCTTGGAGGAAAATACAAGACAACAAATTTCCTCTAAGGAAATCATTGATCTTCAAATTTCCTCTAGGGAAATTTCTGAACATCAAATTTCCCTTAAGGAAATGTTTTTCCTCTATGGAAATTTCATAACAGTACAAACAGTATTAATATATTTTCTCCTAGACTGAATTATTGATACAAAAGATAATTAAAACTTTAATACTGTAATACAAATTTTCATGGTGAGTATTAAACATACAAAAACAAAAGGCTGACTGTTTAGCATGTTTAAGACAATACAATAATAAGCAAAATGCTATGAATATCATACCATTTGTGATGTTATTAATATTGTGCTCATATTTGCATATTAAATCAAATAAACACTTTTCATGTCAAATTAACTTGTCTTCTGTTTCAGCTGCTGTGTATTCGACCCCCTACATAACTGTTCAGTGCATAAATAATTCAATCCACAAGACATCTTCCTTCAATTGGTTGAATAAATTTTGGCAACGTATGTTCTTCAAACATCTTCTTTGTATATTTGATATGATGGAGCCATGTACATGAATTGATAAAGCAGGTGTTTATTTCGACAACAAACATGACAAAGATACTATTTTTTTTCTTAATTTCTCCATAATCCATCAGTTAATATGAATGTAGGTTGTTACATTTTACACAATTGTGTTCTTTGATAGTACTCCATTTTGTTTATAGCAATTTTGTAGGATTTTTTCTATTTCTTTTTCCAGAAAAACACACAGTTGAGTTCATTTCACATTAATAATCCAATTAGCACATTATGTAGAAAAGTATTAACAATTAAGTTTCCTCTTCAGTATAGACCTGCAGGACCTGTTGATGATCATAAAAACCAAGATATCTGACCTATAAATACACAAAATAAAAATAAAATGTTATAAATGGAGAAAAAAACAGCAATATAAATAAGCTTATTTTATCATGTTTTAATGAACATTTTGAGAAACTTTCATTTGATATTCTTACTTGTCATGCTTATGAGTTCTCTTATTTCAGTGCTTTGTGTCCAAGATTTAATATTCATTGTTTAGTGCCTTGCAGTGATATTTAAAGTTGAGCCACTTGCAATAGTTGTTATAGAATGTTCATATGTTGTGTTAATATTTGAACCACTGTCCTATATTATGGTCAGGTTGAGTGCTCACAGACATGAGGCCTAAATTAATATATTGTTTGTTTCCCTAATCCCTATTCTGACAAGCCAGGTGTGGGTAGGTAGGTAGGTAAATAATTTTATTTTTCCCAAAAGCCTGAATATTATCGGATGATCCGGCAAGCCCGAAAATCAGAAATGAATAAAATAATATTTGGCTTAGTTTTGACAATAAAATTTTATGAGTAGGGCCATTTTTGCAGGGTCGGTCAGGATTGGAGAAACAAACAATATTTTATATTAGGCATGATTTTTTTTTATTAATTGTTATTGACTTTGAACATGTTGAACTAAATTGGATTGTTTAAATCTTTATATGTTGAGATCTTTAATGGATGACCTATAAATGAAGTGTTTTCTCATTATTGAAGGCAGGCCCATGATTGGCCTTTAATTTCTTGCATCCGCTTCATTGAACTCTGGTGGATAAGTCACTCATTTACCATACCACATTTTCTTATTTTTATATGAGTCATCATTCAAAGGCAATTTCTTTTATTACTGTAATTCAGAAATTATCGAAACTTTTTAGTAATGCGAATAATGTGACTGGGTGAGTATCGCAAAAATAAGAAATCATATTTTGATAACAGAAACATATATATATATATATATATATCATGTAACTATATAGATCTTTATGCAGATTTTTTTTGTAATCACAATAAGTTGTCCCTTCCCTGAAAACTCTGAATTTACAGTATATAGAAGTGGTCTTACCATTTAGGCCTTGTTGTATTCTGTTTATCTTGTTTTGCGCTCATTTCTATTGTAACTGTTTATATTTTTCATCATTTTTCTATATTTCTTGTCCTATAAAACATAAAAAGGGTAAAAACTATTATAAAACATCAGTTTGTGTTTTTCTTTATATTCAGTTATATTTAAAAAGAATGGAATATTTGTGCTATTTCATTTCACAAACTTTTTGCCAGTCATGACTTTCAAAGACTTTCACCCTGGTCAATAGTTTAAAAAACAAACATTCCCATACTTTTTCTTTGTGTTCGTACTAATTTTTCATTTGACAACAAAGACATGATTCAACTATTCTTCTAAAATTTGTTTCGATTGACTAGGTTAAACTCTGAAATATTGTTAACAGTATAATCTGTATGTGTCTCACTTGTCAAAATTTTAAATTAATATATAAATCAGATAAAAATGCTATGCATGGCTCAGCTTGATACAAACGTACAGGTTGAACCCAGAACAGTTGGGGCAAGTATGGACACAACATTCAAGCTCAATACAACTCTGAATTTTAAATTTGGATTGTGATTCAATAGTTGATGCAGCATAGATTTCTGACACAGAATGAATGCGGTCCAAGTACTTAAAAATTTTAAATTGACAATTAACCTCTAAAATGGTCCAATATTCAAAATCTCAATACATGGTTAGATGCAGCATATCAACATGATCAAAGAACCCCAATAATTCATTTTTTGGTGAAATCAAATAAATGTGATGATTTTGTATCTAAGGCTAGATTGTTTATATTAGTAACTGTTCTGCAGAAGCCTTATTTTATGCATTGTGTATATACTTTAATAAAACATAGAAAAGAGTAAGATGTTTCGCGGGTAAACTTTGGGTCAGGTTGAATGTAAAGGGGTGTTCCTTATGAAACTCAGATACGAGTAATGAGACACTTTGGAAGAACACCCCTCCTATAATAATGGTACGGCTACCATCGGGGTATATAAGCAGGAGAGATTCCTAGCTCAGGGTCGATTGTTAGAAGTCTTCGTAGACTTAAGACCACGGTACGTTGATATTCGAGATCGCTCGCTCGTATATATATTATATATTATTACTAAGTGTAATAAAGAACAGGTCGGTGCCTGTTATAAATACGGATTTGTATATTTACAAGCGGAACCGTATTGTACCGTATAGGACAAGTGTGAGTCTGTGTGACCACCTTGTAAAGTACATAATTGTACAAGAGGAACAAAGACAAGTTTGTAAACTTGTAGGGTACATCATTGTACCAGGAGGACAAGTTTGTTCCTGACCCAAGGACAAATTTGTAAGAGTACAAATTTGTACCAGTTGTATATAGATACTTTAAGTAGAATAGTTTATAGATAGTTTATTAAAGAGTGCAAAGAGCAGTTGTACATATTTTGGTTCATTGACGTATATATTTGAATAAAGATTATTTGTTATATGTTTTGTAAATAGAGCAATTTTGGATCCAGTATCAAACTGGTAACGTACTCATTCTAAATTGAAATAGACACGCTTACCCTGTGTACACGTTACATAATTTGGTGGCAGCGGTGGGATCCAAATAGTTCATTTTTAAATCCATAGTGAAAGATTATATATCCAAATTTGATCATCTTATAAACTTATATCCAAACTGTCTTGTGAGAATTTACTGTTCACTTTTGCACATATCGTTTTTGTTCAAACTGTTCACTTTTGCACAAATCAAATTAAAATTGTCCTGTTTACGTTTTAAATTTCCCACGGTTAAGTTACGATTATTATTTACATTAAGGATTAACGATCGATAGTGGTACAGGCAATTTTGTGATTGACATTTATTACATTGTACATTTATGACATTGTGTTGACATTATTATATTGTGTATGCATGGTTAAATCGCAAATTAAAGTACAAACATGTCTTTTGATGATACAATCGACGAGTACACAAAACAAATTTATGATATGGAAGAAGGAACAACTTATAGAAACAGTTTTGTTTCGTCAACACCAAAAGATCAGGGTGTTCGTCCAAAATATAATATTGTATCAAGAAATGATTCGGGTTTGGGACCAAGAGGGTCATCATTGTCAAGAAAGGAAGATAATGAAAAGGTTGTTTTACCAACATTCAACAACCCGAATACGTACAAAACTGTAAAATTTTCCCAAATTGATTTGAGGGAAGGGGATACTTTGCCTTTACCCATAGACAATAGTTACATTAGGGAAATAGACGAAACTGACAAATCAAAGTACCGACATACTGGTAACACAGATAATTCTGGTGTGAAAATTAAACCATGTCACTATAACGGTAGCACATCATGGACAGACTATTTGTCCCATTTTGAAATGTGTGCACTTGTAAATAATTGGTCGGAAAATCGAAAAGGGTTATACTTAGCGGTATCGTTAATGGGACAGGCACAAGCGGTACTTGGAGATTTACCAAGTGAGAAAAGACAAAACTTTACCGATTTAGTCAGCGCACTTGAAGAGCGATTCGCGCCTTCTAGTCAAACTGAGTTATATAGAGTTCAGTTTAAAGAGAGATGTCAAAAAGCCAGCGAATCTCTTCCCGAATTAGGCCAGTCAATTCGGAGATTGTCCAACTTGGCATATCCTACTGCCCCATTGGACGTACGTGAAACTCTCGGAAAAGAGCAGTTTATTGACGCGCTTGTCGATTCGGAAATGCGGCTTAGAATAAAACAATCGCGACCGAAAGGTTTAAATGATGCCGTGAGACTTGCTGTTGAACTAGAGGCGTACAATAAAGCCGAAAATAAAGTAAGAGAGGGACGAGGTTATTTACGGCAAACTATGAACGATGACGAGTTAGGTAGGGAAGAAAAGAATACAAGTAGTGACTCACCAACGAAAGACATTGCATCATGGATGCAAACAATGGAGAAAAGTCTAAGTACTCTTACGACTGAAATGGCAAAATTAAAAACTAGTGGTACAAATGTGGGGTCTTCTTATGCTAAAACGAGATATACCCAAAGTAAGAGGACAAATAAGGGTTGTTATAATTGTGGCAAATTTGGTCATTTAGCAAGGGACTGTCGCCTACCCCGAAGAAATCGGAACAATTATAATGGTAATAAGGGGGATGGAACTGTCAAAACATTAATGAAAACTAGGAAACAAAATAACCGTAAGACAAATGAAGGTGCGGTTACAACAGCATCTGAAGATGCTGGTATGTATGTCAAACTAAATGTAGGAGACATTGAAGCCAAGTTTGTGGTTGATACAGGAGCAACTTTGACATTGGTATCTTCCAAGTTATACGATATGTTGACTCCATTAGATAAATCATATCTGAGTGAAGTAAAGACAAGTGTTAGGTCAGTATGTGGCACTAAGCTAGAGCTTCGAGGAAAAGGCAGGTTCAATCTGCACTTCGGTCCAAATATGTTGCAATCTGAAGCTGTTGTGACTGATCTGCAAGTTGACGGTATACTTGGTTTGGATTTCATGAAAAGACATAATTGTTTAATTGATGTTAAGAATGGACACTTTTGTATTGGGGATTTTAGGGTAGATTTGTGTTTTCAGGGATCAATAGGCTGTTACCGAGTGGTGGCTTCAGAAGCGGTTGTTATACCGCCAAGGTCAGAAATAGTCATTAATGGCACGGTTTGCTTAGCAGAAGGTCAGAAATTACCTGCTGACAATGCTTTGTTAGAGGCAAATGAGCATGCAGGGAAAGACTACATTTTGACTGCTAGAACGTTGGTAAGGTCAGGCGAAAAAGTCCCTGTTAGATTAATGAACACAGAACTAGATCCTAAGACAATCTATCCTGGTACAACTATAGCCCAAATGTCTGGTGTTGAACAAGTACTGGATGGTAATATTGGTTCAAATGAACAGAAACATGACGGACTTAGACCAGATTTACAAGATCTGTTAGACAGGACATCAGATGAATTGACTTCGAAAGACAAACAAAAAGTAAAATCTTTGTTGATAGAAAATCAAAACTTGTTTGCTTCATCTGATGTTGACTTGGGAAGGACCAATCTCGTAAAACATGAAATCAATACGGGAAACGCAAGGCCGTTTAAAGAACCGCCTCGTCGTACACCGTATCATTTGAACAAGGTAGTTAATGACAACCTTGACAAAATGTTACAAAAAGGGATTATTGAACCCTCCCATAGTCCCTGGGCGGCAGGGATAGTCTTAGTTAAGAAAAAGGACGACACTTATCGCTTTTGCGTAGATTATAGACGCTTAAACAGTGTTACTCTTAATAAAGACGCGTACCCTTTACCAAGGATTGACGATTCGTTGGATCATTTAGCAGGAAATAAATGGTACAGTACTCTGGACTGTTGTTCAGGATTTTGGCAGGTGGAGCTTGCCGAAAATGACAAACACAAAACCGCTTTTGCAACGCGAAGGGGTTTATTTCAATTTCGCGTCATGCCTTTTGGGTTGTGTTGCGCTGCACAGACATTTGAGCGATTGATGGAAACCATTCTAGCTGGTTTGCAGTGGGAAACATGTCTGGTTTACATTGACGATATAATCGTTTTTGGAAAAACACTAGATGGTATGCTTGATAATTTAAGAGACGTTTTTGCTAGGCTTAAATCGGCTGGTTTAAAGCTGAAGGCGAAGAAGTGCACCTTGTGTACCACCAAGGTTCGTTTCTTAGGACATATTGTCTCTGAGGAAGGAATATCAACCGACCCTGACAAGATTAAGGCTGTAAAAGAGTGGCCCACCCCTACAAATATAACTGAAGTTCGTTCCTTTTTAGGACTTTGTGGGTACTATAGGAAATTTATTAAAAACTTTGCCCACATTGCTAAACCATTACACAAAATAACAGAGAAAGAAACAAAATTTGTTTGGACTTCAGAATGTCAAGAATCTTTTGACCAATTAAAAGGTAAATTAATAAACGCACCAGTTCTTGCATATCCAGATTTTAACAAAGAATTCATTTTGGATACTGATGCAAGCAATTTGGCAGTCGGAGCTGTCTTGACTCAGAAATCTGATGAAGGGCTTGAACATGTTGTGGCTTATGCTAGTCGTACACTTTCAAAATCAGAACGAAAGTACTGTGTGACACGCAAGGAATTGCTTGCTGTGGTTTGTTTTGTTAAACATTTTAAACCATACCTCTACGGTAGAAAATTCACGGTTAGAACTGATCACGGATCATTAAAGTGGTTACTTAACTTTAAGAACCCAGAAGGACAGATAGCTAGATGGATAGAGACATTAGGATCATTTGAGATGCAAATTCAACATCGGCCAGGAGTGCAACATAGGAATGCAGACGCACTTAGTCGCATTCCTTGTAAACAATGCGGTTATTATTCCGGTTTAGAAAAAGAGACCGAGACTAAAGACCAATATGACACTGTTAATGCTATCACCCGTTTTGATGATAGTAATGACAAAGATGATGACAGTAAACATCATGATTTGTCTCTAATAGAAATTCAGAAAAATGATCATGACTTGAAAATAGTGACAAAATGGGTAGAAACAGACGAACGTCCGGATTACAAAGATATTTCTGATAAGGGATTTTTCTTGAGATCACTTTGGAATCAATGGAACAATTTAGAGTTAAGAGACGGACTTATCTACAGACGGTTCGAAGACCCTGCAACCAAAATTGTTAAAATGCAGGCTATCATTCCTTTATCAGAACGCAAAAAGGTTTTACAATTTTCCCATGATGATAAATGTTCTGCTCATTTGGGTATCCATAAAACTTTGGCAAAAATTAGACAATCTTATTATTGGCCTGGATTACAAAATGACGTCAGGACTTACATAAACGGATGTGACAAATGTGCAAAGCGAAAAAGTCCACAAAAGTCCAAAAGAGCTCCAATGGCTTTAGTTGAAGCTAATGGGCCAATGGAAAGGATAGCTACAGATATCCTTGGTGAGTTGCCAGAAACAGAGAGTGGTAATAAATATATCTTGGTAGTTTCTGACTACTACACAAAGTGGACGGAATCTTTTGCCATGCCAAATATGGAAGCTAAGACTGTGGCTAAGATTATAGTTGAAGAAGTCATTGTAAGATTTGGTGTTCCTCATTGGATACATTCAGATCAAGGTAGACAATTTGAAAGTTTGTTGTTTCAAGAGATGTGTTGTATTCTAAACATTAAGAAAACACGTACAACTCCATATCATCCAAAATCTGATGGTATGGTGGAAAGGTTTAATAAGACTCTTGCAACAATGTTAAGTTCATTTGTGGAACAAAATCAGAGAGACTGGGATGAATACATTCCTTTCGTCATGGTGGCATATAGGGCATCCGAACACGAGACTACTGGGCAAACGCCAAATAGTCTCATGTTAGGTAGAGAACTATCAACCCCTTTAGACATCATGTATGAAATGCCACCATCAGTTAAAGATATACCTGCACATAAGTGGGCTTGGGAGCTTAAGGAAAAATTAGAAATCTCCCACAGCTTTGTCAGAGGTAAAATAAAAGGGCAAATGCGAAGACAGAAACACTATCACGACCTCAAACTGTCATATCAAAATTTCAGAAAAGATGATGAGGTATACGTCTATTTCCCAGTAAAGAAACCTGGGATGTCTTCAAAACTGACTAGTTTCTGGAAAGGTCCTTTCAAAATTCTCGACAAATATGGCGACCTTACATATAAAGTTGACTGTGGATACAGAGGGAAACCACAAGTCATACATGTCGATAGACTTAAGAAAAAGAACAAACAGACATTAAGGACAGAATCGGATAATAACACTTTTGTTCCATTAGGCACTGAAAATGATACAGCTGAAAACGACCCTATAGAGACTCCTTATTCACAGGACATTGCTGTTCATGAGTCAACGTTGCCCGAGGAAGAAATGCAAGAAAGTAGTTATGAAGGGCGTCGTACAAGGCGAAAACCAGTTTGGATGGCAGATTACATTGTTAAATAGATTTTGTACATTTATTTGAATTCATGTGTGTATATAGTACTTCAATGTTTTATCCGTTTTAAAAGTTAGTTTTAGACATGCGGGACGCATGTGTTTTTGAGGCGTGGGTTATGTGATGATTTTGTATCTAAGGCTAGATTGTTTATATTAGTAACTGTTCTGCAGAAGCCTTATTTTATGCATTGTGTATATACTTTAATAAAACATAGAAAAGAGTAAGATGTTTCGCGGGTAAACTTTGGGTCAGGTTGAATGTAAAGGGGTGTTCCTTATGAAACTCAGATACGAGTAATGAGACACTTTGGAAGAACACCCCTCCTATAATAATGGTACGGCTACCATCGGGGTATATAAGCAGGAGAGATTCCTAGCTCAGGGTCGATTGTTAGAAGTCTTCGTAGACTTAAGACCACGGTACGTTGATATTCGAGATCGCTCGCTCGTATATATATTATATATTATTACTAAGTGTAATAAAGAACAGGTCGGTGCCTGTTATAAATACGGATTTGTATATTTACAAGCGGAACCGTATTGTACCGTATAGGACAAGTGTGAGTCTGTGTGACCACCTTGTAAAGTACATAATTGTACAAGAGGAACAAAGACAAGTTTGTAAACTTGTAGGGTACATCATTGTACCAGGAGGACAAGTTTGTTCCTGACCCAAGGACAAATTTGTAAGAGTACAAATTTGTACCAGTTGTATATAGATACTTTAAGTAGAATAGTTTATAGATAGTTTATTAAAGAGTGCAAAGAGCAGTTGTACATATTTTGGTTCATTGACGTATATATTTGAATAAAGATTATTTGTTATATGTTTTGTAAATAGAGCAATTTTGGATCCAGTATCAAACTGGTAACGTACTCATTCTAAATTGAAATAGACACGCTTACCCTGTGTACACGTTACATAAAGTTAAATTTTGGACCTTTTAGAACTCAATGTGGACCAATTTGATAATGGGTCAAAATATCAAAAATCTTAATGAATGGTTAGATTCAGCATATCAAAGAGCCCCATATAATCAATTTTTGTTGAAATCAAACAAAGTAAAATTTTGGACCCCGATTTGGATCAACTTGAATTTGGGCCCATAATAAAAAAATCTAAGTAAATATTCAGATTCAGCATATTAATCTGAACACCAAGGATTTAAATATTGTTAAAATCAAAATAAGTTTAATTTTGGACCCTTTGGACCTTAAGGTAGACCAATTTAAACAGGACCAAAAAACTAGGAATCTAAATACACAGTTAGATTTGGCATATCAAAGAACTCCAATAATTCAATTTTCTATAAAATCAAACAAAGTTTAATATTGGCCCCTATTGGCCCCTAATTCATGTAATTCCTAAACTCTGAACAAAACTCTGGTCACAAACCTTGTGTTTGAATTTCATAGATTTCTATTACTTGTACTAAAGTTATTAAGCGAAAACTAAATGTCCTGGGACAACGACGACTACATGATAAAATTGAGAATGGAAAAAGGGAATGTGTCAAAGAGACAACAACCTGACCATAGATTTGAGGGTTGGAATCCTTTTCTTTTACCGAGCAATGCATTTGAATGGGAGATATAGTTGGAACCCCTCTTTGCTCTTGGTTGGGACCCCCCTTTTAAAATGGCTGGATCTGCCCCTGAGAAGCATTATAGAAAAATCTATAAGCTTTAACTCAAAATAAGGATAATTTTATTTTTAAAGGGCAGGCACAGATCCAGAGGGGGGTTCAAGGGATTGGAACCCCCTTTTTTTTGGATAATCAATGCATTTGAATAGGGACATGTAATTGGACCCCCCCCCCTTTTCCCCTTTTGTCCTGGGTTAGAATCCCACCCCCACCCCTTTTTAAAATGACTGGATCCGCCCCTTAAGGGTCTATAATTAAGTTTGACAACATCAGACGACATACTACTTTATCAAAAAAAAAATGCCACATTTCATCCAATTTAATTTCATCCCTTACTTGCTACATGTATTTCATCCATAATATTTAAAGAAATAAATTTGGGAGGAGTATGATTTTAATTCATTTGTAATTTGCAAGTTATTAACTATCCAAACTAGAGACCTAATAGAGTAGATATACTTGACTAATTTAAATCAAACTTGGGGTGACTGGGAACAAAGATTTAAGGGAATAGATGACAGTTTACCTACAATGACCTAGTTTCATAGCAATAGCATACATTAATAAAGACTACATGGTCATTCTTATGTTTAAACGTGGTTTAAACTTTGGGTGTTCATTTTTTAATGTTTAACATGTTTAAAGCTAACAATTTCAGCTACGTACATGTATCAAGATTTGATCCTACATTATTTAAATATTGAAAGAAATAGCTTTTTAAATTTGGATCTATATATAATTGTGAATGTCACATGGATGTATTTTAATGTAAAGCATCTGAAAAATCATTAGCCGTCTCATATTTATTTCAGTTCTTCAAAAGGCAAATTTATATGAGCTTATGCTGAAAATAGAGATTTCTTATTAAGGAGAAATCCCTGCCCCCCTTTTTGTGTGAAAAATTTTGTTGATTATATAGGGAATCACAGAAACATGACTGAGGCAAGCGTCCCCCATCTGAACCCCCCCCCCCCCCCTTGTGTAGGTGTAAGGCAGCAACCATTTGATTTTCTGGGGGGGGGGGGGCTATGGTTTTTTTTGGAAAAAAAAGTTTGTTTCCAGTTTTTGGAGAAAAAAATAATTTGTTTTTGATTCTGAGAAAAAAAAAATGTTTGTTTCACCCTCAGCTGCCACTATATGTAATGCTAAAATTGAAAGAAAAAAATTGTTTTCGACTTGTCAAGAAAAAAATAGATTGTTTTTCGCCACAGGCGAAAAAAAAAATTTGCACAGAAAAAAAAAACCATAGCCCCCCCCAGAAAATCAAATGGTTGCTGCCTAAGTCAGTAAGGAGGCAACCATTTGATTTGTAGGCCGGGTGAAAAATGTGATTGATCTTGCTTTGTAAACTTGTGCTATAAATAAAAATTACCAATCCATTAAAAAATCCGTGAGCCCAATCTCATCCAGTGAAATAGATTATAGTCTGTTTTCGAAGTTATATGGAAGTAAGTTAGTAGTCCAGATAATTATGACGCATTGCAAGGCATTTTTTCTAAGGAGAAGTGTAGAATGGGGGAATGGAACCAATAAATTGATCGGATCCGAAATGTTCTTCCCAGTAAAGGAGCACCTATTATTTTGTAGGTAATTATTATTAGTGTCGGTGGTCTCACAAGTAAATCAGAGTGAATATTGCATGCACATTAAAATTAGCAGAGAAGAGACAATTATCAACTTGTGTATTATTCATTTTCTCGCAGTTATTTACGGTAAATCAGCTATATCGACATAGGAAGATGTGGTGTATGTATATATATATATATATCCGAAAACAGGTGTTCGGTTCTAGTACTATAGTGGCTATAGTATATGACTTTTAAATAACAATTATCAATTATATCTGTATTCTGTGGCGGGTCGAAGGGGATGGAATCCGGGGTTGGCCTCCCCTAGCATTTTGTGAGCAATCATTGCATAAATGATAATCTCGGGAATCCTCTCAAGTTCCTATATACAAGGTGATAGGACGTTCCGTTGGAATAGGTTACCTGTGCATCAGGAAAAGTTTTAAGGCATAGCGTGAAAAGGTAACCTATTCCAACGGAACCGAACGTCCTATCACCTTGTATATAGGAACCTTAAAAATATGTGAATAGGTCGGGAAAAACTCTCTTTTGACACTTAGGTATTGCACTTAGGTATTGCACTGTTGCATTACACACCAATCAAAACGCAAACAATATGGGAAATGATAACATTTTAACCTACACAATATATGAATAAGGTATACACTTTTGAAATCTAAATTATATGAAAAGGGTGGGGTAACCGTAGAAAACCAGCGGCAACGACACCCCTTATTTAATGGAGACATGTAGTTGGAACCCCCTTTATCATGGCTGGATCCGCCCATGATTTTACATGTAAATCAAGCCCCGGGTATTTGTTAGCATAACGGTAACCACGAAAGGGGGGGCTAATTAAAAGCACGAGGAATTATAAATATACAATTCAACAGGGGTAGAGTGCATCGAGGAATGGGAATTAAAATTGTCTCTTCACGATGATCGAAAAAAAGTATCTTATCGTTATTTTCATCATCTTGTCTGAAACACTCTAAATAATGAGCTTCAAGGCGAAAACAAGGCATGTGAAATACTAATAACATACACTTCTTTTTTTATACGTTGTATGGACAAATCCATAAATCCCTCAACAAAAATTGCTTGATTCATGTCATATCAAATAAATTACAGCGCGGAAAGGTAACTTTAATTTAATATCAAAACTAAATTTTTGTTATATTTTTCAATAAATTTATAAATCTTAATTAGGCATGCGTTGCGTGAGTTCCATTTCATGAGACCTACACAGATTTCTATAAAACAAATCAAAAATTATAAATACAGTTTTTCAATTCTTTCCGGCATAGATAAAAAAAAAATATGTATATAATCTATATACGATTTGGTTGAATTATTTCACTTCATTTTAATGATAAATCCTTTAGTTCTTAAATTTTTAATTAAAATGAATTTATCATTTTGATATCTAACGATAAACTTTTTAAATTGAAGTGACATGGTCAGTAACCTAATTAGTTGCATGGCTGATTACCATCTTACAGGTGACCCAGTAATTTTCCATATGACAGTAGCGTGTACCCTCGGGGTTATATCGGGGTGTGTATAACTTATTTTCTGGGGAACATCCTGTCCACGTGTAGTACTTAGCATATATTGCAACAGATGACATTAAACAAATTTTCTTTGTAGCATCGGAGGCAATTTCATGTTCGACCACACAAAATATTTCACAAAAAAGATATGATAAAATCAAAAGAAAAAGATAAAGAAATATTAACAAATAAAGGTGGAATTGAGTAAACGGGGATTCGTGTTTTTATGAGCTTATTTTCAGTGGACAACAACAAATGGAAGTTTTTAACGACCTTGTGTGACCTATAGTTGTTAATGTTTGTGTCATTTTGGTCTTTTGTGGATAGTTGTCTCATTGGCAATCATACCACATCTTTTTGACTGGCTATATACATGATATAATATATATAGCACTTACACGCAGGGGCGGATGCAGGAATTTTCGAAAGGGGGGGGTGCTAACCCAGGGCACCCAGGGCAAAGGGGGGGGGGGTGCAAAACATATGTCCCGATACAAATGCATTGATCGGCAAAAATAAAGGGGGGGTGCGCACCCCCGGAACCCCCCCCCCCCCCTGGATCCGCCACTGTACACGGTCGGTCCAGTGGACATATTTCATACTAGATAACTTATACAGTAATTCTTTTTATATATATGAAAATTATTGTCCGATCTGATACACGTACCTATAATGTACAGAATTTTGAACAGCTTCAAATATATGGGGTCCGTAGAAACACCGCAAAGGACCTCCTTAGTGCACTAAGAACAAAAATGTGCACTAAGGACCTACTCCTTTCATAATTTTAAATTATATTTTTTCTAATGTTTTCTCGACACGTGCCTCAAAAAGTTGATTGTCACCTTTAGTATAATCGATAGCAATTCATGTTCGCTCAACCTTGGCCCGTGAATAATCTACTAGTATACTGATTAAACATGTATATGGTATTTCAAATTGTTCTCTATTTTTTTTTCATTTGTTTGTTTTTGCCGTATTTATTCTGTCTGCTATATTTTTTACTTCTAAATTAATAGCGTATTTTCAACTCTTTTCAGTTTGGGATTTTTCATCCTTTTAATTTTAAAAAGACAAATAATTGTGAACACTTCACGGAAAAGTGAGGATTGATATTTGGTTGCTTAACGTCCAGTTGCCAATACTTCATTCATTTTTCTAATGTTAAGAACTATGCCATTTATCAATATTTCGATTTGAGCGTTACTGATGAGTCTTGTGTAGACGAAACGCGCGTCTGGCGTACTAAATTATAATCCTGGTACTTTTGATAACTATCACAGCAATGTTTTTAAACATGTTTAGGAAAGGAACATATTTCTGATTCGATGTTTATATACAAATGCATTACAAGTATAAATATGTATAGGTTGATGTTTAGTCCCTTCGATGTTTTAGACTGTAAATAAATTATGACCAATTTATTTCTGACATCTTCTTCATTTTTAACTTTTGTGGATAGGTGTTTCATTGACAGCCGTACCACATCTCCTTTCGCTTATTTTTGTTGTATATATTTTTTAATTCACTTTCCTTGTCTTTTAAAATATAAAGTAAGTAAGTAAGTAAGTAAATTATTTATTATAGTGACATGTGTAAATCAGCATAAATTTGTACAAAATATAATTACATATATAATACACCCGGCCCAATGGACCAATAAGTCACCTTTTACTGTTAGTTCAATATAAATGTTCTAATATCACGTGTCAATTGCCAATTTAAATTTTAATACAGATAATTATAGATTAAGAATTAACGATTGTAAAAGTTCATATATTATTCAACTAATGTTTGTGAAAAAGTTTAAGAATGTTAACTAGAGTAAACTGTTTGTTTTCTACGGAAAAGTGACGCTGCTAAGTATTTAGCTATTTTCCTTGGATGGTTCACCATTAGAAATGTTAATTTTCCCTGCTCATCTAGTTGCGTAAAGTCAGGCACCATTAATATCTCGCTAAAAACAGTTTGTCTGATATCATTATAAAATGTGCAGTTTATAAGAAAATGTAGCTCACTTTCAACATTTTGAGAATTACAAAATCGGCATAGTCTGTTTTCTACTGGTTCCCCAATATATCTACCAGTCTCAATTCTGATCGGTAATAATCCGCATCTAAACTGGGCTAGCACAGATCGCTCGTGTTTCGTAAGATTTAGTTTTACATAGTGCTCTAGTTCGAAGTTTGTTTTAAAGTTTAAGTAAGATCGTAGCTTTGGTTTATTTATCAAGGACTCTCTCCATATATCACTGTAATAAGTTCGTACAATTTGTTCAAAAGATTTTAAATCCACCATTGTTCTACTTTCGTAATAATGTAACATATTAAGTTTAGTGAAAATATCTTTAGTGTCACTACACCAATTGTTTGTGCAACGATCATAATCCATATTGAACACCACTTTCGTTAATCGGTCGTCTTCAAACGATAAAAGCCTATTCCAGTATCGAATAATGTTCACCCAATGCCGAAACTGACTTGGTATCCATCCAGTATCCCCATACAGTGCTAGAATTGGTGCAAATCTGTGAACGCCTAAGTAATATCGAATTGCTCTGTTCTGTACGTTGTCTATTGATTGGAACTTCCTATATATTTATTCCATTATTTTTATTTGATGCCGAAAATAAGAATACGAAGTTATTTGTTAAATGCTATAAATAAGCGAAGTCAAACAACCGTTAATAATTATGTATATGAGCATTATATCTATTTATAAAATATTTTAAATACAAGCAGACATACCATTTGTGACACCAATTTCATTTATTTCCAAATCTTAAAATCATACATTTCCGTTCTTTAGCGTTTCTTAATAATGGCAGAACGGGCTTAAGAGTCATATGATTAAGTTAACTAAATAATTTAGTTTTCCCACATCATTAGCGGATTTAGGGGGTTAAAGCGAGCCCCCCCCCCCCCACCCCCGGTTGAAAATCTTAAAATATTTTTTGTATTAACCATTTCTTGTTTTAATGTTATCTTTACTATAATTTGAATATCTAGCACTGAATAGGGTGACACGTTGTCGCTACACATCTTTAAATATACACAAGTCATAATAACATTGGCCAGAGGGTAACTTGATAATTAGAGGACCAAAGGATTTAATGAAGACAATCCAAGGCTGCTATCTCTATATTTTATTATATATATCTTTATTAGCCTCCCTTAGAGTGATACAACAATTGCAAAACGGGTAGATACGATCTGTAATCAAATAATTAACCTTATAAAATTAATACTTAAAATTTTATTTAGAGTAACCATATGCCGGATGAACAAAAAGTGTGCCATTTATTTAAAAACATATGGTTTGGTATAACATGAAAACTTCTCTAGTGTTTTAAACATTTCTCACATAACCCCTCCCCCAAACCCCCACTTCAAGCTCTGGATCCGCGCCTGCCCATAGTGCTTATTACATTATAAAATAAAATGGTATTCATCTTCAATTGTTGAAATAAAGATGAATTGTTAAAAAAAAAGCATTGACACCAGTTTAAAGTTATCGTTCATAGGAGACAGTTATGATTTATTCTATAATTCTCTTTTTAAAACGTAATATAATTTTACCTCTTGGAGTTTTTCTATATGTTACTTCTGTAATCGGATTTTGAAGAACCCCATGGACACCACATACTCTCAAATGTCTTTCAAGGAATAATGATAGTATGTAAACTCTTGTGTTGTTAGTAAGGAAATGAAATATCAAAAGCATTTGTTTCTCAATTTTTATCTCAAAATAGGGTTCTTTAAATAAAAAAAAAGCTTGCATAGCAATTTCCTTAAAAACTAAATATATATAACAAAGGCAAAGTTTTAAAACACAAAATTTATTTTTTATTTTTCTTTCATAAACTTGAATTTATACCACGCTAAACCGTTAGGTTAACAACCATTGATTAATCAATAAGTAACGATCAAAAGACAATTGTTTATTGGATTAGGTTGATTGAACATGATGATTCGGGAATCTGCAATAAACCGTTGGTCACGTGGCGAGTGGCAGGCGTTGATTAAAAAGTCATTTAACTTCAAAATTACAAAATCTATTGATACCTAACTTTATAGATTTGAGGTATTTAATCATATCCTCTTATATTCATGTTCGCTGTGATCTTAAAACGTCGTTTTAGTGTCCTTAATTCAAAAACTTTCTTCTTAGTGCACTATTAAGAAGTCTTTTGCGGTATTTCTACACACCGAAATATATGGCCTTATTATTGGTAATATACCATATTAGTGTCACTAATGGCTTAACGTGTTACCAAATTAAAAAGAAGAAATAGGCTCAAAACCGCATTTTTAACTTTAGATTTTTTTTCAATCCCAAAATAGAGAAGAGGTCCGGTATACAGACTTATTAAAAAGTCCAGATGAGAAGTTTAACTTGCTTTTCTATTCCCGGCACTTTTAACTTAACGCATGCAAAAAAGAAATTCAGTACCTGGTTACAGTTGCGCATTGACAAATTATAATCTTTCGATTAAATGATCTTAAATTTATATGGTCTTTATTTTAAAAGTTATAAAATCTAAATGTAAAGTGATCTAAAATGTTCAATATAAATGAGTATTTTCGCTGTGAAATGAATCTAAGGTCGTCTAAAAGTGTATACATGTGTATTTGACCCGACTACTGACTACATAGTAAACTATTCATTATGTACCTATAAGGGGGGTCTGAGCGGGACTCGGGATTGTCGAGGCGTATTTTTTGTAAACGTGACACATGAAAGTCAAATTATGAGGGATGGTAGGAGGGGTACTGATCCCGAAATCCCGAGCTTAAAAACACGAAATCCCGAAATCCCGGGCTTAAAAAACACGAAATCCAGAGGTCCCGAAATTCGAAAAAAGAATTATCGTATCCCGAAAGGGTCAATCCCGAAATCCAGAGCTTAAAAACACCCGATCCAGTGACCCGATCCCGCTGTCCCGATAAAGGTCCTATCCTCCCTCAAATTATTGTGCCGTGAAAACGCGAAATGAAGTTTAGCGGGACATGGGAAATTACAAAAATAGCAGAATTGTTCACTTACATAGTGTACGCGGGATGGCATCATGCGAGAATCTTAAAAAATAAGTAGTAACTAAGAGGGATCCGTGAACAGAACCCCCAATGAGACCCCCATTAGTTGTGGCTTATTTTGGTCTTTTTAGTTAGTTTCTTTCCCCTACATTACTTGACCGTTTTTGTAAAACAACAGCACTCGAGGTCTGACAGTATTTTACCAAGAAATGCACAAAATATTCAAAAAGAAGGCCTAGAAAATTTAAATATTGGTATGCACACATCCTCCCCTATCAGCACAGACAATTATATTTTTGTAAAGGCGCCAAACTCGTTTCTAATATTTATAATAGAACCGAAAAGAAAACGGAAATGGAAATGGGGAATGTATCAAAGAGATAACAACATGACCAAAGAGCAGATAACAGCCATAGGTCACCGATGGGTCTTCATTGCAACGAGAAAATCCCGCAACCTGAGACTGGGGTGGATCTAGTCATATAAAGGAGGGGGGGGGGTGTCCAACTACATGTCCCCATTCAAATGCATTGATCGTCCAATAAAGAAAGGGGGTTCTAACATGTCCAACCTTCAGCCCCCCCCCCCCCCCCTGGATCCGTGCCTGTGAGGCATGCTTTAGCTTGCCATTAAACAAAAATGTATACTAGTTGAGTGATAATGGACGTCATACTAAACTCTTCAATATAAAAAAAGAAACTAAAATAAAAATCATACAAAGGTCACAAAGGCCATAACTTCTGGCTCCTGAATTAGGAAAAGTGCAAAATGCAGTGAGGATAAAAGCCTTTACTGTAAATTCCTGAAATTACAATTATATAAATCATCTCACATCTTTGTGCATTTCTTGAAATTGGTCATATTAATAAATGCATGCAATATTTTCAGAAAATTTCAATATATAGGCTTTTAAAAGTCAATCTTGTGCATGATTATCAATGATTATACTCGCACAATTAACACATGTGGTTCTCAAAACTCAGAGGTGTCTATGCTATTTATGACAACATTTTAATCAAGTATAAATTTACAAAATATGTTTAGAACTATATGATTTTTAGGTTTTTAAGCATAGATATAGTAGGTCAGGATCTGCGAACTCTCACTGACTGACTGAGCACATGAATTCAACACTAGTTTTTTGGTGATGTTGGTGTTGCTTAGTGTTTTGTTTTGTTTTTCTTTTCTGCATCTTATGTTTTGCCTTGGCATTGTCAGTTTCTCTTTCATTGCCTTTGGTTTTTTTTGTTATGTTAAATAACAAGTCACAAGAGAGAAAAAACAAAAAAATATGTGAAAAAAATGGCTTAGTTCAGTATATATTAAGGACAGAGATAACAAATAGCTAAATAAGAAAAAAGAAAAAAGAAAATTCCTTTTCTATGTACAGTCAATTGTCTGATAATCTAGAAGATAGCCTGATTTGGTCTAATTCTCCTGAATTCTAGCAGGTACTTTATTCCAACTTTTTTAATTCAAACAAACCATGTCTTAGATAGTCTTGGAATTAGAATACATTAATCATAAAATTTTCATAATACTTTGGTGAATTATCTATTGATATAATCATGATAATTAAGCTCCTTTTTAATTTTTAGGGATTTTAAATTTTTAATTTAAAGTTAGGGATTTTATTCATAAAAGCGGGGATTTTTCCAGTACGTATACTATTAATAATGCTTTGAGCAATTTTCATGAAACTTGGTGAATTATTTTTGTATAACATAAACATGATAATTTTCCTTTTAATTTAAAAAATAATCTGATTTATGTCATTGTACTATCATGACTTGGGATTAGGATAGTCTCAAGAATGCTTTCACAAATTTTTATGAAACTTTGGTGAATTGTTTTTATATCTTGACAAACTCCCTTTTTATTGTTATGACCCAAAGTGGAGGGGGCATAATGTTTAACACTTGTCAGATCGTTTGTCCGTCTGTCCCAAAGTTGTTTTTTGTTCTCTTACAGTACTTTAGTTTGCCTCAACCAAATTCAATTAAACTTTTACAAAAGCTTGTTATCACAATTCTCATATCAAGTTTGAATTTTGGTGATGTCAGTGTTACTGTACTAGAGTATCAGAGTTATGCCCCTTTAGAAATGGGGAAAATATGCTGAATTTTAGGTTTCCTATTCTCTAAAATTTAGTTTGTCTCAACCAAATGTTATGAAATCAATACACAATGCTTATCATCACAAAATACAGATTAAGTTTGAATTTTGGTAGTGTCTCTTTTGCTAAATTCTATAGTTATGTTCTTTAAAAATGGAAAAAAATGTTTCGGCCTTGTAACTTAAGTTTCCCTCAACCAAATTTTATTAAACTTTAAAAAAATACTTTTTATCACAATTTTAATCGGATCAATTTCAAATTTTGGTAGTAAAACTTTTACCGTTCTTCAGTTATGTTCCTTTAAGGCCAATTAAAATTAATTGATAGATTTTCATCCCCGCCCGCCCCTCTGAAATCGTCCCGCCCCGATTATTTTTATTTTGAAAAAAATACGATTTCCGGATTTGTTCATCTCCGTTTCCGGTAACCGTCAAAATTTTTGTTTCCTTCCATACTTCCGGTGTCAGATTTCGGTCTTCGTATTACTTCGAGTAATTAAAAAAGATTCTGCAGCTCTATGATGACACAGTCGTCTACCGAGAATAGAGATTGTTGACAAACAGCACAAACACCTTCTGTCCCAATACCCTCAATAGAGCCATTAAACATCTTCTCCTCTTTGTTTAAGTTCACGTTTTACATATTAATTATATTTGCATCTATAAGAAGAATCATAAAAGCACCAACCTTTTCGTTTTCAAAACAGTTTCATTTTATTCTGAACTCGTAATTCTTTAGTTGCATATTTGTTTCATTTTATGGAGACAAAAACATGGTCGTTTAAAAAGACACTAAATTTGGTGAAGGTAGTCCAACTGAAGAGAGCATTCTTCTTTTATGTTTTTGCTGATTAGGTTTCTAAAGCAGCAATTACATGTAGAACAGTGGTTGCCAATTAGAGATTTTTATTCATGTTAAGATTTGAAATATTAATTACGATTCCTTATATATGAATATACCGGCATAATATAAGCTTATTATTACACTTGCATATTTGAAGAACACGTCACAAGAGGGTTTCATAAGAAATAAAAATTAAAAAATAAAATCCTCCCACCCGCCCCATTTTTTTTTAAAATTTGGATGAAAATCTACTAATTAATTTTAGTTGGCCTAAAACTTTGAATAATATGCAAGCTGGAGTATCATTCCCTATTTATCATGTATATTTTTTTATAAGATGCAGAGTTAAGGAACTTTAGTTGTTGCAAAGTTATTTTAAAATTGTCCATTTTCAAAAACTTTGAAAGGTTTTAGAAATTTATGGATTTGTTAAAAAAATCACAGCCTTAAACTTATAGTCACTTGAGATATATATCTATAAATGGAGCCAAATTATATACATGTTTTATGTCAATAAATACCACTGTTTGTGCATGTTTTTTTTTTTTTTTGGAGGGCAGGGGTCTTATTTGCACAGTGCTCATAGTTTTTTAGTCGATCATTAAAATTCATTTAAAGCTTAAAGACCAGCTATAAGGGCAAGAAGCTTATCAAGCACTCATGGTTTAGATTTTTATTAAACACACATTAATATACATAATGTACATTAAACAGAAAAAAATATTGATGCAAGATGTCATTCAACTTTTACTCTTTTATGTATAGGACAAGAACTATAGAAGATACAGAGAAATTATACACAGCAGAAATGATAGGCAATGTAAAATTTGCAGAAGCCAACTAAACCTAAATGGTAAGGCACCTTTTAATTTTAAAAAAGTTATTGAACTTGAAAGATGATTACTAGTATCATGATTACTATAAAATTAAAAGATGTGGTATATTAAATATGAAAACTATCATGGCTTTGAGAAAGCAATTGTAGGCCTGTTACGACCTTCAATAATGAGAAAATCCATACCCTATACTATAGTCAAAGTAGGCAGCTATAAAAGACCTAAAGATGAAACATTGAAACAATCCAAACTGTAAAACTAATCATGGTAATTGCCTAGTTTATAACAAAATAAATTACAAAAAATAAATATGACCGGTATGAAACAACAACAACAACAACCACTAAATTTTAGTGTCAGACTAAACTGACAAAAGCTACAGGCTCTGAACTTTGGACAGGCACAATAGAAATATGGCAAGGTTATATAAAAATAAGATGTGGTATGATTGCCAATAAGACAACTCTCCACCAGACAACCAATGATGTAAATTTCCTGCAAACAGGGACTTGACTTCTGTAAATCAACTAATTTTTCGTGAATACTTTATTTGGCATTTTATACTTTCTAGTCTACATCGCAGTTATTTATTTTTCTCGAGTTCAAGTTTACTTAATGTATTTTAATAAGGAAAGATACACATGAAAAACATTTATTGCTGTTTCTCTCTCTATTTATAACATTTTATTTGTTTATTTTGTGTATTTATAGGTGATCAGACATCTTGGTTTTCATGATCAATAGGTCATTACTGAAGAGGAAACTTATAGTTGAAATTTATTTACATAGTGCATAATTGGATTAATTTGAAATGGAATGTGTGCTTTCCTGCAAAAAAGAAATAGGAAATTTCAACATTATCACATGATAATGACCATAAACAAAATGGAGTTCTATCATAGATACACAAAAACACTATTGCATAAAAGCAACAACATATCTTAATCAAAAGAAAGGAGAATGCTGAACAAATACTATTTTGTTGTTGAAAAAAGGAACACCAGTTTTATCCACTCATTTACATCGCTCCCTCATATCAAATATACAGAAGAAGATCATTGAAGAACAATTTGCAAAAATGATTTCTCTTAGAATTGAAGGGAATTGTTTAGTGAATGGAATAATGTATTCACTGAATTCTTACGTAGTGGATTGAATAACTGTACACAAGATGAAACAAAAGAAATTCTAATTTAAAATAACACGAAAAGTGTTTATTTTATTATTTAATCTGCAAATATATAAACAAATTCTTTAGAACACCACAAATGGTATGACATTCAAATTGGTTGCTTATTAATGTATCGCATTGAAACAATTACAAAGAAAATAGAAGCATTTGCTCCAAAAAAAATTATAAATCAAAGTTAAATTTATAAAAAAAGTATAAACAATACCTAGATCTAAACAGTCAGACTGTATTATTTTCAATGTCATTAAAATGTTGAGTCAAACATTTATTAAAGTTTTAAATATCATTTGCATCAATTATACAGTCTTGTTATTATTATATTCATACTGTTTGTATACATGGTGTAGTGAAGAAATGTTCAACAAGTAAAAATAAGGGAAAACATTTCCTTAAGGGAAATTTGATCTTCAGAAATTTCCTTAGAGGAAATTTGAAGAACAATGATTTCCCTAGAGGAAATTTGTTGTCTTGAATTTTCCTCCAAGGAAAAGTGTTTGTCAAAAATTTCCTCACAGGAAAAAGTATTTCCTCCAAGGAAAATTTGAAGCTACAAATTTCCTCACAGGAAAAAGTATTTCCTCCAAGGAAAATTTGAAGCTGCAAATTTCCTCAAAGGAAAAAGAATTTCCTCTAAGGAAAAAGAATTTCCTCTAAGGAAATAGAATTTCCTCAAAGGAAATAATTATGCAGCAAATTCCCTAAGGGAAATCTTTTTCCCTTGAGGAAAAAACAATTTCCCTTGAGGAAAAATCTTTTTCCTTCAGGGAAATTTGATTTCCCTTGAGGAAAAGTACTTTTCCTGTGAGGAAATTGTTGAAAAAAGGGGCATAACTTTTTCAACAGTGGTGCTAGATCCAAAAAATTTTAGGACAAATATCAGGGAACAAATACCAACCAAGTTATCAACTTTGTTTTGACTTAACTCCAAAAATTAAGGTGACAACTTTTGCACTCAGCGGAATTGCAAACTTGTCCCGGAGACTGTTAAATCATTACAGATTATAGAGCAACTATTTTAGTTGAATGATGCAAAAGGGGAACGTTTCGACGCATTTAAAGCGGAATAAACATACCTGTTTTACACATTGGAGGTTCAGCTAGCTATAATACCAGATTTAACCTACCATTTCCTTTGGAGAATTCCTGCACCAAGTAAAAAATAAAGCTTGTCCTTTTTTTTGGCTTACATTTTAATTTTCATCATTTATTTTTCATTTTTTAAATTTCTGCTCTGTATTTTACTTTTTACTTATTCTGAAAAAAGAGTAATTTTTTACTTATCTATTTCAGACATTTTCCAAATGCAACAATTCTATCTTTTGCAATCAAAATAGTTCAACAGGAATAAAGGTAAGCAAAAGACGTAGACACATACATTTTTTCTAATTATAAATTATTTTATGACTGATCGTATCTAGTTTTAATTCTATTTTTTCATTTTTTTAGTCGTATGGAAAAGTAAAGATAATAAATGAGCACAGTTCGTAATTACGCTGTATTTGTGTACCGTCGTAAACAGAATTGATTGTTCGTTGTTACCCAGTGGTTAAAATGTTGAAAACCACTTAATAATATATTATTTATAACCTTTTCCTGAGTGTTTATTGCCTTTATTTGTGATATATTCCTGTTATGTTATGTTGTTATTTTAGCAACATTTTGAACTCTGCTATTAAGCCCACCATTTTTTCTAAAAATGTCCTGTACGAAGTATTCAGCACTGCGTCATTTTTCACTCATATTTCCACTTATTCTTTTTATTTACATTTCAGCATGTAGAGGAAATTCTGCAGCAACACGAGTCGTTTAAAGTGTCAAACTTCACGTTTTATAAAGCAGACAGTGTGTTAATTGTCAATATGAATGATTTAACTTGCAGTGCTATAACATTGCAAGTAAAATGTCATGTAGGCAGTAAACCGTTTTCTTTTTCAGTATCAGCTGAAGTTGATTGTAACTTTTTCCAAACCATTGGTGAGTCTTCCTTGATCTTCACCTATCAACTATTTGTTCAGTGTTTATTTTGTGGTAGCATTGCTAACTGTTGACCAAAATGCAATGAATGAGTATGGAAACCGGCCGCTTTCAACAATGATAAAAATATATCCGTATAGTAAAAAATAACGGTAGCACTTTCTTGCACCACATTCGCATTTAGATAATAAAGGTCTAAGTTATCATCAAGTTCAGCAAATTAAAAAAAATAAAACCAATGTTGAAGGGCTAACGAACAAAGGGTAACCGTAGTAAAACCAAATTCATAATTTATTTCAAAGGCCCCGCAGAATCAACTCTAAAATAATTCAAAATGGAAACGAAAATGTGTGTTTTTTTAGTGCCGCTGAAGCAAAGACAATAAGTAATAAATAAAATAAATAACTATTTTATTATAGTGTCACATATCTGATCAGACAATATATATATATATATATATACAACAATTCATAATACAAACATAGATCAAATATCCAGCCTTAGAATAGGCGTATGAGACACTTTAAAACACATCAGACAACTGTATATTTGTATAAAAAAATACAGTGAGGATTTCTTTAAATACATAATATTTTATACTTATAAAATTCAAAAATAATTACTGGTTTTTCACATTAATTAAGTAAACTGCTTTAAAAATATTTACTAGTAAAAGTATCAATTAATATAAGATAGACTATATTAATAAAAAGATTAGAGATTAAAAACATAAGCAATGGTTAAAAGGTTTTACATGTCTTTAAATAAAAACTAACAAAAAGAAAACATATATTTCTAGGGAAACAAAAATAATTTAAATGTGATAATATTAAATAAAGGATCAAGCTAAAATATCTGTACTCAAAATTAACAATAATAACAATGTTAATAAAAAGACTTTAAAAATGTAACTATGAAAAATATATGTTAACATTCAAATAAATTTCTTTCTTCTCTGATAAAAATTGAAAAGTGCGTATGATAATGAGGATTGTATTTCTTTACATTTCATTAGACTGATCAATTGTCTGTCAATATCAAGAGTATCGAAGTTTTCTATAAAGTTTTTGGCTCGAGAAAATAAATTATATCTTAAGTCATCATACATAGTGCAGTACATTAAAAAAAATCGTTTTCTATGACGTCATTCGGACAGATGTATAATTTCTTCCATTAACTGGTATTTTCGGTCGTGCGTATCGGCCTGTCTCGATTACCAACGGGAGCGATCCACTTCGGAACAGGGGAACAACTCGTTGGACCGATCTCGGCAACTGAAGTTTCAAATATTTTTTCTGTTTCTGAATGAAAGAGGGACGAAATATACCAGAGGGACAGTCAAACTCAAAAATCTAAAATAAACTGACAACGCCATGGCTAAAATTGAGCAGATCCTGCTCCATATATGGCACCCATCGTGTTGCTCATGCTATACCAAATCCGGTAAATAGTCTAATTCAGTAGGTCAAATTCATGAAAGGGAAGGGTAAATTTTAAACAAATATGTGGCATGTCGAACGGGCACTGGCATGGGACCGTGATATCACTCCACCACATAATTGAACGGGGTTGAAATATTAAATTAGAACAAATACAGTTATAGAAAAAGAAGTAAAAAAGTACCGATATGAGGGTATTCAAACTATCTGAATGTGAGTTCACCATCTTCACATCATTCCAGAGAACCTGATATATACCTCTGCTTTTAATTGTGTTCTTGTTGCTAATTCTTCAGTCTAATATGTTGTGTTTTGTTTTTGTTGTTTGTCAGGTGGTTTTTACCTTTTTAGCCATGGTATTGTAAGTTTGTTTTCTACTTATAATATTGAACGTTTCGTATTATCGTCAGGATATAAGAGTAAAAGTATACGTGTTGACATGACGAGAAAGGCAAAATGTTTTGATCTTTCTACTGAATCAGTTTTCAGATTGATTAATCATAATCACAATTTTAACTATGATTCTTTTTAACAGGGATTAACACATTATATATGTATGGAGGATCTGCCATCATGCTTATCGTCTTTATTGTAATATGGCGTAAGTATAAGAGTATAGTTTTCAATATTTTCTATTCATTTGTTCAGTGTTGCTTGCAATGAGACCCGAGGCAGGCAGTTAATTAAATGTTGCTCCTTTCAAACATGATATAGTGGGAAAAAGACTGCTCTGCTTAGTTTTACAGTGTTAGCTTTACATCTAGTGGTTAAGATCATAATCAATGACTGTTATTCCAAACATTGTGCGCTAGGATAAAAACATATCAAAGGTTTAAAGGTGTTGTACGATTATTGTAATGATTCTTATTTTATTTTTAGGGAAATTCAAACTAAGAAGAAAATGGAGACCATTATGCAATTTATTTAAACTTATCTGTACATGCTGTAGTAAGTGTTTTATCTACGGTCTCAGATAATAATTAAAAAGCGTTGTATTTCTTTTTATTATTATAATTCGAATTAAACAAATGACAATTGTGTTTTTAATCCTGAATTTAAAGACAGAAAGTTTGTAATATTTTTTCTTATATAAATAAAGTCACCGGACGCGAAAACTTTCATAACTAGTAAATCTAATACCGCAGATACAGTTTAATCTGCCTTATACTTTGACTAGCATTTACTATTTATCATTGTGGCAGAGTATATAACAACACATTTCAGCTTTTTATTTGTACACTTTCAATTTTACGTAACACTATTGAGCAGTGTATGTAAATAAAACCTACACCTATCATGATTCCCTAAGGATTTATTTACAACATCTTACTGTTGACATGGAGGCTATTGAACCAACGATTTCTAACTCATCACTTCGACATGGTTATAAACAAAAAAAGGAAGAGATTGCATGAACTCCAAAAAATGGAGATTGTATATATCGATAGAGCAAACGTCTTCTGCAAGTTTTGTGGCACCTTCCATGCAAATCCACATTGACACAAAACGTAGTCACAATCTATATTGGATACAACACGAAAATTATTAGAGTTAAGGTATCAAAATCCTGTTGATACGTATCGGTAAATATTAAGTTCCATTTGCACTACTGGTTGTTTGTTGAATTGTTATTCCACCAAAAGAGTAACAAAGTGTTGGCAACAAAAATCAGCGTTTTTGATGATGTCATCTTATATATCAGAGTCGTGGAAATCAATGTTAATACTAACACTATCTATAATTTAAGATTGCCTAAAAATAAGACTATTTGTGTTTACCTATACTACTATAATTTTTTAGTTTTCTTTTTAAAAGTCATTATTCAACTTTTTATGAAAATATAGTTGCTCTTTCAATTGAGCATGTACACTACATGCATTAGTTGTGTTGAGATAGAAAAAAGCGCAGAGTTTGATACAACTATATTATTTTGATTGAGTATTTTGGTGAAGATCCACATCTTCTTGGTTGAGATTACATAATTATAGTACTTTTGTAAATCATGTTTTACTGAAGTCTAAATGTTTAAAAGATTTGTATGGGAACATAAGGAAAAACCTGTTATATGTCGTTCTTCACATTGATCTTGTTAAAGTGTGTATAGTAAATACAAAAAAATCTGTTTTCACTCTATTTTATAGTCAATACCAAAGGCAAGAATTTATGTCACAATTTTTATTTTCTAAAGTCTCTTTTTTCATGAATATAAAGTAGGATTAAAAAAAAAATACAATTGTTTTAGTCAAATTTATGCCTTCATTCGTTAGGAAGCATGAATATTGAATGAGCTTTGAATGCCTAATTCAACCAATCAGTTGATTACGGTTACTCGTTGCAAAATTTAACTGCAGTTAATAAAGAGCAGTTCAAAATTTCTTTTATTACCGTTTATTTATTCTTTAAGAAATGATTAAAATCATTAGACAATAACTTCACTTCCGAAAAACGGATTACTACATTAATTTCAAACTGAACCAAGATAAAAACACTGATAGAGTTGTCTCTTTTAAGACATAAGATGTTTTGATGATAAGTTTTTAAACATTTTGTTAAAACAATTTTTTTATAATCTCAATGTGATAAGACACTTTAAAGCTAAAAGATAAACATATTATCCGTATATGTCCGTTTAAATGTTTAATTACAACTGAGAAAGTAATTTAATCTAATAAGGATGGTCAAATTATGTGCATAATTAATTATATTTAAAATTAACTAACTTTATTTCAGGTCTGGAAAGACAGAGAAAGAACAAACGTAACGAAGATGAATATCAATCTCAGGAAATCGAACAATTACGGACATGAGACTATTTTGCGATTGGCGTAAAACAACAAAATTATTAAATCATCTTGGTGATTATGAGGTTACCCATATATGATAGTTCGTTAAGTCCATATTTTTTATATTTGTGAAATTGATGATTCACTTATCGAGTTTTGTCTTACTTTCCTTCAAGTGGTTACCAATATGGCTTACGTCTTTCAAAAATATATGTCTATGGTAACGGACTGTATTTTGTAGAAGAAAATGAAAAATGTGATTGAGGTTTGTTTATATGACATATTGTTAAATTTGTATTAATAGACCACTTTTGAGTTATGTACTACTTCAACACGGAGACTTGGCTTACACCAAACAACAAGCTATAAAGGGCCCCAAAAAATACTACTGTTAAACCATTCAAACGGGAAAACCAACGATCTAGTCTATATAAAAACGAGAAACAAGAAACACTTATGAACCACACAAACAGACGACAACCGCTGAACGTTATGTAAGCCATGTAAAAGCCTATTTTTAATTTCACTTTTATTTAAAACTACTAAAACGAGATGATACTATTGTTTATATTTTCGATATAAATTTTCAAAATATATATATTTGGTATCTACCGTCTATCCATTTCGTTTGTCACTAGAGGAGCCAGATTTGCTCATCTGTCCAGTTAAACGAGGACATACTTAGTATCATTTCGATTTGATTTTATATCAAGTTATTCTGTATAATATTTTAATAAGTAGCATTATTTATTGGACCTACTTTGACATATGATTTAACATTTATGCACGAAAACTCTCTGTCAACCGATGTGAAGGTTAGGTGTGAATTGCCCCGTTGGTTCATTTGCAAGTATGTGTAACCTCGTGTATTTTCAAACAAGGGATTGATTAAACTAATGATTTTTCTAATGATGTAACTTGACAAAAGGGATAATGACTCAATAATATAACTTGTCTTTCAACACCAATATACTACGTTAGTAAATGGGGTAAATAAAAGTTTGAACCGTTACACTAAGTAATAGTTTCAAAAATCGTAGCATGATAACAATCTTTGTTTACTCGTTTGTTAGCGAATCTACTCCTCCAATTAGAACTGCAACATTAGTCCAGTCAATTTAGCATAAATTTGACCTTCACGCGAAAGTAATTGCAACAGAAGATTTTTAAGTTTTAATCTTTATCATTATACCCCAAATATACACAGAAAAAAGTCCCATAAAATCTAACTTGAGGAAGACTAAAATAATCACCATTTAAATTTTTTATGGAGATTTGCATTGAAAATGGAGATAACTCTTGCAAAAAACGCAGAAATATCAATAACAATTGATACAAAATTATAACTTTATCGCTTCTATTAATCAGAATGTATTGATTCTTGTTTTTAAGCAGTCTTTATAGTATAACAAACAACTCTGAAGGTGTTTTCATATATTTTATCAAGCTATTCTCTAGATTTTATAATTCATTAGTTGACCATTTATTGAATTTTTCAACATGTCAAGGTAAAGAATCTTAAATTTAATAAAAACAAGTAAGCATGTATTCTTTTTTTTTTTTGTGGTTACAAGTTTCTTTACATAAGTAAGTTGCTGAAAAAATATAATATACAGATATTAGCAATACCAAAATTTCACATAATTTTTTTCAAAATGGTTACAAAGCTTCGAATTTGCAATTTCATTAATGAAAATGCACAAAAAAAAAATACCCATAACACTTCTGTTTTGTACATTTCATGAGCAGAATATTATATAATTTAGTCAAATACAACTTATAACCCCATGAAAGTATCATACGTTACATAAATTTCAAGAAAAACAACCAAAAACTGACCAAAAAAGACTAATTTTCACAAGAGTTATCTCCCCTTTCAATGTTAATTTCCATAGGAAATTAAAAATGTTGATTTTGAGTTATCCTCAAGTTAAATTTTATGGGACCTTTTTCTGTTTATATAAAAGGCATAATGCTATAGATTAGAAATAAAACATTTTCTGTTGCAATTAGTTTGAGGTTAAATCTTAGTTTTACTAGACTACATGGTCAATTTCTGCTTACATGGACAAATGTTCTTGACACATTTCTCTAAATTATTAGCATAAATATTAACTTAAAGAGGAGCGAGTGATACCAGAGGGACAATCAAACTCATAGATTGAAAATAAACTGGCAACACCCTTGCTAAAAAAGACAAATAGACAAATAATAGTACACATAACATAGAAAACTAAAGACTAAGCAACACGAATCCCACCAAAAAAAACTGGGGTGATATCAGGTGCTTAGGAAGGGAAGGCAGATCCTGTTCCACATTTGATACCCGTCGCGGAACTCATATTGTAACAACAGCCTAATTCAGTAGGTCACATTTGTGAAAACGGAAGGAGAGTGTAGTAACGACATAGGGAACATATCCGATATCATCTGTGAAACGGATATTCCATAACGGTCAAGCAACAAGTGATGGCGTCCGTAAAATTTACGATGGGATGATTTCAGTCACCATTTGGAACTCTTGGTTTAATAGCTTCCTTGTGAGTAGCTAGGAGTAGCTCATGATAGGAAATACAAGCCCGGGAATATTATATCAATTTGGAGAGATATATATATTTCGTATGCAAGCGCTTCTGAAATGTTGCTACATGGAAATGGAAAGTTCACAATTTGGAAGCTGAAATCATCTCTTTTGTCGTAAAGTATTGTAGATGCATGTCAAGATATCATATTTTTACAGAAACATTCTTATTGTGCAACTTATCTGAAGATAAAAGCCCCTTCAACAGATGAAGACTAAAGGAGTTAAAATAATGGTATGCGGTCAAACTCTCCAGATATGTTGCTTGAAAATTAATACAGTTTGAACAAGCTATCAAATCTCTGTTTAGCTTTCCTAACTTTAAGGTCACATTGTGTCTGTATTGCTGGTTGTAGAACCTTGCAATAAGTGTATTTAAAGTTTACATCTGAAAGATGTTCTAACTAACTGAAATCCCCAGATGGTAATTTTAACCTTTTGAAACAGCAATTTATATTTCAAACATTTCAACGTTGTTTTACATACAGTAAATGCATAAAAAGCAGGTTCAACTTTAGATATGACTAATCGTGACACACTGCATATATACATTGAGTATTCTACAAATGCATACAGAGAGAAGACTACTACCATTTGTATATTTGATTATTATTTTTATTGGAAACTATATTTGGTGAGTGTTTTTCATTCACGGGATAGATGTACAATATAAGCTGTATCTAGATACTTTAAAGTCTGCATTTGAACTCACCTTTTAAAAGGAAATGTGAGGTGTTGCCATCACTTTTCGTCCTCTGTCGTCCGTCGTCGTCGTTATCGTCATCGTCGTCCAGTGTAGATTATTTGAAACATCCTTTCCTCTGTAAATTTTGAACTAGCTCCAACTAAACTTAAGCTGCATGATCCTAAGGGTATAGACTATAGTTGATGTTTTATTGTCTGCTTCGTCAAAAACATGGCCACAATTGCATAAATCAGAACGTAGGTATGAAATGCAGGTTTCTGTTTATATCTCAAAAGCTTAAGCATTTAGAGCAAATACGACATGGGCTAAAATGTTCACTAGGTCAAGTTCACTCAGCGCAAAACTTTTCAGATGCATCTAACAAACCATTTTTTGTTACTGCCACTAAATTGGTAATTTTGAGGAAATTTGGCAGTTTTTTGTTATTATCTTGAGATAATTATAGATAAAGATATACTGTAAATAGCAAAAATGTTAAGGAAAGACAGATCAATAAATTAGTTTTGTACATGAACTAATTTAAAGTTCAAATAGACCCCTGAAAGATTGCTAATCATGTTTTCTAACTTTAAAAAATTCTTTTTCTCTGAAAAAATTCCAAATCTAACTAAACTTTAGTTGTATTATCCTAAGGTTATCTTAAATCAAATTTGTGTTTAATTTTCTGTTTCGTCAAAAAAAAAATAGTACTCATTGTCAAGGTGCACCTGCCCTGAAATTATCAGCCAAATCGGGTATTTGATTTTAAGGTTTTTGACCCTGAATTGATAATTTCAAGGAAATATTTCAGTTTCCTATTACCATGATTACTATTTTGAATATCATTATAGATAAAGATAGAATGTAAGAAGCAAACATGTTAAAAAAAGAAGGTTCTTCAAATAAGTTTTTAATTACCAAAAAACAATTACAATCTGTTTTGTTTACTTAGATAACTCTCTACTTTGAAATTGCTTAAACAACATCAGTCAAACTTGGACCGAACGAGTTTCAGAGTATCTTGTATAAATTTTGTATTTCATTTCCTCATCCGTCAAGAAACATAGACAGTTTTGCTAAAATTGAACATAAGGGGTCAAATACATTTATTTGGCTTTTGAAGAAAACAACCAGAGGTACTACAAACATTTAAATGGCATTTTAAATCCACTCATTAATATATATATATCTATAATATTAATATACATAATCGATATATATCGTTACATCATTTGTACATTGAACTGAATTTGAATTTGTAAAAAAATAACATACATAATGTTAATTAAAAACTGCCAATTTTGGACGGTTTTCATTATTAAATTTTGATTTTAGGCAAATGGTTGTAAGAAGGCACAAAAACAAATCACAAGAAAAAGTTTTAACTATTCTGACGTTTTTGAAAAATTTGCTCTACACCATAACAAAATTCTATTCAAAACACGAAGTTGAAAATTTGTGAACGCATTAAAATACAATCAATGTCAGTTGCGAATGTATCCTCCACGCTTCTGAAAAAGTTAATCCACACGTTGTTTCATCCTTTGAACTAATATTCTAATAGGAATTCTTTGCCATTCTTCAATTAAAGCTGCTCGTAAGTATTGTAAATAATGACAAGCTGGAACCCTGTTGTTGATTTTTCGACCAATATCAACCCAGACATGCTCAATGCGATTCATATCCTGTGACATGGCTGGCCAAGGAGTAGTGTCAAATGTCTCCTGACGTAAATAATTTGCATAAATGCGTGCTCTGTGTGGCCTAGCATTATCGTCCATGAATATTGGTCTAGTTGCTAGATTATGATTGTCAAAATGTGGCACAACAATATCCCGGATGATGTAATCACGCTGTTTTTGACCCGTCATAGTCCCATCCAGAACATAGAGGTCCATTTTGCAGTTAAATGAAAAGCATTCTGAAACTGTCAACCCCCCCCCCCCCCCCCACCAACCGCTGTAGTTCCAAGGATGTGATGTTCCTTGTATGCTGTATTCCGAGGACGCCATACACGCATGTGCCCATCAATATGATGTAGGAGGAATCTGCTTTCGTCAGACCAATGGACTCGACGCCACTGTCTCAAAGTCCAATTCCAGTGATCCCTGGAACACTGATGTCGAGCTTGGCGCTCCCTGAAAGTCAGCAATGGTCTTTTGACTGGTGTACGGGTACGTAAATTGGCAAAATTTAGTCTGCGGTTAACAGGTCGTAGACTCACATGACCATTTATTCCAAGTTTTCGCGTAAGCGGCGAGCTATAGTAAATGGATGTCGACGAGCTGATGTGAAAGAGCCCTGTCATCTCTTGCAGATGTTTTAAGTGGCCTACCAGAACGTTCGCGCTCATCAACGGTCCCACTTTCTCTATGGCGCTTTGATAATCTCGAAATTACATTGTATGGTACACAAAAGTGGACAGCTATTCGACGCAGACTCAAAACAGTAGTTATTAATAGATTGGGGAGGGGGTATCCCAACGCATCAAAGGAATGGAAAACAACTGTCATACTCCTAACTTGTTAAAGGCAATCTCTTATGTGGAAAATAGGTGATTAAACCTGTTTTCTAACTAGCTATGTACAGCCTTTTTTCAAATTTGATAACAGTGTTTAAAAATGGTATTTCATAAATGATTTGTGCACCGATCAAGAAGATAACAACTGCCATTTTCTGAGTTGTTACAGGACATTGCAAGACAAAATGGTGGGTTGAACCTGGTTTGATGGCTAGCCAAACCTTTCGTTGTATGACAATGTTAAATATACTGCTAAAATGACTTCATTACATGCCAGAAATGTAGTCCAAATTAATGCAAGAAGATTCAAGACAGCGAAACACACAGATAAATAATATAATATTACATTTCGACATGTTAACCACAGAATAACAAAGAATACGTAAAATAATTTAGGGTAGTAAACAAAATAGCACAAAAGAGTTACGAACTGTCCGTCACACAAGTGTATCAACGCCACAAAAAGTGACGTCGCAGCTTAATTTCTAAAAAATGGATTTAAATCAAGATTGTGTTTGTAATTATATTATTTGATGTTTTTTTATATAATTACAAGACTATTTGTAAAGAATTGTGTTAGTAATTATATAATTAATTGTATTATCTAGTTATGTCGGTATTTCTTCTAAATCAAACTGTAAAAACAAATGAATCGTTTACATATATTTGCATTAAACTAAAATGATATACAGGAACTGGATGAATAATTACATTTACATACGAATAGAAAATATAAAATAAAATTATAGTTATAAACGATAAGACATTAAAAAAGTTACAGAACTAATCTGCGAGACAATATTAGTAACATATGAGTCGATAGATTAATATGTTAATCCTGTTAATGGAACATTCAATTTGGAAGGGAAGCGTTTTTTGAGTTACCGGTTTCCTACTTTCACATTAAAAATATCGACATAAACAGACAAAAAAAAAAAAAACGGAATACTATCCCGAAAGTGATGATCAGCAAATGAACTTTATCATTCAAGAAGGAAAATATCTTTAGTAGCTTGATTCAAAAGTATTAAATGACAAACAGGGGTGAACAAAGGTTAGTAGTGCTTGTTTGATATAAATAAACAACAACAACAACAAACATTTGAAGAAGTATACAACAACTCAAACTGTAATAAATCCTAGAAAGGATATGTTTGTGCATTGTGTAAAAATATATTGGGATTTTCGAATTGGTACAAATGAATACAATACAATTCTAGAAAATAATTTGTTAACAAGTTTTTAACGCTTCAACTGTCATGTTCTATTTCGATATATCACTATATACTAAAGCATTGTTTCCCCGGTTTGTCATCTGATGATTTGTAAATGATGTACCTAATATTGTCGGAAAATAAACTGTTTATAAAAAGTTTCAAATATGTTTTAAAACAATATTTTCCTCAAGACAAGAATAGCATATTATAGATGTGGCAAAGCTTAATTGTGTCAATTCGGTTCTTAGTACTCTTAGAATAATAAACAGTTCGTAAATGTTATGTGTCAGTAGCATAGTCTTTACCAAAAACACTCATTACGTTAAAAAAACGAAAGGCAAAAAGATGTTTAACGAATTTAACAAAAAAAGAAGAACCATACATGTATGAATAAAATTCATACTAATGACATATTGTGTCATAACTGGAAATATAACAGTTTATTACACGATACTGTGGATTCATTATTATTCGTTGGATACCAATTTTCGTGGATTTCGTGGGCCCAGTCAAACCACGAAATTCAATATTCAACGAATGATAATTTTTCTATAGGTTTGAATGCAGACTTCAGCAAAACCACGAAATTAAATATCAACGAATATGCAAGTTTTTCTAAATCCACGAAAATTGGTACCCACGAAAATAAATGAATCCACAGTATTGGCTTTGGTCATTGTTGAATGCCGAAAAGTAAACGAATATGTGATTACATCCGGGTGTTTTGTTCGTAAATCATCTAAATTGCAATTATACCATTGTCACTCATGTCTTTATTTCAAAATATGAAATGTTACTAGCTATTAAACAACTAAATGTATGTGTCAATAGATCTTTAAATTGAAATCAAACAAGGATACTTTATCTTATCCCTTGAGGATATAAAATGTCAAGATACCTGATTCTCAAAATATCTCCTATTGTATTTTCTATTAAAATTTAATAGTTTAACCTATCGTTGACAATATGTATTCCCTTTAGTACGCTTTATTAATTCATGTTTTGATACAATATAAATGTCTAGTCACATATGAAGCCACGCTGTCTGATTTCCTTCCCTTTGTTTAAAACTAATTATACACAATATACGTTCTATTTATTCAAGTTTCATTTATCATGTTGATTCTTTTGTTGTTTATCCGTCTATTTGTTAAAGCCCTGGCCACAACGAACCAACGACACATCTATGCAGCGTCATGAATGAAATTTGTCAGACTGCTGGTCATATGTGATCGTCGTACGACAGTAGCACGATATTTTGAGCATCGTGGCGCTGTCGTGTGTCGTGGGACGAAAATTGGAGCTCCACCTTTTGTACTCTACGATTTTTTGTCGTGTAACTGGGTATAATTTTGTGTATCCATTTTGAAATATTGTACCCAGCGAGTACTCGAGTATCGCTCGGTAAATTAAACGAATGGTCGATTAGTTAATCTTCACCGTGTAGACATCCCTAATATAAAGCAAGGCTGCATCATTTCTTCTCTCTGTTTATAAGTACACAGGAAACAGATTTCTCTACAAATATGTGAGTTATCCTCTTCTATTCTCTAATAATTCAATTTTGGATGTAACGCGTCTTCTGATTGGCTGACATTATTTTGTTATCAGCCCATAGACATAATTTAGTCATGGGACCGTGACGTCATCAACGTTTTTTCATGGTTTTCTACGGTTTAAAATGAAATTTACAATTAAATTATAAGAAATGACTGTAATATTTTTCTGTCTATTCGAAATAACATACAAAATGTGGTGCACACTGTTAAATAACCCGCTACGCGCGTTATTCAGTGTGTACCAATTTGTTTATGTTATTTCTTCATTGGCAGAAAAAAATATTACAGTCATTCCTCCAATAAAATTTAATGATTTAACCTATCGTTAACAATATATATTCCCTTTCGTACATTCTATTTATTCACGTTTGATTTATCATGTTTATTATTTTGGTCGTTTATCCGTTCATTCGCTATGTTTGAAGTACATAAATAAATTGATATGATACTCGATATCAAATACTATTTAGTAGGAACAATCGTCATTTGATACACATATTAATTACTTATGAAGCCAGGTTGCACATATCTTCCATTTGTTTAAAATTATTCATACACAACATATTTATCTCTAACAGTTTGATAAAGGCAACAGTAGTATACCGCTGTTTAATAGTCATATTTCATTTACGTCTACTTTGTATTAATGGAACCAGTGTCCCTTATGAATTGGAATGATTGTCGCGTTAAAACTAATGTCTTGTGTATCTTTTTTTTTTTATGAAGTTTTAATACATCTAAGATGATAATATATATATATAATAGATCAAAAAGGAATATTTTTGTGGAATTCCACATATTTACCATGAATAGATAAAATGTGTTTTAAATGTTCTTTAATAATTATTTAATCTATAAAATGATTAAAAAATAACTGGCTAACATTATCATGTAGATATGTAATTAAAATGGTATCAATACAAAAAAAAAATTATTAACACAATGCGACTATTTCGTCTTTAAAAAATAAAATGCAGATCTCAAAAGAGTTGAAGAGGGTACAAAGCACCTAGGGAATTCAACCTCACTAAATGTCAATTGAGCGTTTTAATTGCTTCCACAATGTCTACATAAATCAACCATTTCATACATAAGGAAATGCCTGTAACAAGTCAGGAATATAACAGTTGTTCACCTGTACCAACAAAAAACCACAAAAATCATGATATCCAACGAAATCTAATGAATTCACAGTATTCAGGAAGTATCAATGTATTTTTACATATCTATATCGAATATTTTGTTATCACTGTTTTCTGGTTTTTAGGTCAGGCGTCTTTTTCAGACTTTAACTTTGTTTCAAAGTGATGATATTGCTAGCAGGATGAACCTTGCATATCTTTCGAATAGTGTGGAGTTTTTTAAAATCCTCTCTGTTAGCATTTTTCTCATACAAATCATTAAATTTTCCGGCAATTACAGCAATTGGCATAGCGAGAAGTAACAGACCGGAAACTGCGCACAATGATCCAACAGTACGCCCAAGAGCAGACTTAGGTACCTCATCACCATATCCTACTGTAGTCATAGTTACGACGGACCACCAAAGACCTATCACCATATCTGGAAAGGTCGTTGGATCCCGCAATTCAGCGAAATATATGAGGTTAGCAAACAATAAGACAAAAATCAGAAATGTAATACTCAGTAAGCCCAGTTCTTTAATGCTAGCTCTCACGGACATCAATAGGATTCTAAGCGCACTGTACTGTTTCGTAATTCTAAAGAATCTAAGAAGTCGGAAAACCACGAGACAATAACACACAGAATAAAATATTAACAGTTCATAATTTTCAAATAACTTTTCGCTAAACGATTGATCAATAATGAAAATAGTCCACATAGCGAAGAACAGTATTATATCAAGAAAATTCAACCAGTCTTTGAAGTACTCCTTCTTTCTTGAACAGGAGGCAAATCTTAAAATTTGTTCACAAGAAAAGAAAATCGTTATGAAAAGGTCCAAATCCTCTAGCCATTTGGGCTGTTCAGTTGTTACAAACATGACTTCCTTTGGATTTTGTTTATTTAACCAAAAATTTAGTCCATTCAGATTTACCCAGTAAATCAATACATCGAGATCTACAACTTTCTGTCGCACATCCGGGTGTGTAGCCAGTATCGGTGTTATTGCAGACAACAGTACTATTAACAGGTAGAAGATGCTAAATATCTGAAAAACAAGATATGAATTCTATATTCCCATCTTCACTCCGTGCAATGATTTTATAAGGTTGAAAGAATATGTATATACAACATGAACAATAGATGATTAAGGAAAAAAGTAAAATTAGAAAAATACTGAACACCGAGGAAAATTCAAAAAGGAAAGTCCCTAATCAAATGGCAAATTTAAAGCTCAAACATATCGAAAGAATGGATCTTTCGGGAAAATCTGAGGATGATCAAAATATTGTGTGACCTCTGATGAATAATTGTTGCATTTGTTTCTTACGTTTTCATGAATATGGATATAATAAAATGAATTTGATTTCAATTAAGACTGACTTGGCATTGACTGAGCATTTTCAGTTACTGAAAGCTAGTTCAAAGTCAGTTCCAAATAAAAAGTAGATTATATTCTCATCAGTCTAAAGTATCAATTAGTACATAGTGTAAAGACACCATGAAAATGTCAAAAACCGGTACACCAGTGGTTAGTTCATGTCTGTAATATTTGTTTTTCGTCAATTGTTTTGTTATAAAATAGAACGGTAGTTTTCTCGTTTAAATCATTTGACATTTTTCATTTCGTGGCTTTTTACAGCTGACTTACTGTACTGTAAGGGTTTTATGATTTTTGAAGGCCGGACGGTTGCATATGATTACTTTAATCCACTTTATTTGAATAGTTGTCCCATTTAAAATCATACCACATCTTTTTATTTTTATATGTTACTAAAACATTATTTAATTTTATTTTCTCCGTAGGTTGCTTAAGACTAGAATGACGTATTAAAAGAAACTAATGCTTTTTGTTTAGCCCTGTGCGTCTAACTATACGTGTTCAGGGAAAACTCGATATTCATGCCGAAATAAATCTATACAGTATGGCAATAGTCCATTATCGATGATCAAATATAGTTACCACCTAAGAGGGCAAATTAAGGTAGCACAACAACAAAAACGAGTAACCATCCTACAATATAAACTGCAGTGCAACAAAATATCATGTGTTCACAAAATTTTACTACAATAATTATTTACCCTTTCTTTTTTTAAATTACTCACCTTTGCTGCAATCGAAGATGTCGGTTCTTCCAGGAAAAGCCAAATTCTTTGTTTAATACCTGCTAAACACGATACTTTATGAGTTTGATATTCTGCCGTGCGCACGACAAAAGCATTTTTTATATAATTAACAAGATTCTGATCTTTTTCGTATTTGATGTATGTTGGGTAACAACATTCGGAAATGTCTGTAACGGAAATTTTCCAGAATTTAAGTTCCTGTTTCCAATTCCACCCACAAATATGGGTAGGAAAGTGAATGACTCCATTTCTGTAGAAATCTAGAATGGTGTTGAACAATTCTGGATTTCTGTCAAAGAAAAACTGTTTCTTATCCTTATTATAATATTCTGATGTCGTTGTTAGTGATCCCAATAAAGTATCGCCATGTCTTTGCAATGTTGACCATTTTGTTTCAAAGAGAGTACCACCAACGTTTATATGAATTTCATCAGACATTTTCAGACGAAGAAAGCTTAAAAAATTAATTACCGGCGGTTTTCCAATATAAAGTTAGTCGTCAACTGAATGATGCTTGCCCAACCGAGGTAACCATTCTTTAAATGAATACACTTTGAAACTGTTATCACTTTGAACGTACTTAAGAATCAGGTTGACAAATGCATAATTTCAGGAAATCGATTTTTATTGTAAGGCTTTAATTACAATTTACCTAAACTATAGGTAAAACATAAACAGACGTTGGTACATTTGCTAATAAAACAACATAATATTAAAGCGCTGTATTCAAACAAATGATTTCATATCAATTTTATTTGTTTTAATGTTTAAAATGTACTAAATTAGATAAAGTTTATCGATGTCCATATCACGTGAAGTGATCAAGAATGAATATATTAAGGTACCGATAACAAACAAAAACTGAGTCTGATTAAATCTAGTTATTGAAATATTAGTACAGTGGCACTATCTCCTTCGGTTCAAATTGATTAAAAACCTCATATATTAGAACATTACAAGAGTATATATATATATATATATATATATATATATATATATATATATATATATATATATATATATATATATATATATTGTTTTATTGATGATTGGTGAGAGAGAAATCATGTGGGTGCAAATATAAGCTAACTCAAAATTACAGAAAATATATTCTATAGACTGCATGGAACATTTTCTAGACTTTAACAATGCATACCTTAAAATATCTGAACCGTAACAGTGCTATAAAAATTATCATACAATGTGTTAAAGAAGCCATGTGAATATATAATAAGCAGGGATCAAGAAACCACAACTATTCTTAATGAATTTATAACCCGGATTTGTTTTCTCTCAATCGATTTATTATGACTTTCAAACAGCGGTATACTACTGTTGGCTTTATTTACAAGTTTTATTTGTATGATTAATTCTTTATCGACTGTTGTTAATGTTGATTTTTCGTTGTTTAAATATTTCCTTATATCTACGATGTGTCTCCAATCGGTATTTACAAGATTGCGAAAGTCAGAATTTAAGTTAATTCTATCAAACATTGTTTAATCAAAGCATGATAACTATATGAAAGTTTTTCAAGTGATTTTCTGTCAAACTGTCTTAAATTTAAAAATTACCTCATGAATGAATACTTTGAAAAAAAGTAAAAACACGATTCGAAAGGGGCGAACTCTGAACTATATTTTAACTCTTATATTATATCACTTACCTTTATCAAACCAGTTCTATACAATGTTACGATATAGAACTACTAGTTCTAGCTTGGTGAAAGAGACAACACAAATAAATACTGTATAATGGGTTATTTTTGAGGGGTGTAAATTTTCGCTTATTTTCGCTGATAGAACAAAATCGGGAAATAAATTCTGCAAATTTAAAAGTGTACATGCAAATATATTAATGAAAGTTTTTAATCCGCCAAAATAATAACCACCAAAATATTTCGTATACCCTATTCAAGGTTAATCGCGAAATTACACCCACGAAAATAACCCGCTAAACGGTAGTTTAAAAAATGAAGAGGTGTGGTATGACATATCTTTTTACATCAAAAGATTTTATTCATTTATGAATTGCATACATATCTTTGAAGAACGATTGATGTTATCAATACGTTATTGTACTTCATTGTATATAGGTATAGGAAGATGTGGTATGAGTGCCAATGAGACAACTCTCCATCCAAATTACAATTTATAAAAGTTAACAATTATAGGTCATGGTACAGCCGTCAACACAGAGCCTTGGCTCACACCGAACAACAAGCTAGAGAGGGCCCCAAAACTACAAGTGTAAAACCATTCAAACGGGAAAAACAATGGTCTAATCTATATAAAAAAAATGTTTATTTTCCGAGTTTTCTTTTTGTATTTGCGTTGGTATCTTCTTTTTCTTTTACATTGCTTTTAAATTGATTGTTTCTCAGTTGGAAATGGTTTATCCAACATGTAAGACCAAAAGAACCTCCTTTATATTGGTCAACAAAATAAGATCAAAGCCAAATTGCTACTGAAGTATATACTGTTAAGACGCAGTTTTACTGTAAGATATATACTATTACACTGAGCTCTCTTGGTTAGAGATTTTTTATTCCAGAGGACTTAATTGAGGAATAATCAGACATCCCAACGTTAAAGATCGATAATGCAACACTTTGTTTGGAACCAGCTGTATGCTTAATTTCTGATTTTTCCAATATATTGTTTTCTTTATGAGAGCAATTTCCTAAGTCACTTCTTTTCAAATCCTTCATTTTTTTATTGCTTGTTTCTGATCTAATATTGATTGAATAATTGCAACTGGACTTTCAGAAACCAATCAATTATTCCGTGTTATAACTTAATGAAAGAAAATAACAGATTTTTTATATGAAATAACAAACGGAGACTCATGAAAGGTTCAGGCTTCTGATTTTGTGGGCCAGACTATGACGTTCCAGTCAAAAATTAAAAGACCAAACACAAAATTGGAGATCATGTAGAAATAAAATGTGTCAAGAATATCAATTAGAGTAGTTGGCTGGTGTTGAATCTAATTTCCTTCATTTGGAAGATACAAATGAAGGTCAAACGACAAAACTGATGGAATCGAATGAACACAAAAAGAGTGAACATGTGTGCGTCGACAAAGTAAGCTTCCTTGACATGCAATGTCTTCAATCCGCTCTCAAGTTTTAATCCACCATTTTGTGCATGTGAAAATGCCTGTGCCAAGTCAGATATATGACAGTTGCTTTCCATTCGTTTGATGCGTATGACCTTTTGATTGTACAGTTATAATGGACTTTATACTAAACTCCGAATTATACACAAGAAACTAAAATTAAAAATCATACAAGACTAACAAAGGCCAGAGGTTCCTGACATGGGACAGGCGCAAAATTGCGGCGGGGTTAAACATGTTTATGAGATCTCAACCCTCCCCTATACCTCTAGCCATGGCAGAAAAGTAAACGCATAACAATACGAACATTAAAATTCAGTTCAAGAGAAGTCCAATATAAAAAAGAAGATGTGGTATGATTGCCAATGAGACAACTATCCACAAAAGACCAAAATGACACAGACATTAACAACTATAGGTCACATAGGTCAAGTCCGATTTCAGAAGATGTAACTAAAGAAAATAAATAAAATGACAATAATACATAAATAACAACAGACTACTAGCAGTTAACTGACATGCCAGCGCCAGATCTCAATCAAACTGATTAAAAGATTATGTCTTCATCATATGAATATGAATATGAATATCAGGCACAATCCCTCCCGTTAGGGGTTTAGTATCATACTATCATAAAGAACATAACCCGTGTCATGCCAACAACTGTTTTTTTTAAATAAATGTGTTAAGTTCCGATGGAAAGACCCTATAAGTGAATCCATATTAAAGCCAAAATATGCAATCTTTAATGAAAGAGGGACGAAAGATACCAAAGGGACAGTCAAACTCATAAATCTAAAACAAACTGACAACGCCATGGCTAAAAATGAAAAAGACAAACAAACAACAGCACACACGATACAACATAGAAAACTAAAGAATAAACAACACGAACCCCACCAAAAAACTAGGGGTGATCTCAGGTGCTCCGGAAGGGTAAGCAGATCCTGCTCCACATAATGACCTGACAACAGTATCGTAACTATATCCCTTCTTTACAAGTCTGTTAAAAGGTTTTGTAAGCTTATGAGGTGAATACTGACATGTTTGTGCTATGTAAAGAATATTACCATAAAAGATTGGATGTGAAATACCTGAACGTATAAGATGTCTGCATGGTAAGTTATATTTACGAACTATTTCCTTATACCGATGATACAATTTAGTAAATGTTATGACTAGTTTGTGAGATCAAAAACCCTGGTGTAATAATTTTTCAGTAATACATAAATTTCTCTCGCCAAAATTTAATACGTTGTTACAAACACGAGCGAATCGTACAAGTTGAGATATATTAACACCATAAGATGGTGACACGGGAACGTCACCATCTAAAAATGGATAATTAACGATAGGAAATGAAAAATCATCTCTTTTATCATATTTTTTTGTATTAAAAAAAGGCAACAGTAGTATACCGCTGTTCAAAACTCGTAAATCTATGGACAAAAAATAAAATTGGGGTAAAAACTAAAACTGAGGGAAACGCATTAAACATAAGAGGAGAACAACGACACAACATTAAAATGTAACATACACAGAAACGGACTGAGCATTAGACAAAATCCGATGAGAATAACAAATATAACATCAAAACCAAATACATGAATTTGGGATAGAAAAGTACCGTGACACGTCTTATAGTAATGTGAATTCACACTCAAATATAAGAGAAAACAACCGACACAACGGAAACACAACGTTAAAATGTTATTAAGCTTCCCGTTAATGATATAGATATCAAGATCGTGGAAAGGGTAGGGGTCATTTTTAGTATTACTTTTATTTAAAGTAAGTTCAACAGGATAAATTTCTTTAGTATACATACTAAAGTCGTCATTATTGAGAGCCAATATATCATCCAAATATCTAAAAGTATTGTTAAATTTTTGTATCAAATGTTGTTTCGATGGGTCTCTGCTAATTTTAATAATAAATTGTAACTCATAACAATACAAAAACAGGTCCGCAAAAAGTGGTGCACAGTTAGTCCCCATTGGAATTCCAATAACTTCAAGATTTACGGAATCTCCAAAGCGAACAAAAATGTTATCAAGTAAAAATTCAAGCGCATATATAGTATCGAATCATGTCCAATTGAAATAGTTCTTTTGTTTATTGCTACTAAAAAAATGACCCAAAAGAGTTTGAACATATGTACTCGCAGTCTGACTTTTTAAATGCCCAGTTAATTAGGGTTGTGATTTTTGTCTTAATGAGAATGAGAATATGAGGCAAAGTGGTATATAAGGTAGAAAAATCAAAACTTTGAACAGATTCAAAATCACCAATATATGCATGCAATTTATCAAGTACTTCCACGAATTTTTGACACTCCAAAAGTTATTAATTCAACTGTTTTCAAAGGCCTTATTTGAACAATTTATTATCAGGTTTATTATTGTACCAAGTGTACTAGTAAGTAGAATAGACAATTTAGTAGATGAACAATGGCTTGAAGATGGAATAACTCTATATTTGTAAGGTTTTTTGTGTAGCTTCGGAAGACAATACATAGTTGGGACTTTCATTGTTTTTGGTTCTGCTTGGTTCTGTAAAGAAGTAGCTAAAAGTGTGTGTGTGTGTTACAGATGTCGTTTTCTGAAAATGAAGTCAGTTGGAATGTTGGTGAATTCGTGTTTTCCTTTTGCAGAACTTCAATATAAAATTTACGTCAAACAATAATGATATTATTAGCAGCTTTATCAGCCGGGACAAAAACAAATCCCTTGGCTAGTTCTTTTAATTTATGTTTGATACGCGAAATAGGGTTTTAATGATTGTTGTTAAGAGTAAAATGGTCTTTAAAATGTTGTATTCGAATATCAACTATCTTCATTACTGAATAAAAAAAAGAGTCCAAAGATTTTTTGTCAGCTTTTTCCCGTTTTACCCATTTCAAACAGTAGGTACGGAGTGAGTCGTTGATGATATTACGACACTCATTCCAATCAATAATTGACGGGGGACGATATTTAGGTCCTTTACTGAGAAATGATTTTAACATGTTTAACTCTCGGTCGCGAACGATGTTAAGGTCTCCTGTTATGACATGGGAAATGGGTTTTCGCCACTTAAGAATTAATAATATATATATCCCATTTTACACTTTCTCATAAATATCTAAATCACTCATATCTTAAAAACTATATTGTCATGATGATAGATAGTTCATACTTTTTAGACAAACTGAAGGAAGAAATGTTTGGCCAAATGTTTAGAAATTTTGGGTCCTCAATGCTCTTCAACTGCATACTTCATTTGGTCCTTTTAACTTTGAGTTGAGCGCCACTGATGAGTCTTTTGTTGGCGTAACGCGTATCTTGCATACAAATTTTAATCCTGGTATCTATCATTGGTTTAATAAAATTAACGGTATCAATTTTCTTGCACCAGATTTAATTGATGCGCCACCCCCTGGCCTGGCAGCCTGGGGAAACAAAATCTGTTGTGTTATAAATATAATCTATGAAAGGCTACCGAAGGTCTGTTTGAATTAAAATAAGATTCCAGATCTCGATTATTACAACATGTTGTTGTAGTTCTATTGCGGAAACTATTCAAGAAAAAAAGGTATTTGGTATATACCTACATGACCTAGGTCAAATGCTTGGGAGAGCCAAACAAATAAATTCAATGTACCCATGGAAACAAATAGTGACAGAACATATGTGTTCGATCAACATAAGGTTTTTTGGCAATGTATCAACAAAACCAAATATTGATAATGATAAATTTAATAATATTATACTTTTTTGTTGTATTTGGTACATGTAATAATGAGAACAACACTCATAGTATTAATCAAAGAGCAGATTGCTCTGAGGGATACGATTGCCATTGTTTCATTGACACATGTATGCATGTAGCTGGATAATATTATTTTCAAAACTAATTCAAATGACAAACAGACATGTAAAATAGTTACAAAATAGCCAAACCCGGATAAAAGTGTATGAACAATGTAATTAGGTCTATTGTGGTTTTTTTTGTACTATCAATACCAAGTTTACTTTCCACAGCAGTCACTGACTGACTCAGAGTGAGAGATGTCACAGAAGGTATTTTATTTCTCTCATTGGTTATTATATTTTATTAACTTGTGTCTGTTAGAGATGCGCCGACGTATAGTCATCAATGTGCTGATGGATCGTAGTATGATGTAGATTTCAATTCGTATCTTATCACCTTTTTTCCTACGTTAATTCTAGGAGGAACCCCATTCCTAACTCTTTAAATATATTTAATTTCCTTTGGGTCAGTCATCATGGCTCCTTTCCGTACACATTTATCGGTTTAAATTGCATTCGTTTTTAATATAATTCGACGTTTATAGACAGAACGAGTTATACTCGACGTCTTGTTTATATTCAGAATTCACGGAAGTTACTTCCGGAAGGGAGACAACTCGAAACGATAATATGGAAGACTCCATTTCGCCTGAAGGGGTGTTCTACGATGTGGAATATATTTATTTTAATCTAAATGATGCATATGATTTAAAATTATGCAACAACAATAACCCTCAATAGCAGACATATATAGAAAAGATCCCATGAGTTATAAATTAATTAATTGAGTGGGGTATCCAGAGCAACCATTCAATCTAAAACCCCTTAAAGTCAAGAAAACTATACGCATGCGCATAATTTCCAAATCAAACCCTGGGGCAAGATATATTAAATGCTTATTAAACGACCTAGATGGTTCTTAATTTCTTTATGGAAGTACAATCTCAAATATCAGTTTCATAACGGTAACATATAAGAAAAACTCCACTTCAGTTCTTATATGACAGAAATAGATTTATCGGTATTCAGAGAACTCTCGCATTTTATCAAAACTGGGAATTCCCTCTGACGTGTTTCTAAATTTATAACTACACTTAATATAAATACTGCTTAATTCTGATTTTCCGTGTTGTTAAAAACACGCATCGAAGTCAAGGGAATTATCAAACATGAAGATTATGAAAAGAACATTATAGGAAAGTTGTTTAAGTTCAATCCCTTTGTTTGTTTTTACCTTTTAAAGCAAGACAATCATAAGAATCTGAGATGTTCCTTAATGTTTAGAATAAAACGATTGACGTGAGGGAAATTGCTCTGAGCCACCGGTATAAGTCTACAGATTGCTTGAAAGCAATCGTATCCCAAAAACGTACAGTTTTTACCAAATCGAAAAGAGATAGGAGTTATGCCGCTTTACCCGACGAATATCTCTATAAACCACTTAAACTGACGAAAAAGAGTAAAAATAAACACCCACCTACTCCCAACATGTCTGTGCAAAATGTAAAGAACTGTTTGAATATTTTTCAACATTTATCCTGAACAGTGCTTCTATTTGTGAGCTACGTAGGAAAACACACTTAAATCGGAAAGAAGTCAGGAAAGGAAAATATTCAAACTCAAAAGTCAATGGAAAACTGACAACACAATTGCAATACATACCCGTTAAATTACAAAAAGACAAACAACAGTTTACAAACCATTGTATACAAGACTGCGTGCCACAGCCAAAACCGAAATCAGAATTACAGGTGCACACGGAATACCCGTAGTGTTGCGCATGGAAGTACGAATGCGATAGCCATGTTTAATTATGTACATGTCCTAAACAAAATACTTCATCTGGTTCATTAGATTGAAATAATCAAAAGGTTCTCAGCAGCCTGTGTCGCTCACTCAGGTTATGTACATAAGCAACAATAGACTCCCCTCTCCAACATTGTAGACAAGAAAACTATTCATTACACAAACTATATTTTTTTTTTAAATTTCTTTCTATCTTCTTGCCTTGAAAAAATCTCTGTTATCTATAGTTGTTTATCTATTTAGATTTATCAAACAAAAGTCAAAACGCATTAAAATATAAAAATCGTCATGAGATGGCAATAACTCCCATATAAAATTGATGAAATTTTTACTTTCTGTTGTCTTAAAAGTGTAGATCTTGTCTAGCTGATCAGGTTTTTGCTTGTATACGTTTCTTTTTATCTATCGATCTATCATCATAACAAAAAGTAAAATCACAAAAATACTGAACTCAGAGGAAAATTCAAAACGGAAAGTCCCTAATCAAATGGCAAAATCAAGTGATAAAACACATCAAACGAATGGACAACAGATGTTATATTCTTGACTTGGTACAGACATTTTCAAAAGTAGAAAATGGTAGATTGAACCTGGTTTTATAGCGCTAAACCTCTCACTTGTATGACAGTTGCATCAAATTTCATTATATTTACAACGATGTGTGCACCAAAAAACATACTTAAAATGTAAAATAGTCAAAATATTGGTACAGCAGTCATCACTGTCACTGTGTCACAATCTCAAAACAAGCAAAAATTTAACAAAAAAGCACAAAAGCCATCTATCAAATTTAAAAACCATATTCTTTGCTTCGCGTGTTTGACGTCAGAAAATGTAAACGTCACATAGGAAGAAATATTAAATAATTGTGTCGTTCAAAGTATTTAAAAAAAATTCTAACATGACTTCCTTTAAACGCTTTGAGTACACACCCGTGGTAAAATATGAACATATTGTTTGGGCTGTTGCGATCGTACTCCCACGTCATATGCTTTTTTATGAATGACCTACCCGACGTCATAGAATGATAACGGCAGAATATAAGCATTTTACGTGAAAATACACCCTTTGTAAAACCGAAAATCATTACAACAAGGAAACGCAAACAAACGATGCTAACATGTGTTATATAAGCCATGTTTTGTATACACATAAGACATATAAATACACTTATATCAATTCCTCAAAACCCATCTAAATATGTTATTGTAAATAGTTTTAGCTGCCACTTATTCAGTTTGCTCCGTTCTTTTACGTCAATTTAATAGTGCGTTTATTTATGAGAAAGGAAAATAATGCCTTTACATAGAGCGCTTCGATCCAAAACAATTGCCGTATTTGTCCTATTAGAATCGAAAAAAATCATGGGGGCTTGAATATATCTTGATTTTACCACGGGTTGTCCCTTTATGCCGATATTTTACCCCTCGCTATCGCTCAGGGTAAAATATTTGTCATAAAGGGACAACCCGTGGTAAAATCACGATATATTCAAGCCCCCATGAATTATTTCTTAATTTCACATGGAAAATAGTGGTATACGGGGTTAAAAAAATCAAAATTTATGTTAGATCTAACTTCAGTAACAGACCGAGATTAAAAATTATCAAGATGTTCTTTAGAATTTTTAAGAATCCAGATATGGTTAATTCCACTACGCGAGTAAAATAATTTTGTCGTTCAAAGTATTTTCAAATTTATAATAGAACAATAACACAATGACGGGATCTTTAAAAGTACAGAGTCACGGTATATGAACCACAGAAAATCAAAAAGTAGCACATACAAAACAAACCAGGAAAAATGAAAGATAATACAAACACATTGACGGGATTTAAAGTACCGAGCCACGTCGAATGGATATCACAGAAAACAGACCAAACAGTAAAAGTAATATTGATAATAGAACAAAGACCAATAAAGGAACAATATAGTTTTTAAGGCATGAGGCAACAACTCAAAATGTTGGTAAAAATCGTAATCTAAGGGCAATAACTCTAATTTGGAGTCCCTGACGATTTCGACCATACATACGCATTTGTAGAGCTTGTATCTTGCTAATTATTTTTGTATCAACCAGTTTCTCTTTTTCTGTTAATAGTTTTCACGATGAAAGTCAAAAATAAAAAACATGGTGAAATTTGTCATGTAAGGGCAATAACTCATGTAAAACGTCGCCTGACGGGTTCGTACATGTAATGTGCAGATAGTGTGACACTCTCTTTACACACGGTATCGTATTTCACCTTCCCATTCTGACCGCACACTGCTGCTGCACACTTATAAAACCGCACAACCAAACGAACGCCCAACTTTGTGTAAATGGTTTTACTGTCGGTCGAACGGACACCAACACTGGCCACATTTCTGTTCTCTTGTCAAACTTCAGGGTTCAATCAAAGAAATAGACAGCATGGATGTTAAAATTTAAGTTAGCGTTCGGCCTTCTATAATGCCCAAAATAAATAGTTAGTCCAAATAGCAAGTGAATATAAAAAAGAAGATGTGGTATGATTGCCAATGAGACAACTGTCCACAAGAGACCAAAATGACACAAACATTAACAACTATAGGTCACCGTACAGCCTTCAACAATGAGCAAAGCCCATACCGCATAGTCAGCTATAAAAGGCCCCGATATGACAATGTAAAACAATTCAAACGAGAAAAGGAACGGCCTAACTTATATAAAAAAATGAATGAAAAACAAATATGTAACACATAAACAAACGACAACCACTGAATTCAGTTTAAGTATAATTATCATTTAAGTATAAGCCAAAAAGATATATACGTATTGAAATGTCTTATTTATTATGAAGCGTGCCTATTCCAACTCGACATGTTTATAAGAATTTTTTAATTTTTTATTTAGAATTTATTGTTGTTTATCATATTTGTTTTTCGTTCATTGCGTTATACATGAATATGGCCATTCAATATCTCGTGCGAATCGCTTCACAGTTTCGGGGCTTTATAGAGCTGAATATTCGATGAAGGTGTTTGCTCATTCTTAAAGCCCGTACGGTGACATAAAGTTGCTTTGTTCTACGTCAGTTGGTCTATAGTGGTGAGTTTTTTCATCGGCAATCATACTCAATCTTCATAATGAAATAAGAACGTAGGTCTAAATAGCAACTGGATAGCTCTTCACAATATCAAAAGATGGGCGAAAGATACCAGATGGACAGTCAAACTCAGAGATCGAAAATAAACTGACAACGCCATGGCTAAAAATAAAAAAGACAAACAATATATAAATCAAATTTCCGTTTTGAATTTTCCTTGGACTTTTTTCATCACCAAAGGACTTCGTATTGTCACGTGTTTAAAATTTGAAACCCAGATAGATGCACTTGAATAGCATATGAATCACAAAACTGATCGTGACTGCATGGAGTAGCCTGTTTGCCCTTTTTTTAATAATCAAGAAAATCATGACGAAATGGTTATCAAAGTTTTTGTAAATTTTAAAATAAACAGTTGGCACGCATATGACCTTGTCGGGATGTAATAAGTTTTCAATTAACAATTTTCGTACAAAATAACTGTATAACGATAGTTTTGTTAGTGTCGTCAGGTCATACGTTTATAAACGTATACTCTTAATTTCCTTTTATATAACCAAAGATTTTCCAAATAGGTATACTAAACATCCATTACCATGCATTGGAACCAAGTTCTAAAGTAGGATTCTAATATACCTCGTTTGCATTTTTTCTCATTCGAAACTAATTTTTCAAAGTTATAACACCGGATCAAGCCTTAAATCTTTTATCTTTTTATCAATGTTCATGCCCCAGAGGATATTCACAGATTGCAGGTGCATGAATCGTACAGCTTCTGCGGTCCCAGTAATATCCGTTATCAGAGTCCCTGGATTCAGCCTTTCCAATACTAGCGCAATGTTCGCCATCAGGTTTGGTTTGGTCATGTGATCCAGGTCTCCAATGAGAGTAGGTATGTCGCCGTAATATGTCACCTGTGCTCATCCAGTGCCAAGGACCGCTGAAACTAGATGAGTTTCTATAGGCATCTAGCCAGTAACGATTAGCTGGAAAATAAATATTTATAGATATTTAAAAATCAATGAGACAGCAAAATAATGAGGCTTATAACCAAAGAGATATCTAGGGTTCAGCATAGTGTTCAACGATACGCGTGTGTCTAATAGGCTGAACCTTATATTGTCACGAGTCTAAAAGGCTGAGTGTGAATAAGAGTTTTTGCTACTGTTCATAATAATTTTATTTTGTCTAGGTACATGTAGCTATTGCTCTATTTGAGAGAATTTGCTCGCTTATCCAAACTTTTGTTTAAATAGTATTATAACATATAGATTTAAAAGCCATATTTGTAAATCTTTGTTATTTTTTCTATCTAATAGATTTGGTGTAAAGATGTCATCAACAGTCAGAGAAAAACATGACCTTGTAGAATGCCTAACTATAAATATCGACATAATTTAGTACCGTGAAAGTACATACAGCTGGATGCAGACTAAGCATAACATAGAGTTAACGCACGTTAACGCCTCGTGCACATATTTCATTTTTTTAACTTCGATTTTCGCGTTTCTACAATTGCGTTAACACCGGTCAAAACGAAATTTTCGATGTCATTTTTGAAACCCATCATGCAGTATTAAACGTCTGTTTACTATGAAAAAAAAAATAGAATACGCGCCTTTTTCGCGTTGACGCGAAGGTAAACGTGAAAGTAAACGCATGTTTATTTTTCATGTCTACTAAAATTTTGAAATAAACGTAGAGTTGCGTCGTTCATATGAAGTACACGTGAGTAAACGCGATGTTAACTCTTTCCGCGCGTCTACATGCAATGCCTGGTCTGCAACCAACTATATGAATAATATGTAATGTCTTAATTTACTGATCATAAGTTTGTATTCGTTCTTGCTAGATATATTTGTGATAAGGAAAATTCGGTTTCATTCAAATCTGTCCTTATCTTGTAAAATATAATACTGCTGAACAGTTAATTACCCTGATGTCGTTGCTGACTAAGTAGTTGTGATATTGCCAAATTTTCCACTTTGCTGCTAATAATAACTAGTCTGGAACACAAATATTTACACACATTCTGTAAAAGGAGAAATACAGTAATGATAACTCCATAATCAGACATGATGACATATATATAGCTTCGTGGCCTCCGTTGTTTGTTTATTCACAGGTTACGAGATATTCAAAGTGAGTACACAATGAAACTATCTTTGAGAGAACATGTAATTGCATATAACCAACAAGTTCATGCCAATTTCTCAACAATAAGCATCAGGTATAGAATTCCAGTTCACAGAATATCTAACCAAAATCAATTAGAAATAAAAAAAACTACAAAAACAAAATTATGATTTTTCATATGATACTCGCTTCTAAACAATGATTGCTGCATAAACTCCAAAGATAACGTCCAAGTATCGAAGCTAGTGTATATATAATTAATTTAGTTGATCGATTGATTGCTGAATGTCCTTGGACTGTGGTAAATGTTTCATGAATGTTCATCATTGTTCAAAATAACAGTTACTACAATAGGCTCAATAGGATGGTTCTGCTTTTTGATATGCTTAAAGGGTAGTATTTTTGATTTGCCATTAAAAATTTAAGGTGTGCTGGTTGCGGCTCAAATTTTGCCCTGCAACAGGCCACCTATGAATGAACCTATAGAGCGTGCAAAGGTAGTGGAACGCATCTTACATAGGAAATAAGACTATTGCATGTCTTCATTCCGACCAGACGTGTCTACGTAATGATATATCCCGTACATCCAAAAGGCTTGACGGTCTACTTTCACAAAAGTTTGCGGTCGTAACAGTAATTGTAAGAAACTATGGCTACTTTATGTCTCCCAAATTAATTTTTTTTTAGTCGATATAGAGTGCAGAATATTTCGAATTTTTCTGCCAGCTGTATAGTTTTGCGTCTCGAGCGTAATTAATGATAGTTTTTAAAAACATTGCCCGCCATACTTAAGGAAAGCTGAAGGGTTATGTTATTTTCATAGAATACAGTTTAATGACTAACGAATAAAACCATTTGCGCCTGTTCCAAGTCAGGAGCATTTGGCCTTCGTTAAAGTCCTTTATGATTTTTAATTTTAGTTCATTTATATATTTCGGATTTTTGTATGACGTCCATTATCATTAGACTAGTTCACAGTTTTTGTTTTGGACCAGCTGAATCACGCCTCCGTGTGCGGGATTTTCTTGCTGTGTTGAAGACCCATTGGTGGACTTCGGCTATTTTCTGATCTTTGGTCGGGTTGTTGTCTCTTTGACACATTCCCCATTTCCATTCTCAATTTTATTATGTTTTTGAAAGAAGATCAAATCTATAACATAAAATTATCATTAAAATACGATATAAAATAAAAGTCTTCCTTGTTATTCTGTTTAATTGTTAAAAAGTCCCTTACAAATTTTTTGAATCAGATTTTTCATTTGACTGAAAAAAATGTAATTGGTTTAAATTCGTTGATGCGTTTTTGATAAACTGTTTAGAAAAATTACTTAACAACGTACATGGTACTACTGACACGTATGATATATTAAAAAATACACACCATTGCGTCATGCCTGGTTCTTGCGTGTTGACCAACAAAGTAGCAGCTGTGTCCTTTTCGGACAAATTTGGATGGACATTCATCATGTTCATGTTTAAAACTAGGTGTACAACCTAAAATAAATTACAAAATAACAGGTGACGTGTATAATTCCAAAAACAAATGACGGTTATAATACATATAATATATAAAAGCCGCGAGCCTGAATGCGTGCCGCAGTTTGGCGTATGGGCACTGCTTCACATTGTGTTGAGCGACTTATGCAGATATAAGACACATTCGCCATCTCAAACTAAAAACAAAATTGAAGATCATTAAAATACAATAATTTCGGAAAGCCTTGACAAAAAGGATTAATGTTACCTACCCCCTTGAATGAACACAAAACTTAGTTTTGCTATTAGGTCAATATTTTATTAACAGTAAATCTCATTTCAGCACAAAATCACTGACTTGGATGGTAATATCAACAGGTGAAAACAAACACCAGCATTAGAATCGACCTAGTGATTGTTTTAAAGCAAGATGACTCCAAACACTTAGTGAGGAAAAACATACGATCCAGTGAATATAATGATAGCTTTATCTTCAATATGACTACATTTGTAGATCAGAGTTTCCTTATTATACTGTTATATAAATTCGACAACTGTATGGTTAACGTACCTTTTGGAAGACCAAGTTGACTCTGTGCAGATGCCTTTGTGGTGTCTACTGTGGAAGTCAATGGAATGCGAGTAGTCGTCGGAACATAATTCCCATTGCAAAAGTTGTTGTCACAGCACACTCCCTCTATGTTCCTTGCTAATTAATCCTTACAATTCTGCAGGAATAAAATGAAAACAATGTCAAAGTAAAAAAAATGATGACATTTGTTATAAAACTCATTAAAACGTTACCCCCCCCCCTTTCTGTGATTTAAAAATATACCATCAGCAGCGCGTTTCGTCTACAAAAAAAAATGACTCATCAGTGACGCTCGAATCAGAGCATTTAGGTCCAAAAAATCCTAAATGTTTTGCCAGGTATGGCTACGGTAATCTATTCCTGAGGTAGAAAAGCCTCCAAGTCCAAATGTTTTATAAGGAAAGTAACGCATCACCTCGATATCTCGGACAAACTAGAATGATTGGATATCTTTTATGGTTCTAAAGGTTAATAAAATTCTCTATTTTATTATTGCCAAGAGTACTAAAATGTTTAATTTGATTTGGATGCTAAAAAGTAGAACTTTTACCTTTGAAAAACTGTTACAAGAGTATATTTCAGTAGTAACACATTTAAAAGCACCACACCAATCCCCGATGCTAACCATCTTGAAATTCTATGGTTAACAATTGTTGAACTAGTTGTTGATCTTTGCACGCAGCTTGACAAAAATCATCGAATTTAAATACTATAAACAAACTTATTTTCGCCCCTGTCGCGGCAATTCCTTTCGCGACTTTCAAATTTGTTTGATGTAATTCATTGATGAAAAATCAAAGTTTCTTTTTCGCTGCTGTTTTATATTCACGTTATTTTTCTACTGGCAAAAAATAGTTGGCTGATTGTATCTAAGAAATAATTTGTCGTTGTGTATTGAAGAGAGTAGCGTAAGTTTGACGACTGATCTCAAGCTTTTCACCAAACTGTTCAAACTTTCCAAATGACCATACTCATCAAATCCTTTTTTTCTAAATGTTAATCCATGACAGATGTAAAGCAGACTCTTCGATATTTGAACATCCATGCGCTTTCGGTACTTCATATCTCATTTTTATTAATTATGCTGTAAACCTGGTTAGTTTTCTCTTTTTAAATTGTTTTACAATAGAATTTCTTGATATTTTATAGTTGACATTAGCAAATATAATGATTATGTTTTTACAAAATATCTAACCTGTTTAGCAACACATCCTAATTTGTATCCTTCTTTAAAGTTGAATACGTGACTTTCAACAGCTATACAACTTTCCTGTAAAAGTAGAATATTAAACAATATTAAGACAACAAACACATGTATCTGATTTTTGTCATATATTACTGTTTATAATTAAAACTTATGAAAGGTGATAGATTTGCTTTTAAATACAAAATACCGATGTTTCGTGAACACAAGGCCAATCATAATCCTTAGAATTAAAACAGGCCGATTTAATGACGAGATGGCAGAGAAATGGGCCGGAGGGGGATCCAAATTTGTACCAAATCTGACAAAAGTGTGTTATGCTTTGGGTTTAAAAACCTTGGCTTTTAGAATGAAAATGTTTTCTTTGTATATTACAGCTTCGCACGTTATCTACATGTTCATTCGAATAAACAGCTTTGGGAAATTACTAATGCATACGAGAACTCGATTCCGAGACCTCTGTGATACAATTGTACAAGGCAGTGCATTACCTGATTGAGCTAATGAGGCACTACCTTGGTTCAACCGCTTACGGCTGACTATGTATCTACTATTGAATGGAAGAAATCCTGCCACGCAAGCAACGTTTGGCAAAATTAAAGGTAACAGTCCTGCTGAGCGATATATTAGTATGAATCAATCAAATTAAGGTCATCACTCAAGAAATGTTACGGTCGCCATCATGAGCTGATTAGCCATTATGACAAAAGTGTGTCAGAAATCATATCTGATATTCTTCTTCAGTCATAATAATCTTCCATCCATACCGAACTGAACAAAGAAATAACACGACGGGTGCCGTATACGGTACAGGAAATGCTTACCCTTCCGGAGCACCTGATTTCCCTCCCGGTTTTTAGTGGAGTTCGTGTTGTTTCTTATTTATTATTTATAACTGTTGATGTACATGTCTTTTGGTTTTACGAGTCTTTGTTTACTCCTTGGTTTTGATTGTTATTGTCTTAGTACAAATAGATTTTATCACATTAATGAACAAACTATTGTTTACCTGATGTCCATTGCACGTTATTCTGTTTCTGCAATGCCCGGGTAGGTCAACACTTGCACATTCATAGCATGTAAGAGCTTGTGTGGAAAATAACACAACACAATTATTCAAGACATTCGAATTAAAATTTATTTGATAAAATAAATGTAAATTTATAAAAAGTTTGAAAATTCCTGTACGTTTAAATAATTACCTGTTCTAAAAAGACGGCTGATAATATTAAACTGATTTTTGAATCTATTAGGTGGACAGGAACTGGCAACGACATGCATAAAAAACGAAAGTATTTCACAGGGATCGTCTCTAACTTACAGTGAGATGAAAGATTTGTTGCACAAGGTTAGAAGTTTTAAGAATTTGAAATGAAAAACAGCAATACAAGCTACTAGTACATGTATGTGTGTGTGTGTTTGTGTGTTTGTGTGATATCCATATCCTCTTTTTTTTCTCTCTCTCACAAAACAGTACACATTAAACATAAAAACAAAAAAACACGAACCTCACCAACAACTGATGTTGATTTCAGTTGCATATCCTGCTCCACTATTGACACCCGTTCTGCTTGAAATTGCTCAAGCTTTCAATTCTCTTTTTGATTTTATAAAATAAGTTTAGAAAATAAACAGATATTTCCCGATACGTATGACGTTGATGTACAGCTGTGTTGCAATTTTCTAAGGCAGCAACCATTAGATTTTCTGGGGGGTGGGGGTGGGGTGGGGTGGGGGTGGGGGTGGGGACTATGATTTTTTTTGGAAAAAAAGATTGTTTCCAGTTTTTGGAGAAAAAAAGCCCCCCCCCCCCCAGAAAATCAAATGGTTGCTGCCTAATTGCCTGAAATTGAAATCAGATGCTGGTGAGTCTTTCCATACTTTTACTATTAAGCCTCATTTTTCGCTTGCTCTTTATTTATAAAAAAGAAGATGTGGTATGATTGCCAATTTTGTCTATTTTGTTTATTTTTGTCCAGTATATTTTTTATCACCATTTTCAACACAGAAGTTTTTTTAAGTTAATAAACCTTTATCTTATCGTTACAGACGTTTATATACCAATGGTGTCAATGCGTGTTTAATTTTCACTCGTACATCTAAATATGTAATTTTTATGCATATATCTAATGATTAAATCAAAACAATTTTTTGTTTTGTGTTTAAAGAATAAAATTTACTTTACAGAAATTATTTACCGCCGTTTTGCATTCTATTCCATTTACAAGTGCACAACACAGGTAATTGTTGAATACCATCATTTAAGAAAAATAAAACAATTCTGGCGGTAAAAATAGCTATATGCACATGCATACAATTCATACTTACAACATTTGCCACAAGTCTGTGGACACATAGAAGCCACACAAGATAGGAGACATCCATTGTTTTCCGAAAAATGTCGACAAACTTGCGAGTCCATTTCGGTACAGGCAGCGCTAAATCCGTGTGTGTTACCGGAAGGTTGGACTTCGTTGAGAGAGAAAACAAATATATATTTATATAATTAATGTGCCATCCAGAGTTTTAAAAATAAATGTGAAATTTCAATAATAGCACAAAATGATAGAAAATATGAAAATAAAAATACGAGCAATCCATTTCAAGGTTTTTCACTCTAAAAGTACACATGTTTTTCGCAAGTGTCAAACAAATGTGTGCTCCACTCTTAGAAACAACCGCTCGAGGGGTCTCCTCACTAATAACTTTGACAACATTAAAACGCGAAAAAAATCAGTTTCCATCTCATGTGAATAAAAGTCGTCCTTAACATGCATGAAATAGTTTGTATATATCAGTAGTGTAGCAGGGACTGCTGACTATTCACAAAACCTGATTTAAGTTCGCCGTTTTTTATTTGGGGCGTGAGGTAAGTGTTGGTTTATAGCTTATCATTGGATTGTTGTTGTCTCAGAGCTTTGTACTTTCTTTTGGGACTAATACAAACTAAACATGTGAAATATTCTTTAATACAGAAAATATTACCAGGATTCATAGTAGGGGCTGGTATTTTGTCAGGTTCATTGTATTTATTGCATAAGTCTGATGAACAACACCCTCCAATCAAATCAACATCACGTCTAATTATCGACTGCGTGAGGTTTGGAACAGGACCATACAAATCATTGCACACCTATCACAATAAAATATGTTGCAAAAGTTCAGTCTTTATATCATATGTTTCATATGTTTCTATATATACACATACATGTATAGCTTTTTTGTCTTTTAGTTGTACTTTGTACTTTCTTTAAGTTTGGTTCAGATAAAATACAACAACTAGTGAAAGAATGAATTTAACATCTTTGGTATTTGACAATCGCTGACAATGAATAACAATTCAAGCAACATCTAAATGAAAAATCTATGGTCACAGGGTTGTCTTTTTGATCTTTAGTAAGAGACATTATAACTGTAAAGTTTTTTCCAAAATTGGTCATTCATATTTGTAAAGAAAATATACTGTGACACGGCAATGGAGGATCCGGGGTGGTTTAACCGGTGCTGAAACCCTTCTTTTTTGGAAGATCAATGGATTTAGATGGGGACATATAGTTAGAAACTCCCTTTTCTCCTGGATTGGGAACGCCCTTTTAAAAATGGATGGATCCGTCCCTGTACGGGACTTATATATTTACAATTTAATTAGATACTTGCCGTATTATCTACACATCCAAGCTGGAACTTTTTCTCAAGAGAAGATGTAACTGTTTGGCTTGTAATACAGGACTTGAAATAATGACATATGAAAATAATATGATGTTGTAATGGGAACAATAATTCAATAATAATAGTATAAAAATGGAAAGGAGAAAGAACATTAAACATTTTAAGCATGTAACAAAGCAATATATAAATGATATAAGAATGTAATACATTAACAACAAATTGCTTCAGATAATCATTTTCTATGGGACAGATTAAATATATTGAAATATGAACCATAAACCGGATTTTCCATCGTTTATAAATTGTAAAATAATATTTATACCTCCGCTAAAACTGTAATGGTCTACAGTTATTGTACTTTGTCCGTAGGTCATACAGTCCGTCTTTCTACCAGTCTACGCGTCCTATGATATTGTTTTAACTGAAACTATAAATCTGAGCTCTATGAGGTTTACATCGAGCTTCCATTAGCATGTTCCAAGAAATTACGCATTTGTGTTTCAGTATTGTTATGTTTACCCCATATTTATCGCGGTGTATCATTGGTAAGCAATCACTCACAATATTATATCTTGTTTTTCTTATGTTACGTAGCAGTTGGAAAATTAGTAATCTCATAATCAACACTTACCATGGTCATGTTGGTACATTGGACTATATGATGACAATCCGAAGGATGATCTACATGATCACAGGAATAGCATTTCAAAGCTTAAATAAAGGAATAAACAGACCAATTAGATTCTATACGAAACAACCAGTGTTATTAGGTTCACGTTTTAGAATAAAGTTTTAAAACAAAGAGCATATTATAATTGGTCCTCTCTTTGGAATAAGATACAAAGTAACTAATATATATAAAATATGACGGCTTTAAGTGATATCAGACAATATTTTATCGTGAATTTTTCGATGTTGTGATGTTATACTATTGTTTCAGAAAAAGGGAGAAGGTTTGGTACTATTAAAACGTTTAATCCCGCTGCAAATGTTTGCACCTGTCCTAAGTCAGGAATCTGATGTACAGTAGTTGTCGTTTGTTTATGTAATCTATACCTGTTTCTCGTTTCTCGTTTTTTATATAGACTAGACCGTTGGTTTTTCCGTTTGAATGGTTTTACACTAGTAATTTTGGGGCCCTTTATAGGTTGTTGTTTGGTGTGAGCCAAGGCTCCGTGTTGAAGGCCGTACATTGCCCTATAATGGTTTACTTTTATAAATTGTTATTTGGATGGAGAGTTGTCTCATTGGCACTCACACCACATCTTCCTATATCTACTTAACTAAACATTTAGCCTTTGATGCATAATGTTTTTTAATTGTTGCTATTGGCTTCGAAATAGCTGTCAGTAACTGCGAGTAATCTCAGATTTGCACTTAGTGTCTTTTTGTAGTTGTGATATACAAATACCCGGCTACGTCCACACTGCGTTTTTGGTAGATGTAGTTCTAGTTGTATCTATGTGATTAGTTAAGCCTTTTTCAACTGTTTTTTAGTTCGTTCTTATGTTGTTCTGTTACACCACTATCCCAGGTTAAGGGAGGGTTGGGATCCCGCTATCATGTTTAACCCCGCCACATTCTGTATGTATGTGCCTGTCTCAAGTCAGTAGCCTGTAATTCAGTGGTTGTCGTTTGTTTATGTCTTACACATCTATTTTTCGTTATTTTTTTTGTACATAAATTAGGCCGTTAGTTTTCTCGTTTAAATTGTTTTACATTTGTCATTTCGGGGCCTTTTATATCTGACTATGTGGTATGGGCTTTGCTCATTGTTGAAGGCCGTACGGTGACCTATAGTTGTTAATTTCTGTGTCATTTTGGTCTCATGTGGAGAGTCGTCTCATTGGCAATCATACCACATCTTCTTTTTTTTTTTTTACATATATACCACATCTTCTATTATTTAGGAATATCTATACGTATTTACATACTTAACAAATTTTACAAATGAGCTGGTTTTATCATGATAGACTTTATATTATATATTAAAAAAATGAATATACTAACGATACTATCCACAGGTGTTAGGACAGAGAGTTGCCATACAGTTGTCTTGACACATGTCTTGTTTTTATGGCAGTTATAATACTTACGACATAACCTACAGGTTCTAGGACAGAGAGTTGCCATACAGTTGTCTTGACATATGTCTGGTTTTTATGGCAGTTATAATACTTACGACATAACCCACAGGTTCTTGGACAGAGAGTTGCCATACAGTTGTCCTGACACATGTCTTGTTTGATGGCAGCTAGTCTTTGACATCCTTTAAGGTTACGATCTTCGCAGATGTTAGCACCACATATCACTAGAACTTAGGTCAAAGTAAGCAATACAGTAAGAATACAAAACTTTATACGCAATAGCATCTTTTGTATGACATTTTAAAGTTATTATAGTTTTCGGTATTTTTTATATATCGAAACACAGCTTGCTTATAATAATGTCAACTTCACAAATATTACCAATGAGTAAAAAGCAATTATCTGTCACATATACATATAAAATACATAACTGGTTTTGAAAAACAACAAGATCAAGTTTGAACTTACGAACTACTTACAAACAGTTGATAACATTATCTTGTTTATTTTTCAAATGGACGACAAATTTTCATCAGAATGTATATGTATGTAGCGGTAACACTTGATATTTAAGCTGAAATCAAAATACTAGTAGATCAATAAATAAATGAAAGCATTGTAAAATAATACCGGTGAAATCGTCCTATTTTTCTCAATTTGTCAGTGTTACATGTATATCTTTATCTATAATTATACGATGTCAAATTGTTCTGAAGTGGCTATATCAAGAATTATATACCATTCCAGTAAATTTGTTAATATGACCATGAGACTTGCTTTAAATAGACCATCTACAAATATTCCGAAAACAATTAACATTTTCAGTCCGATTCTTTAGTAAAAGTGTCCTCTTACCTAGTGTGCTTAATGTTATTCCATACACTATTATCATGACTCTTTAACCTTTAATTTCACTTGTGAACATGCACTTATCTTCGACTAACTTACACATATATAAACTACTTTTGCGTAATCGTTGATATGGCTTTCGTTGAATTGTAAGTCTTACTGATTTCAAACCAAGTTATTAATTTATCTCTTTTGGGACAAACTAGATATAGGAAGATGTGGTATGAGTGAGACACAGCGACAACAGAAACAAGGAATATACGATTATAGGTTAATATAGAGTCTAAAACAGACACCAAATGTTTAAAGAATAATTCATTATTTAATTTGCACTGATCTAAGCATGTTAAGATAAATTAAATCGAAACAAACAAATCTGAAATAACACATACAGTTTAATTTTAAACGTAGAACATGAAGATTGCTGGATTTGTGATCAGCATCCAGTAGAAAATATTGCATGATAACAGTACGAGCCGATGTTGACCTGGTATGACAAAAAACTCTGCTTTGTACTAGACTTGTACACTGATCATGACTTCTATATCTCGTATTATAATGGCAATAATCTACAGGTATATGAAGGAATGTCAACCGACCCGAACACATTATTATGACAACGAGCTGACCGTTTAGTGCTCCAACTCTTGAATGCTGCGTCATCAACAACAAAAATTCAAACTGGAAGTTTTTTTTTTTTATCAAATATCAAAAACTCAAACACATCAAACGAATGGAAATAACTGTTATTCCGTCTTGGTACAGCAATTTCCTTCTGTAGAAAATGGTGGTAAAAGGTGATGGTAATGAGGATCTAAAATCAAAATTCTGATAAACAAATCGTAGTAACAAATTTTTAAATTTTGTGTTAACAGTTCTCTTGTTCTTGACAACCAATTAAACCCATAACCACGAAATGAAGTAAAAGGAAGTTCAAAAGGTACAACAAGGACTTTTAAATTCGTAGGCCGAAAAACAAAATGACAACGCCATGGTAAAAAACTAAATGGACCAACAAAAACCCAAAAGTATACATAAAGCTTAGAAAACTAAAACTGTGATAAAAAGTAAAATAAAAAAAATACTGCAATCCGAGGAAAATTAAAAACGGAGAGTTCCTAATCAAATAGCAAAATCAAAAGCACAAACACGGTCATCATACAAATGGATAACAATTGTCATATTCCTGACTTGTACAGGCATTTTATATGTAGATAATGGTAGATTGAACCTGGGTTTATAACTAGCTAAACCTCTCACTTGTATGACCGTTGCATTAAATTCCATTATATTGACAACGTTGCGTGAACAAAACAAAAAAACATAATAGGTAAAAAAGTCATTCTTCAGATTTGTATAATTACATTTTATTGATAATTTGTGTTGAATGCAATTAAACTTTTGGGAATTCCTTAATTGTCTTCATGGATAACTGTAAGGAGTATATCGATGTCTTGAAATATAGTGTTCTAACTTTGTACGGAAACATAAGAAATTATTCGAAAGCACGAATAGACAGGAGATAGATTATGTCAATTTCTTTGTAAAAAAAGTAATTTACATCAATCACCTTCTATTAAGTGATTAAACCCTCGAAGATCTATTGTTTTTCATTTGACATTGTACGTTCAGTCTCAAGTATAATGATCCGTGCCTTATTCATACCGAAATTGGATATTGAAATATGATAAATGACTGTTGTGAAATTTCATTAAAAAAGACAAACAATTAAAAGTCATACGGAAGGGCAATGTTATTTATTTCAAAGCAAATGAAATATATTGAATACCGTTTTAAGTTGTGCTGTTTTACACATAAAAGAGGTATAAATATATTATTCAGGCACACGTTCGAAATTTTTTATATTAAATTTAACGCTATAATTAATATGAGAAATCAATGACATAAGTTATTGCAACATTGTTATATACGCGAAAAGCGATACTACATGTATATACATTCACACAAAAAAGCCGTTTATTTGTGGTTGCTCCAGTCAGAAGTCTTCCATACAGAGCCTGTCATTGGTCGTTATAGTTATGCTTGTTCTTCGTTTAGAGTTATAAACATAGAATTAGGCTGTTGGTCTTTTCTCATTTGAACTGTTTATCGAATTTCGGAACGTTTGAGTCTCATGCAGTTTTTTTTTGGTTTTTAGACATATCATCAAATTTGGCTCCTGAAAAAAAAAGTGGCTGCTATCTTGATAGGCTGCTAAAAAGTGGCTGCCAGCTTGAGTACAGAACACCTAAAAAAAGATAACTCTTACTCATAGTCTGATTCATTGCTACGTTTTAGAATCATTGCTACGTTTTAGAATCATATAGCAATATGCAAGCTTTTAAAAGATCATGATTAGAATGTTAACATTATTGCTAAGAGCAGCTGTACACCTATTGTTATTCATTTAATCTTTTAATCCATTTAAAGTTACTCATTTTCCATTAATGAATCTTCAAAGAGACATAATAGGGAAATTTCAGAGTGAAATAAATTTACCAAAAGAAAACCAGGACGTTAGAAAAGTAGGGAAACAGAAAGGACCATAACTGTTTTCGTTTTTTACTTGCCAATGCTTAGGTCTTAAATAAAATGAAATAAAGTACAAAAAGTCAAGTCTAAGGATGCTACTATTTGATTTTATGGGGAGGGAGGCTAGAATTAAAAATATTGTCCTGCACTTTTTTTAGTTGTAGTCATTTGGGGGGGGGAGGGGGGGGGGGGGTGATTGAACCGGGATCTTTTTTTTAAGCTCGGGATTTCAGGATCCGGGAATTCTTTTTTTGAATTTCGTGATGTCGGGATTAAAATTTATTTAAACTCGGGATTTCGGGATAAGGACCCTCCTTCCCTCCCTCATCTGACATAATAGACAAAAGGATTTAGAACTTTCGAGTTCGATGCATTCCCGTCAAAAACTCTGGTTTTAGTGAACGTCATTTGTGCGTTTAGGGGCGTCGTCACTTCCATTCCAATGTTGCCACTTCCATTCCAATCTTGAGCGAGTGGTTGGAAAACTATAATTCTATATTGTACGAATTATTCGGTAAATTGAATTCTCAAAATTGACAATCAACACTGCTGTCATTAGGGAATTGTCAGCAAGTACCTACAGAGCAACCATTATTTCTAGTTTATCCTGCACAATGACGATCACTAAGGCGTTTGATGAACGTAAATAGTACAGGGATACAGGCGACCCCCTCTATCTGGTAAATGACGTCATAAAGGCGTGCATAATTGACAAGTTTTTTTCCGGTGACGGGTGAACTCGAAAGTGGTCTATTGTCCTGCATTTTTATTTTTCATTCTTTAGGGACCTGCAATTTTCATTAGTTTATCCTGAAATTGTTTACATAAATTGTAATCTGCTTATTATGCCAAATTACTGTTCCTGCTTTTGTTTGCTCAAAAGCCTGTCTTGTTTTTTTTTCAAATTTCATCCAAGCCTCCCTCCTCAAATGGTAGCTTCCTCTTTTAACCAAATAAATAAATAAACCATGCACAGTTATACAATGCTTCTGTTCGTAGATCTTCGTACCAAATTGATTAAAATCAAAACTGAATTGACTCCACAATACTTTTTTTTTAAAACCATGCATGTAGTTTTTAATGAAATACACTATGGGCTTAGTAATACACGTACAGTAATGTTAAATAGGTTATGACTAATTTATGATTTTAAAATTCCTGGCATATTTTTTCAAATTGAATACTTTATCACATGATTTATATTCATGTAAAAAGTTAGAAGAAACCGAGGGGGATAATAAACCACCAGTGCATCATTTACATGTATTGTCACCAGGCCCGTAGCCAGGAATTTCCAAGGGGGGTATTTGGACTCGTGAACTCGACTTTAACAGTCACAATTTGAATAGAACGTTGACTTTAATAGTGCTTAATAGTGCTTATTTGGTTTCAGTGGGGGGGGGGGGGGAGGGGGGGGTGTGTGTTCGTCCGAACTGCCGTGCTTTTAACTAAAAACAAGTTGACTTTAATGTATCTAATTTTCATAACCTCTACAGAAATACTAAAAAAGTTCTATGTTTAACGAACTTGATTTCACAGTATAAGGATTTTGCACAGTCAGCTCTATTTCATCTCTCGTGATCCGTGGTTCTTTGCCCGAATAGTTTTGTTCTTAAGTTTTGAATTGTATATTTTTGAATCTGTAGACCAATAAATTGAAAATCTTGGTCATGTAAAGCATCTGCCATCTTTAAAGCTTTTCCCTACATGTATGTATCATATTTATTTTTGGTGTGTCATGCTTTTAATTTCAACAGCTCGTATCTCAAATCAAAAATCAGTTACATCCATTTTTTGCCCCTGCAACTGAAAGTCGGAAGGGGGGTATTGTTTTACCCCTGTCCGTCTGTCCTTCCGTCCGTCCCATTATTGGTATATAGTTATTTGGCATAACTCCTCCTACTGTTTGATTCCTAAGAAGTTTTTACTTTGCTGTCTGTTGAGTAGTTAAGTACATGTACGTACACTGCGCTTCAATAGAAACTATTCCTTTTTCAAACAATTTTATGTGACTACATGTCCATTATGTATTCCGTGTGCATGGAATGGGTTGACATGTTATAAAATGTGTCTATATTGTTGTATGGTCGATTAAAGCTTGTGTAATAGGATTTTATTAAATAAATATGAATTCATAACTGCATAAAAGTCATGGCCCGTACAAGTGTTTCTTACCAAAAAGCACAATTATTGTCCTCGAGGTCAAAGTTCAAGGTCACATGAAGGTCAAAATTTTAAGAAGGCACATAACCTCATGATGATACATTCACATGCCAAAGATGTAAGGCCTAGGTCAAAAGACGAAGAAGTTATGGCCTACATGGTTGCGTATTTTACGAAAAAAACAACATGAAGTTGACCTTGATGTCACATTTGAAGGTCACAAAAAAGTCATCATGATGCAAAACACTTAACTCCGTGATGATACATCCACATGCCAAATATCTAAAGCCTTGTTCAAAAGACGAAAAAAATATGGTCATTATGCACTTTTTGAATAGATTTTGCTCTTATTTAATGAACCAATTTGAGGGTGGGGCGTATTTTAAACTTAAATACCAAAAACAAAATCTAACGGTTAAATTTTAAAAAAAATTTGCAAGAACAACCGACTAGTATATAGCACTCCAAATGCTTAGTTCTTTGATAAAATTAAACGACACATTTTTTTTTTTGAAAAAAAAAATTCTTCTTCAAATACTAGAAGCACAGCATTCACTTTTCGGGGCTGATTCTGATACCCCTATTAAAGTTCGGGAAAAATTTTAAATCCGGAATAAAAAACTTACAAGAAAAGGGTATCAGTGAACTAATATTCACCTCAGCTATCATTATTAGCTATGCTATTGTCTATTTAGGATTACATTTTAAAAATTTTAACATATTTAACCCTATACCCATATTTCAGAAACTTCCAATTTTGACCGATACTAGTATGTAAAAGATGCCATATTTGAGTTGTCAAATCTTTAAAACCTATGGTTTAAATCTTTTAAAATTTTTACAAGATGTTTAGGTTGGCCTATCTTATCAATGAAAAAAAATAATTAATAATACGTCAGAACAATAGATTCTACTTGCTTTTAAAAATGAAGAGGTTATGCAATAAAGATAGAAAGGTAATACTATGTTTAAATCTTCAAGACTAAGAGCCAGTGAGGAAACTAATAACTGGTTAAACCGCTTGAAATAAATACATGATACATGTATTCAATTATAACAGCATGATTTCGCAATAGATAAAACTATCGTATATGTCCTTGTTAGGCTACCATACATCGATTCATTATTTAAAGCGTCCGACGTGTACACCACTACTTATTCGGTAAGATTTTTTGTCATGAATTTATTGTTAATATGCAGTCTGTTGTATTTTTTTTTATTTTCATAATTGATGTTTATATAACAAATTTGTGCATCAAGGTATTTATTCAATATCTATGTAAATATCTATGATATGTGTATGTGATTGAACGGACAAGTGACAAAAAATCAATAGCGAATGTTTATCTGCATTATCAAATTGTTATACGATCTTATACGTGAAGATATATATTACTAACATTAAAGTCAAAGATATCAAGATTTATCAAATCAAAGTTAGTTTGTATAAAATCATGAGAAATACCTCAGTATAAATTTATATTGTACGTGTATTATCTGAAATGTGTATTGCATAATATCAGTTTATGCGACATTCTTTTAATAGTACTAAACTACAGAACGCTGAAACAGTCATAAACTATGGAACCGTGTTCTTCAGTAAAACATAACAGTTCATTATTGAAAATGAAAATATTGTATACAGTAGTTGTAATAAATATCTTATTTTCAGTTTGTTTGTTTGTTGTTTTTTTTTGTAATGTGTTTATTGGCAAAAAGAACTACATATATAATATGGGGACGAAGTCCCCAATAACAGTAGAAAATTCAATAAAAAAAAAATCGGGAAAATTTCCCGAATTTTTCATTGTACTAATGAACTCAAAATCGTTCAATTTTTTTTATGTCATGTTTTGAAATCCCGGACCTGCGCAGAAATGTACAATATACTTCCTTTTTCCGGTCTCGTTTGTATGAAACTTTGAGTAAAATATATATTTATCAGTCTAGTATAAAATAGGAAGAAACGCGCAATACCAATTTCATTTTTAATAATTCCTTGATATGAAAAAACGTTACCTAATGATAGCGTTTCTTTGTTTACATTGCATATGACGTCATAATTTAAATAACGTCACAACTAAAATCCCTAACAACAGAACCAAACTCGGAAACGTTACGGTATTTCCGTTTCTTTTTTTTTGACAAATAATTAAGTTACAAAAAAATAATTCATACAGACTTCGTCCCCATTTACAGGTAATGCCTGCCTCATATTAATTTTAGTAAGTAAGTCCATCAGCAAAATCGAGACAAGTACATAAAGTTGATATTTTGAATCCTTCTATAAACGTATAATATAAATAATAATAATTTAAAAAAAAATAACAGAAAATCTGAGGTAGCATGGATTGGGTAGATATTGTTTATTACGTGAAAGTTAATTTATAAAATCATTCTATTAGTGATCCAGAAGGCGTACGCTCTTTGCAATGGTTTATTTTTATAAAATATTATTTTTTCAATAAACAAATTTTCTTTAAGATAATTTTTTAATGCTACAATATTTACTTGCATTTTCAGATTTATTCCTAAATTCCGTTCATGTTGATTACATGTTCGCACGCATCACGATAACGACTCAAATAAGATAACACCCACAAACAATCTATTATAAAACAAAATGCACTGAAAATTGAACGATGCACACGATACAATTTCGATACGTCATAAATTTGTGATGGCGGAAAATATTGATTAATAATAAGAAAGTTTCAGTCAGTTTTTTATGAACATAGAATTTCGATCTTAATCTGATTGCATCAGCTACACAAATACTTAAATTAAAACATTTTTTTTCTAGTTTCACGATGACGTCCAATTCGTGTTGTGACCCTTGTTCGGGAGAAGGAAACACAATAGAGGCAATTAAATTTTGTTCCGATTGCGAAGAGCGTTTATGTAAAGAATGTGTAGAATACCATAGTAAATTTAAAACCACAAAGTCGCACCATTTGATGAGCTTAACATCAATTTTGAGATCGAAAATACCGATTACCAAGAGTTTTTGCGAGGTTCACCCAGATGTACCGCTAGATTATTACTGCACACAACACGATACTTTATGTTGTAGAGTATGTTTGCCATCTAATCATCGGTGCTGTAAAGATGTCCTTCCACTGGATGTTGCTTCTAAACACATAAAAAGTTCGTCTCTATTTGAAGATACAATGAGTGAATGGAAAAATATTAGTGAAACCTTAGATCGTTTTAAAAAGAATCGAAATAGTAATGTAGATGAAATAGAAACGACTGAAACAGCCATATTAGTAGAGATCAAGAAATGGAAACCACGTTTAATAAAACAATGCAAGGCTTTAGAAGAAAAACTGAAGACAGTCTGAGACCTCTTAAATGCCAAGATGAAAATCCTATATCAATTAGGAAATGAAAAATCAGAAATATCAGAACTGTATAAGGTAGTTCAGGAAAGAAAGCAGGAATTAGAATTTCTCAAAGAACATGGATCGAATAATCAGTTGTGCCTTACTCTTCAAAAGCATAAGAAAGAAGTTCAGGATGTTATTAAACGGGTACAGAATATGACACTGTCATACAAAAAGGCCAGTTTAAAATTTGAGAAAAAAGCGAGATTGACATATTAGAACTAATCGGATCAATAGAAGAGGTCAGAGAAGCATGTGGCATTCAGTACAGTCCATTAAAATTCCAACAAGCTCAGGCGAAGCCAGTTATAATTGAATCTATGCTAACCTTCAAAAAAGTAATTACAGAACAGTTAGAATATAGATTGTTGTTAATTACAGATGTAACTGTTACTGCAGACAATAAATTACTGTTATGTAACTTTCGAAAGGGACAAGATAACATATATGTCTTCAACATTAATGAACAAAACCTAACATACAATACTACATTGAGTCTCCGCAGTGACCCATATGGAATCTCTATATTAACTGGAACCGACATAGCAGTTGTTACACTACCAAGTAAGTCGTATATACAATTGATAAATACAAAAACCTTGACACTGGATGAAACCATTGAAACTGGTACAGGATGCTTTAGTATTACCACCAATGGGGATTATATTGCAGTCGGTAAAATAAAAGAAATAAACATATACAAATCCAATGGAGAAAACTTTAGGAAAGTGGTCGTAAGCCATTTGTTAAAAGATGTTAGGTATATTAGTTCTCTGATCTATAATCATGATGATAGCAGCATTCTTTATAGAAAAAAGGGACTGATTAATCGTATCAAATTAGACGGAACTCTTTTACATAGTTATGCAGTGTCAGGAGAAGCAGGTATAGCTGTTGATGCACAAGGAAATGTGTACGTAAGTGAATGCGATAAAACTGAGATACAACGTGTATTGTCAGATGGACGAGGTTCTGATTTAGTATTGACAGAAAGAGAAAGTGACGGGATTGAATCTCCATTCGCTGTTGCGTTTAATGAGAACACTACCAAATTTGTTGTTGCAAGTATCACAGGATTAGTGCAGATATACGTTTGCAAATAACTGTTGTTACGCCTTACTTAGATGAATCATATACCATGAGACCATGAGATCATGAGACCCGAAATTGATATGAAATGAATCCAAACATAATGTTCTATTCGAATTTTTACCGGGAAAAGGTTGAAGTCAGTTCTATTGATGAAAAATCGTGAATGTTCCTTTGGTATGATAAGCCCAAACACAGCAGAAGATTAAAAAACAGCTGTCATATTCATTAATTGGTATTTATTTGTCTTTTTTCTTTTTTAACCATGGCGTTGCAATTTGTTTTCTATGAGTTTGAGTGTCCCTTTGGTTAGGGACTTTCCGTTTTGAATTTTCCTCGGAATTCAGTTTTTTTGTGATTTTTTACTCAAGTATCTTTCGCCCTTCTTATGGAACAGGCATTTCCATGTGTAGAACACGGTGTATTCAACCTGGTTTATAGATAGATAAACCTTTCACTTGTATGAAAGTCGCATAACAGTTGCGTTTTATTGACGACGCTGTGTGGACAAAACAGACAGACGTACTACGTAAAACAGATAAAAAAGAGGGAACAGCAGTCAACCTTGTTGCTATATATTTTTTTCTTAATCACTATAAAAACACACAAAATGTCAAAAAAGAAAAAGAAAATGGCTTATAGCACATATTGAGAGACATAAGTGCGCCATATACTGGTCAAGGATTAGTCAATTCTTGACTAGAACCAGACAGATCCTGATTGTTCCGACTTACTCCAGAGTTTTGCAAAGAAAGCATGTCTTGTCCTTTTTGGGGGTTGTGTTGTTGGCTGACATTTTTTTTACGATGTTTTTACGACAACATACATTAACTGATACATTCGTTCTTTAAATTTTAAAATAAGAAGATGTGGTACGAGTTCCAATGAAACAACTTACCACAACAGAGCAAATGACACAAAAATTAACAACTATAAGTCATCGTACGGCATTCTAGAATGAGCACATCCAATACCGCATATTCAGCATGAAAGGCACCAGAAGACAAATGTAAAGCCATTGAAGCGAGGAAACAAACGGCAAAATTAAGTACAAATTATGTACAAAATAAGGAACGAAAAACAAATATTTTACCATGCAACAAACGACAACCACATAAAGATTGTCATCCGTATTGCCGGTGGGATTTGTTATTCAGATGCGGTGAATTTTTTTCAATAATTTCGACTATTCAACTTTACAGATAAAGCTCACGAGTTGTTATAGCGATGCATGTTATATGGAGTACATGCATAATATTTTTCTTTTTTTCTAATTTTATGCACTTAAAATTGGTTCTCAACTCTCAAGATTCATCTTTGGTTGTTATGCATGTGGCTTTTTCCATGTCACAAATATCAATATGTATTTTTATTCTCACAACTTGTGATATCCTGTCATGAAATATAAGGATCTTTTGAAGTCAGAGAGCCCTGCATATAGAATTTGTTATTTCATGTTGCTGTCATAAGGAACTATCCCCGCCGCTTTATGTTTATTTCACAATTGAGTTATACCGACAGAAATTCAGTTGTTCCCGTTGAATGTATGGTTTGTTCAAAGTATCATATCATACAATATGGATGTCTTCAACTTGTGCAATTATTTGAAAATATATATTCAACATATGCCAAACACAACCTCATTAGAACAGTCGATTTAAAACTAGATTCCACAAATGAGATATACAGTGAAACCTGTCTAAACTGAATCTTGCATCTACCGAAAATCCAGTTACATCAAATTTTATGTGTTGTAATCCTGATTAAATCGAACATCTGCTGAACTCGATCAAAATCTGGTTCGGTTTAGACAGGTTTCATTATATTTACAAATCATGTGAGTGTTGAATGAAATCCCATTAAATACCAGGTGTCAACCAAAGTCCTTCAGAAGATTAAGAACTTCGTGCTCTGCTCATCGGGATACTCCTGCCAAATTATATTGATGAAATATATCCAAGATTTGTGTGAATAAATTCTTGTCTTAGGGAGCAACCATTAACTTCAAAGAAGGAATCATGTTTTTTTTTTTAAATAGTTTTACGTCGCTTTCAATCAATTTTTTTTTCTCTAAAAATTTAACGCTATAGGGTATGAGGAAAATCTGGATCAGAATATTTTTGTTTTGTCATCTGCTTGGCCATATTATTTTTTTTTTTTTATCAAATTAAGTATCAGCATATGTTTTAAGAAGAAAAACATAATCCCCCTTTTGTAGTTAAATGGTCGTTCTCTTACCCCTAAAATACCAAACTGAAACAATCGGTATATATGTCAATAATATCCCAACTAAAATACTAATATTTCTGGATTTTCACTATATTAAACATTAGCCTGTACAATAACAGATCTGTACTAAAAATTCAAAGGAATGAAGCACTCAGTCTAGCATCTTGCCAATCAAACACGCAACGTTTAAGTTTTACATCATCAAAATATATTGGGACTGGCCATTTCCAAACGTGATGAGTTCTAGAACTGACCATGACAAATTCCTAGTGAGAACCCTGTGATGCTGCTCATACCCAGTTTTTGGTAGGGTTCGTATTTCTTAGTCTTTAGTTTATTGTGTTGTGTATTGTATTCTATTATTTGTCTGTTTGTCTTTTTTTTATCCATGGCGTTTTCAGTTTATTTTCGATCTATGGGCTTGACTGTCCCCTGCTATGTATCTCCCCTCTTTAAAGTAAAACAAGCAGGAACAGCAGATATCATTCCAGACATGAATCAGTTGAGTAGCTTTATTATTAGTTGAAAAGCTACACTTCTTAGTACATATATAAAAAGTTCACTTTCAAAGTTCAATGTTAAAAAGAAAGAAATAAGATTCAGTTACTTACTGTATTATACAATTAATCGTGGTTTGTTGGTAAGTTATATAATATATAGTTAAGTCCAACTAATGGTTTTTGTTAGTTTCGTGTACTTTTCCTTTTTTAACTATCTTAGAATTCGGTATTTTAGTTATTACCGTTTTTTTAATAACTGAACCCCGAGAAGATTTTATCATGTTATTGGCTATTCTTGATATTACAGTAACTTGAACATAACAAATTACTTACTTTTTCATCTTCTTCGGTATGAACTGTAGATATGTGAAATCCTTTTTTCACACCGACAGCTGTACATTGCAAATCTTCGCGTTATTGCCGTAGACAGTGAATATCATGATATTGTAATAACCAAAAGTGTCGTACATCTATATTTTACAGAAAAGCCATTTGTTTACAAATTCGCTCTGAGCTCCTTCAAAATATCCTTTGTATTTGGCAGTGGCCGCCTAGATTACCCATGCTTCATTCTTATTGATGCCCTTTGCAGACCTATCTATCGGCTATGTTATCTTCAAAACTTGTTTACTATGATATTATGTATTTAGCAAAAATAATGTCGCTGAAAGTTCAATTTGACTGTTACTTTTAAATTGTGTGTTTGTTTCTGTTCTTTAAAGGGGGAAGAGAAATATGTTATATGAAAAAAGCAGAATATAAAAAATACAGTGATTCAAGGAAAACGAATGAAAATAATATACAATTACTGTCTTTTGATGAGGTAAATATGTAGTTTTATTGACTTTTGAAAAACTGATAATCACTGAGGAGAACGGCCGAAGTGAATATTAATTTTTCAAAAGTTAGTTAAACCACATGTTTACCGAGACAAAAGGCAGTATTTGTTTTATTCCATATTCCGAGAGAAATGTATGTAATTGCAATTATTTGCCAAAACCAATTGTACATCAAACGTTTTTATTTACAAAAATGATGCATGTAACAGCACGTGACGTTTTGTGCGGTGAATATACTTATTTATTCAAAATCCCATTCATATAGAGAAACCTTTTAAAAATATATCAATATGGAATAACTGTCATACTTTACTTGGTACACTAATTTCTTTATGTAGAAAATGGTGGATTAAACCTGGTTTTATATTTAAAGTACGAATAGGCATGACAGAAAGTTAGAGATTATGTCAATTTCTTTGTAAAAAAAGTAATTTACATCAATCACCTTCCATAAGTGATTGAACCGTCGAAGATCTATTGTTTGTCATTTGACATTGTACGTACAGTCTTAAGTATAATGATCCCTGCCTTATTTATACCGAAATTGGATATTGAAATATGATGAATGACTGTGGTGAAAATTCATTAAAAAAGACCAACAATTAAAAGTCATACGGAAGTGCAATGTTATTTATTTCAAAGCAAATGAAATTTATTGAATACCGTTCGAGTAGTGTTGTTTTACATATAAAAGAGGTATAAAGATATCATTCAAACACACATTCGATACTATATATTAAATTTTACGCTATAACATAAGAAATCAATCATTATTTATGACATAAGTAATTGCAACATTGTTGTATACGCGAATAACGTCATTTTGTGGTTGCTAAAGTCAGAAGTCTTTTATACAGAGCCTGTTATTGGTCGTTATATTTATACTTGTTTTTCGTTTATTGTTGTGAACATCAATCAGGCTGTAGGTCATTTCCCATTTGAACTGTATTATATTTGTAATTTCAGAACATTTTATTGTTCGCTACATGGTTTGTCTATCACAGGAATAGATTACCTTAGGCGTATTTGACACAATTTTTGGAATTTTGAGTCCTCAATGCTCTCCAACTTTGTACTTGTTTGGCTTTATAACTATTTTGATCTGAGCGTCACTGATGAGTCTTGTGTAGACGAAACGCGCGTCTGTTATAAATCTTAACGAATCTTTCAGTTAGATAATCGTTGTCATGAGTTAGATTTATCAGTTTTGCATCAACGCAGGTATGACTAACATTCAAAATTCTCGTTTCCACTAACTTTGATTTATTGTATATGTTTACCAACTATTACATTTGCTCATAATGTTTATCTACAAAGTATATACAATCACCTCATTATTTATACCGGCGCTACTTAATTATTCTGAATTTATATCACTGAAATTTTAAACTCAAGAGTTGCAATTATAATGTCATTTTGAACTACTATACATAATTCGAATCAAGCTTAGTTACACCTCAGTTATTTACAACTGTATATTTGCACCAAGCCAGTGACGTATGTTACGGCAAATTTGGTATAGCTCTCAGTTAACGCAATAGCGAATGGAGTTTTAATCCTCAATACTACATCATGGTCTCTCCCATCTGGTGATACACGTTGTATCTCACTTTTATAGCATTCACTCACATACACATGTCCTTGTTTGTCAACAGTTATACCGCTTTCTCCTGGCACTGTATAACTATATTCAAGAGTCCCGTCTGACTGAATACGATTTACCATTCCCATTGTTCTATACATTATGCTGTCATCATTATGATTAGAGTGTAAGAAACTGATATAACCAGACAAATCGGCAATCAATGGTCCTGATGTATTCTCCGTTGGATTTCAATATGTTGATTTCTGTCTTTTTACCGACTGCAATGTAATCCTCAGTGGTAGTAATACCCTAGCAATTTCGACCCACTCTGACGGTTTTATCCAGTTTTTATAGTTGTTGTATTGACAATTTGTACAAATGGCTTTTTTGGTAATGTAACAATTGCTTTGTCGGTTTCAGCTAATACAGAAATGCCATATGGAGCACATGGGAGACTTAACGTACGTCTGAATATTAGGTTTGGGAGATTGATTTTGAAGACATATAAGTTATCTTTTGTTTTATGGAAGCCACATAAGAATAATGAATTGTCTTCAGTAACAGCTACACCTGTGATGAACTTTCCATTTTGGAACTTTTCTAATATTTCCAATTTGAAAGCTAACAAGGATTCAACTCTTGCTGGCTGAACCTGAGTTTGCTTGGGTCTTACTATACTATACTGTTTTGAATACCACATGATTCAGTGACCTCTTCTATGGATCCAATGTTTTTTTATATTGCCTTTGTTCCTAAACTTTAAATCTCTCTTTTTGTATGACAGTGTCGTGTCCTGCGCCCGTTTCAAAACATCCTGAATTCCTTTTCCTTGTTCTCGAAGAGTAACGAACAACGGGTTTTTACCCTTGTTCTTTGAGATGTTCTTAGTTTTGTTTTCTCTCTTGTACAACATCAAATAGTTCCGATATTTCAGAATTCTCCTGTCTTAATATGTCTCACGTTTTCTCTTTGGCCTTTGAGAGATCTGTCTTCAGTTTTTTTTTTCTGAAGTTTTGATTTTTGATCAATTGTTTTTCCATTTGCTGATATCTGCTAAAATAGCGTTTTCTAACGAGTCTAATTCATTTATACTTTTTATCCTTAAATTTTCCAATGTGGTAGCAATACTTTGCAAATCACGTTATGTATCTCCTAATAGAGAAGATTATTAATATCTTTGGAAGCGTCTTCTAACGACAGGACTTCTTTGCAAGGTCTGGTGATTACTGTGTATGCATTTTCTACAACATACTTTGTCGTGTTACGTGCAGTTCTATTCTTGCGGTTCGTCTTGATGCACCTCGCAAAATTCTTCTTCAATTGGTATTTCCGATTTCGAAATTGACGTCAAGTTCATCAAACGGTGTCTCCTGGTAGCTCTAAATACTTTATTGTGATCTGCACAATCTTCACAGAGACATACTTTGCAATCTAAACAAAACCTTATAGGCTCTATCGATTTTTCATCTTCAGAACAAAGGTCACAATACGAAATGGAAGACATTGTATAACTAGAATAAAAAAAAACAATTTCATTTAAATAACCGATTGTATCGGTGATGTACATTTTTGTAATCAGCACAACATCTCATATTTATGATAATAGATATCGATTAAAAATTTCAAATTGACGAAATATTTTTCATCATATTTCATGTTTTCTCGCCTTAAAAACGTATTGCCTAGGAACTTGCGCATTCAGTAAATAATTTTAATACATTTTGAATACATATTTCAGAATTTATATAAATTGCTCAGGATTTGAATCTCACTGTGACCGAACAAAGCTTCATATCTATTGTTGTAATGTTGTAATGTTGTAATGTTGTTATGTTGTAATGTTGTAATATTGTAATGTTGTAATATTGTAATGTTGTAATATTGTTATAGTGTAATGTTGTTATATTGTAATGTTGTAATATTGTAATGTTGTAATATTGTAATTTTGTAATATTGTAACGTTGTAATATTGTAACGTAATTTCTTTGCTATTATTGTAATGTTGTAATATTATAACGTAGTTTCATTGCTATTAATGTAATGTTGTAATATTGTAGCATAGTTTCATTGCTATTATTGTAATGTTGTAATATTGTAACGTAGTTTCATTGCTGTTATTGTAATGCTGTAATATTGTTAAGTAGTTTCATTGCTTAAATGAAATTGTACTTTAATATTTGCTTGTTTGTCCTTGATTCTTTCATCAATGTATCATAGATTTTTAAACCAAAGTATAACACATACTGAATATATATCATGACAATACTAGATCTTACCGAACACATATTGTTGTACCTGTCCCTAGAGTACCTGTTTACGTTTAAATCACAAGGTAATTTGATGAGATAATTTGCATAGTATTCTTACAAGGACTTTTGATCGATTTACCTATTGAAAATTGATATACTGAAAAATTATTACCTCATGTTTATATTTCATTTGCTTTTACCACAGTGTGTATTGTATAGACATGATAATCATAGCAATGCTAAAACTTACCAAAAATAATGTTGTATCAGTTCACTATCTACCTGTTGAACGTTTCAATTGTCACATGCTGATTTGATCAGATATGTTGTATGAAATTTTAACAAGGACATATGATCGATTTGAAAATGTTGACTCATACTAACGAACTATAATATAATGTGTTGTTTCCCTTTGCTATAACCAGTATTTGTCTCCTAGATAATATGAGAAGACATGTAATCCGATACGGCTACATTGGTTTGAGCTCGCAATGACCATTGTTCTATAGTCTAAGCTTGTTTTAATTTATTTTTTATTTTTAGTCAGTGTTATGCCTCGTGCATATATTTGCGTAACATATAACCAAAATAGATTATTCAAACTTTAATACATCTACAGGATGTTTGTAAAAAAAACTCAAAATATAAAGATACTCGCTTTTACAGTTCTGAAAACTACGTACGCTCAATGACACAAATGGCTTTCCATATTTTAAAATTTTCACGAGCAAGGTTATTTGTAGAAATTACAATTTACCTTTAAAATGACTAATTAGTGTTCATTAATGAATTAATTGAATGTTTTAGTGTATGTTATAATGGAAAAAAAAAACTGTTTGTGAAGTTGTAAACGTTCTACATGTTCTAATAATTGTTCTTTGTGTTGTTGTTCGACCCACAAATTCTTAAAAGATACGCCTCGAAAACATAAAAACAGGTAAACAAAAAAAGTCACATCTTCAGTGCTGATTCAATAAAATAAGGTAAATGTTCAGATATATACAAAGAGTTCAACTAACGCCGTAGTTGGCTCAAGATTTTGATTTCAGTTGATATCCGCAATGAAACGGAAATCATAAAAAGGGCGATAATTCCAAAAAAGTACATATGGAGCGCTGGTCAAGCAACGTTACTTTAAATACAGACAGACGTGAATGAGTCAAACATCTTAAAAATTGAATTTAGGTCTGATGACAAAACATTGAAACGCAAGAAATAAACAACAAAAATAAACCACAAGATTTTATGTAATATTGATTAAAAAAAATCTTACTTTTCGATACTCCTATGCTACTAAGAAACATCTTGAAATTCGAGGTAAAACTATCTAATTTCTAATCATATTCAAGATCTTAATAATACAAGAAATAGATAAAAATAAATAAAAATAAATAAAGGTCTTGTACAAAAGAGCAACATTTCTAACCAAGAACTTCTCTGAATGTCTTCAAATGGAATTGAAGACAGTTACTGTTTTAAGATAGTAGACACAAATTGCCATACACGAATTTAACCGACGCATCAGTACATTAATTTGTTGGTTTGTTGTTTTTATAACTCTACCTGTTCAAACATTTTTTTTTAATTTTGGATTGTTCCTACTAGAGGTTTCTCAACATCTTACGAACGAACGGAAATCGCCTTAATCCTGACGTAACTTGCCGTAACGAGAAAAGAGGGAGCACTCATTTATTGAATTATTTTTGGGCTATTGGACGTGCACTTCCTTTCATTAATATATGCATGCAAGGTTCTTTTAAACCATTTAGAGTTGTGGACATATTATTATACTGAATGCGAGTTCTCTCTGATTTGTTCTTTGTGACTAAGTGTCCTTTTTTAAATTTTATCTAGGCTCAGATCAAAGGTAAAAGGTCATGCGCAAATAGAGGTAAATTGAATCTAGGAGTGAACGACTCTTGAAAAAAAAATCGGTTTTTAATTTGAAAAAAACAACTTAGGTCCGGGATAACTTAGTTGCCTCAAAGCTCTAAAATCAAAATGGTTAGTTCCTCACCTTATATAATTACCATTAAACTATGTTCCACCTAAATTGGCAGAAAGTGAATAAAGGGAAATACTGAAATAGATATTTGAGAAAAAAAAGTTCACTTGAAAAGATATTCTGTAATGTATTGTAGATTTTTGTTTGATTTTCAAAGGGTTTCTTATCCTTTTTGTCTATGTTTTTATTATAGTACACATATCAGTATATTAGTATAATTTAAAAAATTTCAATGAACATTTTTGATAACTGTATTACAACCAGTTTTGTTGATGCTGTAGCACTAATACTTGCCATTAAAATACACACAACTTGATTACTTACTATATTATTGAACCCCCCCCCCCCCCGCCGAAAAAAAAATAATCAAAAAAAAATTAAAAACATATAAATAAATAGCATTTTAACAACATATATATCAAAGATGCATAAAAAAGAGTGGTTCCTAATATTTATTACTGAATACTATTGAATAAATATGGAGATAAATGAAGAAATGTAAACTGTCTTAAACGACATCTTATCTCTTTATCCGTTTATATTCAATATATCAATGTATATTTATCGAAGTTGCTTTCCACTTACACAAGTATTAACACTAATCAGAATATATGAAAAATGAATTATGATTTACGAGTTTTTGTGTTACACCTTTCTTGCCACCTTTGATTTGTTTATGAAGTGATCAAATTTCATTTCTCTGTGACTTTCAAAATTCAATCTGTAATATTTGTCCTCAAATAAGTATCGGAAAGATAAGAACTAGCTAAGCCCATATGCACTGCTGATATATAGGTCTGTGTGGCCTATGAATCCACGCAAAATATCTCTATAATACACTGATCTTCTGGTTTCACGCAGATAAACAGTTGTGTTTTTAAAGTCCAGCGCGCTGGAGTTTAAAGTCTAGCGCTGTAGATCTTAAGTCGGGGGCTAGAAATAATTAGTTCAGAGTTGGAGATTTAAATACTAGAACTAAAGTTGTGCCCTCTCAATCACTTTTCAATCCTCTATCAAGTGTTAATATCGTCGTCAAATGCATGGAATACTCGCCACTGAAAGTTTTATTTAAAAAAAACCATCAGTTAAATGCAAACCAAATGCGTAGATTTTTTTTAAGACTATCAAAAACATTGTTCTTTTTAAATTGATAAGGGAGATAAATCGAACGCAAATTCGACATGTAAATAAACGAAACTCAACGTAAGATAACGCAACATTCAACAACACAAAACCCATTGTAACACTAATTTGTAATCACAACAATAGATTACAAGGTTGCAAAATGAATATTTAATTGTTTACTGTTGTCTTTAAACACGCTGCAATATCGGAAGTAATTTTTACTGCATAAAATAACAGCTCCCTAACGATACGTTCGTCGAGTTTCGTCCGTTCGTAAGATGTTGAGAAACCTCTACTAGGAAAATTATCATTATACATATTGTCATGGTTTATCTTGTTTATATAACGAAAACTAAATATTTTCTCGCTGCAATGAAGACCTATTGGCGACCTTCTGCTGTTGTCTGTTCTACGGTCGGTTTGTTGTCTCTTTAACACATTCCCCATTTCCATTCTCAATTTTATTTGGTACAATTGATCTATTTCTTGTTTATATAACGAAAACAAACTATTTTCTCGCTGCAATGAAGACCTATTGGCGACCTTCTGCTGTTGTCTGTTCTACGGTCGGTTTGGTGTCTCTTTAACACATTCCCCCATTTCCATTCTCAATTTTATTTGGTACAATTGATCTATTTCTGTATCTTGGTGACTTAAGTATGTCCTGAAATTTATCATATTGTAAACTTTCCTCGTGTAAGTATTTTTATTTTGTTGACTTTGAAATGTTATATTCTAGTACAACATTTTCTATTAAAAGTCGAGTTAATAAATGCATAAATGACTTTACAAATATAACTCTGTACGAAGATAAAGAATACATAAATGGGAAATGTATTACAACAAATAAAATATTCAAAGATTGGAGTAATGACGTGATAACCTTTAGAATACGTATATTTAAAGAACTGATAAGTTTACCCGTTTCGTACATGTATCTTTTCCTGGCTCGATAAAGTTCATCACTGAAAATTAATGATGTGCTATTCCCTTTGAAATAAGTTTTCTACAGGCACTGACAAACTTGAAATCCAAATAATTTTATTAATTGAAGAATAAAGTAAAGGTTTTAAGAAGGTTTTTGTAACAAATTCCTGACTTAACTATATACAAAAGTACCTAGTTTACGCTCATTACTAAAGACACGGGCATACCGAGTTGGGATATATAAACATCTTAAAACTGTACAAAAGAAAAATAAACGCCAAGAAAGTACAAATGCAACAATAGAAAAAGAAAAATCATTCATGTGGTCGTAATTTTGTGTATACATCATTTTTTATGTAAACTGAAATAATTGAAAATAGGAAAAGTCAATTACTGTTGTTGATATTTTATTTATCAGAAATAATTTCCTTTGAGTAAATTTCGGAAGTGACTTCAGAGAATTCTTGATAATAATTTGTCAAACGATTACTTAATTGTATATATATTTTATAAGATTATGTAAGATTGTTTTGAAAAAAATGGAAGGATGAAAAAAAATCTAAACCGAATAATGATCAGTTTTTTATTGTTGCAAAACACTCTTTAAAAGCACCGAAAGTGTAGTAGTAGAACACTTACTAGAGACCGAGATGGAATTGTAGTTAGTTTGTTTATGAAGCTAAGGAAAACAATACATAGTAGGGACCTTCAAATATTCAGAGGAGGCCTCAAGCTGAACTGTTTTAAGGACAAAAAAAAAAAAAAAATTCATGATTATTTTCTATAGGACTCTCTCTGGAGAGTACGTCTTTAAATTTAATCTAAGGTATATTTTTATCCGTTTAGTGTTTATGTGATATAACCATCAGATGATTTGCTGCTTTCTCGGCCAATACGATAGAATGTTTTAAGTATGGTTTTTTTAAGACATAGAACTACATTTCGGATTGGTTCATGTTATCAAATATATGACACTTTTGATTTTTAAGTAAAGTCTTATGAAAACAAGAGGGTATAATCAAATTGTGTCTCTTTTTACATTGGCAAAACTGACTATGTAAACTACGTATTTAATTAATCCCCCTCTCGTAAATGAACAGATGAGACAGTTGAATTCTTACAAATACAAGGATTACACAAGAAATACAGTAACCTGTACAAAAAGACTAAACTCATATTTGGTCGGATTTAAAGTATCGACATAAAAGATAAACTAAAGATAAATATACAGCTGCAGACCGTTTTAACTAATTTGAAAACATAATATACATGTATTAGAATTCAAAGCATTTAGTCAGAAGAACGAATTAAAAATTTAACGAAGACTAAGTTTTTTTTTACAATTTTCTTAATCCACGATTATGAAATATTGACCTTTTATAGAAATGATACTGCGCTGAAAATCAATCACTTCTAACATGGAAAGTGTTTAAGCGGATTTGTCAGAATATCGGTGTGAAGAAGATATCTACAAATCCTCTGAATTTGCAATACATATTCGATATTTCTTATGGACCCCAGGTACACATTGGAATAAAGAAATTAGGCTGTCGTTTCAAAATAATGGAGCCGAAAATTTCGATAGATAAACTGTTTATCCCGTTTAAAATTATATATGGAAATGAGTACAATAACTGTATGAAAGTATATTTATAAATACTATATAGCCCTTGACATCATACAGTAATCTAAAAATCAAATTTAAACCAAATCTCAATCTTAAAACAGCGCGAACAACATCTAGTTATATAACAGTTATTTTCAGAAGTACAATAAATGTGACCGAGTTAAGTTTCAATATCAATTTCTTTTTCTAAATTAATTAACGTCACCTCCAAAACGTTTATTTTTCCAATGACATTGTACGAAACATCTCATCTGATCCTTGCAAGGTTTCATAATTAAACTATAACTAGAACACACCCGCGAAATCGCGGGCATTAAGAGCTTGGTTGAAAGTATGTAAACTGTTGTAGGATGATTTTTTGGTAAACGATTTTATGTCTGGAGAATTTCAGAAAAGATATCAAAAGTCATAGGTACATGGAGACACGACGATTATTCTAAGCTCTTTCTCTTTTTTCCAAAATCCGTTTTTTTCTGTTAAACTCCATGATTTTCGTATTTCAGTATACTATGAAAATACGTAGATTATAAATCAAGTGTATTTGCTATTAACTATCAATTTCAAGTTTCTTTTCAACGTCGATCACTGCTATATTATATATTATAGGATCCTTTTTTAAACGGCGATGTTTCTTTGGCAACATCTTATGATGTTTATACATCAAAAACACATTCGCTATGCTCGTGTTAGAAGGGATGTTTTGGATTTCATTGAACGTAATGTGTATTACTGTTATATTATTGAGTCAAGAATTTCTATGCTATAAGTTACTTAAAATGTTTATTAAATTCGTCCATAGAGATGATAGATACACTAATTTGATTTGGCTGGAAGTTTGGTTGTACCTATAGAACAAAAAAATCAACAGGATACCACATCCTAATTTTTACAATAAAGTTGTATTCTAAGTCCGTTAATTAGAAAAAATCCGAGTAAAAGAATCGTTCCTTTCAATAAACATTTTTCAAAAGATTACCAATTCAAAAGCGTAATTAGATCTTTGAATATCGTTATTATTAGTATAAATATTGATATAAGTATCAATCAATTAAAACAAATTTAAATATAAGTGTTCTACACATATTTGAATTAACAGTTTCTCCTTATCAGAGCCAATACAGTAGCAAATCATTGAAAATAAAAGTTGTATACAGTATTGGTAATGCAAATTATAAATGTCTGTGGTCGTTTTAAACATTGCAAAGACCCCTTCTTAAATAAAATACATGTAGAAATAGGCAACCATCGTTAATCTATAAATAATTGTCATATTTTTATTCGTCATATAAAAGCTATACAATGCGTAATAATCTCCTGTAATAAAAGTTCTATCAATAAAAACCCAACGACGTTTGTTTTAAAGCCGATATTAAGATTAGTAAATTCTCAACTATTAAACAGAGCTATATGCATTACCATTTTGAAAGAAGACTTTTGAACTAGCTTATTATTCATTTTACTGAAATTATTAATGTAGCAGTGACAATTATAATGTTATTTTAACTAATTAACAGTATTTTATTAAATTTAGTATAACGGTAATTATTTGCAAGTGTATATCTGCACAAAACAACTTTGATTTGCTACAACAAAAATGGTTGAGGTCTCATTAAACGCAATATACGTTGGATGTTTAATTCCGTCCCTATCTGTCATTACTAAATCAAGGAGTCGTCCATTCGTTGACAAACGTTGTATCTCGCTTTTGTAAATATCACTCGCGTAAACATTGCCTTGTTTATCAACAGCTAAACCTGTCTCTCCTGACACCTCACAACTATATAAAAGAGTTCCGTCTAACTGAATACGTTTAATCAGTCCCATTCTCCTATAAGTTATATTGCCATCTTTATGATTGTAGTGTAGAGAACTAAAATACCTAGAATTATCTAATAAATCTCTCAACACAATGTTTCGGACGTTTTCTCCGTTTTGTTTTAATATTGTGATATCTCTTCTTTTACCGACTGCAATATATTCTCCTGTGGTCGTAATACCAAAGCAATCTAGACCTACGAAGATTGTTTTATCCATCGTCAAAGTGTTTGTATCGATAAATTGTACATATGACTTGTATGGCAATGTAACAATTGCTTTGTCGGTTCCAGGTAATACAGCAATGCCATATGGATCACAGGGGACACTTAATGTTGTGATGTATTTTAATCTTCGTTGATTTATTTTGAAGACATATATGTTATCGCAGCCTTTCTGAAAGTCACACAAGAATAATTTATCATCTGCAGTAACCGCTACATCTGTGATGAGTTGCCCTATTTGTAATTGTTCTGCTATTTCCTTTCTGAAGGCTAGAATGGATTTTACCTTTACTGGCTGAACCTGAGCTTGCTGTAGTTTTACTGGACTATACTGAATGGCACTTGCTGTCATAACCTCTTCTATCGACCCAATACATTTTATATCAATATCGCTTTTTTCTTAAATTTAAAATCTGTCTTTTGGTATGACAGTGTCATATCCTGCACCTGTTTAATAATATCCTGAACTCCATTTTCTTGTTCTCGAAGAGTAAGATACAACTGATTATTTGATCCATGTTCCTTGAGAAATTCTAATTTCTGCTTTTTCTCCTGCACAACATCATACAATTCTACAATTTCAGAATTCTCCTTTTCATATAAGTCTAAGATTTCTTTCTTGGCATTTGAAAGTTCTGTCTTCAGTTTTTATTCTGAAAAGTTAATTTGTTTAATTAAATGTGTTTTCCATTTGCTTATCTCTACCAACATGGCACTTTCTTTTCTTTCTATTTCATCTACATAACCATGACGATCCTTTTTTAAAGTATCCAAAGTTTTAACAATGTTTTGCCATTCATTTGATGTGTCTTCAAATAACGATGACTTTTGTATGTGTTTGGAAGCGACCTCTAGCGGTATGACGTCTTTGCATGATTGATGATCAGATGGAATACATACTCTACAACATACTGTATCGTGTTGCGTGCAGTAAAAATCTAGCGGCAAATCTTGATGACCCTCACAAAAATTCTTTGCAATCGGTATTTTCGATCTCAATATTGCTGTTAAGTTCATCAAATGATGCGATTTTGTGGCTTTAAATTTCTTATGGTATTCTACGAAATCTTTACAAAGACTCTCTTCGCAATTTGAACAAAACTTTATTGCCACTTTTGATGTTCCTTCACAAGGGTCACAATATGAATTGGAAGCCATTGTTTAACTAAAAACTATTTTTTTCCATTTAAACCATTTTGTTGTTGTTATTGGTTAGGATAGGCGGCCTACTTATGTAGTAGCTGCACCTTAAATTCATAAAACATAAATATGATGTATATATGCTGTTTTCGCTTTAATTTTAGTATTACATTTTGGCGAGTATTTATATGAAACTGTGACGATTTTGTGAAGTGATTAGTTCAAAACACGATATTTATGTATATATATATATATATTAATGTCATACAATACATCAGAGCCGTAACTACATTGAGGCAAATGAGGTAAATGCCTCATGTAAAAAAAAAAAAAAAAAATGAAACAAAAGGTTTTTTTCATATTAAATTGTTTTCACGGAAAGTGTCTTGCAAGAAGCAAGTTCTCTTCACTCTCTGGTGTATCCCCTGGATGTTTTTCATTATCCATGTTTCCATTTTCCTTTTAGTTTTCAGAGTTGATGGTCTATTGTTTGTACTTCTGTGTTCCGGGTTTGTCTTTTGTTCATATATTGTCCTACTTTATGACTATAGTCTGAGGGTTGATTTTCATTTGTAAACTTGGTTTTGCAATGTTGCATGTCCACTGATGTCCAGAATTGTGCGAGAAATATTTTTTAAAAACATGCGATGCTACTCAGTGGACACAAAAAAAAATGTCCTTTCTGCATGGATAATCGAAATTGATATCGAAGAATACAAAACAGTTTGTTTTATTGTAAATAAAACTAGATAGCTGACATGGTTTGAATTAAAGTAAGGTCACATATTTCCCGGTATCAAATAATTTGACGAAAAAAAACATTCGGCCATGTATGACCTTTTACATTGAAAGTTTAAACTTCGTTAAGTAGTGTTGAGACCCTTTAACAGATAATAAAGGAGTATGGGGACATAATCACTCACAAAGTCATTGCGTAGAAAAAATACAAATGATCAATGGTCAAAGTTTGTGTTCCTGTTCTTCATCTTGATAGTTGCCGAATGGTCTTCAACAATACTTTTAAAGAATCATTAATACCGTAAAAGATCGTAAAACAAGGCGAAGATGTTCCCTAGTGTGGACTTAAGCAGTACTAGTACTTAAAGTATAATACTGCAATGTCACTATATTTAAATCTAGTCATAAAAAATCACCAAAGTCTAATCACAATACAAGACAAGAACAGACAGACAGATACGGTATTAATAATTATGAGAATTACGATTTTTGCTTTATCCTACAAATCGGTCTTTTAATGTTGTCTTTAATACCTAAAAGTCTTAAATTACAATGAATCTTTGTTTTTGCTTTGAGACCTGATTGTCGAAAAAAATATCTAAAAATTAATTATGCCGTTTCAATGCAAGAAAGAGTCTGGGAAACGCTCAGAATTCACGATTTTGCGTTATATTTCTCAGAGCTTCTGGGGGCCTTAAGCCGCCCCCAGACCCCTCGCCCAAAATTTCGCTCCGCTCGGCGAATATATTTTGCCTCACTATTAAAAGAGGCTAGTTACGGCCCTGTACATTCATCTCCTGTTTAATTAATTCGTTATGGTTCTCATACGAGTTCTGAGGCCGAATGATGTGTTCATAATGGAAACGAATGAGCTTTACCATTTTTCCATATTTGCTGTTAATTAATTGCTAAAAACAACTTTTAAAAAAGTAAATCCTTTTAAGGTTTATGACCCCTTCTGTAGCCATTTTTGTACGAACTTTTGAAACTTCAATAGTATCAAAATTACAGATAAGATGAATAAAATAGATCGTCCATTTTGTACATATACCAAGGGGAAACTTGATGCAAAGCATTATTATTTACTGTCTTTTTGCATTTAATAGAAAAAGAGGATTTTGTGGCAAATAAAACAAGATTTTTGTAGAAAATCTACAGCCTTTTATACAGAGATTTGTGCTTAAAAATTTGAAACATATATTACTCACTTGCTTTTCTATGATGTGCTAGCGTTTATTGTTTACAAAAAGTTTTAAGCAACCTGTAAATTCCAATACACCTCGTGATTAGTCACTAAAGTCGAGCGCACCTAAAATGTGTACTTGGTCCATATTTATATTTGTTTTAAAAATGCAATAATCCTATATCTATCAGTCACCAAATTGCCAAATATGAGAGTACAAGGATAAAGGCTGTGGATTTTATATAAAATTTCCATATGTTTAGCATTGGATCAACACAAGGGTACATAATCCTTAAGCAATAAAACAAAGAAAATTTAGTTGTTATTTATTCAAATCACGGAACATTCAATTCATCATAGATTTGAATAATTTTTAATTTTGTGACAGGCTTAGCTTTCTGTAACATACTTTAAAAAGATTGTCCCATTTACTGACCTTAAGTAAAAATTTCACATTTCAAAATACACGTTTGATATTAATACCTATTAATTTCATATTTTTTTGATCAAACGAACTTTGACTTAATGACACGTCATATATTTTTCTTTAATGTAGCAACATATTAACCTAGATATATTACTTATTCGTTAAATGATCTTAAATGAAAATTAATGTACTTTCGTTTTTGCTTGTTAATCACTGGCCCTATTAAAGATCTATTATATATATATATATATATTACGATATATTACGGATTACAAATGTGTCGAGGTTGTAATTGGATAAAAACACAGAGATGTCAGTATATATACATGTATTCAGGAAACTGCCGTGGTATATACGACGTTGTTGTCCCAAATTGGAACCTCAAAAACGTCATCATAACACCGGTTGCTATGTGACGTAGTCAAAAGCTATCAGACTGTCGGAGGCTCACAGAGGGAAAATAATGACGTGCTTCAGTCAATAATACATTTTTGATACAAAATCACGCAATTAACACTTTTGATACTTAAATTTAAGTATAGAAAGTATAGTTAGTTCTAAATACCGAAATATACAATAAAATTACGGTAAACAAAATTTGACACTAAAAACTAATCTACTACCCCGACACACTTATTCTTATACAAACAAATATTTCACTGTATATTATAAATAAAGGCAACAGTAGTATACCGCTGTTCATAGTGTGCTAGTGACCTAATACGATATATATGGGGGTCAGTTAATTCGATATTGGGTGAGAGCTACTTAACATGTGCCTTGTTTTTAGACTAGTAGCCTATAGAAGTGAGCAAGTCTTCGATACCATTAGTATTAAGAACCTACTTTTGCTTGTCTATACAAATACAAATGCCAACAATATATGATCTTACCGATACATTATATATATATATATTAAATATTTATCATATAAGATAAGAATATAATGTAGAATAGTAACTTTAAATAGCGATACAACCCTTTTTAAAGTGTGTGGATGAATCTTTGGAAAACAAAAATAGTAATAAGTCAGTGTATGTTTCAAAAAACATTATTTCATAGTTGGTTACATAATCAAGGCATATCCGTATTTATGATGTGTTTATACTTAGATGAAATTTAAGATGTTATATTAAGGATCGATACCAGTTAATGAAAGTTATATAGTGTGCTAGTGACCTAATACGATATATATGGGGGTCAGTTTATTCGATATTGGGTGAAAGCTACTTAACATGTGCCTGGTATTTAGACTAGTAGCCTATAGAAGTGAGCATGTCTTCGATACCATTAGTATTAAGAACCTAATTTTGCTTGTCTATACAAATACAAATGCCAACAATAACAACTTGTTAGTTTTAAATGCGTTTTATGAATTTATTTCAGTCATTCATCATCAATTTCATCGTCTGTTAAAACCTTTAATTGTTTTCCTCAACAACGTGTTGTTTGTTTAAAGGGATATACCATCACTACTAACCGTATATTAAAATTAGCCTCGCCTACTAGCCTAATATGGAATATACACGGTCTCCACGTGGTTGCTTTTAACCAATCATATACCTAAAAATGTATCGGTAAGATTATTTTTTATCTTTTCTCATATCACACAATAACAGCGTATTACCGAAAGTATGACGGTGATAGGATGAAAATTAAACATATTTGAGACAGGAAAACATGATAATCCTGTATTTTTTATTCATGAATTTAAAGTGACATTTTAGCAGACCGTCAAATTTTGACCCAAAACTAGACGGAACTGGGACAAACTTCAAAGAAATTTTGGGAACGTAATTGTAAATGAATATATAGACTAATAACTGGTTCATACTCAAATGTTGCCTATACATATTTTGTTTCATAATTGATGAAATCGTCGCATTGGAATGTTTTTATTTCCGTTGTCACTTTTGTGGAAAGTGCTTTCTTTCACGTCCACATTTCTATTTTGTATGGCATGCTAACTTAACATTTTAGGCAATCGTTTAATATAAATACAGATGGCGAAAATAAATTACAGAACTGTAAATAATAACTTACTTACATTGTAATTCGTATGACCTAAAAAGACACCATGTGATTTAATTGTATAAGTGTAAGATTGATCTTTTTGAAACCACCTCTGTAGGCAGACATTTTAAGTCCGATTGAAAATCGATCTTTCCCGTTTACATTAGACCAAAGATCGGTTTTTTTTGCCAGTGTAAACGGGGTCTTATTCTCTACATAACTTTCCGTTATAAATATGCATGCATAAAGTATTTGTCACCGGACGGTTAGAAAACAACATTCGATCGATCATATCTCCTCCTAAATAACAGTACTATAATGACTTTAAACATATTCAAAAGAATAACATATTCGTTTATTTTTTAATCAGGTATTCACACATCAAAGAAAATTTTATATAATGCCCTATAAATATGCCTTGTAAAATAAAATAAATATTGAATATCAAAGGGAAAAAAACGCACCATAGTCAAAAATGTCTTGCTTTTTAATTTTGAACACTAGACATGTGTTTCGAATCTTGAGGTGTTTAGAGCGGAAGTTGAAAAACTCAACAGTGACTGTCGGATAAAAAAATGTCAAAAGACCATAAAAGTCTCAAAATTCCGATTTCTGTTAGCCAAATACAGCTAAGGTTATTTATGCCTAAATAGATTATACGTAGTTTTTCAAACAAATCAAAGTTCTGTTAACAGTTAATTCGTAAAATTACGAAAGCCTTATAGGGTCACAACTTTTTTTTAATCTCGTAATTACGAGAAAACTATCGCGTAATTATGAAATAAATATCTCGTAATAACGCGATAATTCTCATTGTTTTATCTCGTATTTACGAGATAATTATTGTGTAATTACGAGATAAATCGCATAATTACGAGATAACTATCGTGTAACTACGAGATAAATATAACGTAATTACGAGATAATAGCCGCGTTATTACGAGAAAACTATCTCGTATTTCCATCATTAAAAGCTGTTTTGTCGCGTAATTGCGAGATAAATTATCGCGTTATTAAGATAGTTTTTATTTCGAAATTACGAGATAAAAATTCATTTGGCCCAGTCGATTTAGAGGAGAAAGAAATGCATAAATAAAAGAGTAAAAAAACAGTAATATTTACAAATGGTTAAAACAGTTTAATTTGGATAGTCCATGTATTTCTCTGATCAGCAAATGAAGACCAAATTTAAGCAATGATATGATAAGATTTTGAAAATAATCACCACATTTTTCCTATGGTAAGTTCTGTAAAAACACATTTTACAACTGTAGACAAAAACTTTGAAATGCGCATTTTTTTTAATATCTTAACAAGTCATTTTAATACTGCAATTAAAGAGAAGGTATTATTGATTGAATGTTAATTTTTGACCGTCCAGTGGCACAATTTCCTTGAATATTTTTGACAAAAGGAGATATAGAGAATAAATTTCGGACAAGAAATACGAAGTCGCACACGTTTCTATATTTAAAAAGAGCGGCTTGAAGGCGGGGGACAATTGCAAATAATAAAAAAAAATCACTATGACCATGACACACGGCAATTTATGTTTGATATTTTGCTTTGATCTTTATTACTGTTACACTTACAATGTACAAAATTAAATAATTATAATTAAAATTTAAACATGGTGTCTTAATTCTTATGTCGTATGAACTAAAATGTAGTTAATTATTATACCGTTTTGTTATCATTTTCGCCATCAATGATAATCGTTCCCATAAATGTTAACTTGGCACGCCATACTTGATAGAAATGCGGACGTGAAAAAAAAACACTTTTCTTAAAAGCGTCAATGAAGATGAATCGCCTAGTTTGTAGATTCCAGGGCGACGACTTTGTCATTTATAAAATAAAATACATCATTTCTAAAGGTTAAGATGTACTAAAATTTAATGTTAACATCAATATCCATCTGATGAGTAAAGAATGTTTATGCAAAATGTGTTCCTGTTAAAAGAAACCACCATGCATTCCTCGGAGATTACATTGACATTCTAACCAAAGTTTTTCAGTTTTTACGCTACAAAAGACCTGTTCATGCTTTGACATGATTAACGTCTGACTTTTCGCGAATCCAGGTGTACTTTCTGAAACAGGGCATTCATGAATTATATCATTAAAAAGATCTCTAGCTATGTGAGTTGTCCTCCGGATAGCATTTTGTCCAGTGGTTAGCTGGACAATCCTTAACCAGTTTTTTAACAACACAATTAAACCACTGGATAGCAAACCACTGGATAAACATTTATCCAGAGAACAAGCTTATCCAGTGGATAACTTTATCCAGCCTTTTGAACAACCGGCCCTAGTTGTTCCCGTTGAATGTATGATTTGTTCAAAGTATCATATCATACAATATGGATGTCTTCAACTTGTGCAATTATTTGAAAATATATATTCAACATATGCCAAACACAACCTCATTAGAACAGTCGATTTAAAACTAATTACACAAATGAGATATACATTATACAGTGAAACCTGTCTAAACTGAATCTTGCATCTACCGAAAATCCAGTTACATCAAATTTTATGTTTTGTAATCCTGATTAAATCGAACATCTGCTGAACTCGATCAAAATCTGGTTTGGTTTAGACAGGTTTTATTATATTTACAAATCATGTGAGTGTTGAATGAAACCCCATTAAATAACAGATGTCAACCACCTTCGGAAGATAAAGAACTTCGTGCTCTGCTCATTGGGATACTCCTGCCAAATCATATTGATGAAATATATCCAAGATTTGTGTGAATAAATTCTAGTCTTTGGAAGCAACCATTAACTTCAAAGAAGGGATCATGTTTTTTTTTAATAGTTTTACGTCGATTTCAATCAAATTTTTCTCTCTCAAAATTTAACGCTATAGGGTATGAGGAAAATCTGGGTCAGGATATTTTTCTTTTGTCATCTGCTTGGTCATATTATTTTTTTTTATCAAATTAAGTATCAGCATATGTTTTAAGGGGGAAAAATATAATCCCCCTTTTGTAGTTAAATGGTCGTTCCCTTAGGGACAACATCAAAAGTTTAATGTAGGATAAAAAAACTTACTTCACATAGTTTTTTCACTGACCCCACCCCACCCTCTTAACTTAATTTGGGAAAAATTGATTTACCAATAGGGATATGTGAAAATCGATTTTAGATATACAAAACTTGTAGAATTTTACCCCCCCACCCCACCCCACCCCCAAACTATTTGATTTAAGTTTTTTATCCTACATCAATCTTTTGATGTCGTCCCTTACCCATAAAATACCAAACTTAAACAATCGGTATATATGTTAATATCCCAACTAAAATACTAATATTTCTGGATTTTCACTATATTGAAGAAAACTCTGTTACTGTTATTTATAGAATCATGAACATTAGCCTGTACAATAACAGATCTGTACTAAACATGCTACCAATTCAAAGGATTGAAGCACTCAGTCTAGCATCTTGCCAATCAAACACGAAACGTTTAAGTTTTATATCATCAAAATATATTGGGACTGGCCATTTCCAAACGGGATGAGTTCTAGAACTCACCATGACAAATTCCTAGTGTGAACCCTGTGATGCTGCTCAAACCCAGGTTTTGGTAGGGTTCGTATTTCTTAGTCTTTAGTTTATTGTGTTGTGTATTGTATTCTATTATTTGTCTGTTTGTCTTTTTCTTTTTTATCCATTGCGTTGTCAGTTTATTTTCGATCTATGGGCTTGACTGTCCCCTCAGGACTGGTATATATCTCCCCTCTTTAAAGTAAAACAATCAGGAACAGCAGATTTCATTGAAATATGTCAAGTCATGAATCAGTCGAATAGCTTTATTATTAGTTGAAAAGCTTAATTTTTTGGTGCATATATAAAAACAAATCACTTCTTTTTTTCCAAACTTCGATGTTAAAAAGAAAGTTACTTACTGTATTACACAATTAATCGTGGCCTATTGGTGAGTTATATAATATACAAATAAGTCTAACGAATGGTTTTTGTTAGGTTTCATGTACTTTTTAATAACTGGACCCCGAGCAGATTTTATCATATCATTGTCTATTCTTGATAATACAGTTAACTTGTACATATTAAGTAGTTTACTTTTTAATCTTCTGCGGTATGAATTGTAAATATGTGAAATCCTTTTTTCACACCGACAGCTGTACATTGCAAATCTTCACGTTATTGCCTTAGACAGTGAATATCATGATATTGTTATTACCAAGTGTGTCATACATAGCTATTTTCAAGAAAAGCCATTTTTATACAAATTCGCTCTGAGCTCATTCAAAATATACATTGTCTCTTTGACAGTGGTCGCCTAGATTACCCATGCTTCATTCTTATTGACTCCCTTTGCAGACCTATCGTCTTTGTCTATCTTCAAAATTTGTTAGCTATGATATTATATATTTAGCTAAGTTAATGTCGCTGAAAGTTGTGTTTCAACATTATTAACAAACAGACAAATCAACACTAAATTCTATTTAACTGTAAGTTTTAATTTTGTGTTTGTGTTTGTTTTTGTTATTTAAAGGGGGAGAGAAGTATCGTTGTTTTTGTTATTTAAAGGGGGAGAGAAGTATCGTTGTTTTTGTTATTTAAAGGGGGAGAGAAGTATCTGTATACTAAAATAACGAAGTCTAATTTGTCAGCCGTCATGGGGTCAAAAACGACTAATCAAAGAATTCAACTTTATATAGCTAATATTGGATAATGGTGTTGATTAAACATTACACCACTCCAGACTCTTTTGTTTTCCATATAATTAATATTGCCAATAATTAACAAGTTCCTTGTCGAATCCGATACCGATCGATACCAATAGTATATTCACCTGATGCCTATTACCTTATCTGTACGTTCTGCATCTGACAGGAGCACCACCAAAAGGTGTATTTAGGATTTTGCTATATACACGGGTTATAATCATATATAGCTAGGGTTTGACACTAATAAATTCAATCATAGTCACGTTTTTCCCTTTTGCAGTATTTTAATTAGTATGACTTTCTAAGATGACAATATGAATACTAAAAATCTAGACTTAAAATAAGGCGTTTATGTACAGTATTTAAGTTGTTAGCCGGCATGACGTAAAACAGCGAATCAAAGAATTCAACTTTGTTTGTAACTAATATAGGACAATGCTGTTGATTAAAAAAATACTCTATTCCAGGCATTTTGTTTTCCAAAAAATTAATATTACCAATAATTAATAAGTTCCAGGTAGACGGGTTCAAACAGGAAGATTTTGAAAGCAGAAAAAACTGTGCATATTAAAATCGGCATGACTTTATCATATGACAATGCCAATACTAAAATAAGGCTTACGCATAGTTATATACTTTAATTCAGTCACGTACCCGCGATATCACGGGTGTGTTCTAGTGTTATATGAAAAAAGCAGAAAATTAAAAACAAAAAGATTGAAGGAAAACGAATGAAAATAACTGTCATTCTTCACTTGGTGCACTAATTTCGTTATGTATAAAATGGTGGATTAAACCTAGTTTTATAGTTAGCTTTAATTAACCTCTTAATGGCAGACCCATTTATTTCATCGTATTGACACCCAGTTTTATCTCACTAGGTTTGGGTGCAAGATGAGTTAAGGATAAACTGATCCATCAATATCAGATTCAATCACTCTTTCTATTAAATATGTTTCTTTATTTTTATTTGTAGAATCATCAATTATGTAATTTTGGTCAACAAAAAATAATTTGAAAAGGGTAGAGTAAGCTTATAAGAACCGTTGCAATAAGTTTTGACGGCATTATTTTCTTCTTTAAACTACGGTGGTGGTAAAATGTGATGATAATGAGGATCAAAATGCTAAACTCTGATTAACTCCGTAGTAACAAATTTTAAATTTTGTGTTAACAGTTCTCTAAACTCTTGACAATTAATGAAAACCCGCAACCACAAAATGAAGTAAAAGCGAGTCCAAAAGATACAAACAGGAATTTCAAATTCGTAAGCCGAAAACAAACCTTACAACGTGATTGTAAAAAACTAAATTTACCAGCAAAAAAAAACAACTAATAGTATACAACATACAATGTAGAAGACTAAAACTGTGATAAATCATTCTTCAAATTCGTAATTACATTTTATAATTTGTGTTAAATGCAGTTATATTTTTGGGAATTCCTTAATTAGCTTCATGGATAACTGTAAAAAATATATGAATGTCTTAAAGTATAGTGTTCTTACCTTGTACTGAAACATAAAAAAATATTCAAAAGCACGTGACAGGAAGTTAGAGATTATGTCGATTTCTTTGTAAAAAAAGTAATTTACACCAATCACCTTCTATAAGTGATTGAACCGTCGAAGATTTTTTGTTTTTCATTTGACATTGTACGTACAGTATAATGTATAATGATCCGTACCTTATTCATACCGAAATTGGATATTGAAATATGATGAATGACTGTTGAGAAAATTCATTAAAAAAATACCAACAGTTAAAAGTCATACGGAAGTGCAATGTTATTTATTTCAAAGCAAATGAAATCTATTGAATACCGTTCAAGAAGTGCGGTTTTACACATAAAGAAGGTATACAGTTTTTATTCAAATTCACGTTCGATACTATATATTAGATTTAACGCTATAACATAAGAAATTTTAAAATACCATACGTTATTGGAACACTATTGTATACGCGAAAACCGATACAATATCTGCACACAATAACACATTATTTACGTGGTTGTTCCAATAAAGAGTCTGTAATATAGTGGTTGTCATTAGTAGATTTATTCATATTTGTTTTTGTCTATTGTCTGGTACATAAATCAGGCTTATTAAAATGAATACTAGTGCGGTCACTTCCATTCTAAACAAAAAACCATCTTAAAATTGGCAGAAATGAATAAGATATCAGTATTTTTGCATGACATATTGATGCTAGTACCTGATGCATGTTGGTCTTCTTTCAGTCGGTTACTCATAATGGTATATAATAAATATACATGTTCCATCTTTCCTTATATACTTCATTAACGTGTTTGCTTTTAGCGACGTAGGGTCACCTGCAATTTCACAAGGACATCAAATACTGGTTAAATCTGACACAATCGTCAACTGATATCAATGTTTTCTGCGAAATAAGATAAATATTGTACACACATTAATATTAACGTCTTAATTAAATTACTTTCGTTTATAGAATAAATTATATTTGCTTCTAAGGTTATCCCAAACTATATGCATTCACTACATATTAAACGGACGCTATTTAAATGAATTATGCTTTACTTCCAAGAATTTTAAAATTTGAGAGTAGCAATTACAATGGTATTTTAACTACTGTACATTATTCAAATCAAGTTTAGTAACACCTTACTTATTTGCAATTGTATATTTGCACCAAGCCATTGATGTTTGTTACGGCAAAATTAGTAAAGTTTTCATTAAATGCAATAGCGAATGGAGTTTTAGTCCTCAATACAACATCATGGAAACGCCCATCTGGTAATACACGTTGTATCTCACTTTTATAGCATTCACTGGCGTACACATGTCCTTGTTTGTCAACAGCTATACCTCCGTCTCTTGGCACTGTATAACTATACACAAGAGTGCCGTATAACTGAATATGATTAATCATTCCCAATGTTCTATAAATTATGCTGCCGTCATTATGATTGTAGTGTAGAAAACTAATATACCCAGACAAATCGGCTACCACAATGGTTCTAATGTATTCTCCGTTGGATTTCAATATGTTGATTTCTGTCTTTTTACCGACTGCAATGTAATCCTCAGTGGTAGTAATACCATAGCAATTTCGACCCACTCTGATGGTTTTATCCAGTTTCAAAGATGTGGTATTGACAATTTGTGCAAATGGCTTTTTTGGTAATGTAACAATTGCTTTGTCGGTTCCAGCTAATACAGAAATGCCATATGGAGCACCTGGGAGACTTAACGTTCGTCTAAATATTAGGTTTTGGGGATTTATTTTGAAGACATATAAGTTATCTTTTGTTTTATTAAAGTCACATAAGAATAATAAATTGTCTTCACTAACGGCTACAACTGTGGTGAACTTTCCATGTTCAAACTTTTCTAATATTTCCAATTTGAAAGCTAACATGGATTCAACTTTTGCTGGCTGAACCTGAGCTTGCTTGGGTTTTACTAAACTGTTATGAATAGCACATGCCTCACTGACCCGTTCTATTGATCCAATCTTTTTTATATTGCCTTTGCTTTTGAATTTCAAATCAGCTTTTTTGTATGACAGTGTCATATTCTGAGCCTTTTTAAAAACATCCTGAAGTCCTTTTCCTTGTTCTCGAAGAGTTAAGTACAATTGGTTATTGGACCCTTGTTCCTTGAGATCTTCTATGTTTTGTTTTCCCTCCTGTACAATATCATACAGTTCCGATATTTCAGAATTCTCTTTTCTTAATAGATCTAAGGTTTTCTCTTTGGCATTTGAAAGGTCTATCTTTAGTTTCTTTTCTGAAGCTGTGATTTTTGTTATTTATTGGTTTTTCCATTTGCTGATTTCTGCTAAAATGTTTTTTTCTACCGAGTCTAATTCATTTATATTTTCATCTCGAGCCTTTCTTAAACTTTCCAAAGTGGAACCAATATTTTGCCAATCACGTAATGTATCTCCTAAAAGAGAAGATGTTTTGATATCTTTGGAAGCGACCTCTAACGACAGGACATCTTTGCAAGTCTGGTGATTACTGTGTATGCATTTTCTACAATATACTTTGTCGTGTTGCCTGCAGTACAAATCTAGTGATTCGTCTTTATGCACCTCACAATAGTCTTCTGCAATTAGTATTTCCGATTTCGAAATTGACGTTAAGTTCATCAAACAGTGTCTCCTGGTAGCTCTATATACTTTATGGTGATATGCACAATCTTCACAAAGAATATTCTTCGCAATCTAAACAAAACCTTATAGCCTCTATTGCTTTTCCTTCTTCGGAACAAGGGTCACAATACGAATTGGAAGACATTGTATAACTAGAATAAAAAAAAAAACAATTTCATTTTAATAACCGATTGTATCGGTGATGTACATTTTTGTAATCAGCACAACATCCCATATTTATGGAAGTAGATATCGATTAAAAATTTCAAATTGACGAAATATTTGTTATCATATTTCATGTTTTCTCGCCTTAAAAACGTATTGCCTAGGAACTTGCACATTCAGAAAATTATTGTGATGCATTTTGAATACATATATCAGAATTTATATAAATTGCTCAGATTTGAATTTCACTGTGACCAAACAAAGCTTCATATCTTTTTTTGTCATATTGTAATGTTGTAATATTATAATGTTGTAATATTTTGATGTGGTAATATTGTAATGTTGTCATATTGTAATGTTGTAATATTGTTAATTAGCTTCATATCTATTTTTGTAACGTAGTTTCATTGCTTAAATGAAATTGTACTTTTACATTTGCTTGTTTGTCCTTGATTCTTTCAACAATGCATCATGGATTTTTTAAACCAAAATATACCACAGACTGAAAATATAAATGAAAATCATGACAATACTAGATCTTACCAAATACATATTGTTGTACCTGTCCCCAGTGTACCTTGTTACGTTTTTATCACAAGGTGCAAAGTACTTTGCATAGTATCCTCACAAGGACATTTGATCCATTTACCTAATGAAAATTGATACACTGAAAATTTATTATCTCGTGTTTATATTTCATTTTTAACCACAGTGCGTATTGTATAGAAATGGTAATCATAGCAATGCTCAAACTTACCAAAAATAATGTTGTATCATTTCACAGTTTACCTATTGAACGTTTCAATTGTCACATGCGGATTTGATAAGATATGTTGTATGACAGCCTAACAAGGACATATGATCGACTTGCACATTAGACTCATACTTAATAACTACAACATTATGTGATGTTTTCACTTGTTATAAACCGTATTTTTTTTTCTTGGTCTCGAAGACAAATAACCCGATACGGCTACTTTGGTTTGAGCTATGATTTAGTAATTCATTTTATTGTAGCCTGGTGTGAACGACTTAAACAGTTTTAGTTTTAGTTTCTTTTGTACAATTTGGAGTTTAGTACGGCGTTCATTTTCACTGAACTAGTATATATATATTTGTTTAGGGGCCAGCTGAAGGACGCCTCCGGGTGCGGGAATTTCTCGCTGCATTGAAGACCTGTTGGTGGCCTTCTACTGTTGTCTGCTCTATGGTCGGGTTGTTGTCTCTTTGACACATTCCTCATTTCCATTTTATTATTTTACTAATTTTACTAATTTTATTAGAAAGCATGTTTAGTTCTGATAAATTCCAAAAAGCCGAGATTTATTATAACGACCAGCAACTTTAGATAAAAAAAAAATCTTTTTTATTTTATATACTATATAATCCTGACCATAACAGACTCAATCTGTTATTAGTATCCACGTAAACCGTATGCTACGGACGTTTTACTAAAGTCTGTTTAAAACTTCTTGTCAAACAAAGTTGCTTGATTTTCCATTCACAAAGTTTCACAGTACATTATTTATTTAAAAAAAAAGTCTTTTACTACTTGAAATACCGAATGACTGACCACACTCTTTTCATGATAGCTATTCCAATATATTATGTACATCAATTATCGTCCCTTCTAAATATCTGTACTATTTTAGTCCTTTAAATGTCTCGTACATTCTGTGTTGAGGAGGTGTTGGTTTAATTGTTTATGTGTATAAACACATATCTACGTCTCATCGGAATGAATGGTGGTTAGTAAAGTGAACCGTTCAACTGATCTCGAAGTTAGAAATATATCACACATATCTAGTGTTAATTCTAGTTTTGTTGGGAAACTTTCATCACCCTGTTCTTACATAACTCTTTACATAAAACTTTGAGGTTCCGTACAGAACATATCCCAATTCAACAGTTCTGCCTTAAACCGACCTTTTTATCTAGCAACAATTGTATTGTGTTTTTAATTAGACGAATGACTTGGCATGACTGATGTCGTTGATCTGACTTGTTCTCTTTTTCATGCATGGAAGTAAAAGTCAAATTGACTTAACTTTATTGTTGGCATCTTTGTTATATTAATTAGTATATTTGTTGGATTGTTAAGTTAGTTGTGTTGTATGTCTGTGATGTATGTTAACACAAGGAAGCTATTAAATCAAGTCTTTTTACCAAGAGTTCCAAATGGTGAAATTGAAATCATCCCTTCGTAAATTTTACGGACGCCATCACGAGTTGTTTGACCGTTATGGAATTACCGTTTTACAAATGATATCGGATATGTTCTTTACGTCGTAACTACAATCCCCTTCCCTTTCATGAATCTGACCTACCGAATTAGACTATTTACCTGATTTGTTATCACATAAGCAACACGACGGTTGCCACATGTGGAGCAGGATCTGCTTACCCTTTCGGAGCACCTGAGATCACTCCAGGTGGGGTTCGTGTCGTTTATTCTTTAGTTTTCTATGTTGTGTCATGTGTGCTGTTGTTTGTTTGTCTTTTTTCAGTTTTAGCCATGGCGTTGTCAGTTTGTTTTAGATTTATGAGTTTCACTGTCCCTTTGGTATCTTTCGTCCCTTCTTTTTTAACACAATTTTGGCTAAAGTTTCAAAAATATTGTCACAGTAACCTATTATGTCTGTTTAAGACGCTCACTCAAATCTGTCAGTAATACGAAACAATAAAAAAAAACCTGTTATACAAGTTAGATGTAAAGCTAGCTATAAACCAGGTTTAACCCACAAACTTCATCGCAGAATGGTTGTATCAGGTGTGGAATACTGCAGGAGCTCTCCACTTGATCCAATGCTTGATACACTTGATTTTTTTTTCATTTCATGGATAACCAAAATTTTCAATCAAAAAGATGCAGAAAAGGTATGAAGGAATAACTAAATAAAAAGACAAAACAAAAACTATCAAAGATGTAAAACAAACCAAAACATTACAAAGAAATATAACGACTGAACAAAACAAACCCCACCAAAAGAGGAAAGTGTCAAAGAGTCGACAGTTAGTATCCTTTTACACTACCATCAAGTGACTATATTTTAAATTTGTTTACCAACCAATGCAAATGGGAATGCAATAATCAACACTTTGCAGTTTTTTACCTTCAACTTCCATAAAAAAAGAACAAAGTATTGCAATAAATGCTTTTGTTCATCAATTATTTTACATTTGGTGTATAAAAAATGCAATCAACTGAACTGGAATAGTGTTGATCTAACTGAAAAAAATGTAAATATAAGAATATTAACGTCTTTGATATATTGTCTAATAAACGGTCTTTGAAGGAAATATAGAATAATGAAGTCACTACATCACGGATTCGTCCACCTGGTGAAAAACGTTGAATCTCACTTCTATTAAATTCACTCATGTACATATTTCCTTGTTTATCAACAGCTAAACCTGATACTCCTGACAACACATAACTAAATAAAAGAGTTCCATCTAGCTGTATATGATTAATCAGTCCTATTTTTCTATAAAGTATGCTGTCATTATTAGGATTGTAATACAGAGAGCTAACATAATGAGAATCATATGATAAATCGCGTAAAACAATGTTCCTGATGTTTTCGCCTTTTGATTTAAATATTTTGATTTCTTTTGGTTTACCGACTACAATGTAATCCCCAGTGGTCGTGATACCAAGCAATCTTGACCTACTTCGATTGTTTTCTCCAGCGTGAAACTGTTTATATCGATAAACTGTATATAAGACTTGCCAGATAATGTAACACATGCTTTGTCGGTTCCAGTTAATACAGAAATTCCATACGGAGTACAGGGGACACTAAATGTTGTAAGGAATGTTAGGTTTTGTTGATTGATTTCGAAGACATATATATTATCGCGTCTTTTCTGAAAGTCACACAAGAGTAATCTATTGTCTGCTGTAAACGCTACATCTGTGATATGCGATGATGTAAGCAATTGCTTTGTTATTTTTTCTGTGAAGGTAAGAATGGATGTAACATTTACTGGCTTAACCTGAGCTTGCTGCAGTTTTACTGGGCTATACTGAGTACAACTTGCCGTCTCAGCCTCTTCGATCGATCCAATACATTTTATATCCGTATTTTTATCTTTCTCAAACTTTAAATCTGTCTTTTTGTATGACCATGATGACAGTGTCATATTCTGCACCCTTTTGATAACATCCTGAACTCCTTTTCCTTGTTCTCGAAGAATAAGATACAACTGATTATTTGATCCATGTTCCTTGGGAAATTCTAATTCCTGCTTTTTCTCCTGCACAACATCATACAATTCTGAAATTTCTTAATTCTCTTTCCCATATAAGTCAAAGATTTTCTTCTTGGCATTTGAGACTTCTGTCGTCAGTTTTTTTTTTCTAAAGCGGTAATTTGTTTAATCAAATGTGTTTTCCATTTGCTTATCTCTACCAATATGGTTCTCATACGAGTTCTGAGGCCGAATTATGATGTGTTCATAATGAACACGAATGAGCTTTACCATTTTACCCAATTTGCTATTAATCAATTGCTAAAAATACAGCTGATATTTAAAGCATAGCCAGAAATTAGTAGTGCTTTTGCTAATTAATATTCATAATATGTAAATGAGAATTGTACCACGTGATAATAGTTTGAACTGGACTGGCTTGATAACATTAAAATCTTTAAAACACGGATATTATAAGTTGTCCTTATTAACAATCACTCTGATACTATCATAAAGTTGTCAGGCGGTCAAAATCAAAACAACGAACGCGAATTTAGTGATTTTTTCGTGTTTACGTGAGACTATTCTTCTTGATATAAGGGCATTTTAACTTTTCGTGGGAACCTCGAGTTCAACGACTACACATACAAGGTTTGGACTTGCTTATTCTTTGGACATTCAAGTTTAAAATTTCACCCCGGCAACCTATTTTTCTAATGACATTGTAGGCCAATTTTCAACACGAAGTTTGCAAATTTGACGTTTCAGCCATTTTAGCCTGTATTTTACACTACAATGTTAAAAGCCTCTCGCTTCGATTTCAAAATAGCTCAGAAACCTTGATTTTTGCAACAACAGTCATAATGTTTCGTTTAAATGGTATATATTGTTGTGTATATTTAGTTTCTGCCCCGGCAACATGTCTATCACTAAAATTAAAATTAAAACAGACATTTTTTCAAAATTCCCTATAATTTTAATATAATTTCAGTGACCCGTATCCGATTTCTTTTGTATAATATTCAAATAAGCAAAGTGGCGTTGATTTCTGTATATGGACACTAAACAGTTATTGTCTTTATCCTGCAATTAATTCTGTATATTATTTGAGTTTTGAAAGACACACAAACACATGTTTTGCATTTATTTTCGTTTTGAAATCCCTTGAGGCCCGTCTAGTAATACGCTACAGTAATCACACATTCAGCTAAAGACGGGTTCGCAAAAAAAGAATCTCGAATGGTCAACAATAATACATCGCTCAAGGTGAATAATTATTTATTTTAACATAACAACTAATTTCAACAGTAAAAACAAATAACAAAACATTGTCCAATTTGAAACAGGAGTGTACGAGTTGTCCTACGCTTCAGACTCGACATTCACTAAACTTGACATGGTTGTTTTTGTTACACAATCATACACATTCAAGTTTTGAAATCGATAGTTGTCATCGTAGAAAAGACTGCTGTTCATGTGTGTATGTTATCAGAAAATTGGTGTGATTCTTATTGCTCTAAAGAAATGTTTTGAAAACAAACAGAACGTATAAAAGTAATCGTTAATTCGCAATTAATATGCCACTGGAATGCGACTGCAATACACATTCTAAGGCCACACAGGTTCATACAATTACTCAGTCCGGCAGTAGACGGAACTTTACAGCGATATCTGTATAGTATACATATACAGCATTGCGATATCTGTAGGGCTGTATCTGTATAGTAGAACACCCAATTGCAGGATAAAAGAACATAATGTAGTTTTGTAACTATAAATTGCGATATAAACCTTTTAAAAGTGTGTGAGTGAACCTTTGGAAAACAAAAATAGTAATAAAAAAATATATCAGTGTATGTTTAAAAACATTATATAATAGATGGTTACATGATCAAGGAATATCCGTATTTGTGATGTGTTTTTATACTAAGAATAAATTTGAGATGTTATGATAAGGAATGTAAGCCAGTCAATAAAAGAAAGTATGCAATGCAAAGCAATATATTTGCCATACATAGTGAAATAGGTTAGACAGTTTCAAAGTAGATTATTGCCCAACTGGTCTAATATTTACAGATTTTTATCAAAATCAGCAAAAATGATTGATCGAATTTTCACCACATAAAAAAGTAAAAATCGATATTAGAACTATAAAAACTTCAAACTAAAACATGTTCTGCTTTAAATTTAAATGCTTCAAAATCAACAGACTGACGGCATTCAAATGAGAACTAATTGTGCCCCTCTTCTTGCCAACTTGTTTCTTTATTATTATGAGGCTGACTTCATACAAGAACTTCTTAGGAAGAAAGATAAGAAGTTAGCAATATCCTTTAACTTTAATTTCCGCTATAAAGATGATGTTCTCTCACTAAATAATTCAAAATTTGGTGACTATATATGTTGAACGCATCTATCCAATCGAACTAGAGCTAAAGAATACCACAGATACAGCTAGGTCGGCCTTATATCTTGACTTATAATACATTAAGAAATTAACAATGCGAGTCGGTTGAAAACAAAACTTTACGACAAAAATAAAGATTTCAGCTTTCCAATTGTGAACTTTCCATTTCTTAGTAGCAACATTCCAGCAGCACTTGCATACGGGGTAGAAATCATCCCTTCGTAAATTTTACGGACGACATCACGAGTTGGTTGACCGTTATGGAATAACCGTTTTACAGATGATATCGGATATGTTCCTTACGTCGTAACTACAATCCCTTTCCCTTTCATGAATGTGACCTACCGAATTAGACTATTTACCGGATTTGTTTTAAAATGAGCAACATATCGGGTGCCACGTAGAGCAGGATCTGCTTAACCTTCTGGAGCACCTTAGATGACCCCTAGTTTTTGGTGGGGTTCGTGTTGTTTGTTCTTAAGTTGTATATATTGTGTCATGTGTACTATTGTTTGTCTGTTTGTCTTTTTCATTCTTAGCCACGGCGTTGTTAGTTTATTTTCGATTATGAGTTTCACTGTCCCTCTGGTATCTTTCTTCCCTCTTTTAAGCTTTGCATATCTGTATCTTTATTTAATCAAGAAGATATCCACAAAGTTGAAATCAAGACAGAAATTGGAGTAATATAACAGAAATAATTCTTCACGTATGACTTTATGTGAATTATTCACTACTCATTGTTCAATACCGTTCGGTGATATATACCTTCACCTTTCTACGTCATTTGGTCTCATGCGTCTAGTTATCTCAGAAGTACATGTAAGCATACACTTCATCTACTTATTTTATAGCAATATTGTATTGTTGGTCATATTATAAATGTTACAAAAATTTAAGCTTGTGAATTGTAAGACACATCAGCAGATGAAAGCAGTACATACATTTTTTTTAATTTTTTTCTCAAATCACACAATAACGGTTGAATACCGAAAAGTGAAGTGTTCTCTAAAGCTGGTGTTGTCCACGAATAGTTTTTGGAAAATTGTTTTTTAACATTGGTTCCAGAAACCAAATCTTGTCATTCCCTTGCTGACGACGAGAAATAGTATTTTCATTATCATCATCGAAAACGTATCATAGCTATTTAAATCATTCAATTATTGTGTCAATTCACTTTGTCATTTATGACCAGGTGTACTTCGCTTCTAATATTTTTCCTCTTTGAAGTGTCAATATGACATTGTTGGATCTTTTGCAATAATGAAAAAAATCAAATTCCTATCGTTTGCATCAGTATACATTACTATTATAAGTCATTTATAATTGTATCTTTATCATTGGCGAACAACACTTACATGTAACAGAATTCAAAGAGTTTGGTCAGTCGAACGGATTAAAAACAATGTATCTAAGTTTGTGTTGAATATGATCATTTTCCTTATTAACGATTATATATCGTAAATAATAGTACATTCTTCAAAGACATGACAAAGCGCTCTTCTAAGAATATCAGTGTAGAGATGATGTTTAAAAAATCATTTAATGATACAGCATACAATATTTTCCTATTAACTCAATATATACATTCAAAAATGAATTGCTAAACAAATAATTGTTTTACCAAAATAAATCAGCTTACATTTCATTAGAACATCTTTTTGTTTTATTTGATCATTGATGAAAATTATTTAATAATCAGAAGAAACAATGAGAAAGTATCTCAATAATTAAAAGTTATTGAAGTCATACAATAGCAGTTCTATCATAAAAAAAAAGTCACACTATATTGATTATTGTTTAACGTCCAGCGGCAAATAATGATATTCATATTGAAAAATGATCAACGATTTTGTTATAACTTAGTATTGAGAAGAAAATACAAGTAGATTGTATGTGTCATATGATCAACCACAATCGTGTAGTATCAGTTATCCGTGATGATATCGAAATTAGTCTTGTTTACAAAGGCTTTATCATACCCATAATCTGTATGACGGCTTGTTATCACCATCACTCACTTGAAAACTTGTGTTTTATATGTTAATTGTCAAGTATATATGATAGTTTTCTTTTTCAATATCCCATTCCGTATAAACCTTGAACTAGTATAGTTCTTCGATCATGAAATCCCTTAAAATATGTCGCACAACCTTTGTTTGTAACCCCAAAACATAAGTGAACTTATAAGCTAGTTATGTTTTTAGTTGTGTAACATATCATGATACAAAACACCAAACAGAAGGTAACACCGTAGCTATTTATTCATATCTTTTATTATTTTACGGTTTATGTCCCACTGGATATTCACAGAGCGCAGGCGAGTGCAATTTACAGCTTCTATGATCCCAAAAGTATCCATTTTCTGGGTCACTTGACTCGGCCTTTCCCATGGTAGCACAGTGTTCGCCATCGGGTTTTGTGTGACTGTGTGATCCAGGCCTCCAATGGGAGTACACATGTCTGCCTAAAAGGGTACCAGTGCTCATCCATTGCCACGGTCCACTGAAACTTGACAAATTCCTATATGCGTCAATCCAATAATGATTCGCTGTAATAAACTAAACAATTGAACAAAGACATGTCTTGAATGTGAAAAAAATGTAAGCAACACGTGATTAATGTCATGTCTCCAAAACGATTTTCTTAATTTACATTCATCAGGAACGCTCAAAGTCGAATATTTAAAAGCCGAGGATGAATATGACCCGAAACAGTTAAAAAGACTTTTAACAAAGAAATACCCCAAAATAGCCAAAGCCATTGTGAAAATGAGAAAAACAGAAACAGGTATACCAAAGCCATTAACTTTTAAGTTATATAGGAAACAAAAGACGTCAATATAACCAGAGGTGATGGATACTTATGTTTGATTAAATATTGATTTCAATAGTCATGTATTATTATTAGTGGCAGAAAGCGAATAATAATACCATTGTACAATTCAATTATATATACTACTGGAATTCTTCATTTTATTTTATTTCTTTTAAATGGAAATTTTTAATTTGATTTTTATTTCCTGAAACTGACTATTAGGCACATATAATAAAGAGAGACAAAAATTTCAAATGTTTTCAAACTCATACGTTGAAGACAAACTATCAATGCCATGACAAAAAAAGAAAGAAAAAAAATCGTATAACCACGAAGCCCAGAAAAAAAACCTATAACAGATAACTATTGGTTTTAATTAATTATTTGAAAAACAAAACATAAAAGTAATTACAACTCAGGAATATTTTAGCGAATCATTTTTCTTATGAATATAAAAAAAGCATATCAAGTATTTGTGTCTGATGAGGAAGAGATTAAGTTTCTTATCAGGCTTTAATGAAAAATAATGTTTACACCTTTACTGCAAAGTTGCAAGAGGACATTTGATAAGTTTGCTGCAGATATATAAATATTAAAAAAAACAACCATTACAGATTCAGTAATTTCAGTGGATCATTGTTATAATCAATTTGTGTTTTAAATATGTCACAACAGTGTACAACTTTTTTCACATGAAAATATTTCTTAATTTTATTCTGCAAATCAAGGGGTATCTACAATTTACCACTTCCCGTGTTCAAGTTTACCATGCTAAATCGGTAAGATATGTACTGATTGATACCAAAGCTTGAGACAACATAGGGTTTGTATATGTTGTTATTAAATTTGAAGCAGCTTTTAGCAACAGTGAGAACTCTTAGATTGGTACTTTGTGTCTCCCTTGGCTTGATAAATCATAAAGCATTAATCATCAACTAAATTAAATCCCATTAGATACGATTCTGATCCTTACTAGTATTCTATGTTTAAAATTTTGTCCTATATATACTCAAGTTATGACTCAGTCCACCTGCTCCCACTTATTTTATATGGTTGTATTTCGTGTACAAAAATACGACAGCTGGACGCCTGTGACGTCACATGGCCAGCAATGTGATTATGATTTAATTCGATTTATGACATCAAGCGTTATTGACGTTACCCATTTAAGAAACATATCACACGTATGCATCTTTGGATTTTTATTATAAATTGATACAGCAATGATTAAAAGTTTGCATGATTTTTAAGTCGGCACAGCTGGTTTGGACACTTGTGTCCCTCTGACAGCAGTAGGCTAAATACTGCAAGATTGCAAAAACTATCAAAATGTCCATAATTTTAGATTTCATCATTGATGTTAGGTATAGGCCATGATGTTACCCCCAAAAGAAACAATATTATTACAAAATGTGATGGTGTGTAAAATATCTATATTGTTTACAAACACTATATAGAAAATTGCATTATAGTCTAGAATATTAGTTTGAAAATGTTTATGACATCACAATAGACCTTTCTGTACTTTAGTTTTACCATTATTGAGGAATAATATGGGTAAAATTACGGCTCTTTTCACACTTCCGGTTTTTCTCGGAAAAACTCGGCCGTATTTTGTATTTATTATGCACGAAGACAGGTTGTTTTGCCATGGCGGGTGTCAAATGTCTTTGTAACCACCACTGACGGTTTTTTGGTACATAATAAATGATTTTTGGTCTACAGAATTCGCTTTTTACGCCAGACGGCCGTTTAGATATCACAAGGAAAGAATGTGGTGTTCTTTAACAATTTCTGCGCAAATGGTGCTTTACTGAAATTGCTCCAAATGTTCTATCGTGACCACCATTGAACTCTCGTGACCTTTGGACAGCCATCATAGTCCATATCCGATATGTTAAAGACCAAATGTATCGGTCTTACTGAGCGTTTCTTGATTTGTGTACCCCGGGATGTGGCTTATCATTAAATGTTCCGTTTTGGTTGAATTTGTGGATGATTTGGGTTATTGTAGAGGCTACAACTTCAGTGTTCTCGTAATTGTATGCTGTGAAAGGCTTCATTGGATCATGCCAAAAACTGCATGTCGCCGGTTGTCATAAAGTCCTGGCCTTTACTCAGATGTTTATTGTAGTTTCTTAACAATAAGGACGGGAAAATTCATGACATTATCCAAGCTTTAAATGACAAAATCGTGAAAATGGTGCGTATGTTGAAAAGCGTTGAACTCGGTTTATGTCCGTTCAAAATAACCCTTACTTCGCATTTGTTCCAAAAATCACCCAACCGTAAAGTTGTCGAAAATTGTCTTAAAAGTCATTTTCAACCAACTATACAAAGTTCTAAAATAAATATAAATAAAATAAAAATTATAAGATTTTTTGGGAAAACAAAAGTGTTGCGTTTTCATTGGCACTCGGTATATATAACTAACGGGTATACATTTTTTTACGTAACATTATCATTGTAACGAGTAATCCCCATTTTCTTGTGTGAAGTCAAACATTGCAAATGTGGAATTCTGGCTGAACATGCCACAATTCCAAATCGATTTACTGTGGATTCATTTATTTTCGTTGGTACCAATTTTCGTGAATTGAGGAATACTTGCACTTTAGTGGATATAGGATTTCGCTGTCATGCAAATATCTGCAAACATTGTTATTATAATCCGTAATTCGTTGGACATTGAAATTTGTGGTTCCCAGGTAACCACGAAATCCACGAAAATTGGAATTCAACGAATAATAATAAATCCACAGTTCTTCTGTTTTATTGTTGTATTTTTACTAACTGTTATCCTAAAATAGTTTGGATACGTTGATCAACTTTCAATGTATGTATATGATATATATTGTATTACCCTTATGTGGTTGCTGATGTTGGTTTAAGAGCTGTGTTATCATTAGATTTTCGTTTTGACTGCTAATTATTGCTAGTCTGCTGCACAATCCTAAACACTCTTTCTGCAGAAAAAAAAGAAAAAAAAGCAAAACTATTATTCTTAAATGAGAAACGAAGACATGATGTTTTGTGATGCTAAGTTTTTTCCTTACCAATAATACAAAGTAAACCAAACCATTGTCTCATTGGCAATCATACCACATCTTATTTTTCAATATTCATTTATTTCTATATAAATGCACATGTTTAATTAATGGAACAGGTCTCGTTGAAATCTTGGAGATAGAGCGATAGTTCAAAATTGATAAGCCACTTACCATGATATACTGGTAGCTAGTTCTTGTATTTTACAGTATTTCAGTTTAACAGTTCTCACTACGATGTAATCCAATTGGTAACCTGCATTCTACGTTTAGATTTATTGAGCATGCCTCAAACGAAGCATATTACAAAAAGCAATATAAAACCACAAAACCAATGGATAGCAGTGATGCCATGATTCCTTCACATTTATTTTGTACTCTTACCAATGAAATAGAACTCATCCATGATATATTGCCAAAAAAACGAATTCACGGTATTTTCAAGTAAGCTTCCGCTATAAAGATATTTTTACTATTTTGCGTTTAACAACAAGTTAAAATATAATTTTAATAAATTTTCTGAACCTAATATTAGAGGCTCTTCGGAAACTTCGAGTCTGCTTCATGCATGTTTCACTGTTTTCAATAGAAAAAATGAAGTAGAAGCAAATACTAAACTTTCTGATGAATGTAATAATTTATTTTTCTCTAAAAAAAAAGAGTAGCGGTTAACCCCGCCCTTTGAATTAATTATGAGTGTACGAGTTCATATTTATTTTATTTTATTGACCGCACAGAGAGAGCCAATGATTGACACGAACAATGATCAGTCAAACCTATATGTTATCTGCTCTGTCCAGATTATATGAATATTCAATGTTATATTCTCAGTAAAGGTTATATGATCGGTCTAGGTTATATGCCCTGTCAAAGTTATATGCTTAGTCAATTGTGCATGCCCGGGCAATGCCAATTGCCTACTCATGGTTTCATTCTCAGTCAAGGTTATGTGTTCAATCAAGGTTAATTATTTAGTCGAGTTTACATCATGATAATGCAAGGTGATATGCTCAAGTTCGGCCTATGAAACATTCCCATTGTAACTAGCCTAGTCAAAGTTAAATGAGTATGTCAATGGCATATCGATATACCCTGATTTATATAAGACATGGACATGTACGCTTGGTCTCATGCATAAGTTCTATTTTCTAACTTCAAAGGAAGAAGTAATACATTAACCAGACCGTGAATATACAAGTATTAAGTTTGATTTTACTCTTTAATACTGTATCCTTGTAAATGAAATTCTGCCTACAAAAATGTGTGTGACCAACACTGGTGGTAAGCGGATGGTTGTAATAAAAGTTACGACCATCCGAAAATGGAAGACAACTCTAGGGATACATTTTTCTTTTCTGATTTTCGTGCAGTAAAAAAACATATTTTAGCCATACCGCTTGTCTCGTACATACTAATCGTCAGTGTGTAGATCATGAAAAATGATTGATACAAAAAAATATTCCAATTATCGTAAAATAGGCATTCAATAATTCGATCATGATGGTCGTAACTTAAACAACAAAAGTGTTCAGGATGGTCGTAACTCTTCATTAACTAGGGACAAGAATAAGAATAAGACAAGGCAAGGCAAGAGTTTTAAACGTGTCTTTTATTATATGAATGAATTATATGATATATTTGTGAAGTTAAAAATTGGAACGAATCGAAAAAAAAAGCAATACAAAATGAAACGACCAGTCACTGTTACTTGAAATATAATGTTTAAAATTAACCAAGAGGCAAATAGTTATAAGCGGTTAAATTCAATAACAATGTAAATTTCATAAAGTAGAAAATTTATTTTAAAACAAGAAACACTGCTTTAGTTATGATTTATTTTTTGATACATGTACGAATAAAGAAAAGGAATTTTTAACAAATTGGACATCACATGAAATAACAGTATCCTGATTTTTCTATAGATTTTGCATCTATTAAAAACTATTATGTACCTACATTTGTACTAGGTGGAATTTAAAAGAAAAATCTACAATTTTATTTGATACTTAAAGTAGGCAGAGCATCAGTAAGGAATCAAAATAATGTAAAGGTGATCGTTATCGAAAATGGACAATACCAGCGAATTAGCAGGTTCGTACTCGAATAAAAGAATATACGCCTTATTCTAAGCCTGTATTTTGAGAAGTCGTATTGTCATTTGGTTTTCAAGATGATTATAGGTGCAATGTCGAAGGTCAGGTATAATTATTACCCGTGGTTATAAAAAACTCCGAATACGCCTATTGGTACCATGCTATCCGCTATACATCATTGTCTTTCTTGTAAAAAATACCATGAACCTTAGACCATAGGTTATTTATTCCCAATTCATAAAGGGAACGATGCATACGATCTAAATAACTATCGAGGAATTACAATAACTAATTCATTGGGGAAGCTTTTTAATAAGATACTTGATACAAGTCTTTGTAACTTCTTAGATAAATATCATATCATTGGTGATAGCGAAATTGGCTTTAGAAAAAAAAAACCGACCATTTGCCAATATGTTCATTCTAAAAACTATTATTTATAAGTATTGTTGATGCCTTATGTGTTCAAGAACATGCAGAGGATTAAGTAAGTAAGTCAGTAATACAAAAGAAGGTAAAGTGTTTGCCTGCTTTGTTGATTTAAAGACGGCTTTTGATACTGTCTGTAAAGATTGTTGCCAATCTTTAATTTAAAAAAAATATCTTTGATTTCTGGATAATAAATAATGACTAAACAACTTTTTAAAGTATAATCAGAGATTATTATTATCAATAATAATAAATACAGGTAAATGAAATACAATATGTTAAAACGTTTGAATGTGTTTTTCGTGTATGCGTTTTTACCTCTTGGAATCTTTCAAGATCAGTTCAAATTCGTTTTGTTATAAGAAAAGTCCGGTTTTTATAGTTCTTAGCACGCCTTATCCTTGCATGTAAGAAAATAGTTCGTTAACGGTCAAGGTTTATCATGTAAATCCCTGTCAGTACATACATAAACATTAAATTAAACAGAAAGCAAGCACGATGTCATAAGTCTCGACAACGATTCAACAATCTAAAGCATGTAATTACAAGTAACTAAAGAAATGTAGGATTCATAACAAGCTAGAAAACAAAGATGTTATTCGGACGCCACATGTTGGCGGAATTTCGTAACGTTAAATCGGCAACTGTCAAATTTGCCGGGAACGACGTAACGTTTACAAAAAGGTACTGCCGCGATATTTAACGTTCACAATACTGTCATTTACCCAGGGATAACACTTAAGCTATTGGATATAGTTAAAGAAAATTAAGGGTAACGGATCTCTTCAGAACTAAAGTTGAAGCAAAACAGGGAGACAATTTGAGTCGAAATTTGTTAAAAAATTTCATAGATGAACTTCCTGAGTGATTTAAAAGTTCCCCTGATCCAGTTGTTGTTAATTCACGACCAGTCCATTATTTACTATCTATGCTGATGACATTGTCGTTTGTTCAAATTCAGCAAAAGGACATCAGAATAAACTTGATGGGTTTAAGTCCTTGTTGTAAAGATTGTCGTTTGAAAATTAATCCCATTAAAACTAAGGTTTCGCCTTGTATTTAACAAGGCAGGCAGACATATCAAATATGATTTCCATTTTAATAACATACTTATTGATTGTGCTCAGCATTGTAAATATTTAGGAATAACTTTAAGTGTATCTGGAATTTTTTCCGTCGCTCAGAGAAAATTGTATTATAAGGCGTTAAAAGCCTACCATAAGCTACGCAAAGACGTTCTGTCACTGAATCCAAATTTAAAAAAAACGGCCTTCATGTATTGAGCATATAATTAAACCTATTCTCTTAATATAAAGTACTAAAATTTGGGGATAATTCAACCCTTTCAAAAAAAGATCTATGACTACAAGCGTAGATCAGGCTTATCCTAAGCTTATTCAAGAAAGACTACACTTTAAATTTTGTAAACATTTACTTGGTGTTACCAAAGGAGCACATGTTGCTACTCTTTCTAAACTCGGTAGATTTCCTCTACATTTTGACATTGCAAAGTCGATGATAAGATACTGGCACTGGCTTGAAAATTTGGGATCCTCTTTACACTACTAGAGAATTGGAATAATTTTATGTGTCAAATTTGGTTTCAATAACGCATTCATGATAAGTGTATATGAGACAAGCGGTTTGACTCAAGTGAACCTTTTACTGCACGAATATCGGAAAAGAAAAACTTATCCCTAGAGTTGTCTCCCATATTCAGATGGTCGTAACTTAGTTACGACCATCCTCGTACCACCAGTGGACCAATGCTTTTACACCACTAACATTACAGAGCATTATTTTCTCAAATAAACGTTAAACCTTTGATAAAGAAAAAACACATACAATTGCAGCTCCTGCTTTTCATACAACAACAAAACGTTTTTGTCAACGCTTTTACACTATTTACCGGATTTGTTATCACATAAGCAACACGACGGGTGCCGCATGTGGAACAGGATCTGCTTACCCTTCCGGAGCACCTGAGATCACCCCTAGTTTTGTGGTGGGGTTCGTGTTGTTTATTCTTTAGTTTTATATGTTGTGACGTGTTTGCTTTTGTTTGTTTGTCTTTTTCATTTTAGCCATGGCGTTGTCAGTTTGTTTTAGATTTATGAGTTTGACTGTCCCTTTGGTATCTTTCGTCCCTCTTTTACACCCCAATATAATTTAAGAAAGAAGCATTACCTTCTAAAATAGTCTTTGAACTAATGATATTGATAAAAGACATATATTTTCGTCTTCTCCTCTTCAAATACAAAATGTCCTTTGGTCAACACTTTGAGGCCCCAATTAGATAACAAATCTTAAGTAACCTTTGAACCTATGATAAAGATAAAACACATACACTTGCTTCCTCCATTGTTCTTCCGTGTCGACCAAAAAAGTAACAGCTTTCTCCTATTCTTGTAAAATGGTATGGACAGGTGTTCTCCAGATTAGGTCTACAATCTAAAAAATCAACAATACAAAGAGATTATGTGGTATCACATTCACATGCATATAACTAGTATAATACGTATATGAACAAATACAAGTTGAGAATATATGTCAATAAAACATTTAAACAACAGATGGTGATTCAAAGGGCAAAAACAAGACAGGCGTCTATACAACAAGCTTTTAATCATCTCATCTTCAGTATCTTACAGCAACATAATACAATCAGATGTTTCTTTCATAACAATCTGTAAATTTGATTTGCTGACAACAATTGAGTGGCACTTCAATATTATTATATCCTATTTTCGTATTATTCTTTAGATGTATGTTTCATTATAATACTTTATTCTGATTGACTAACTGCACATTAGGTCGCGCTTCACACAAAGCGTACTTCGGTCAACGCTTTTACACCCCAATGAAGTTACAAAAAGAAGCAGTCAATTCTTAAATACATCAACACGGTTATGCCTGCACGATCTTTTTGTGACAATGATAAAATAATTCATGTAAAACAAATGAAAAGCTTGATATATTTCTTGTTTACAAAGCGAAAGAAACACGTCATGTTAGATATTTTTCATGATTGTAGCATAAACATGTAGTTATAAGAATTGAATGCTGTTTGTATAACTTTGTAGGAATGTCAAAGCGTTGTTTTTTCGAACATTTTTTAGATGAAGCAATTTAGACATTATACGTATAGTGTCTTGAAATATAAAATTTATTTGTATGAGGCTTAGAAACGGGGGAAATGCGAGGTTCTACCGAGCATTTCCCCTGTTTCGTACCGAATACAAATACATTTCATATTTCAAGACACTATACGTATATTGTTTTTATACTGAAATCAATAAAAAAAAATTTTAATTTTAAAAATAATATGTAACAAACATTGTTAAAAAAAGTGTTTGGAATTTCCCACTTGGGGTACCATTTTGGGGGTATTTCCCTATGACCGTAGTCCAGGCGGTAAAACATTGACATTTTAAGGAATTAGAATGGGAAAATGAACTTAATTAATAACATTTAATAAACATGGTATATAATTTACCAATATGAAGACATCACAAGTTTAAATTCATAAAAGTTTGACCTTTGTTACTACCCGTTGTCATGGTTTTGACGTGACGTTGTTGATGAAATACAGTAGTTCCGGTAAGTAGGCGGGGCTTATAGGTTAGTTGAGGTCATTGACGTATAAAGCTAACGTTTATACGTATAGCTTTATTTGTATAGTAAAATACAGTTTAAATAACACTTCTAGTGTAAAGTTCTTCTAGGAATGCTTTTAAACACCAATAAAATCATAAAAAGAAACATTCGATTCTCAACTTATCATTAAGAGACTGTGTCCAATATTGATTAATACTGTGGCCCTTTTTTCTTTGGTATAGTTTTTTTGGGGTCTCGGATTGAAAGTCAAACAAAAACAAAATTATGTTAAAAATTGACTTCCGGTCATTTATCATATCTGTTGGTACACACAGCTAATGCTAAACACAACATTATTATATAAATATGAAAGCTGTTTGCTTTCATAATGACGTATATCCCACATCTCCTTTAGTTGATATTTAGAAATCAATATTTGTAAACATTTTCCTTATTGTTTTGATATGGTTCTGGCCTTGCAGGCATAAAACTTTGCTCAGTGCACAGAGCACAAAAATTATGCTCGAAACATGAAATCCAGCAATCTGATTCGTTGATTTTCGAGTCTAAGTACAAAAATCATGCTCGAAAGTTTTATGACCGTGAGGCCTGGCCTTGCGGTCATAAAATTTTCGAGCACGATTTTTGTACTCAGACCCAAGAATCAACCAATCAAAATACTTGATTTTGTGTTTCGGGCACGTATTTTGTACTGGGAGTAAAGTTTTATGATCGAGAGCCCTGGACTATTTGAAATCCTCATGAATGTGTACTTATCATTACGTGTCTTCTATATCTGATTATGCTTTGGTCATTTTTGAAGTTGGCCTATTGTTGTTAATGTCCGTGTCAGTTTGGTCCCATGTGAAGAGTTGTCTTATTTGCAATCATATCACATCTTCTGAGGCTCCTCGTGGGGGTTTTGGTTATGTGATTACTTGACCGTTTTTAAAGTGATTATTTGATTACCAGACAAAATATTTCATGATTATTTGATTATTTGAAAATCTAGGATTGTATTTTTGAATATTTGATATTTGATAAAAATAAATTAATGCTTATGTGATTATATTTCCAAAAAATGGGTTATTACTTGGACACCACATGAGGGGCCTCTTCCTATTTTTATATTTACGTACCTGTTGGGAGACCGAGATGGTTATGTGGATGTACTAATGCAGTTGTTTTGTGTACAGTTGTGGTTGTTAGCTTTGGTGTTGTTAACGGGACCTGTGTTGTTAATTGTACTGGAGTAGTTGTTTGAATAAGAGTTGTGGGTGGAGCATGATTTCCGTTGCAAAAATCGCTATCACAGCACACACCATCTAACTTCCTTGCTAGTAAATTCGTGCAGTTCTGCGTTAATAAAAAGATAAATTAGAAAAGTTGAAATTAATGACATGTGGTCTCTTTTTACTACCACTTATATAGAGATTTATAGTATATAACTTCCTGATTTAGTTCGAAGTTGTTCTAAATATATTGGACACACACCTGTTTTTTTTATTACTATCATAATCCCAATCACTTGATCTGACTGCTTGATATTTATCATTTCATCTCAAAACTCATAACGAATAGTAAGTATATAATGTATTACGCCAGAAGGGGTTTTGTTTCATTCTTTACCTTTAATTAGCGGCACATGAAATAAAACTTTTCAAAACCAAAATCAGTCAAGAAGTTAAAGAACATTGGAAACATTGTTTCTAGAAGCTTTTGATTTTATGGTTAAATGTTTCTCAACTGAACAAGTTTCAGGGAAAGGTTGAGCGTTCACTGTTTGTGTCTTCTGCATATCACGAACCTGTGTTCTTATTACCTTGTGCATGGAACTTAACCAAAAAACTTACCTGTTTAGCTACACATCCTAATTTATATCCTCCTTTGAAATTAAATGCATGACTCTCGACAGCTATACAACTTTCCTTCAAACGTAAAGCAATCAATCATTATATAATCATTCAGGCCACACACTGTATTAAAATTATCCCGTTATCTAACACATAAAAAACCGGAAGGTTCATGAACATGCATCATCTTCCGAAACAGATGATTTTCATTTTTTTGAAAATATTTAACATGTTTTTTCATCTATTTCATTTCTTACTACTTTCAACAATATTGAATAAGTTCACTTTTGTATTTTTTCACTTTCCAAGGCAATCAAATAAGATAGAATCATTTTCATAACAGCGTGGACAAGACCATTTCTAGGTGCGCTCAGGTTATCAATCGACTAAATCAGATTAGGCAAATGTTGGTCTGTAGCGTCCACTTGTCATATCGTACATGTAAACTGTATAATCGCAATGACGAATAATTGACAGAGGACTAAACATTGTGTGTTGATTTAAGTGTTGAATATTCAAACTTTCTTTATTTTTCCTTCTCGTGCACTTGCGTGTACTTCACTCGTTTTTTCTATTAAAATTCCCATTTGAATGCATCTGGCAGACTGTGTGAGCGTAAAATCACTATTATTGGAAGTCGATGACAAACAAGTTCGAGGTACATGATTGAGTAGTATTACCAACATGAGTATTACGGCTGTCTACGCTGTTATGAAAATGAATCTACAAATATTGGAGTACTTTATAAAAACTAACAAAGATTATCTACATATTCTTGCATGTGTATATTGGTTATTGTCTTCTTTAATATTGCTGGGTAGATATCATTATACATGTAGTAAAATACATTGATTGATTGTTAGTGTTTTACTAAAATACATTGATTGATTGTTAGTGTTTTACTAAAATACATTGATTGATTGTTAGTGTTTTACTAAAATACATTGATTGATTGTTAGTGTTTTACTAAAATACATGCATGTGTAGATTGGTTACTGTCATATATTGTATTGTTTGGTGTGGAGATTATCTATTTGACATAAACATCAAATCTCCTCCTATGTTTATCCATGGTTCAACATACAATGTTCCCTACACGTTTTATAAGTGAATGCTTGGTCGAAAGATTAGGTAACAAACGAAGGGGCATGTGGCCGAAGGAGAACAGAAAAAAATATGCAATCAAGTATTTCTATTTATATTCAAAAAAATATTTCTAATTTATAATACTGAAGAAAAACATAGCCTACTTCATTTCTATTGCACGTTATTCTGTTTCTGCAGTTCCCTGGAAGGTCAACATTTGCACACTCATAGCAAGTCAGAGCTTTGTAAAAAATTAACAAAATATAATAATGTAAATCTTACGATCAAATAATTAACGTTTTACTATAAGACACATAATCCTACATAAACTGTTGTGCCTCCTGACAAAATAATGAGACAAAGATATAACTCCTATGTAGCAAAACATCTTAAGACATATCATGACTTATCAAGACAAAAGGAGACATATTAATATTTACAAAGATACATCAAAATAAACAAAGACATAAAAAGACGTACCTAGACATGGCAAGACAAACCTAGGTATATTAAACCGAAATAAGACATATTAAGTCATAAAAAGACATATCAAGTTATACCATATTATATCAAAACGTAGCAAAAGATAATAAAAGTCAAGACAAGTCAAGACATATCAAGTCATATCAAGAATACTCAATACGTATCAAGTCATATCAAGCTAAGACTAGTCAAGATATATAAAGACATGTCATATCCTTTTTATCATATACTTAGCATTGATATGATAGCTGTTGCATACGTGTAATGAACGGAAGTACACAAGCCATAATTTCCCACCCGGGCTTATAACCCAGATCAGGGGCATCTCGTGCACAAAACTCATATCAGTTCTTCTCGTGCAAGTTACTTCCGGTATTTCCGGTATCGTTTGTTTACTTTTCCATTGTTACGTCAGATTTTTTTTTATTATGACTTCACGTTTTACGGGAACTTTTGTGAAGTCCATTGACGGCGGAAAAATAACGATAAGGTGTATTGGATCCAGTGGTAATTATGTTTATACAGAATCAGCTGTTATTGAAAATAAAAAGATGTTAACATGGCTAAATCTAATGATATAGATTTTTAAAATGATGCTAGTTTATCATAAATTTACAGGATCTACAGGATCTATGTTACCATACATTTATATGGAGGTAGTGATGTTATTGTTGGACAATTATAGTGTTTATTATGTTGAATGCATAATTTGACTTCGTTTTTGACTGATTAAATTATTCAATTTGTTTATTTGCCTTACCTAAAGCTATTGTCGGAAGTATATGATAAAGAGATTAATGCATGGCCTTTAACATATCGGCCCCGGTTTCATCCGTAGACCCCCATATCAGCCTGAGACAAATTAATCTCTATATATACAATTAAAAAGCATATAACCTTTATTATGAAAACATATCCGGATATAACAAGACACACCATGTTATATCAATACTAAGTATTAAAGAGTAGTCAAACATGACATGACAAGACATATCAAGTCTATCAAAACATCTTAATATACCAAGTATTCAAGAAGTAGTAAAAATAACAGGAGCCATGACTTGTCAAGACATATAAAGTCATATTACGTTATATACACTTAAAGTATATTAAGATAAACCAAGACATATCAAGACTATCAAAGACATTTGACATGTAGATAAACCTAGACATATTGAGAAATAAAAAAATCAAACCACGACAAATCAAGACATATGAATCAAAGACGTATGGTATATTTTTGGCAATAAAAAAAGAAATATTTGAAATTATACTTACAACATTTGCCACAAGTCTGTGGACACATAGAGGCCACACAAGTCAGGAGACATCCATTGTTTTCCGAGAGATATCGACAAACTTCCGAGTCCATCTCGGAACAGGCAGCACTTACTCCGTTTGTGTTACCGGAAGGTTGAACTTCATTCAAGAGAAATTAACAAACCTAAATTGGCGTATACATTGAATGATGATGATGATAATGATGATGTTGGTGGATTGGCGATTAACAAAAGTACAGACTAGAACATGTTATTGTGATATCAAAATTACGTTGTACTAGACCGGCACACTGAGTCTGATTTTAAAGTGTTATTGCACTAGGTAACAGTTTTCCAAAAAAGCTATAATCGCACAATACTCTGACACTCTTTACTTGTTTCGATCTCTAAGATCTTTCCTCTCAATGTCACGTTTTAAGCCGAAAAGTAGGAAGTCTTTGGTTTAACCCTAGTGAGAAACGACGAACACCATTGAATCGTTGTGTAACAGGAGGGTCGGGTGTCTATGCGTCACCGTTCCCTCGTGAGTACTTATGTGAACCTGGAATCGCCAACAAAATCCAACACCAACAACATTTGACCTTAAACCAGTGTAAATGTAATTTATTCCATTTATAACCCAAAATACTGTTAACGACGGATGCCTTTTATATTGGTCTCAATGGCAAATATATACCACAAATTTCCGAGTTAGCAATTCAGGTTTCTCGTTCGTTCCTCTGGGAGATTGTGTTTTGGTAGAGAAGACTCAAGATTTATTAAGTTCGGATACTTTATATAGAAACAACATAAATCAACATGTAACAATTAACAAGTGTAAACGAGATCCAAAATCAGTATAGTTATATCAAAAGGCAAAGAAAACTATAAACAGTTTTCTTCAATTTAACTTCAGTAAATCGGTACTTTGTTTACAACAAAAATAGAGCACCAAACAACAAAATATGCAATTATTAAATAAACTTCTTTCTTTCTTTAAATTGAATTTATATAAAAAGAAGTGTAGCTATCTAAATATTAGTGTTGAAATATCGGAACACCCTCTCTACGGAAAGTCAAGTGCACCGCGACACGTGGATGCATATGGCTAATCTATTTATAAATTAACATCACAAAATTACTAAATAAATCTAGAATCAGAAGAACACACTGCGGTGAACGATTGCAAAGTTTTACCAAATAAAATTCTACATTTTTATCTTAAATTTAACGAGTTTACTTAGAAGGGGAAACAATATTTAATCAAATTTTAATCACTGACAAAATCTCGGCTATGTATATATATAGAGAGAGAGGAGAGAGAAGTAGACCTTACTCAAGTCACTGGCCAAGAGACAAACTTAACTTCGAAACGGCCGCTTTTATACCATCGTTGACCAATCAAATTAATTATTCAAATTTATTTTCCTTAACCCATAATTAGCCAATGAAAATCGCGGTATCAGACATCTTACGGAATCAGTGCCAAAATGGATGATATAATAACATTTGAAGATTTCCAAAATGAATTATCGGAACTATCTACTTAAAAACACAATTTACACCCAAAAATATGTACGACAAAGTTAAACTAGATGGTAAGTGACAACGTCTCTCCCTCTTATGTGAACACGAACTATAAAATTTAAATTATATACGAAAAACCGGCAAAAGTTATTTTTACAGGCAGTTTTATCAAAACAATTAATTTGTATATCCAATTCCGCTACAGTTGGAATTGATATGATACGCTGATATTACGTTCTCTATTCTCGCTAGAAGCCATTTAATAATCTTTAATTTTATCTGTCTGTATGTAAGGAAATATTGAATACTGAATGTATGCTTACAGAGATACCAACATAAACCATTAAAAAACAAAAACAACATGTCAGTAAGACATGTCTAGTAATCAAAACCAATGTCAGTAAGACATGCCTAATCCAAACCACGAGTAAACATTTAATAAAAAGAAGCCTTCAAATTAATAGATATGTTGCCTAATTCATGGACACTGAACGTAAACATTCGACGATAAAAAAATAGAGATATTTCATTTTCTAATTTAGTTCCACTTTTGTTTATGATGATCAAAGTCCAATTGTATTTGAAATAAAAATAACTAAAACATTTAGATCAGTTTCATACCTAGAATAAAATTTGTACTGAAAGGATCGGTTCACTATTATGTTCCACTTGACGTATCCTTAATCCCTTCCTTTAATATGAATAACAGGACGGGAGTAAATAGTGTAATAGGAACTTAGTGGTTTTACTTCGGGATTATGATTGAATTTGTGAGGGTGTACCTGCAGTGCTCTTTGTGATGTGTTGTGCACTTTTATTTTACGCAGCGGCGGTCATGGTAATAAACTTGATGGTAGCGACAAAAAGTTATCGATGACTTTCAATGTCTAATACCGGTTTCGTCAGTTCCTATATATGTGACCTCTTTGAGCAGTACTAGTGATTGAAATAGGTAGCTTAAACATATACTGTTATCAGACAGATATTTTTAATTCATTATCATCCATTAAAAAGTTGAACACATACCCGGATTTATCGTTGGAAGAGTCACTTTATCAGGCTCTTCATATTTATTGCATAAATCTGAAGAACAACAGCCACCAACCAAATCAACATCTCGTTTGACTTTTGACTGAGTGGGTTGTGGCGGACTGCCGAACAAATCATTACATACCTATTATAACAATTAAAACATAGAATTATAAGATGCTATATACAAGTCACAATGTGTAAAAGCAAAACAACTAAAGATCAAAGTATGATTTTAACAGGGAGCGTTGACTCACACCGAACAGTTAGCAAGAAAGTCCTATAAAATGACTACTACAGAACAAGTCAAACTGAACAGGAAAGTTCATGGTCAAATCTTTATCTATATCTGAAAAAATGTATAAGTTTTATCTGTATGTCATAAAGTGCAATATATCAACATCAAAGTAGCTGTTCTTCCTGTCTTTATAGCTATACAAAACAAGTTGAATAGTTCTAGCAAAGATATCGTACAAAGATAATAAAAGAGTTGAAAATTTTAAGTCAAAAATATTCAAGATTAAGTCGACATTTTTAAAAAAATAACAAATCATCTGTAACAAAATGCTGTTTGTGTTTGAGCAAGCTCTAATATGACTTCAACGTAACAGTTGAAACCCTTGAGTAATGGTATAACCCAATGTTCAATTTTATGACAAAGATTTTAATAGGGGAGGAGGAATTTTGATATTTTGAAGTGTGGACTGGTTTTAAATTCTACTCCTAATTGCATGGTATATGCATACGAAAAATCAAGACAATAGTCGTTGGAGATATTCATAACAAAAAGAAATTGCCTTTATAAACAGCTGATTTGTAGTTTAACTAACTCCGATATATGCTGTACTTATATTGTGCTATACAAATAAAACTTATTTATCAAACAATTTCCTTATAATAATAAATTCTTTATTTTTATATTACTAAAGAGACCTAACTACGCAAGTTTTTGATTCTGAAGAAAATGAATACGATTGATTGTTGGTTGCGTAACGTATGGTGTAATATATCTCATGCATGTTCAGGAAAATTATTTGTATCTGCTTCTTGATGGCAATACTTCTATCTTGTTTCGTTTACTAATGTGTCTTTCTCTAGTAGCTCTGCGTGTGTCTTTTATAAAACATGTACAACTATATCAAATACTTGCCGTTGTATCTACACATCCAAGCTGGAACTTTTTTTCAAGAGACGTTGTTACTGTTTGACTTACAATGCAGGACTGAAACCAACATTGTATTAACAATAAAAATGGGGAAAAAACCTATTAAACCGAAAAAGAGAGATACGAATGTAAAAATGAAACAATCAATTTTGTAAGATAACAAAACATAACTATGACTGTTATCGAAGCGGTTAGGTTCTTTCTGGCTTAAAGTTACAGCAATCATTTTTTATGTCGTTGCAATGTATTGATTTGGTCGTGGCTTATTGTTATCTATTATGCAATTAATTGTAGAGTTTTCTTCTATCTTCTTTTATGTCTTTTTCAATGTTTCTTTTAAAGGTTCATTACAACTAACCCAAATGGGAGGATTCAGATTAAAATAGTGTTTTAATTCCGCTTGTTCGCTAATGTATCTTTTTTTTTTATTATTTTAGAATTCGATGTTGATGGTGGATCTGAGGATTGTTTTTTTTTTCAATTTAGTCAAAACTTGACCAAGAATGTTTTACAGCTTGACATAATGTATGGACACAATTAATATTTGTTAATTGGTTAATTGATGTTTAACCCGTACCTGCCACGGACGTGATTCGAAATGACAACCATAGTGTTGAAAGGCGGGTCAAAAAGTAGTTCGGCTACTTAGATCACTGCGACACCCTGTTGAAGACTGTATAATTGCCGTCAATATATGTCTTTTGGTTCGTTTTTGTGATTAGGTTATTGTTTCATTAATATATATCCATAATTTTCTTCATTTGAGTGAAATATACTGTAGTAATTACTGTTTACAGTATAACATATTACATCTTGTCTTAAGGAAATAAGGAAATAATATATTATGCATAAAATACTTTTCAGCGTGATTTTCATTTGAAATTGTGGTTGTGAGGGCTACATTGCATTATATATAACATTTTACTTACCGAACTGTTTCTAGCCATCTCAGATGATTTTATTTTGATTTTTCATACACGATTGACCAATTACATCATAAAAATAATAACAACTTGCTATTTTAACCGAAAGAATATGCTGTACATATGCCAATGACAATATCATTTGATGTTTATTTACTTTTAAATCTTTAACTACACTTACCATTGACATATTGCTACATTGGACTGTTTGATTACAATCTGACGGATGATCTACATGTTCACAAGAATAATATTTCAGGGCTGAAATAAAAGAAGTGCTATTAGTTCGATCGGACGAAATGCGGTGTTACTTCAACAGTAAAGAAACTAACTAGGCCGACAAAACTGGTATCGATCCGTTTGTTTTCATGGATTTTTTCTTTATCTTTCTGGGTTCGTATTCTCAAAATGGATTTACGAGTCTTAAACTATCTTACTTCATAAATGTACATAAATATTTTATATCATCTGTCAAAGTAGTTATTAGATATCAAACTCGTTTAGTTTAGACGAAAAATATTCAACCTCGAAAGAGAAATCAGTACATTAAGAGTAAATACACATACGATATTACAACTCGGCAATTAGTATATCATAAGTGAACTTTAGGAGTAGGAAATCACAGTAACCTAGACGTTATTAAATTCTAGCGTAAACAAAAAGTTTAGTTAAATACATACGACATAGTCCACATTTCCGGGGACAGAGAGTTGCCAAACAGTTGTCCTGACACATGTCTTGTTTGGTGGCAGCTAGTCTTTGGCATCCTTTAATGTTACGATCTTCACAGCTGCTTGCACTACACACCACTAGAACTTAGTTTGAGTGACATTTAAGTACAAAAAGGTATCTCAAAATAATATCCTCGCAAATACCGAATAGATGTTTTGTATATATTTTTTGCATAATGTTATAGTAAGATAGAGATAAGATAAGATAATATTTATTTTATTAAAGTGTCACCATCCATTACAATATATATATATATATATATATATATATATATATATATATATATATATATATATATATATATATATATACACATAAAGTCATAAGAACCTAACATTTAAGTAAAAGGATGCCAGCCGAAAACGACTCATGAGACACTATCATTAAAAAGAAAACCTCTAATACAAAAATAAAAGGACAGCTTTGTTAAAATCTTCGTATTTCGTAAATAATAAAAAAAAACATATATAATTTCTAGATGACATGTTTTCTTCGATAAAACATATGATAAAGGGAACTAGCTAAAAGAGGAACCATATTCTCATTACACATAAGATAACGAAGTTTTTCAATATCACATAAATACTCAAAATCAACATTTAAAAGATAGGCTTTGGCATATAATTCATGTTTGAAATTAGAGTAAAAACAACAATTAAAAAGAAAGTGTTTTTCATCTTCAATTTGGCAACTAGTATCCCCAAAAAAATATATAAACGGTCTTGTAGAGGTTCTGGTGGTCTAGCATATCGACCTGTTTCAACGTTAAGTTGTAAATAACCAGCTCTAAATAGTGACAAAATACGACGGTGGCATCTATTATTAACTACCTTTACATAAGGCTCCGTACCAATACAAGTTTTAAACAATCTATAAAATCTTAATTTATTACCATTGACTAAAGTGTCATATAATTTAGTAAATACATCAAAATTCATACCAAAATATTCAAAATTTTGCTTTAATAACACCAAGAGCTCTATTAGCTGATTTATACAATTCTTTTGCAATTATAGAATAATCCGAAAATTCATTCAAAAGTACACCAAGTTATTTATAACAAGCTGCATTTTCAAGACAAAGTTCACCACATTTGAACTGAAAATTACTTCTTTTTTTATATTTTATATAGTTCAAATACTGCAAGTCTAAGAATTATGAAAAATTAAATTAAAGTTTCAAGTTCATCGAAACTTTTGAACAATTCACTGGATGTTACATTTTGAATGAATCTCAGCCGACTTTGGCACAATTTTTTGGAATTTTGGGTGCTTAATGCTTTTCAACTTTGTAATTGTTTGGCTTTACAACTATTTTAATCTTGGTGTCAGTGATGAGAACGCGCGTCTGGCGTATTAAATTATAACCCTGGTAACCTTTGATAAATATTTATCAACATACCGAAACACATATAAAGTAACTATTCAAACATTTTCAGTTCAACCCAAAAAATCTTCGCAGTTAATCTAAAACTAGACAAGATACCTTACCATACTCTACTATAATGTCATTCATTTGATCAATTTGCAATGTTATGTAACGGCTAGTGCTTACAATGAAGCATGAACTACTGAAGCTTTTAGAGCACACGAGTTCATCTTGGTATTAAGTGTGGTTCATGTTGCACAATCTTAATTTTTCTGTTATATGTAGGTTATTTATTGTTTATTATTTCGTCATAGTTTTTTTCAAACCTATTGATGATTTCTTTTTCTTGAAACTTAATGCGAAAAGGCAAATTCGGCAAATTTATAAAGGGACAAACCTCCAAAACTATGACAGTGAGGGCATTCAAATTGGGGTTTTATATGTGTTTAGTAACAATAAGCCCTGTGTATGATTTCATTCTATTTGGTTTTGGCAAACTTAAGTTAGGGAACAGTAATAAATTTTAGGACGCAGATACTAAAAATGGTAAAATTCAAATCCCCGTCACCTAACGGTGTGGGTATATAACAGTTCGTGTGCAGTTTAAATCTTCCATGAAAATTTCATCTTACCAAATGTGCTTAATGTAATTCCGTAAATTAGTATCATGACTTTACTAAGAGATCGATCCACCTTGTGAACATGTACATGTGTACTTATTTAATACCAAACACACTTTCATAGGTAGATACTAAACTGACATAATCATTTATATAGTTCAAGTTAATGTCATGTCTCCCTTTTCAGACTTTATATCAATCTCCCAGCAAGGACTGATAATTCTGCATAAGAGATTGACTTTATCTGGCTTGAAACGATGGTTTTATTTTCTTTGGAAAAAGCTTCATATCTTACGGGTTTTTTTTTTTTTGGGGGGGGTATATATTGTGATAAAAGTATTTTATAGCTTTCTTTCCAGGAAAAGTGAGCATTGTTTTTGATACAGTATACTACTACTTATCATTCCATGTTGACTAAGTGGTAGGGGAAATATAACGTCATGGGAAACAGTTCACTTTTAGCTAACCTGGCCAAAAGGGCCAAGTGACCTTTCTCATCACTTGGCGTCCGTCGTCCGTCGTCGTTAACTTTTACAAAAATCTTCTCCTCTGAAACTACTGAGTCAAACTTAACCAAACTTAGCCACAATCATCATTGAGGTATCTTGTTTAAAAGTTGTGTCCGCTGACCCACCAAACCAACCAAGATGGCCACCATGGCTAAAAATAGAACATAGGGGTAAAATGTATATTTTGGAATATAACTCTGAAACCAAAGCATTTAGAGCAAATCTGACATGGTATAAAATTGTTTATTATGGGGTAAAATGTAGATTTTGGCTTATAACTTTGAAACCAAAGCATTTAAAGCAAACTTTACAAGTAATTATCTATCTGCCCTGAAAATTTCAGATGAATTGGACAACTGGTTGTTGGGTTGCTGCCCCCCCAATTGGTAATTTTTAAAGAAATTTAGCCGCTTTTGGTTATTATCTTGAATACTATTATAGATAGAGATAAACTGCAATAATGTTCTGCAAATTAAAATCAGTTGACCCCTTGAGGAGTTATTGCCCTTTATAGTCAATTTTTAACAATTTTCATTAATTTGGTAAATTTTGGTAAGTTTTTACAAAATGTTTTCCTTTGTAACTAAAGGGCCAAGTTCATTACAGATAGAGAAAATTGTAAGCAGCAAGAATTATCAGTAAAGTATGATCTACAAACACATCACCATCGACAAAACACAATTTTGTCATGAATCCATCTGTTTTCTTTGTTATATATGCATATAGACCAAGAGCCTCTAGTTGGGTCTTCTTCCCAATTCGAGTTTCAAGCATGTCAATATATTTGAAAATAAGAGACTTTGATTTGGATTTTAACAACCGAAGTTTGAAGTGTCGGGTGAAAATTGCAGGATGAAAACAATATAATGTACATTGTCGGAAAATATCAAATGTGTATGTACTCGCTGTTAAGCAGGAGAAAATCTCGGTTAGCCTCGCTTTTTCGTCCTATTTCATAATGTAAAGCTCGTACAAATGTTACTGTATTGTTTAATTGATTGATTATGATTTTTTTTTCTTATATTTGACATTTATATGAGCTTGTTGGCTTAATTAACACTTTATTATCGTATTTGAATGTATGTATTACTCAATTTATTTCACTTGACTGGGCGGAGTTTATCCAGTTCGCTCATAATAAACCAGTCCATCTATAGATAGGTGTTTTAGGATACACTCATCAATGCATTGTCCAGTCATTCTTTTGTAAATTCCTTTGAGGTCACTGATAGGTGATTAAAAATCAGTAATAACTATAACGGCAATCGTCGTAATCACACACATTTTCAAATCGGCTGTCCTCATACAAATTAAAACGTAAACTCCGCCCGATCAGTTGAACTAACATTGGTAATACATTTAATCAACTCTAAATTATACAAATTGCTAAGATTTTCACATATATTATTGTTATGGATATATGTTTGTTTCATGATTCTTACTGTGTTACATGAAAACGAGATCAGAAAACCATTTATCACAAGGAACGAGATAAAAAAAAAACACATTTTCCTTTTTTCCATTCAATTATACCTTAATATTTAGATTATACATTTGTATCAAATGTTATATACAAGTATATTCAGTCTTATTTTTCCCTCATTATAAGTTAAGATTTTTATAAATAAAAATTGTGCTTAGAAAATACGAAAATTTTACACATTCTGTAGCAGATTAGCCGTTTCGCACCCTATACATTTTCAAAGCGATATTTTTTTAAGTTTAATATCAGTGACAAATACATCTAAAATTTTCTTTAAAAAAAATGGTTACATGAAGTCTGAAAAAAGTCTATCGATTTATTTTTATAGTCTGAACCACTACATGCATGTTAGGGAATATAAAAGTAAAAATAGAAAAACAAAAGTGTGAAATACCGAAGAGTGATATAAAAGTGTCAATAAATTTAAATCAAATGTTCTTTACATTAGTTCGACACTAAAAAAGACTGAACCATCGAAGAACTGTTGTCATTATTTTTCGTCGATATACAAATTATGGCACGTATAATGATTATTGTCCTTTTCAAATCGGAAGCTGTTATTACGGTATGATTGATGACTACTGTTTTGGTCCATTCATAACATACTATCAAGTGTAAGTCATACGGAAGTGTGACGCCATTTGTTACAAAACAATAGAAATTTATTGAAATTCGTTCAAGTACTGATGCTAAAATCAACATGAGGATAACACTATTATTCGTACAAACGAAACGATAGCTTAGTATGTATTTGTTTCCTGTTACGTAATACATCTTTGACATTTGTTTTTGCAACTGTACTTTATGTTAAGGTTTTATTGATCAATACGCTATACAAATGTTATAGATTATCAGATTACCAGGAATCGGTTAAATATATAGTCTTATCATATACATTGGATAAAGTGTTACATACGGAGTACATTTCCCAATTGATACGATAAGCCCGAGCTTGTATTTCCTATCATTATTATCTTGACAGAGGATTGCTACTCACAAGAAAGCTATTAAATCAAGAGTTCCAAATGGAAAAGTTGAAATCATCCCTTCGTAAATTCTTCGTACGCAATCACGAGTAGGTTGACCGTTATGGAATAACCGTTTCACAGAGGATATCAAATATGTTCCTTATGTCGTAACTACAAAACCCTTCCCTTTTCACGAATGTGACCTACCGAATAAAACTATTTACCGGATTTGTAATAACATAAGCAACACGACGGTTGCAACATGTGGAGTAGGATCTGCTTATACTTCCGGAGCACCTGAGATCACCCCTAGTTTTTGATGGGGTTTGTGTTGCTAAGTCTTTAGTTTTCTATGTTGTGTCTTCTGTAATATTATTTGTCTGTTTCTATTTTTATTTTTAGCATGGCGTTGTCAGTTTATTTTTAGCCATGGCGTTGTCAGTTTATTTTCTATCTATGAGTTTGACTCTCCTTCTGGTATCTGTCGTCCCTCTTGTTTTTTAGACGCAGCTGACCCTGCAATGTTGACGTCTATTTATTTTCCAAAGGAAACCATAAAATACATATTTCCCTGAGAAACTACAAGTTTTCTGCTGCAAAATATCGGAAATACTTACCATCTTATTTTCTATACCAGTTGAATATGTATAGTTTCCCAGGGAAATTTTTCGTATAATGTTTCTCTGAAAAAATTGTCGAAATATGTAGTCAGCTGCGTCTTAGACCTGGATTAAAGGATGTAACTGTTGGTAATAACTTTTACATTCCGATAGATAACAATGTATGTGAGGCTTCCAAGTTACACATAATATTTTAGTTTTGTTTCTTATGGATGCTGAAACTACAAATAGTTGCCTCATGCATTTGCTTATGTATGTTGTAAGGGCACTCGATTTGTTAGAATTAAAATATATTGAAGAAAAATAATAAACGAGACCTTCACACAACGACACAAGAAGCAAATACGATATCTAAATGTCAACACACCATTAACAAAAGGCAATTATATCGAGTGGATAACTGACGTTATCAACCTGCTATTATGGAACAGTCTATGATGTGTCAGTTCCTCAATTGAAAAGTGACATGTTTTCTATCTTAGATAAACTCATCATAGATATCAAGACTGTACACAAGACGAGCGTTTCCCCTACAGAGGATTTTTCTGTGATGCTTGAATGAAAATTAAAAAAGTTAAAATAAAATAAAAATTATTGAGGAAACAAAATTCCGAAAGATATCAGAGGTGTAGTGTGGCCTGGAAATTGACGATGTGGTCCTTTTATTTTTTTGACATTGAATTGACATGACGGAGGGTGCATGCATGACAAAAGAACATTACTCTGTCAGTATGCGTAATAACACTCTGTTTAGTGCTCAAGTAATATGCTGAGGTTATTTGCAATCTTGATTTAAATTGCAAAAATTACTCAAAAGTTGTGAATTTCGGTTTGACTCTTACTTTATAAAAATGTTGGGTTACTATATCATTACAACTGCCTATCAATGTTTAAGGATTCTCTTCTTTTTAAAAACTGATCAAAATCTGGGATGGTGTTCTCGATGCTACCTTAGGATTAGGACGTGTCCTAAGACCATCTTACAAGTCGTGTTCTCGAAGTTCTCTTCACTTAGGATATATCACATTTTTCAATTAGGTGTCTTAAGATCATCATATATTCATCCTTAACTCGAATAAAGAAATTGTGCATGATTTTAAACTTCGAGTTTGACAATATGATGACACTACGAATTTAATATTCTCATTTCAAAACATATTGTTTTCCGGTTTAGATCACAATCCTTTTTGATATTATTTTATAATTACACTTGCAATCATGCATTTAATTAGATACACGTAATTATGAAATTTCGTAAACAATTTTATTTATTGTTTTCGTCTACATCAAATATTTACTTTAACTTTAAATCTGTTGCACATAGGATATGTTTATGACGTCCTTACATAAGATGCGTCTTTGATAGCTTCGAAACACAACATAGGGTCGGTTGAAAACAAAACTTTACGACAAAAGAGATGATTTCAGCTTTCCAATTGTGAACTTTCCGTTTCTAAGTAGCAACATTCCAGCAGCACCTGCTTACGGGGTATATATCTCCCAATTGATACGATATTCCCGTGCTTGCATTTCATATCATGATTTTCCTGATAGAGAGTTGCTGCTCACAAGGAAGCTATTAAACCAAAAGTTCCAAATGGCGAAGTTTAAATCATCCCTTCGTAAGTTTTACGGACGCCACCACGAGTTAATTGACCGTTATGGAATAACCGTTTCACAAATGATATCGGATATGTTCCTTTCGTCGTGACTACAATCCCCTTCCCTTTCATGAATGTGACCTACCGAATTAGACTATTTACCTGATTTGTTATCACATAAGCAACACGACGGTGCCACATGTGAAGCAGGATCTGCTTACCCATCCGGAGCACCTGAGATCAGCCCTAGTTTTTGGTGGGGTTCGTGTTGTTTATTCTTTAGTTTTCTATGTTGTGTCATGTGTGCTGTTGTTTGTTTGTCTTTTTCATTTTTAGCCATGGCGTTGTCAGTTTGTTTTAGATTTATGAGTTTGACTGTCCCTTTGGTATCTTTCGTCCCTCTTTTATGAGAGTCACAAAATGATCATACGTTCATCTTAAAATTGGTCTTATCTATGACTTAGTACGAATCTTAGGATACTTTCGAGAACACCACCACTGTAATGTTTGATATAACTTATTGGATATATCCTACAGTAATATCAAAATACAATTGAATATGATTTTTTTTAATTTCACTTGTAAAGTAATGCAACAAGAAATTCTCGGTTTAATTAGCAGTTTATTATCGTATGAAAACGATTTACATTTAATCAACTATATAAATTCTTTTCAATTGCTGAGATATTCATATATAAAATTCTTGCTGCGTAACAAGTAAACGATATCAGAAACGATTAGAAAACCATTTTCCTTTTTATTTTTCATTTGATTTAACCTTCTTGCTCAGATTATATTTGATGGATCGTTCTGATTCATTCACAACACATTATCTAGAGTAAATAAAGGCAACAGTAGTATACCGCTGTTCAAAACTCGTAAATCTATGGGGCAAAAAACAAAATCGGGGTAACAAATTAAAACTGAGGGAAACGCATAAAATATAAGAGGAGAACAACGACACAACATTAAAATGTAACACACACATCAACGGACTAAGCATTAGACAAAATCCGATGAGAATAACAAATATAACATCAAAACCAAAAACATGAATTTGGGATAGAAAAGTACCGTGACACGTCTTATAGTAATGTGAATTCACACTCAAATATAGGAGAAAACAAACGACACAACGGAAACACAACGTTAAAATGTTACACACACAGAAACGAACTATGATATAACAATGGCCATTTTCCTGACTTGGTACAAGACATTTTTAAAGAAAAAAATGGTGGGTTGAACCTGGTTTTGTGGCATGCCAAACCTCGCACTTTAATGGCAATGTTAAATATAACATTAAAATGACAACATAATATTACAGGACTACAATACAAATAAATAGGAGAACGTATTAGGTAAAGAAACACATGAATAATAGATAACAATAGGCAACAGGTTTAAAATTCAATACGTCTAAAACGCGCCTCGTCCACACAAGACTTACCAGTGACGCCCAGATATAAAAGTTCGAAAGTCAAAAAAAGGTACAAAGTTGTACAGCAATGAGGATCAAAAGTTGAAAAAGGTTGTGCCAAATACGGCTAGGGTTTTCTGCTTGTGATAAGAACATCCTTATTATTTAGAACAATTTATGCTATTGCAAACAGTAAATTTATGACATAGATATAAAAGATATACATGATAAAACTGACAACTTAACTAATTACAGAAAACAAAACCCGAATACATAATACATTGAAGACCTACACAGAAAATTAGGCACACCCGACTTAGTCCAGGCCTCAACGCAAAAACTCATAAAAATGACGTCACATACGAAGTGGTGAAAAGGCACAAAAATTACGTCACATTTGAATTTCTGAAACAGCACAAAAATGACGTCACATTTGAAAAACTATATCTCAAAAATAAGATAGAAATAGGATTGATTTAAAGTCATAAGAAACGAGTGACCGGTGAAAAATAATGATCTTCCAATAATTGAACCAATGCATACAAACATCATAAACTTAATCTTCTGTGCACGAATTTATCATTTTTTTCGAGTAAATTTCGTATAATCGTCAATTTTTTTTTCAATCGGTCAGTGTTAGGGAGCTACCATTTGATTTTTATGGGGGGGCTAGGATGAAAAATTTTGTCCTGTATTTTTTTTTTAGCTGTAATCTCTGTCCTGCCTTTTTATTTTTCACTCTGTTTGGTCCTGCTTTTTTTTTTTTTTTTAGTTTATCCTGACTTTTAATTACCTAAATTGTCGTCCTGACTTTTTTTTTTGGCAATTGTGTCATCCTGCCTTTTTTTTTTACTCAAAACTCCTGTCCTGCCTATTTTTTTCAAATTTCATCCTAGCCCCCCCCCCATAAAAATCAAATGGTAGCTCCCTTATTGTGAAAATATGGCAGGTAATTAAAGTTCGTGTTTTGAAGCCGAAGTTTAACGATTGTCACCTGTTTGTCAACAATCGACAAAAATCAACAAAAAAGCATGGAAATTGAGCACGTGTTTAACATGTAAATTCGGATAATATTTTATTTTAAGGACATCCATGCGTATTGCGATCACCGGATTTTTACGAGATGGGTCAAACTGAGGTCACTTTGCATACGGAAAATATGTCGGGGGAATTGCTTCCTTGAAGGAAGCAATTAAAATAAAGTAAACTTCTTCTAAATATGAATAAATTAAAGAATTTTCTTCAGAAAAAAGTATATGTACATAAGTTTTATAATGAAAACTATCCATTGAGTTATAAAAAAACATATGCATTATTTTTTTAGATTTGAGGTTTCTTATGACTTTAAGATTATAATAGAACTTAATACTGATATTACATTTAAACACAATGCACATTGCAATACTAATTAATAGCAATTAACTATATTATATATATGTCCGGTTTGTTTTGAATCTATCTTCAAACGTAAAATATCGTACAGATTACGTTGAACAAAATCAAATCTAATAAATAAAGGCGGTGATTAATTTTCTTTACCATAACACATGAATATAATACAGTCAGGATTCTACTTCGTCAGAATTATCTCCCCATTACGCCAGTTCATTTTCACAATCGTAGAAATGGAAGCCATTGTAGGGATGACGCGCTACCAATTTTGCTCATGGAAACCGATAAATTTATGCACATTGCACCATTACGATCCTTATATGTCAGTTGTATTTTAAAAGACAAATGTATCAACTAGCTAATGAGTATCAGTTAATGATCTTGTCTGCATTGATTCAACTTAAAACTGTTGTCTGATCGGTTGTCAGGTGGAATTTTCGAAAATTCATAAACATTTAAAAAAATTCTAATTAAAAATTTCGTGGAAGGGCAGACTAGATTTTTTTAGTGTATAAAGACTATAAACCCTAGTTTTCACACACAAAAAAATATATTTTTTCAAAGATATGCATTTTCATCATCCAACTTGAAAGACTGTCGTCAAGTACTTTCAGTAAAAAAATAGCTATTCGAACACACCTTCTCTGCTTTTGTGACTCATTAGATAGGTATTTCACTTGACCCATATATTTCATCTTTTAGTGCTGTTATTTTTTTGTGTTTTAAAGTCAATCTGTAGCTTTGATATATAAAAATAATAGAATCTGAAGCGAGACGATGTATATGAAATAATCTTACTTTGTACGATATCAAGACAAAATATTCAACTCAAACACTCCCTAACATAAAAAGGTGCACTCGATTTTCTCTTTTCGATACAATTGTTACCCATTTTTTGGAATTTTTTCTTGAGTCACATAATGGAAGGGCAGACACGAAAATTTTTGAACTAATAGATTGATATGTTTTCTGTCCGTGGTAATTTTTTCAAAAAAATCGGAGGTTATGCATTTTCTTCATCCAACTTACAAGATACCCATGTTGTCGACTTGAAATCTAATTGTTCTGCTTAACTATGTACTAGATAAATTGAAAACTTATGCAAATGGTGTTTTTAAAATAAAACACCTCAAAGAAAATTGTAATTTTGTTTGTTTCTATTAACCTTTAAAATATTTGTCACTATAGTAAACAATACAGTACACATTTATCGCCTTCTCTAACAAAGAGCTTCGATTCTTTTGTTCTATTTCAACCGGGTTTCCGTCTGAATAGAAAAGACGTCAACCAATTTGACAAAATCCGACGAGAATTACAAATATAACATCAAACTGACGACATGAATTTGGGATAGATAAGTACCGTAACACGTCTTATAGTTATGCGAATTCACACTCAGCAAAACAGTCAGTAAAGTCATACGGAAGTGTGATGCCATTTATTTAAACAATAAAACTTTACTGAAAATTCTTCGGGTAGTCATGCTAAAATTAGCATTGGAATACCACTGTTATCCAAACAAACGAAACGATTGCTTAAGTGTTCATTTGTTTTCTATTACGTAACAAAGTGATGACATTTACATTATCAATTGCAGTTTTGTAGTTTATAAATATATGGTGCTAAATTACCTGGTACATCATTTGAAAGTTTAATTGATAATTACATGTTCATACAGTTTTAGGATTCACAGGAGTCGGTTGAATTTTTTTCTTGTCATAGTTAACAAATGCACAAAGGATATTTTGTTGTAAATCGGGATTTTTTATTTTAAGATCAATATCCTTTATTCGTGTCTTTTATTTTTGGTAATATAGTTTTTCTATATGCCTTTTGTGTTTCTTTGTTACATGACGTGTCTGTGTACTTACACATCCCGTCGTTGTGTTATTGTGCTATGGATATTTTTTGCAATCTTGTCTTTGCTAATATTTTTTGTCTATATGCTCTTTTGTGCTTCTTTGTTAAATATTTGTTAGTTTCCGTAGTGATTAAGTGACTAGTGAACATGTCACATTAAACAAAATATTCACATTAACTTTTACTCAATATAGAAGCGGTATAACATGAAACTCTATTTGTACAAGTAAATAATGCAAACTCTTATGTGTGTAACTCTTATTCGTTCAAAAGAAGATTAATTTAGTAATTAGAGGGAAAATCTGTTAAGTGTGTAATTCGATAATGGGTTTAAGTTGTTATAAAACCGTAGTGTGTGTTCCAAAAAAGTCCAAATTATATGTATCTATGCTTGTATTCAAAATAGGTGAAAGCGAATATAAAAGCATTATATACATGTAGCTATACAATAAGTGTTTTATTTCAAGTCATATGGTGATCTATTAAGAAATTTGTCTGCAGCCAAACTCAACAACATGGTTTATCGCCGCTATCGTGAAATTAATTAACGTCTTTGATATGCTGACATGGTTGAGTTTGTTTTGTTGTGTTTCTGAATTCCAATATGATTGTACCTGACTTAACCGAGGTTAAATAATTAATTTAATTTCATATAGCTGCTGTCATTTGATTGATGGTAGACGTTTTACATTGAAATATTTTCTTTAATGTTTTTGACGTTCTGATACCTAGTGAGGCCCGACAATTGAGTTTCTCCTGGCTTTGACATAAAGACACAGTTTATGGTGTGTATTGATGTTATATGTTTGTGTTTATTTATTGAATAAGCAGCTCAGAAAAAATACAAACAGCAAGCTAGTCGACAATGTAGGACGGGAGTGTTTATCATTTCGTCTGTTTTCTTTTGTAATTGTTTATGGTGTTACTTGGTGTTTTTTTTAATGGTTATTGTGTTATGTTTTTCTTCGAGTTGACCCCCCCCCCCCCCCAACCCTTTACCTACCATCTATATAATATTGCATCATAATAATAGATGTTAATAGAATGCAAGTGTATCATATTTTTTATCATATTTTTGTTGATATTTGGTTTCCAGGACAAAGTCATTGGCCTGGATAATTTATATCATATCATATCACCTAGAGATTCATATTCAATTGAAAATATGTTTATAGTTTAATTACATTGTAAAACAGGATGGTAGAAATTATTTTAACGTTTTTTTTTTATTAATCTTAATTGATAGAATACAAGCATGAAATAACTGATCAAAAGATAAATAAATTCAAAGGTTAAAATTTGCTGATTTGTCAATGTACATGTATATGACTAAATAAATATCAAATGAATGTTGATGGGAATTTAATATCACCATTAAACAGTTTCGTTTTATCAGACTTTTCTTGGTTTTATTTTTCTTGTAAACAGAAAAAGTAAAACTGTATGTATGATTGGTGACTGTTGTTCTGAATTATACATAACATATTATCAAGAGTAAGTTATACGGAAATGTGGTGTCATTTACTTCAAAACAAAAGAACTTTATTAAAACTTGTTCGAGTAAAATAAACATAGTGAACAAGCAAAGAGTTTATGTGTATAAAAGAGCGTTTTAAGGATAGTAATTCATCACCGAGATTACTCTTAGATAATCAACATATCGCCAGGAAGACAATAATTATGTACTCTAGATCTCATCTCATGATTGTATACAATTGATATTCATTTATTAGTACTTGATATACACAATACACAGTTACTTATACTATTATTTTTGAATGTTTCATGGCATCAATAACATAATTTCAGGTAAACGTTGAAAAAAACAGAATTAAAGTATCATCCCTTTCCTTTTTTTATTTTTGTTGAACAGTTAAATGATTGTGAAGATCAACAGGATTTTGCACGGGATGAATTTTTCAAAATATTTTATCTATTTTGTTAATATTAAGGTCATTAAAGGGAATAGGTAACACGTGGTTTACAAACTTGTTGCTTATCTTTTTGTATGCTTTTACAGCCTCGTGTTAATTTTGCGGGAAGTAGTTTTTTCGATCACTTTTAGGGTTAAATCAAAGACTAGGCAATACGTTTTTTTCTCTCTACAATAAACACGCGGTATGTAAGAGAAAGAGCACACACTTGTCGACTCGGAATCAGAATAATGTATCTGCGGCAGCCCACATGTCACCCTGTGGACTATTTCTTTGTGAAAAATGGTGTTAAGAATCAAGATAAGACCAAGCAGGGTCTCTATTCTGGTCGTATTGCTTTATGATGATGCCCAAATTGTATTAACTATTATATCAAGACATAAGTTTGAACATATAGTACGCGTACATCAGTGATAATCCATAAAGTCATATAGTTACATGTAAAACCCGTCAAGTTGATTTTAGGAACATGATCTATTTAAACGCTCTCCGTCAGAAATGGTTAATATCTTGCAGACACTTTAAAGATGACAACGATGCATTTGGATGGTCAAACAAGATGCATTCCTAATGCTTTCAGTTGCTAACCTTCAGTTATGTTTCTTTTATGTTCTGTCAGAAGAAAGCCCATTTTTAACACCAAAAACCAGTCTTAGTTTTCGACGCATAACATGCTAGGTCTACACTCTAGGGAAGTGGGTGTTCTATATAAAATTTGATAAGGGTCGCTTAAACATGTAACTCTTTCTGCTTCATTATATGGATAGGACTGAACACGTGCTTGTGTTCAGGGAGGGGAATTGATTCTATTAAAAAAGTAAAGCAAATTACAATATACATGTAGTCCTAGAGTCCAGAAGTTAGCCAGTGTTGCCCCATGCTTCAATGCCCTTGTAGTTTAGAAGATAGTTAGTTCCAAGTTCTGAATTAAGATAAACCCAGCAAGATTTCTAACAGACTTGAATTTAAATACCACAAATGTTCAATAGATGTCTTTGAATGTTATTATTGTATGTTAGGTTGCTGACCAACTGACGTTTGTTCGCGCAGCATTGTCAATATAATGGAACTTGATGGGACAGTCGTACAAATGAGAGGTTTAGCACTATAAAACTAGGTATAATTCACCATTTTCTACATTTCAAAATGCCTGTACCAAGTCAGTATATGACAGTTGTTGTCCATTCGTTTGATGTGTTTTATCATTTGATTTTGCCATTTGATTAGGGGCTTTGCGTGTTGATATTCCCTCGAAATTCCGTATTTTTGTGATTTTACTTTCTTATCTAAATAAAGTATCTCCTTATATATCTTAGATATTAGTTAGTAAGATAGAAGGTTTGTCTCCTTTCTTTATTTTAAAACTTAACAATTCTTTTTTTGTTAATAGTTCCTTGTTCCACTACTACTTAAACTATTACTTTATCAACAAACGATTGCTACTGTATATTAATGATCTTGTTGTTATATTTTATTTTCATTTTGTTATGTTCTGTCACATACTATAAATATGTAGTTTTATGGCAATAAAGATTTGAATTGAATTTTAAACATGGTTGCTCGGTGGTTGTCGTTTGTTGATGTGGTTGATAAGTGTTTGACGTTTCTTGTTAATTATATAGATTATAGTCAAGTGTGACTGAAATTTTATATACTTGATTTGAAAAAAGTATTTTACAGTAGTCTACATTGAGATAGAACGTGTTTTAATTTATGCGCCAGTCATTAGCTCGTTGTTCATCCGTGTAAACAGGATGTCATTATTTTGATTATAGATTAACATGAGTCGTTTCAATATAATGTTCCTGTCCTAGTTTACAAATATACAAAAGATGAAGTCTTTGGACCTGCTTTAATGACAGAACACTTAAGATACCTTGTACATTTCGAAAGCTATTTAAACATTTATTTTAAGCTTCAAAGTAACACAGCATAATACGTGCATTCTGTTTCACACGAATGCTTAAATTGTTCAGTATAAAACAAACGCATATCTGATTTTAGGTTCATTTTACCTTAAAGCTAGGTTCACACTGCCGATAAGATCAACTCGATCAATCTCGATCAAGACAAATTAAGCGATCGGGAGAATGGTCTCTCTTAATCGAAAAGAATGTTCGGGGTGGTCTACCTTGGTCGTCATTGATCTGGCTTTCTACCCGAGAGTTTTTGACATGTCAAAAAAATTGAGTAAGGATCAAGAAGCCAGTCACTCGAAAAGAGATCGAGAATTCGTCGAGTAGCGGTCAAATTGATCGGGAAAGGATCGTGTAGAGATCGAGTTTGGTCGAAATACAAATAGTTTACCGATCAGTTCTCGATCATTACGGTCTTTGTGCGACTTATATCAGATCATTTACCAATCAACGACAACCTGTACGATATGGGGTCAAGATTAACTTGACCAATACCCGATCGAATCATGATCACTGCGACTTCTATATTTTTTTCATCCCAGACCAACTCGACCAATACCCGATCTCTCCGCGACCACATTTCGATCTCTACTCGGCCATACACGAGTAGTCATGACTGCTACACGATTCTTTAAAAATGTGTGCGGCTCTGATTAACTATCATAACTTTGTTTCTGCAAAAATATATTGTCACTATTTATTTTTACTGTACACAAATTCCTCCATGTACAGTGGAGATCACTTCTAATCTCTCATTAGAACTGTCAGAATAATCTGTCATAGAACTGTTCTAACCTGTCCTAGAACAGTTCTACCTAGAACAGTTCTACCCTAGAACTGTTCTAAGTAGAACTGTCAGAATCAGTTCTAGGTAGAACTGTCAGGATCAGTTCTAGGTAGAACTGACTAAATCAGTTCTAGGGTAGAACTGTCTAAACCTGTTCTAGGTAAAACTGTCCAAATCAGTTCTAACCGTAGAACTGTCAACAGAACTGACTAAATCAGCCAGGACCGTAGAACAGTTCTAAATGAATTCACTGCAGTAAGGGCACTTTAGAATTTAGAAAAAAAAAATCAGTTCCACTTACTTTACTATATAATAACAGATTTTCTATATTGTTTACTGATCAAACGTTTATATACATGTACAAATATCGAAGTGGATAGAAGGTTATCCAACTCATCGGAGAAATATTTTTATAAGATTGCAAATGAAACATCATTGTTTACGTTTCTTCGTTCCTCGTTTTTAACAGTCTCTTCCTAAATATAACTCTGCATTAATTCATGGAATTTTAATCGTAATTTACATTCTTTGCCTTGGATTTACATTCATGATTTAAGATTCTGTTTTGACAAATGTTCAAACGAAAATTGTACAGTGGATGAATTATGGGATATTAATGAAAAAAGTTTTGTATAGCGTGAAAAACTATTTATACTACATTTGCACCATCTCGTCAATTAAGCCAGACTTAAGTTAGTATCCATAACGACTATAAATGATATCTGTGAGTCTGGAACGTCAGAAAAATATACTCGATCTGAACATGGATGACAAATTTGCTCCTGGACTTAAGGCTAGAAACAAAATCAATCATTTTTCTTTGCCTTCTTCAAATTATATTTACACGATAAACAGTATACTATTCCAAAAAGAGAACTTCTCATACATGTACTTTTCATTTTAAAATAAAGTATAAGAATCAGTCATGTGAGTGTTGGATGATGCCGTTAAATAGTTTTGTTTAAAAAACCAAACCATCACTAACTACTGACTTAAAAAGTCACTTTAGTGACGGTTCATTATTATGGATACAGAGAGGAAATAATGGTGCGCTAAATTGATGTGGTATACATTGTGTTCCAAAGTTCAGGTGTCATCTTTATCATACGATCCATCCTGACATAGAAATATTATTAGTTTACAATGAAGCCATATATATTTACAAGATAATAAAAGTGTAAATATGTTCAGTTTTGGTTGATGCTGTCAAATATGGTCAGTTTTGGTTGATGCAGACAAACAAGTTTGTTATATGAGTCAGTCTGAGATATCAAAACGACTGAAATTAGTTCACGACTCAAAATTTTGAATAAAAAGAGGACATGCTGGCACTATAAACTGATGCGAGTTTTATTTCGTAGTCATTGTTTTCCAATATTGCTTTAATTTATATTAAACAATCCATCCTGATATAAAAACATAAGTGATTTACTTTGCGGCTATTGAGATTTACATCATGTAAATAAAGTGCAAATATGGTCAGTTCTTGTTGATACGGACAAATGACTTTGTTGTACCAGTCAGTCTGAAGTATGAAAACTACTGATATTTTTTTATGATGCAATATTTTGAATAAAAAGAGGACATGCTGGCACTCTAAATTGATGCAAACGAAATCAGGTAGCATTTGTATTACATGTATTATACAATCCATCCTTACATAAAAATATTACAGATTTACTATGCGACTATAAGAGTTACATAAAAAAAAGAGTAAATATGGTCAGTTTTGGTTGATGCGGTCAAACATGGTCAGTTTTGGTTCATGCTGTCAAATATGATCAGTTTTGATTGATGCAAACAAATAATTTTATCATATGAGTCATTGATTTCCAATATTGCAGCTATCTATTTACTACAGTCCCTCTTGACCTAACATTATAACTGAATTACTGTACAGCTATATAGGTTTACATAAAAAAAGCAAATTTGGTCAGTTTTGGTTGATGCGGTCAAAAGATTTTATTACGCGACTCAGTCTGAAGTATGAAAACTACTAATATTTGTTTACGATTCAATATTTTGAATAAAAAGAGTACATTCTGGCACTATAAATTGATGCGAACAAAGTTTTGTGGTCATTGTTTTCCAATATTGCTGTAACTTTAAAAAAGAAGATGTGGTATGATTGCCAATGAGACAACTGTCAACAAGAGACCAAAATGACACAGACATTAACAACTATAGGTCACCGTACGGCCTTCAACACTGAGCAAAGCCCATACCGCAGTCCCTCTTGACCTAAAATTATAACTAAATTACTGTGCAGCTGTATAGATTTGCAGAAAGAAAGAGCAAATAATGTCAGTTTATATTGATGCGGTCAAAAGATTTTCATTAAACCATGTAAACAGGTCCGTTCGAGGTATGAAAACTACTTGTAAACAAATATCACATTTTTATACGATTCACTATTTTGATCCTGGATCCGTCTATGTTCTGCATGTCATGATGTGCCTGTTCGAAGTCAGGAGCATGTAATTCAGTGATTTTCTTTTGTTGATGTGTTACATAAATTATTTGTTTTTCTTTCATTTTTTGTACATAAATTAGTCCGTTAGTATTAGCGGGGGGGGGGGGGGTCATTATTATTAAGTCTCCCAAACAAAGTTTGGAGACTTATTGTTTTTGGTCAGTTCTTATTATTTTTATTATTCTTCCTCTTCTTCCTCTTCTTCTTCCGCCACTTTGAAAATGAACTTGTCCGCAGCGGTTCTCCTAAACGGCTTGTCAGATTTACTTAGGATTTTACAATATGTTAGACTAACATGTCTAGGTGAGCCATCAATGTTTCGTTTGTGCATTGCGGTCTATTAAGGGGTATTTTGGGGGTAGAAAGGAGGGAGGGGTTTACTATAGAACCCTATGGGATTTTATTTTCTAAAATTTTCAAATGAATATAACTTAAAAACTGTAAGTGATAGATACATGCAGTCTTCAGAAATGATTATAGGAGAATCAAACAAAAAACATGAAATATAGGGGGAGTCCCTGGGGGGTTATCCCCACCCCCTTCAATTTGAGAATATTCTTTTATTTTGTAAACGGTCCAGATCCCCACCCCTAAACCATATATATTCTTGAATGGGACGATAAAACAAATCAAATGAAATTAAAGGGAAGTCCCCGGGGGTCATCCCCACCCCGTTCAATTTGAGAATGTGCTATTATCTTGTAAACAGTCCAGATCCCCACCCCTAAACCATATATATTCTTGTAGGGGACAATAAAACAAATGAAATGAAATAAAAGTGATGTCCCTAGGGGCTCACTCCACCCCCTCTTGTTTGAAAACTTGTAAACGGTCAACATCCCCACCCCTAAACCATATCTATTCATGTATGGGACAATAAAACTAATCAAATGAAATTAAATGGAAGTTCCTGGGGGTCACCCCCACCCCGTTCAATTTGAGAATGTACTATTATCTTGTAAACGGTCCAGATCCCCACCCCTAAACCATATATATTCTTGTAGGGGACCATAAAACAAATGAAATGAAATAAAAGGGAAGTACCGAGGGAGTCACCCCACCCCCTCTTGTTTGAAAACTTGTAAACGGTCAACATCCCCACCCCTAAACCATATATATACTTGTATGGGACAATAAAGCTAATCAAATGATATTAAAGGGAAGTTCCTGGGGGTTGCCCCCCTCCCCCCGTTCAATTTGAGAATGTGCTATTATCTTGTAAATGGTCCAGATCCCCACCCCTAAACCATATTTATTCTTGTAGGGGACAATAAAACAAATGAAATGAAATAAAAGGGAAGTCCCGAGGGGGTCACCCCACCCCCTCTTGTTTGAAAACTTGTAAACGGTCAACATCCCCACCCCTAAACCACATATATTCTTGTATGGGACAATAAAACAAATCAAATGAAATGTAGGTAAAGTCTCTGGGGGTTACCACCACCCCCTCCTGTTTGAATACTTGTAAATGGTGGAGATCCCCACCCGTAAGCCATATATATTCTTGTATTGGACAAAAAATCAAATCAAATGAACATGGGACCATATAAATGGCGAGTTATGGGAGCTTTGTTTGGGAGACTTCGTAACAACATCCTGTTACAATTACTTCTTGTTTGAATTGTTTTACATTTTTTATTCCGGGAGTCAGGATGGCTCGTTATCACATAACAAAATTATCGGACCTCATTAACCAATATAATATCAGTTTACGAGTAGTTTTCATACCTCGGACGACCTGTTTAACAAAAATCTTTTGACCGCATCAATCTAAACTGCCATTATTTGCTTATTCTTTCTGCAAATCTATATAGCTGCACAGTACTTCAGTTTTAATTTTAGGTCTAGAGGGACTGTAATATACAAGTTACAGCAATTTTGGAAAAAAAAAATTGTTTGCATCAATTTATAGTGCCAGCATGCAGGGGCAGATTCAGCCATTTTTTAAAGGCTGTGGGGAGGGGGTCCAACAATATGCTCCCATTCAAATGCATTGATGTTAAAAAAAGTGGGGTTCCAACCCCTGGACCCCCTTCCCTTGATCCTCCAATGAGCATGTCCTCGTTTTATTCAAAATATTGAATCATAAACAAATATCAGTACTTTGTATAATTCAGACGGAGTCGTGTAATAAAATCTTTTGACTGCACCAACCAAAACTTACCATATTTGCTTTTTATTATGTAAATCTATATAGATGCACAGAATTCAGTTATAATTTTAGGTCGAGAGGGTCTGTAGTATATAGATAACTGCAATATTGGAAATCAATGACCACAAATTTGTCTTCGCATCAATTGAGGGTGCCAGCATTTCCTATTTTTATTCAAAATATCGCATCAGAAACAAATATCAGTAGTTTTCATACCTAAGACTGACTCATGTAACAAAATTATTTGTCTGCATCAATCAAAACTGACCATATTTGACAGCATCAACCAAAACTGACCATATTTGACCACATCAACCAAAACTGACCATATTTGCTCTTTTTTATGTAACTCTTATAGTCGCATAGTAAATCTGTAATATTTTTATGTAAGGATGGAGTGTATAATCATGATAATACAAATGATCTATATTATAGGGTTATTGCATGAATATTGGGGAATATTGTTCCGAGTAGAATTTTATATTGCACGAGCTTATATTTTTATAGCAGGATGGATTGTTTAATATAAATGAAAGCAATATTGGAAAACAAAATTATGCTCGCGTCAGTTTATAGTGCCAGCATGTCCACTTTTTAAACAAAATTTTGAATCGTAAGCTAATTTCAGTAGTTTTGATATCTCAGACTGACTCGTGTATATAACAAAATTGTTTGTCCGCATCAACCAAAGCTGACCATATGCATGATATGTGACAGCTTCAACCAAAACTGACCATATTTACACTTTATAATGTAAATCTTAATATATATATATATAGCCGCATAGTAAATCACTTATAGTTACATTTCACGATTGTATAATTCAAATGTCAGCAATATTGTAACACATTGACTACAAAAAAATTTCCACATCAATTTAGAGTACCAGCAATTTTCTGCAAGTCCTCTTTTTATTCAAAATATTGAATTGTAAACAAATTTCAGTAGTTTCGATTTACATGTATCAGACTGAGTCGTTTTAACAAAATTATTTGACCACATCAACCAAAACTGAACTTATTTACACTTATCATGTAAATATATATGGCCTCAGTCATTGTAAACCAATAATATTTCTGTCAGGACGGATCGTATGATAAAAATGACACCAACTTTTGAACACAATACACCTTATTGCTAATCCTGGCCGACCCGGCCTCTTGAACTTTTGAAGCATACAACAATCACTTTTCCATTGTGGCGTCAGATATTTTGTTTTATGACGTCAAATTTTTACGGGAACCTGTGTGATATCCAGAAATGGCAGACAAATAGCGATAAGGTGTATTTATACCATTATATCTAAAAATTTAGCGAGCCTTGATTTCCTCCCTGTATCCATAATAATGAACCGTCACTAAAGTGACTTTTTAAGTCTGTTGGTTTTTGCTGAGACTACTATATAGTAGTCTCAGGTTTGTAATGGTTTTTTTTTAAACAAAACTATTTTACAGCATCATCCAACACTCACATGACTGATTCATATAGTTACTTTATTTTAAAATAAAAAGTACATGTATGGGAAGTTCTCTTCTTGGAAAAGTATACTGTTAATATAATTTGAAGAAGGCAAAGAAAAATGCATGATTTGGTTTGTAGCCGAACGTCCAGGGGCAAATGTTTCATTCATGTTCAGATGAGTATATTTTTCTGAGTTCCAAACTTCCAGATATCATTTATAATCGTTATGGATAACTGGATAAGTCTGGCGAAATTGACGAGATGGTGCAAATGTATATATTTTTTTTACGTTATAATACAACACTTTTTCATTAATATCCCATAATTCATCCACTGTACAATTTTCGTTTGAACATTTGTCAAAACAAAATCTTAAATGAATGTAAATCCAAGGCAAACAAGGTATACTAAATTACGATTAAAATTCCATGAATTAAATGCAGAGTTATATTTATGAAGAGACTGTTAAAAACGGGGAACGAAGAAACGTAAACAATGATGTTTCCTATGCAATCTTATAAAAATATTTCTCCGATGAGTTGGATAACCTTCTATTCACTTCGATATTTGTACATGTAACGTTTGATCAGTAAAAAATATAGAAAATCTGCTATTATTTAATAGCAAAGTAATTGGAAGTGATTTATTTCTTCTAAATTCTAAAGTGCCCTTACTGCAGTGACGTCATTTAGAACTGTTCTACAGTCCTGACTGATTTAGTCAGTTCTGCTGACAGTTCTACGGTTAGAACTGATTTGGACAGTTCTACCTAGAACTGATTTAGACAGTTCTACCCTAGAACTGATCCTGACAGTTCTACCTAGAACTGATTTAGTCAGTTCTACCTAGAACTGATTCTGACAGTTCTACTTAGAACAGTTCTAGGGTAGAACTGTTCTAGGTAGAACTGTTCTAGGACAGGTTAGAACAGTTCTATGACAGATATTCTGAAAGTTCTAATGAGAGGTTAGAAGTGATCTCCACTGTAGGTAGAACTGACCAAATCAGTTCTAGGTTAGAACTGTTCTAGCTAGAACTGACTAAAAGGTGTCAGGCTGACAGTTCTACGTACTGTCCTAGAACAGTTCTCCTGACAGATTCTGACAGATTTAATGAGAGGTTAAAAGTGATCTCCACTGTACCATGTATAGTACGCGTCTGTATTTTTGCAAGGAGATGTACAATTTTAATAGAGAGAACAATCAAACGTAAAGGTCAAACCGACACAGCCATAGAGAAAAACAAAAGCCGACGAGAAGACAAACAGAAGTCTACATAACACAAATTAAAAACTAAAACCACAAATTAAAAACTAAAAACCCAATAAAACCTGCGATGATCTCAAATGTTTCGGAAAGGAAGTAGATTCTTCATTTTGGCCCCAGAGGATTTGTCCAATATGAAAGTAATTGTGCATTAACATTCATTATTAGACAGCTGATGACTAATTTAGCCTTCAAAGTTAATTTTTAGGAGCATCAATATTATATTTTAGCTGTTTAATAGGCTATTTTTGTTTGAATGTCCATATTTTCTGTTTGTCCATAATTTTTTGTAGTATATAAATAAGAAGTTATAGTATAATTGCCAATGAGAAAACTCCATATGCCACCAAATGACACAGAAATAAACAACTATATGTCACCCTACGATCGAATGTTTACAAACACTGTTTTCATACGCTTTTTGATACAATTTTATCAAAAAAACAATGAGACGAAAGACAAATTATTTTTATTTGAATTCGTGATAGATATCTGTAAACAGTTTCAGAAAAGGTATCCTCAAGGGTATTGACATTTTATTTTTTGACAAATTTTAGGAAAATATGTGACATTTTTACTCCCGCTTTGCAATTTATTAGTAAAAAAACGCCGGTTGTTGCCATGGATACACCAAAAAGAAATATCTTGAACAATTCAACTACTGGGTATCAGATCTATGGAAAATACTGATTACATACATACATGTATACACATATATGACACAAACAGTAGGCTTAATTTGTAAGTAAGCAAGGAAAAGGGGATAGAAATATTTATGTATATTGCTTTATACTGCAACTCGTTGTCTTTACTTCCTAAATTGTCTATTTCATCATGGAACACTTTCTCCACATTCATACTAGGTTCTTTAAGGGGTGAAAATAAGTTTGACATTTGTGTAACTATTTAAAAAGCTATCAATGTTTTAGTTTAAGTTGCAGTTTAAACACAATATTAGGTCAATGTCATAAAAATATAAACTTTTTTTGTACTCGGCGCAAAACTGGGGAAGGGCTCGGTAGAACCTCGCTCTTCTCCAGTTTCTCAGCCTTATACAAAAAAGATTTCATTTTTCTTTCATTGACCATTGGGGTCCTCATTGTTCAGCTCCTGCAAGTCTCTCGATCATACTTTTGATTGTGCCATTTGATTAGGGACTTTCCATTTTCCTCGGAGTTCAGTATTTTTGTGATTACTATTTATACTGCCCACACAGTGGTCGCCTTGTCAGCCACTACATATAATGTTATAAAGAGTCAATACTCAAGAACGGTAAAGGTGACACCACCCAAATTCGCACTTGATCTGTGTTTTATGGTATTGCGTTTCATAAAATTTGATTGAGGCAAAATAAAATTAGAGAACGGAAACTATACGTACTAACACTCAATACCTCCTCCTGCAGCGGGTGAGATATATATAAAAGAATACAGATGTTTTAAACTGAAATTGTACATACCCGACCAATGCCCGACTATCCCTACGACCCCTATACGATCAAGTCGATCTGGTCAGGCCAAGATCAGGCTGAGATCGAGTATAGTTGAGTTGGTCTAAGTAGTCGAGTAAAGATCGTGATATAGAGATCGTGAATTAGTCGGAATGATCGAATATGTATTCTATTAGTGGTCGGGTGTGAGTCGTGATGGAGTCGTTAAGGAAACGTAAATGGTCGGGTTAATGTCGTGTATAGTCGGATACAAGTCGGTTAGAAGTCGTTAACAGGCCCGATCAAGAATTTGGTCACGCTTGGTCCTGGAAATTTGGACAATCGGGATCATCGAGTTGATCTGATCGGCAGTGTGAACCTAGCCAAGATCTTGTAAATTGTGGCCGGAAATTCAAACTTTTAACTATTCCTTTGGTACCTTCCGCTTATTTTTTAGAGTACATATCGTTCTGTGGCCGCAGACTAATTATGAAATACAAGATTGTTTGATGAGATAATTATCCTGCAAAAACGAGATGAAAGAAGAGCTCTTCACAATTTTATTTGAATTTAATTTGAAACAATACAAGTATGAAATATATAACTGATTAAAAAAAAATCAGCGATTAGATTTTGTTGAATTGTAAATTTGTATGACTTAATAAATAACAAATGAACGTTAACAATGCTTACTGTTTAAAAGTTCCGTTTACTTTAAATTGACATGTTACAACAATATTAAAAGATTGATTAATCTCTTTTCATTTTAACATATATATATTTTTTAATTGTTGTTTGTTTATTCCCTTTACAATATAAATACTAAATAAATGTACAAACTTTTTTCATTTGGTCAAAACTTTGTCTAAATTACAGTTTCTTGTTCTTTCGTTTAAATGTTGTACATTTTGTAACGTCATATATACAAAAAATCCACGAAAATTTCCAATACGAAAAGCGCTAACTTCGTTTATAAAAAACGATATCTTTTTTTTTAAATAAAAAAGTTCCATTTTATAAAACACAAACAGTTGTCTAAGTTGAAACACAATGACACATTATAAAAAGGCAAAATGTCTTATAAAAAACTCAAATAAAATTCAATTTTATAAAAGCGAAGGGTCATCTAAGTTCCAACGCTATGAAACATTGTAAAAAGCGCACATTTCCTATCAAAAAACGAAAATATCCTGCACAGATCTTTGTCAAATTCATAATCAAATTTTGTTGATATAAGCACGTGTTCTACCAGTCATAAGTTGGGCTTCCATATTTCAGCCCTCTATGTGTCTTTGAGAGGATAAATTGTAATTAACATATACGCAATTTCTGGGGATTTTTTTTTCGCTTTTTTTATATACGTTTAGTGATTTTGTGTCATGAATTGACACATGCTATCCTTTCGTTCCTAGACAACAATAAAATAAAATGCAAATAGATTTAATTTAGATGATAGTATGAACAATGAATATACATAATTGTACAAAATGTATTAAATATTAAATAAATTTTATTATATCCATTCATTTCAATTGAATTTTTACTAATTGAAAACTTCCAGTATCTCAGCTTCAAGTGGGAATTTTAGATTCTGGTGTCATAATGTAATACAAAAAATGACATATAATCAAATTCATATATACTTGTATATCCATTTATGATGTAAGTTTATAGATTTTGCCAGATATGAATCAGATTATATTTATAAAGACTGAATATCATGAACAGCAAAAATAAAATTCAAATTCAATTTAAACAAGTGTCTTTTAGTATCATATTTGTTATTCAATTTAAGGGCGTACTTTGGTCAGGTTTAAATTTTTTTGACAGATGTTCGGACCCTTTGATTTTTTTCCGTATGATACAGGGTTACATATTTTACCCCATGATACCTATTTAAGTTTGTTTTCTTATAACACTTTAAAAGCTCATAAAAAGTACATGTACCAAAATGAAAGCAGATTCTAGATTTCTTTTCTTTCGGTTATGGACCCAAATAAAACTAATACAAATACAAAATATATAAGATTAAAGTCCGAGTCAGCTTTCCCCGCCATTTTGGGGAATTAAATATCTATATTTTCTGAATCATAGCAGCAATTTTTAATTCTAAATGTTTTTATTTTCAACTAAGTACATCCTTCACATAATTGCATGCAACTTCTTTTTTTTGTTTGTTATAAAAATAGTCTTATTACCATATGTATACATGTAAGGCTACATGTGATAGCGGTTTTATAGATATTTAGCATAACATATGGCCTAATCTATTGTTCTATGTAAAGATTCTTGATTCATTAAGCCACAATAATAAAATATTTCCGCAAATGACTAAGAGATACGAATAAAACAAATACATGGTAAAGTGACTTTACCACTGTAACGAATTAATATCTATTATATTCAGCATGACAATAGCATAGCAAATACAAATTAAAAATATTAAGTTCTACAGACAAGTACTCTATGTCATCCTATAGAAAACAAACTTTTGACAGCAAGTCGTGTAAACTCGCCAGTCTCGGACTTACAAGCATTAAGTTTATCATTTTAAATCTAAATTCTGACACTCATTTAAGTTCATACACAAAAAGCATAATTGAAAGTATATAAATATAAAAAAATATAGAAACTATGGTACTAACAAATATCTACCACTGACCGAACGACGTAAATGTAATCAACTTTTTTATTTGCTTTTAAGGTGGTACCAAACACCTCGTCTGACTAAAACTAATTGAGCTTGTTTAATATTTATAAAATTTTGTCAAAACATTTTCTTTAACAATTTGTCAAAAACATTTTTTTTTTTTAAACTTGGGCCACACACTTTATCTGGAAAATTTCATTGAATAGAGTAGTTTGACAAAAACTAATTTTGATCATTGAGAAGCTTACTAGATCCTCAACAGTAGGGCGATGATGAAAACGTTCAGACTATTTCAATAAAGTTATCTCCCTGAAGTGTTAGTAAGTTCTTAGTAAAGCGTTCGAACTCGTGCGTCATTATTCTTGCCCCATTGATAAATCTACGATTCTCAAACCGTCCTCGTTGCTGATCCCGTCTTTTTTCATTGATTTAATCTTCTCCCAAGGTTGAATTTGGTTTTCAGCTATTTCATTCTGCTGATGTAGTTTGATAAAATCCTCCCTTTCAGCATTTTTCTCATATAGGTCATTAAATTTCCCAGCTATCACAGCAATTGGCATGGCAAGTATCAGTAAACCGGACATTGCGCAGAAGGATCCAACCAAACACCCAAGAACAGAATGTGGTACCACGTCACCATATCCGACGGTTGTCATAGTAACAACAGACCACCAAAGACCGGTCAGCATATTTGGAAATGTCGATGGCTCGCGTAGCTCAGCAAAATATATGAGATTGGAAAATAGCAGTATAAATACCATAACGGTTATAATGAGCAGACTAAGTTCCTTCAGACTGACCCGAACAGACATCAATAGTATCCGAAGGGCACTGTACTGTCTAGTGATTCGGAAGAATCTTAGCAGACGAAAAACAACGACGCTATAGCAGACTGCATATATGATTAACAGATCTAGACTTTCGAGTATCTTTTCCCGGTGATGTGATATTCCATAACGTACCCACATGGCGATAAACAATAAAATATCTAAAACATTTAACCAGTCTTTGAAAAAATGTAACTTTCTTGGACAACTTATAAATCTTAAAAGCTGTTCAAAGGAAAAGAAGATCATTATGAAAAGATCCAAATTTTGAAGCCAGTCAGGCATTTTTGTTGTAACGAACATTACTTCCTTCGGATTTTCGGTGTTTATCCATAAATTTAAGCCTTTCATGGTCATCACATACACCAATACATCGATGTCTACAATTTGTTCTCTGATGTCAGGATAAGTAACTAACATCGGAGTTATTGCTGACAGGACTACTACCAAAATGTAGATGACACCAAATATCTGGAAAAAATAATACATTTAAAATATTTTTTATAAAGAACTACATTACATTTATAAAATATTAAATATTGCCTTTTTTAAAATTTTAATTTAATGTCTGGAATAAACTTCAAACATATGTCATTGACTATGTTTTGATGCTTTGAATGCGCTGTATTTTTCGCGCGTGTTACGTCGAGAAGTAACCATGATGATCAGAGGTGAATATTAACACGGTGTTTATTTAGAAGTATTTAGAATGCAATCTATAATTTGCTTTCCGATTTTGGAAACGATAGATACCGAGCGATTTTGTCTACACCAATTTGTTGTTGCCTTGTTTTAGATTTTCCATAATTAATCATATAAAGATTTAACAATAGAAGAAAAAAACATCCGCACATGCCAAACTTTCTCAACCAATTGTTTTGAAAACAAATCGATGTATGAGTATAAATACAACATAAAGAATTACAAACGAATTGATCATGTATTTCACCAATTTTCTGAAATCAATGTTCAAAGTTTACTTTGAGATTTAGGAAACGCTAACTAAAAGATTTAAATAGAATAAGCTTAATGGAATATTTTACTAAACATGCTGAAGAATGTTTTCATTGAATCTAAATATAAAGCAAATTAAATACTACCACATGTGTTGTTAAAAGTCATTCTGATTTATAACGGCCATACAGAATCATTTACCGGTTTTTATCAAGTCGTTTAATTATTTGTTCATAATATGCAATATATGTCATCCCTTTATATTCATGTTGCGTCGATGTGATTGTTTGGCGGATTGAATTTTCTATGTATGCACTGATTCGCATGTTATTTTATTGCCGCGCGAAAATCTATTTTCACTTTTCATTCACATTTGTTTCCTGCATTTAGTGTTGATGGGTATATTTTTTCCATTCTGTCTCGTGCATAACATCCCAGCTCCTTTGTTCTACCAGGGGTGATCTGAGGCTAATCATCCCTACCAGATCAGCCCAGCTTGAGTTTCTTTGTTTTTCATTCTTTCTTTTGTTTTGAAATATTTTGACGGGAATGCCTAATCCACATAAAACTTAGAAATATTTATTGAAAAAGGACACTCTTTCAAAATTTATATAGAAAAAATCCATTGTCCATGTTGGGATTCGAACTCAAAGACCATTAGCATATCAAACCATAACACATACCCCTACACCAGGACGACTGGATACCAACTGTCAGTAATGTAACATATTTAAAGGAAGCAAGATATTTTCATAAGTTGGCAAGCATTTATTATAGTGGGTTATAACCCTTTTCATAAGTAAGGCGAGTTGTCAGACTGATTGTTCAATAGGGTATCACCCTTTTTCGTAAGTGGTTCGAGTTGGTAAACAAGAGTGGATATTTTTTTAGAAAGTGGCAATTAAATGTGGGCCGATTGGCCAGTGGGGGCAAGTTGACATGGTTTCATATTAAAACATCTTGTTCTGGGTCATAAAGAGTATTTAATTAAGTTGTGTGTCGTTCTAAACTAGATTCTATGAATTGTAAAGTTTTTCGTCTTATCTAAAACTGTAACAGCTGGGATGTAAAATATTTATCCCATTCGGACTTGGTGTGTCAATGTTAGATCACCCTCTGGGCCTCCGGACATCAGGGTGATCTTACACTGAAACACCGCGTCCTCATGGGATAACTATTAAAGAACATTGATTTTTAGTTCTTACCAGACAAGGCGATTTATTTTCAAAGTCCTCCCGGTTCTCACCCAAAAAAACAAATATCCGTTTTATTAGCGAATTTTGATCGTTGTTGAAGGCTGTGTACGGTGAACTATATTTGTTTTAATCGGCTTGATGTGAACGCAATTTGATAGTTTTTTACAAGTATACTTTATATAGAAAAAGTCCCTCATGATTTGTAATATCACCCCTTCACAGTGCTTTTAAGTATAGAACAAACAGTAGCACGATAAACCGCAGAAGAGAACAGGATTTTATGGAGTCCCCTGGGGTAGGACACTAAATTCCACATTGTCACTTCAATTGGTGTTATTGTTCTATAAATGATCGACTAATTATGGTATTCTTGTTTTATATTAAAATTACAAAAAATCGTTAGAATTTAAATTGTCCAATTCAGTGAGTTCTTTATATCCCAGAGTTTACAAAAGGGAGATATGATCTATACTGTATAGGCCAAGTTTATGTTTTGAACATTTTATTTTAATGTATCGATCAGATAAAATAGTTTTCGATAAACAAAAACGAATGCTTTTATACGATTTATATTTCATTTATATTCTGTATGAACAAAGAGAAAAATGTAATTATAGCAGATATTATCTAAATATAACGATAAAACTTCAGTGTTTATAAACAAACGTTGTATAATGCCATAGCGTTTTATATGAATATTTGATTTTCGGTTCATATAAAAACAGTTTATATTTGAGATAGATAAGTAACGACGGTCAACTATTCCGATTTGATCATGAAAGATATGGTTACGGATCGTAAATTCAATTCATTTGGAAGACTCATGCAATGTCAGCCTTCAATTCAATTTGATGAATTGTCAGAACAAATATTGACGATTTTTTTTAAGTACTAGTATGCCAAAATATTATGATCAGTATCAGAGAGAAATAAAAAATTTGACATAACCGTTTCTACAAAAAAAAAAGCCTCGTGGTAGCCGTGTTTTCATCACGTGCGAGAGGTTGTTTGTTATAACCGCGGTCAAACCAAAGGCTTTAAATTTTGTACTTTGCTGCTTCTCCACTACAGTCGGATTTATTGAGTAAGACAGAAGACTGGTCGGCTCGGAGTATTGTGGCCGGGTAAGGTAACCTGTCTTCCTGCGGACTGTTACTTTGTGAACACGTTAAAAGTTCAAAGCAGAGTTAAAATTCATATAAAATTAACACGTTTTCGTCCTGAATGTGCATATTATATATAAAAAAGAAGATGTGGTATGACTGCCAATGAGACAACTGTCCACAAGAGACCACAATGACACAGACATTCATTAACAACTATAGGTCACCGTACGGCCTTCAACAATGAGCTAAGCCCATATCGCATAGTCAGCTACAAAAGGCCCCGATAAGACAATGTAAAACAATTCAAACGAGAAAACTAACGGCCTTAAATGTATAAAAAAAAATGAACGAAAAACAAATATATGTAACACATAAACAAACGACAACCACTGAATTACAGGCTCTGTCGCTGGACGTTAAGCAGCCATCATCTGTGATATATGTACTAGTATATTGGAAATTGGTTATCGCTTATTAATGATATAGTTGAAATGATATTAAAAGATCAGATACTATTTGTCTGTTTTTTTACAAACATCCTTGAAAGTGTGTATGCATCTATATCGTAATCTTTCAATATGATTGCTTATTGAAATCCTGAATTTCGTGATTATTTGACTTTGCTTTTATTTTGAAAGTATTGCTGTGACAGTTCAATTTGTTTTGTTTTTTTTTTTCCCGTTCGTAAAATGGGACATAAAACTTTAATAAAACATCAAAAAAAGTAAAGTTTTAACTTTATTGTAAAATGTATGTACGGCTGACGCTTTTTGAACATGAAAATAAATTAAAGCCCTTGAATATATACTTTTCTTTACGAAAATAACGAAGCTAAATTGTACGGTATTTTTTTTATATAGTTTTGATAAAAAAAAAGTTATTGTTTAAAATGATCTATAAAAAAAAATGAAATCATAAATAATTTAATTTAAACTAGATTTGATCTCTTTGGTATAACTCGTCTTAAATAGTCAAGAAATATCTGACGCTGGACGTTCATTTCTGTGATGTGTATATTCTTTTATTATTATTATTATTATTATTATTATTATTATTATTATTATTATTATTATTATTATTTTATTCATTTTGTTTATCTTTCCCCCGCTTCTTTCTCGTAGCTAAATTTGTGTGAAGTAGATCTCGAAAACTTTCAGCCGTATGTCACCAGTACTTCATGGTATTGTAATTCTATGTTTCTAAATGATTCAGCATTATTTCTTCTAAGTTTTCCGAATCCTCATTTTTTACCAAAGAAGTTTTGTTATGTAATTCGGGTATTTCAACAAACTCTTTATTGCATTAAAATACAAAATGTTTCGTTATAAATCATACGTTTTAAAGCCGAAAAACATTTTTTGTCTATTTGACTTGAGCGTTTCACCATTGTATCAAATTTGTTTTTGAGCACATATGCAACTGCATCAATCTGAGCGTGTTCTTTCCATGACAATCGCTCATATTACATCTAATTTTATACTAACTTTCAGATAATTTTCTGACACAAAAATCATTTTTAAGCCCTTTCTGATTTTGACATGTAGTATAACGTAATCAGAGATCAATATTTTAATTAGCTTGATGCTTTCGTAGATATTTATGTTTAAATGTCTTTCAAACTTTTTTCATTAACGTTGAAACTCTATAAAACTTAAAAGCAAATTTAGAAAAAAATATAACCTTAATGCTATCAGCTAGTTTTGATTATTATAATTACTAAAATTTTGAACAAGTCATGATATAAATAATACGTCACTTAATAATACATACCCGAGCTGCTAGTGACGATGTTGGTTCCTCCAGAAAAAGCCATATTCTTTGTGTGATTCCTGTTAAACAGGACACTGCTTTAGTCTGGTACTCGGCAGTGTAGACAATAAAAGCATTTTTGATATACTCAGTAACAGCTCTATTTTTGTCATATTTGACGTAAGTCGGATAACAACATTCGGATATTTCTGTTTCCGGAATTCTCCAAAATTGTAGTTCCTGTTTCCAGATCCATCCACAAACATGAGTTGGAAAATGAATATGTCCATTTCTGTAAAAATCTAAAATGATGTTGAAATAATCTGGGTTCCTATCGAAGTAGAAATACTGTTTCTTCTTGCTGTAGAATTCTGATGTATTTGAGAGTGAACCTAATAACGTGTTTCGATGTTTGTGTAATGTTGACCATTTTGTTATAAACAGAGTCCCTCCAACGTTTATTTGGACCTCTTCTGACATGTCTCCTTAAAAATTTGTTTTACATCCACGTATGTCTGTTTATAACCAAGATCTTTACATTTAACTAATAATTTACAAGGTCTCTGCAACTTATAAACAACAAATCTGTAACGTGTCAATAAATTCCGATAACCTGGTTTAACCAAGGACTGTTACGTACTTCAAAGAAATCCATTACCCAGAAATAGTTCAGTCGAGATGACGATATTGAAAATTTAAACAGTAAGTCCTACGCTATAGGAAATCGATTAGTTTGAATATTCATGTATGTATTAATCTATATATGTTTATAGAAGGGATGGTGAAAACAAGTACCTTATTACATTTGACACTTAGTGCCTTTTCAAAATCTTATAATGTTACTAAGACAATGAACGAACGAAAGAAAAACGTCTGTTGAAATTATTATACAAGTATTTTACTTACAAAAGAAAATAAAAACATTGAAAACCATACATTCATTTTACCTATACAAGATTGTTTTAACAATGAAAATGTACAAAGACTTGAGTGCAACTAATACATGAAAAGAATATATTAACACAGGTTATCATAAAAGCACAATTAAGTTCAAGACTTAACAATTCTTAATTTTTAGGGGCACAGACGGGTCTTATCTCGGATAAACATTTTTAAATTGAATTAGTTTCTCATTTCCTCACAGAAACAATATCTATAAAAAAGTATAATAATTATCTAAATTTCTACCTCTCGTTAACAATTTGGCACTTGCACATGCTCACCTTTACAAAGGTGAATGGTCGGGTCTAAAGACACAATCTAAATAATAAAACTGGGAATGAGATTAGAGGTTAACAGTTTTTCGTCAGAGGCAAAAAATTCTAAACATGAAATATATTCCTTACAAAAAATGTCAAAAACGCATTTTGGTTCCTAATTTTAAGAAAAGTTTTCTATCAAACTGAAGAATGCGTGCAGTTCTTTATTACTCAGAAACCATAATTTAGATGAAAAATGTGTCCCATGTACTTGTTTTAAAGTTTATATTATCTTAGTACATGCATGCATTGAAATTTGTCTATTATACGACAATATTTTTTTAAAATGTATAATATCAATCTCCGGCGCAGAGTTCATATTCGTTCCATACATGCTCCGCAATACTGCACTTAATATGCAAAAAAAAGATATGGCAGAGGTCATATTGACTGTAGTGTTACAAAGTATTGAACGGAACGGATATGTGATCTCTGCGCCGGAGATTGTTTCATAGTTATTACAAGACACTGCAGATAGTTATATGATATATGTAAAAAATCCTTCAGGCTCACAACCATGACATTCACTTTTAACCAGAACATGGCAATATATTGTTTAACTTTAAACATTCATTATAGAAATCCCTTTGAATACAAATACGGTAGATTGGTTCCCTTTCCTTTATCTGTTTGGCTCTGACAGATACATGTAACATTGACTAAGGATTGTCAGGAACAAAGTAGAACTGTTTCAGTTTTCATTCCCATTTGTATCTTGGTTCGCCGCGCCTAATAGACATTTTAATATAAATTAAAGGCTTATTAATTGTTAATGTGTTGGCAAGTCGGAAGCACACATTGGAAGAAAAAAACTGTCTGTCTTAAACGAACATTCTGGTTTACTCAACGATGTGTAAAACAGCTAAGTGGTGAATAAATTAAGCAATAAATGTAACCTCTCTCTCTCTCGGTTTAATTTCAAAGTCAAAAAGAGTGCAACTTATGAACTGTGAACCAAAGACTACTAGAACATTTATAATTTTGTATTTTGTTTGACTCATTAAATCTTATGCATGAATTGAAAGGTACCATTAAAACATAGAAAACTTCAAACAAATATTAGAAACACAGTTGCTAACCATTTTAATTTTAATAAAATATTATGACCATTTTCACAAGATACACATATATCTTGGTGCATCCGGTTGCAATTGACCATTTACGTATTACCGACTTATCTGATTCCGAGGAAAATATGTTTTCGTCAGGAGGGTATTGTTTTTTTTTAGGTCCGAGCGAGAAATTTGTTTTGTTTTTCGACGCTTTTAAGTTGTCACATTGGCAATCAAACCTCATCTTCTTTTGTTTATTCAAATGTCCTGTGTTTTTCCATTAGGATGCTGCCTCATTTACATGGACCTCTCAATTGATTTCCGTTATTTTATTAGTACTTAACACGTGTGTTAAAAAAAGAGGTCGAATAGGACATTTGAAATAGCTGTCAGTAATTGCTAGTTCTCTCAGATCTGTAATTAACGTCTTTTTGTTTCAGGGATGTATAAGTACCCTTCCACGTTCACTCTATGTTTTTGTTAAAAGTTTTCACTTTCACACGTTAGAGGAGGTTAGGTGCCTTCAAATGAGTGTAACTCCGCCACATAAAGTATGTGCCTGTCCCAAATCAGGAGCCTGTAATTCATTGTCGTTTGTTGCTGGGGTACATTATTTTTTTTCTCGTAACTTTGTAACTTTGTACATACATTATGTTGTAAGTTTTCTCGTTTTAATTTTGTTTGCATTTGCCATTTCGGAACCTTTTATAACTGACTTTTAGGTATTGGCTTTGTTCATTGTTGAAGACCGTACAGTAACCTATGGTTGTTAATATCATTATCAATTGGTCTCTTGTGGCGAGTTGTCTCTTTGGGAATCATACCACATCTTCTTATTTTATGTATAAAACTCATGAGTCGGACGGAGTGATACTGATAACACCATACGGCAAAATAACATTAAACTATAAAAAGACAAATTAAAGATCACTTAACTCTACATGAAAAAATTAACACGACCCTTAAACACTTTAGGGTAATTTCAGATCTACCGAAAGAGAAGCAGATCTTACTCGACTAGCGGCATCAGTTACCAGGAAAAAACAATTAATTAAGGTCCACTTTTATGATTACACTCATGAAATAAAATGCGCAAAGTGAAAAGATACCGTTAGCACGTTACGAACCGCTAACAACTATTTTTGTTCAACCAAAAAAAGGATTAAACTGGTCCAGTAAGATTTTAAATCTGTTTTATGTCAATTAGCCGTTTCAGAATCTAAAGAATCATGGGTAATTTCATTGTTCGTACCCCAAAATGAAAATAACGCCACGTCATTGGTTAAATTTCCATTGTTTATGACATTTTTAACCAATCAGGACGTTGTGGTGTACACTTTTGAAAATATTACCCAGGATGCATTAGATTCTGAAACGGCGAATTGTTATTATGCTATTATGAATCCTCTACTAATTTTATGTATCCCTTTACATTTATGATTTAAGAATAACAGTTAAAAAGAAATAAAGATAATCACAGCTGATTTTCAGCTTTTCAACAACTCAATTAACAAAGATGATACATTGTAGATTTAATTTTATTTTAATTTCGATATTGTATAAAATTGAGAATGGAAATGGGGAATGTGTCAAAGAGACAACAACCCGACCAAATAAAAAACAACAGCAGAGTGTCACCAACAGGTCTTCAATGTAGCGAGAAATTCCCGCACCCGGAGGCGTCCTTCAGCTGGCCCCTAAACAAATATATACTAGTCCAGTGATAATGAACGCCATACTAATTTCCAAATTGTACACAAGAAACTAAAATTAAAATAATACAAGACAACAAAGGCCAGAGGCTCCTGACTTGGGACAGGCGCAAAAATGCGGCGGGGTTAAACATGTTTGTATGTCTTCTTTTTATTACATGATACCTCATCTTCAAGTTAAGTGTTCCAGATTTTTGAGGATTTTGTTTCTTCGAAAAGTTCATTAATTTGAAATGTGTATGGTGCAAAACGAACAATTGATCTAAATAAATAGATTGGCCTTTCAAATTGTATATTGCTTTCCCAAAAACAAATACTGGGTGAGTTATATATTTTTTTGCTGTTACAGGCTCTTATTTTCTTTTATAAAACATGGATGTAATTCTATTTGTCACTTTCGTGGATAGTTTTGTATGTAAAATTTCTGTACAATCATTGTTGGTTGTATATCATTTTAAAGTTTCACATTATTTACCTAGTGATTTCGTATATATATATATTTAGTTGTCAATTAAGTAAACTGAGGATTATTAAGCGAATTGAAAATCATGCTTCAATTAGTTTTCAATTGGAAACATTTCCCATTAAATTTATCTAGCATTTCAATTTCTTTTTGACTTTCATCAATATTTCTGTTTGTTCTATTGGCATCAGTAGCTGTTTTGCTAATTTGTAATAATCGGGTAATTGTATTATTTGTTTCTCGAATTAAAGAAATAGCTGTTTATATAGAAATAAGGAGATGTGGTATGATCGTCAATGTGATAACTAGCCACCAAAATTCAAATCAGGTGGTTGTATTGTAAATCACTGTACATGTAGACATCCGTACAGCCTTCAACAAAGAGAAAAACCCAAACCGTAAAGTCGGCAATAAAAGGCCTCCGAGTGAAAAATATGAAACAATGGTTCGGTTTTGTGATTCTAAAGCGTGAATGAAGGAATTAAAAGTGGCGACCAAAATAAACAGACTGTATATACCAACATGCAATGAAGTATTATGTTATACTAGTACATGTAGTATTATTTCATACTAGTATATATCAAGTACATGCTGTTTAATTGTCAATAAGTACAACTATCCACCCGAGACAAAATGACGTAGATGTTAGCAACTTTATACACATTTGTATGTCGCTGTACGGCCTTCAACAATGAACAAATCCATACCTCTTAGTAAGCTATAAAAGGCTCCGTCAAAATTGTATATGTAAAACAAGATTAAATGAGAAACCCCATGTATACAATATTACAAAAAAAAAATATTTTTTTTCGTTCGTAATGATAATTGATAAAAGTGGACATTAAATCGGCTTCAGTGTAGTTCGATATTGTGATTTTTCATATATTTAAATTCTAAACTTGTGTGTGTGTGTGTGTGTGTGTTTTTTTTTTTTTTTTTTTTTTTTTTTTAATTAATTTTTCTTATATAAATATTAGGAAGATGTGGTGTGAAGGCCAATGAGACAACTCTCCATCCAAATAACAATTTATAAAAGTAAACCATTAGTTATAGTTTATAAAACAAATACGTTGTAACTGTTGTCCGTGTCACGTGTTAACATTTTGTTTCGTGGTTGGTTAAAGACATATTGTGTACCCTTGATACCGTTTGGTTAGTTTTGTAAGTTGGGATACTATATCATGGGCGTATAACACCACATCTCCATTTATTCATCATAGACTGGTTCAAAATAAAACAACAGATGTATAGTTTACTTAAACAAACTGTAAAACAAAATTTACGTTTTGACTACCTGATACGGTTTGCAACCTTAAGTAGACGTCTTACCTATTTTACAAATTATTTCTAAATTATTAACATCTATTTTATCAGCAATCAAAGACGGGCTTCAAAGTTATTGTGAAACTGCCTATTCTAGAGGTGGCGTGAATCAGATGTGGATACATGTACATAAAAATTCCAAAGATCTTTTAGAGTACATACAATCTAACTCTCTTTCATCTTGTAACAGTATTAAAACATTTGACTTTTCTACTCTGTACACAAGTATTCCACATTCCAAACTAAAAGACAAATTGAAAGAGTTGGTATTACTTTGCTTCATAAAAAAGAATGGCCAACGTAGATACAAGTATCTTGTCTTAGGGAGGGATAAATCATACTTTGTAAAGAATCACTCTGATTCAAACAAAAAATTCTCTGAAACCGATATTATCAAGATGCTTGATTTCTTGATTGACAACATATTTGTAACGTTCGGAGGACGTGTTTTTCAACAGACTGTCGGCATCCCAATGGGAACAAACTGTGCCCCTCTACTTGCCGACTTGTTTCTTTATTATTATGAGGCTGACTTCATGCAGGAACTTCTTAGGAAGAAAGATAAGAAGTTAGCAATATCCTTTAACTCTACTTTCCGCTATATAGATGACGTTCTTTCACTAAACAATTCAAAATTTGGTGACTATGTGGAACGCATCTATCCCATCGAATTGGAGATAAAGGATACTACAGATACAGTTAAGTCGGCTTCATATCTTGACTTACATCTAGAAATTGACAATGAGGGTTGGTTGAAAACAAAACTTCACGACAAAAGAGATGATTTCAGCTTTCCAATTGTGAACTTTCCATTTTTAAGTAGCAACATTCCAGCAGCACCTGCATATGGGGTATATATCTCCCAATTGATACGATATTCCCGTGCTTGCATTTCCTATCATGATTTTCTTGATAGAGGGTTACTGCTCACAAGGAAGCTATTAAACCAAGAGTTCCAAATGGTGAAGTTGAAATCATCCCTTCGTAAATTTTACGGACGCCATCACGAGTTGGTTGACCGTTGTGGAATAACCGTTTCACAAATGATATCGGATATGTTCCTTACGTCGTAACTACAATCCCCTTCCCTTTCATGAATGTGACCTACCGAATTAGACTATTTACCGGATTTGTAATCACATAAGCAACAGGACGGGTGCCACATGTGGAGCAGGATCTGCTTACCCTTCCGGAGCACCTGAGATCACCCCTAGTTTTTGGTGGGGTTCGTGTTGTTTATTCTTTAGTTTTCTATGTTGTGTCATGTGTACTATTGTTTTTCTGTTTGTCTTTTTCATGTTTAGCCATGGCGTTGTCAGTTTGTTTTAGATTTATGAGTTTGACTGTCCCTTTGGTATCTTTCGTCCCTCTTTTACAAGTGATGCCTCTCACTATATCCACGACAGAGTTCTTCATAGACATACGGAAAAAATCTATGTGAAACAAAAGCTGTGCTTTCTGTTTTTGTAATTATTATCTCAAAAGATAGTTTAAAAGAACAGGGACTAATCAAATTATATAAAAAAAAAAAAAAAAATACGGGACTTCGATGACAATTCTAAACGGAAAGTCCCACATCAAATGGCAAAATCAAAAACTGAAACAGCAAACGAATGGATAACATTCCTGACTATATATAGCTAGGCACAGACATTTTTATATCGAGGCCTTTCATAGCCGACTATCCGGTATACGTTTTGCTCAATGCCGTACGTATAATAATTGCTTTATACACCCCCTTCATTTAAACTTTGGTGGAAAGTTATCTCATTGGCCATCGCACCACATCTACAAATTTTTATATGAAAAGAAAAAAACAAAAACAAAAACAGTTAAAATGCCATCTACGGCATTCGGCAAACTACGTTCAACGAGTTCCTATGGCTGCTTACGTTTGGGCGAACTTGGTCCAACATCGGCATTTGGAAGAGCCTCAAGTTATGAAATGTAAGAGTTATTGAAAATTCATTGGCTGTACTGTATTTTTGAAACTTTAATTCAACTGGAATATATTTATTTCATCGAGAATAACGTTGCAAGTCCTATTTTTCAACAGAAAAAAATCCTGTCAGATGTACTCTAAAAGACTGGTTAAACATTGCAATTTTGGCTTTGGATAATTGAACGAACGATACATTAAGAGAAAAAAAAATAATAAGCATGATGTTGCGCTTATTCTAAGTTCTAGGGGACATTTGAAGGCAAGTCGTAATTCAACGTATATATATAGTTATTTATTATCATTGCTTTAGGTATAAATACGCAAAAGTTTGTGCACGAAAAAATATTTAGCATTTAACAATGCTCGGCAAGCCTCGCGCTTTAAATAATAAAATTTAACTGTCTCGAGTGGAGAAATATCGTAATACACTTGTTGCAGTTGTGGAATCTAAATGCATAAAACATCAAGATTAATGAAAAATGAAAAAGAAATTGTAAAAGAGGAGTGCAAAATGGCTAAAAAAAACAAACCAAAAATATGGAATTGAAGGACCCCCTATCGAGATCTTCATAGATTTAGTAGAATAAAAACGTTCAGATAAAACAATTTGAAGAATACATTTATGCACTGTCATTTTACGCCTAAGAATATTAGATGTATTTAATGATATGAAATGATATTTTAATTTTATATTGAAAGTAATTCAATGCAGAGCTCAATACTGAGGGGGGATAGGACCTTTATCGGGACTCCGGGATCGGGTGTTTTTAAGCTCGGGATTTCGGGATTGACCCTTTCGGGATCCGGGAATTCTTTTTCTTTTGGATTTCGGGACCTCGGGATTCCGTATTTTTAAGCCCGGGATTTCGGGATTTCGCGTTTTTAAACCCGGGATTTCGGGATCAGGACCCCTCCTATCCCCCCTCAATACTTATCTGGCGGGATTAACACAAAGTCATGAATGTTTATTTTTTAAAATGTTTGAATAATTTCGTGTTTGGGTCATTATAAAAAAACATGTAAAACTATGTTATTTGGTATTTTTAAGTCAAAACGCATGAAAATGTATCAAAATATATCAAAATAGCACGGTTCAAATAGGTTTGTCGCTTTCGCAAAGTTCTCCAAAGTTCATAACTCCAGGGACAAATGCAATTTGTTTATTTACAGTGGGTGGTAGATCCCTTATCTCAACATCAGATAAAGAAGAGAGTTTCTCCTGGACTTGTTTTTTCAACAAAAGCAGTTCTATGTCTTTTCCTTTTAAAACGAGTTCGGTCAAATTACAAGTACTTTTTAAACTATCGATGTTCATCTGCATATCAGTACGCTTCGAAACATAGTCCATGACGTCACTACCATAAGTCTCGTGAAGATTATCAATCAGTTGTTTTTCCTTTGCTCTGATGTCGCTGATAAACTGAATGGCGGAGTCACGTATACTTTGTTCGGCTGCTTTTATGACAGTATCACATTTAGATAATGCTTCAAGTTGGACGTCGTATCCATTGATCTTTGATTTACAATTGTCTAACAACTGCTGAAGCGTCTCCTTGTATTTAATCACTGCCTCCGAAAATTGGGTTATTTCATGATCTTTGTGCTCGTTGAACGTGCAAAGAACGCAAATGCAAGTTTCACATGGCTCACAATAAAATCGAACTACTTCTTCCGAATGCTCTTTGCATACGATATCTTTTTCAATTTCTACATCAAAAATGCTATGACCCTTTGTAACTTTTGTCTCCTTGTGTAATTCTACGCATGACTTGCATAACAATTTATTACAATCTAAACATTTGGATGTTGCTTCTCTGTGTTTTTGATTGACCAGTTTGCAAAAATCGCAGTACGGGAATTTGGAAGGTTTTTGTCGTCCAACCACTTCTGAAAGACCGGAAACAAGGAAATTATCTGGAAGCTTCTTCGCCCCACCTAGCGGTAGTTGGGTCCTTTTCCTACAGAGTGGGCAGGTAAAATCCCTGTAATCGCTATACTTTTTGTACGAACATTCGGACATGACGCGAGTATCAATACAAGCCTCACAAAATGTATGAGGACAGTCCAAACATTTTGGATTTTTATACACCTCCAGACATATTTTACAGACGAGGAATTCATCTTGTATTTCTTGCGCTAGTTTGTTTCCGGTTCCGCCTGTTGTAGATGATGGAGATGCTGATGACGTACTGGTATTCGCCATAATGTTCAGAGTGTTGTAATCTATTGAGGTCGTATGGTAACGTTCGCTTTCTAACCTTCTTTTATACCTGAAAAAGAACAGTAACTATAATTACTTTTCTGTTTTATAACAAGCCATGATACACCCTACAAGAAGCTGACCCATATCTTGGCCAAATACCTCATTTCTAGGTTTTCTCAAGAGGATGTTTTGATATATTCAGATTTTTCTATCATAGTGTCCAGAGAGTTGCCAAAATTGCATAAATAAATGGATAAGGGAGATAAGCCATTGTATCAGAAAGGCGTTTATAGTAATGGAAGTGTCATTACTTCGTTAAAGCATGTATGTGAAGCAGAATTAATAAAAAGCAATATGTAAGCTTAGTTTGGCAACAGTACATATTAATTTTAATAGATTTGTCCTTTAACCTTGTGTCAATTAAAAACGAATGATTGGGTATAATTTTCTTCTTTCAACATAATGAAACATTGATAATCATGTTAAAGATGTATATCTCTGTATCTTTAGATGCCATTGATTATTTCATTTACAATGTAAGTGTGTATACATATACAATCTCGTCAAGGATGACGCTTCCTTACAAGATTGGCTTATGTATGAATGTTCTTGACAGTTTGCCAAAGAATGTGATTACGCCATCCAACTGTGTATAAGAAGAAATGCTTTTATCAGAAAGGAAAGAAACAAATATGTATTGGTTTTCCTGTTTAAATAGTTTTACACTAGTCATTTTGGAATCCTATATAGCTTACTGTTCTGAGTGAGTCAAGACTCTGTGTAAAAGACCGTACTTTGGCCTATAATTTAAACCTTTTATACATTATTACTTGGATGGAGAATTGTCTCATTGGCAACTATACCACATTTTCTTATTTATATAGTCAGTATGGTCATATACATGTAAAGAAATACAAAGATTTTTGTATAAGCCTGACCCCTAAATGAGTTCAACATTTTCGATATCATAAAATTTGAAAATATAAAATAATACTCAGGAAACGTTTCGTTGAAATTAGAAGTATTCCGAAATTAGAAGCATTCCGAATACATATTAATGATAGCATAATTGTGTTTACAGAATATATCTGTAAACTAATACCGTCTTGTTTCTGTTATGGCTTTCTGGTAAGAATATTTTGTCTTAACGTGACTAACGCATGTCATTGTGTATAAGTCTTCAATACATGTAGATACATGTATGTCAAAACAACTAATTTTCTGTATTTACATATAAAAATGAAAGTACACATCATGGTATTATCAAGAACTTATACCGCAATGGTTGGACAAAACATCTTTGGTCTTTTAAAAAATATAGCACTGTAGTCTGCAGAAAAGAGTCACAATAACTGTCAGAACAGACGTTTAGACTTCCAGATGGAAACAAGGGCAGATAACGTGTTTGTCATGCCCTGACGTAAAATAATGCATTGACGAATCTAGGTATAGAATACCATATTGCAGTCTGTTATACTTTAAGATAAGACAACATAGATACACCAACAGCGTAATCTAAGGCATCCTTGATACAAGATAGCTAATATTAATCAAATGTACTTCCATACGTCATAATCTTTATGGTTTTTACTTTTTTGCAATATTTTTGTATTGTTTGTTGCCATTGGGCCAATTCAGCATGTTTTGTCTTGCGTAATTGCCATGACAAGTTATTTTATTTATTTCTCTCTTATTTTATGTTAAATCAGTGGTACAGGAAATATGCAAAATAACAAGTTTATTTCTAAAATTTTGGCTTAATACTGAAACACATTTTATGCTTTAATACTAGCCTTTAAGTTATCGAAAGGGAATATTAATCAAACAGCTACAGGGAGTACATTGTAGTGATACTTTCAATTGTTTAACTCAATTTCAACCAAAGCAAAACACTATCACAGAGCCAAAATGAAAGCCAACTAAGCACGTGACAACAAGGGAGGACCAACTACCAGAAATGTACCAGAAAAAATTAAACACTTTGATGAATTGATTGATATTGTGTTGTTTGCTTAATGTCCGCGGCAAATTTGGTATTGAGGACGAAAACAACATACAAGGAATGTGTCATCTGTCTTTTGATGTAAACAAAACTAGTTTTACCAAAATTACACTCCATACATGGTCAAGGGATGAGACACCCTTTAGGAGACACCGAAATTGTTTTGTTAAAACTATATATTCTTTTTAGCCAATGAAATCAAAATTAAAGATACAGTGAAACCTGTTAAACCGAATCATGTATAAACCGAAAATCTGTATAAACCAAACAATTAAGTTCGTAAGGTCCGTGTAACACTTATCAGTTCAAAGTTTTAAAAAGTTTTAAAATTTTAGATTTTTGGAATTTTGATTTCAAAGTTTCAAAATATCAAAATTCCAAATTGTGTAAAAGTTTGGAAATTTTGAAATTTTAACCAAATAATTAAAATATTAAAATTATAAACATCGTTTATAAATTTGATAGTTTAGAAATTTGATCAAACTTTTAAAATACTAAACCTAATGTGCAATTTTGTAAACACTGCGCTGATTCTTAGTTTGGAATAAATAGCTCGAAATATATCAAATCACTTTTTATCTAAGAATTGAATGCTTCTTCTTGTAACTTCATTGGGGTGTAAAAGCGTTGACCGAAGTACATTTTGTATGAAGCGCTTTAAAAATGTGCGCACGGTCAACGCTTTTACAACCCTATGAAGTTACAAAAAAATCATTCAATACTTATAATTACATTTTTTTAGTAATGATCATGAAAACACGAATTTTATTATTGTTTTATTTAATTCACCTGTGCACTTTATTGTGGGACCACGTGTTATCATGAATAAAAAGTTTTATTGGGCAATGCAATTGCTTACGGAATAACTAGTGATGTGCAGTTAGCCAATCAGAATAAAGTACCATAATGAAACATACATCTAATGTAATTATAACAAAATAAACAATTAAAAGAAGAAGTCGGTTTTTTTTATAAAAAATATTAGACAGCACCTGGGATAACAGCATCCTGAAATTTTAAGGTTGTGCATCTATTATAAAAAAATCCTATTTAAACCGGCATCAAATAAATTGATTTAAATATTTGATAGAAAGAAAGCGTTTGAGATAACAAAAAAAAAAAAAATAATAAAACAAGAACTATCTTTAAAAAAGATATCCGACGCATTTAAATTTGAGTATATGTTTAAAACTATCATTTCGATAACCTTCAGAAGCACAAAGATACCATTTAAATAACGTTTTCTCTGTTTGTGTTCAGTATTCTCGGTCCTCGTATCTTTCTGTTTACATTCACCAAAACCCCGCGGAAATATCACATGCGTAGGTGCGCTCTAAAAGTCATGTACGTTCGTACAGCAAAATTTAGAGGTAACAGTGAAACCAACTCGCGGTAGGCAAAATAGTATTTATCGCCTTTTTGACGTTCCTGATGAAGGTGGATCCAGAAAAGCGCTACAGTCGCATGCAACTTTAATATTTTTGTTTTGTTTTTTATTGATTGCATGACGATAGTATATTGCCTTTTATGATTGATTTCAGTTCCAAGTAATGATACGGAAGGAATACTTAATTTATGGTGTCACAAACGCGGCGGGGTAAACATGTTTCGTGAGATCTTACGGGGAAGAAATTCTCACCGTCAGAAATAAACTGTTCATGGATATGCCCTTAAAATGCACAAGTAACAAATACGGAACAATGATATCCCTTCATACAAAAAAAATCCATTTCCTTTTATTTTCTATTCGAAAACAGTGGTTGGTCCTTTATTTAGGGCCCCTAATGGATATATTATGGTAAATGTGTATACTTTGTACAAGCATCTGTCCAAACGTTGTCTAAGGGTACAACCATTTAACTTCAAAATTGGGGATATGGTTGTTTTGTCGAAGTGAAGAAAAAAAAAACGCGCTGAGTGCAAACAATTTATTAAGTTTTCCATCGCTATTAATCAATTTATTTGGTTCAAAAGTGAATACTATAGGTCATGGGGGAAATTTGGATTCAGAATATTTTTTTGTCCTCTGCTTGCACAGATTTTGTTTTCTCCAGCAAATTGGAGATCAGAATATTTTTATGTACCTGTATTAAAGCCCCTCGTGGAAGTATCCAAGTAAAAAAAAAGTGTCACTTTAGTGACTCTATTTATATATCGGATTCCCAAAAAGATAACTATTTATCACTGCATGATATAAACTTTTTAAAATGATTTTCAAACGACGACACATACAAATTGATAGATGGGCGATTAATGTACAGCGGCAACTATTACATAAATATGAAGGCTGAAAATAATGTTTATGTTATACGTTTATGATATAGATGTATACAGCGTTTACAAAACCAGAACAATTAGTTGGATATTAACGACTTTATTTGGCCCTTTTAATTTTATTTGATTTTATTGGCCTTTTTAACTTAATTTGATTCAAGCGTCACGGATAAGTATTTTGTAGATGAAACTTGCGTCTGGCGCAACTTCATATTTTACATTCTAGTATCTATCTATGGTGACTTTATGTAGATACCTTATAGCAGTATCCTGGCTCCAAGCTACTAATATTGGTCTTACTCTGAATTTCAGCGTTAAAAAATATCAAAAACCTCCCACATTCCAGACAAGCACAACGTTCATTGCGACACCATGAATTCAGTATTCCTGCTGTACCAATACTTAGATCTGAAATCGTTGATACAAGGCAATATATGATCGTCATGCATTCGATAAAGAATGAATACAAAACGTTAAAATTTACGACGGAAACGCTTTTCGCGATCTACCTTCTTCGTGAACGCTCAAAGCTGAATATTTAAGGCCAACAATTTATAAAGAACAAAAATAGTTGATTAAAACGGTAAATACGATCGTTCAAAATGTACATGGAATGATATATATTCATCTGCTGACGTGATGCACCTTAAGAAGTCGTAAAGTATAACAGAAAAATTTGAAATCAAATGAGATAATACAACGTGTATTGAGCCATTTTATTGCTTAAAGTTCAGTAGAATATATATATATACACTGTACAAAAAGTATCCCGTACAGTCAAGCTCTCAGAGTCAAGCGGATTTGCTCCTCTGAGGAGGCTGTCACGAAACGGTTACAGGAACTTCGCGGATTTTTGACAAAACGAGGTTATAAGAAATTGGACATAGATAAGGGGTTTGCGCGCGCTAACAATAACAGCCGCAATGACCTCTTACAGTACAAACGGAAGAGGCGCAGCAAAATAGTCCCGTTTGTTCTTACATACAATCCAGCCTTTAATAACCTTTCACGTTTGATCCGTGCCAATTGGCAAACTATTGCCAAACACCCTAAATTATCCAAGATCTTTCCCAATCCTCCTGTCTTAGCTTTTCGTAGACCAGCAAGTCTGAAAGACTTATTTGTTAGAGCTGACGTCTCCTCAAATAAAAGCTGTTCAATTGCAGGATGGTGCAAGTCATGTGGTAACAGACGTTGCCTGACTTGTCAACAAATACTGAATACTCAAACATTCACTTGCCACTCGACTGGGTCTGTGTACACTATATATTGCAATGTAACTTGCAAAACCCAGAATGTTGTATACCTCCTTCAATGTCGATGTGGCATGCAGTATGTTGGCGAGACAGAGCAGCCATTTAACAAACGCATGAATGGTCATCGAAGTGACTACACTTGCAAGCCCGACCTACCCGTAAGTCGTCATTTGAGATCACCTGGACACACACAAGCTGATCTTAAAAACCTTACCATCACGATCATAGACCACAACGAGGGTTGGTCGAAGGTCGACAGAGTCGCTCGGGAAAGATTTTGGATAAGAAAGTTACGGACAGTCTCCCCAGAGGGTATAAATGAAAAAACATAGAACGAGTCCCTCATTTTCCTGTGACTACCTGTTTCAAACAACGCCGGATTTAGTACTGGCTTTACAGTTCGAAATTATTTTTAAAATAACAGTTTAAATTACAGGTTTTCATTGATTCGGGATGATGTATAAGTACGTTGCCACGTTCAATTATTTTACCTCATTATACAATACTTATTTTTTCAATCAGTATTATACTGATATTCGTTTGGGAGGCTTAAATATTTAGTTTCTGTTGTAATTGCCCTACCGTTGTCTAATTTATACCATCCTTGATCGGTTAGGACATTTTTGATTTTTTTGTTTGAGGACTGCCCTCAATACAGTTATAACATCTAAACTGTCACAACCTTTGGAAATCTAGAGTTGTGCCATTTCACATCGTAAATAACTATTTTTATTTTTGGCATATTTCTGTGGTCTTTGCGGTGTGTTTGGAAATTTTAAGGTTGTTCCAGCGTTCGCTTAAATTGTATAAATCAAGATTTTGATAGAGTCTCAATTTGAATTGACATGATTCATTTGTCATTGTGCAATTACCGAAGAAGGATATCTGTTATCCGAAATATCTAATATTTGTGTATTTTATAGTTATTTAATGGTGATGTTGTACCCTTTTTGACTTGTTATATATTATATTTTGTAGTGTACAGAATCATATTACATGATCCATCGCCCTGTAAGATTGATCGTTGACTATTTATTCAGTCATTTAATATATATATATATATATATATATATATACATCTTCTTTTTTTATATACCCAACCTTACCATACTATTTGACCTACTGCGATTTGGTCAGTTTTTACTGTTACTCCTAAAATATGGGTGCTGGGAAAACCAGCAAGTAAAATGGTCAGTATCAGAGCCGTGCGTTTAAAATGAACTCTCTTCTTTTGAGAAATATTTATTTTTGTCATCCAATTTTTCACCTGTTACAACTGCCTGTCTGTGGATTTATGTTTTACATTAACTTTTAAGTACCAGTATGTCTTCATTTCGTTTCGTTCCGCTTTTATTTCGTTTCGCAGTTTACAAGTACCCCTCTTTTCGCCCCTTTTCTATATTTGATATTTTAATCAAAAATTTAAAAAATCAAACTTTCAAAAAGTGAAATAATAAAAATTGCACGTTAGGTTTAGTATTTTCAAAGTTTGATCTAATTTCTAATCAATCAAATTTAAAAACGACATTTAGAATTTTAATATTTTAATTATTTGGTTAAAATTTCAAAATTTCAAAATTTTTACACAATTTGGAATTTTGATATTTTGAAACTTTGATCAAAATTCCAAAAAGCTAAAATTTTAAAACTTTTTAAAACTTTGAATTGATAAGTGTTACACGGACCTCGTAAGCACCGTCACATAAAAATTATATGCGTTGTGAACCTGATAAAACCGAACATTGGCCATTTTTAAGGTGTTATGGGAGTCTAAACTAAAAATGATAGAATTTGTTCCGACTTTGACCAAACATAGTATCTATTGATATATGTCCAAAAATATAATAAAAATGATAGGTCACCGCGTATTTTCTCAAGCTACATGTACAGGTTATGACAAAATGACACATTTTTTATTGATTATACAGGAAAAAAACATCATTATGTGATTAGAAGCTAAACTAAATGATAGAATTGTAAAGTAAAATACGAGAAGATAGCTTTTTGAAAATGCTTTTAGAAAATCAAAAGAAAAGATAGAATCACCGGCTAGAATTCAAAATAGCAAAATTCCATGTAGATTCCTTCAGAAAATGCACTATTTCAGAGTTACCTCCCCTTAAAATGCCAATTTTAAGAACCATTCAAAATCAAGCTAAAATAATTTACGCTCATAAAAATATTTATATTTATTAGTTCTTAGCTTATAAATTTGTTCTTTTAAATGCAAATTCACTATTTTTAACCGCATTCCAGGATCAAATTTTGCTAACTTGATTGAAAATCTGGACCTTATATTCTCTGTTTTTCACAATCCAAGATGGCGAAAGACACGAATACCATTTTAAGGCTTTTGTGTGACTTGTCATTGTTTTTTAAAACAATCAATATGTATCAGTTTCCACAAAATAAACCTACAAAATTACTCGATTGAAAAAGGAGGTCCAAAAGAATTTCGTGTTCATCCAAGAAAAATGAAGCTAGATACTTTAAATGGATAAATCTGTATTAAAATTATAATTACAATTTGCATGTGCAGTACTGTGGGGACTTTTATTTATTATAACCGTCTTTTTTTGTCATTTGTAGACAATTGTTTTAAGTTGTTTTATTACAAGTTAATAGTTTCTTTCAAGACAATAACCAACATATCATGTTGTTAGTCGGAAATAAACATAAAAAATAAACAAACTTACAACGTTAACAGTACCCTCTTATTATTGCATCAAAATATTCAACTTTAGGGAGCTACCATTTGATTTTTATGGGGGGCTAGGATGAAATTTGAAAAAAATAGGCAGGACAGGAGTTTTGAGTAAAAAAAAAAGGCAGGATGAGCAACTTGGTAAAAAAAAAGGCAGGATGACAATTTGTGTAAAAAAAGTCAGGATAAACTATTAAAAATAAAGGCAGGACCGAAAAGAGTAAAAAATAAAAAGGCAGGACAGAGATTCCAGTAAAAAAAAAATGCAGGACAAAATTTTTCATCCTAGCCCCCCCATAAAAATCAAATGGTAGCTCCCTTACCGTTCACCAATACACTAGTATATTGTCTATCTGATCAAAGGTATCATTAGTATATTTACTTAATATATACTATTTATGATGTCATCTTAATTTAAAAATAAACATCACGATCAGTTAAGAAACGTCCCCACACATTCTCTAATTAGCAGCGCAATGTGTCAAAACATTGCCAGAAATACAAAGCTAGAACATGAAGAACTATAAATCACTTCCTCCTTCGAATTGTTGATGTCTTACATACTAGAAAGTAACAGCTATGAGATAAACTGATCTCGAGAAACTGATGAGTAAACAAATCATTGTTGTGAACAATACAAAGCAATCAAATATGGTAACTATATACACATGATACATGCATCTTCATATTGGAAGAAGATTTTTTTTACTTTATATTTTATAATCTCCGGTTAATTGGAATAAAGAATTGAGAAAACCAAAACTAAAATACTTTCAAATTGACGTTAGATAACATAATCATTTTCGCATATTTTATCTCATTTTTTAACAATTTGTTATTTGATGTTACCACATAAACTTCTATCAAAATAACTATAAATGTAAATTAACGATGAAGAATATGTACACATGTATATACATCTGTGCGTCACTGGGACAGCAATCCAATAACCCAGAAAATCAGCAGGGGGCAACATGATTTTTTAATAGCCGTGTACAATTTATTGAATGGAACGTTTTTTTGTATAACATTTAATCGTAAATTGCATATAAAAATATTTATGTAAGCTTGGAAAATCTCTCCGGAAAAGAACAATCACAATAAGCATCAAGTCGACTTGAAAAATAAAATCCTAAAGCAGATTATTACGTTGACCTATAGTTGTTAATGTCTGTGTCATTTTGGTCTTTTGTGGATAGTTGTCTCATTGGCAATCATACCACATCTTCTTTTTTATATGTTGTTGCAAATGTAACCAAATTCAACATCCACACAAGCTTAAAAGTCACAGCAATGTTGATGGAAGCTTAATAGTATGCTCCAAAATCTATATTTTGCGGATCGTGTCATCTTTCTAATACACTGGAGTGCAATTTTTAAGTTTCCGCTATGCGAACAAATCCAACCATTTTTGTTAAGCGTAATATCACCAGCGTCTGAATTATATGTGGTTCACTCTAATCGACGAAATGAGTTGTTTATCGGTTCCTTTCTTAAGTGCGTAGTTCCGATCTCCAAGAATAAGTGCGCAGTTCCGATCTTCAAGAATAAGTGCGCAGTTCCGATCTTCAAGAATAAGTGCGCAGTTCCGATCTTCAAGAATAAGTGCGCAGTACCGATCCTCAAGAATAAGTGCTCAGTTCCGATCTTCAAGAATAAGTGCGCAGTTCCGATCTCCAAGAATCCGCAGTTCCGATCTTCAAGAATAGGTGCTCAGTTACGATCTTCAAGAAAAAGTGCGCAGTTCCGACCTTTAAGAATAAGTGCACAGTTCCGACCTTCAAGAATAAGTGCGCAGTTCCGATCTTCAAGAATAAGTGCGCTGTTTCGTCCTTCAAGAATAAGTGCGCAGTTCCGATCTTCAAGAATAAGTGAGCAGTTCCGACCTTCAAGAATAAGTGCGCAGTTTCGAACTTCAAGCATAAAAGCTGCATGTAGCAAAAGTTCATAACAAGCCAAAGCATTTGACACAAAGCAAAATAGTTTTAGACCTTACCATTCAAGTAATATGTTTGTCATTTTTTACTCAACCATGGCTTTTTAAGCAACAACAAAATTATAATGTTTAAACTGCAAGAACAAGCACAACTGTTGTATATATACTTCAAAAGAATGTTTCGTTACTAGGCGTTATGTATGATTCAGTATAGATTATCATCACGGAGGGGTTACATAGCTACCTACGTCTAATATGCTTCGTCCTCAAATCACCGACTGTGTCATAACTGTGATACAACTAGTTTATGCCAGAATATACTACACAACATTATGGAATCTATACATAATATGCAATAGGTACTCATCAATGAGTAACCGTGCTAATTAATTGATTTATGAATAATTTGCAGACAATATTCAAAACCCTAATTATATTATGCAATTGTTCTGAATATGCATGTTACGTATCAGATGTGAAAAATTTAAACAAATATGTGGAATTTATAAAAATGTTGGTAAGTCATTAACATTGTTGTTGACTCTTCGTCTAAATATTTTTAGAACTTTATAATAATTGCATCCACAGGATGCTAATGTAAAAAATATTTTCGCATCTGAACAGTTCATTTCTGCAGGTACATTTATGTCGTAAATTTATCTTCAGCACATCAAATAATGAGGGTCATAATGGGGGTACCTTCATGACGAATAACGGTAAATTTTTTGGCAAAATGACGTTCACGGTAATTTTAGGTGTATGACAGTAAAATGTACACTTTCTTTTAAACGATAAAAACATCGACTGATTTTAACTAATCACGTTAAATTTTTTTTCAAAAATGACGGTAACGATAATTCTTTGAAACCTCTGACGAATCACGATAAGGCTATTTTGAGGAATGACGGTAAAATTATAACCAATTTGACGCTAACGGTAGTCGAAAATGACTGATTGACGCTTGACGTTAAAGGGCATTACTACCCTCATTAGTGAAAATATGTAACACGTGTTCATGGTTGAAACCATGTCGTCACTTTTATCATTTTCCTTGACAAAGTAGAATGGAATAAACTTCAAAGTTTATGAAGGATTTTTGACAGTGATAGCATAACGGTCAAAGAAACTTTAATGAAATAAAAATGCATCCTATATGTGTATCTGAAAACTTAAATGAGCCTTAATTTAGAGTAGCCAATCAGAATTTAGTTGAGGCACTATGCAACTTTGTTTACAAAACACTTTCACATTGTTAAATGATGAGGAATCACAATAACTGAGTAAGACGAATAACTATGCATATTTTACACATCTTGACACATATCTGTTCCACGTTTATAATAAGGTGAAACAAGAGGCGGTCATACTGACCGCAAACCGGATTTTTCTGCATATGTAAACCTTGAACAGTTGAGCAAGTATGGACACAACATTTAAGCTTAAACTAACTCTGAATTGTGATTGTGACTAAATATTTGATACAGAATAGGTTTGTGACACAAAACAAACATAATAAATGTGGTCAAAGAACTGAAAAAATGAAATTGGACATATACATTGTACATATTATGGTCCAATATCAAAAATCAAAGTACTTTGCTAAAATCAGCATATCAAAGAAACCTAACTGACTAAGAATGTCTTTTTAAAATCTATTAAAAATGAATTAAGTCCCTTTGTACAGAAATGGATTAATTCATCAAAAAAATAAATTTTGGGGAAAGGGTTATAACTGAACAACGAGAAAAGCTTAAATCGTGAAAGCAACAGGTAAAATATAACAGATACCACATTGTCAATGTTTTCCAGTTTATGAAACTGACTTGATTAGTATACAATTTAATATATTCTAGTAGCTCAATACCAAAAAATCAGAAGCATGGAAAGAACAATTATAAATGAATAAAACATCAAGAGATCAATGTTGCTGCAAAAAAAAAAAATCAATACAGACGAGAGTTAGATTCAGTTTGCGGGTAGTAACATCATATGTATGAACTTTTATGTCATAGTTGACATCATATCATGAACTTAAATTTATGAGTTTAATATCTTAAGGATTAATACACATAAGCTTAATATACATATTTACCTCTTACTGATATTCAAAATAAAACAAAGCACACAATACTTTGAAACAAATATTCTATGTGTTTATAAAACGGATATCGGTTGTATATATACTGGTTTTAGGTAAATACAGTTATCTATTTCAAGAAAGAATTTTCACGCACCTTCTCATTTACGTAAAGGATCGAACATGAGACGAGATGAAAAAAAGATTTGGCAGGTTTATTATGATATAAGTTATATATCAAGTTCATTTACCCTGCTAGTAACGAAGAAGTTGAATCACTCGCTCGTAATAATAGGTATCTGTTGTACAATAGTTGTCATTTGTTTATGTAATTTATATGTGTTTCTCGTTTCTCGTTTTTTATATAGATTAGACCGTTGGTTTTCCCGTTTGAATTGTTTTACACTAGTAATTTTTTGTGTCCTTTATAGCTTGTTGTTTGGTGTGAGCGAAGGCTCTGTGTTGGAGGCCGTACATTGACCTATAATAATTTACTTTTATAGATTGTTATTTGGATGGAGAGTTGTCTCATTGGCACTCACAACACATCTTTCTAGTATATCTATAGCTATATGTAATTGATTGCTAATAAGAAGGAGTATAATAATACTGCAATGTTTATATGACGATATTTTTGCCTCTTCTTATACATGTAGCTGCTTTTTAAAATTATGGCTAGTAGATGGCTGGTTCCATTAAGTCAAGTAGCAAGTATATGAAAGGATTCACCATGGCAAGTAGAAATATTAGTAAGGGATACTAAATAGAGATATGAATGTTTTGTGTACACTACATACAGTTTACAGTATGAATTATTTAAAAAAAAAACATCCTTAATGTATTCTTAAACCCTTTTATATAGCCAGAACTAACTGTTATTTTTTTACTATAAATCTTTTCAGACCTGAAATAGGACTATTGTTCATATCATTTGTTATTATCGGATTATTACATGACATTTTTCATATCGAGTATCAATATATATTGAACTCAAACACATTTATATTAATTTGGATCTAATCCATGACAAACTTGATCAAACCATGATGAATTTCTAGACACTTAACCGAACCATGTCAAATCTTAATCAAGCCATATCAGTTTGCTTATTCTGCGCTAGTTTCTTGAAAACAACAATTCTAATGTTGATCGTTTGACCATGGAAGTATTATATTGTCAATACTGCTTTGGTTTGACTAACAAAGCAGATTTAAACATATTATTTGCTTTTTATTTGCTCGTTTGAATAGAACAAAATGACTATACTAAACGCTTCTCGGTATAGTGCCTATATATATAAATGATTGCCAATGAGAAAACTCTCCACAAGAGACCAAAATGACACAGAAATTAACAACTATAGGTCATCTATGCAGAAAACAAAAAGAAAGAAATATCAATGCAGTACGTATCTTTGTTTCAAACAATCGTTTTTATTTCGTTTGTGTTTGTCTCTCATATTTGGACTATTGTCACCACAACAAACTTAGCTTAATTATTCTTAACTTTAAATTAAGCTAAATATTTACAAAATCACTAGGTGACACATGTGACACATTAACATTGTCAGTTTGTCGGTTTATGAGTTTGAATATCCCTTTGGTATCTTTCGCCTCTCTTTGACAGTATAAATAAACGAATGTTTTTGGTAGGAGTCGTTGAAAAAAATCAGCTTCAATCAAACATTAAGATATGGCCTTCAACCATAAATAAATGTCTATCTATATAGTATCTAAAACTCTTTAATCATCATCAAGCCTATACGACGAATTAATCAATTAATAATAACTGTTACCTTTGGGTTTAATTATAAGATACGGACAGAGAAAAGCTTTTTACAAAATGAATAAATCAAGACAATACTTTGGTTTCCCAATATTATACCTGATGCATACATAAGTACGTTCCATACAATACATAGCAACAATAACTATAAACTAAGATGCTACTCATCTTTGTGGAAGAAAACCATTGTTAAAATGTCAAAAATATATTGATCTTTCCTGCTGCAATTACAAAATAGATAATTTGTATTTACGTGTTATGAAAACAAAGGTTATGTGTGAACCTCCAGATTGCTTTTTGTTGGGTGTTTGCTCCTGTTTTTGAACCATTTGTGAAACTCCCCAGATGTTCTTTTTTGTTTTAAGTCTTTAGCACCCCCTACTAAGCCTTCCCAGGCTAACCGACTTTTTTGGGGCTGCTAGACGAAAAACAAAGTAATGGCTATTTGAAATCGATGACTATCGAACATATTCTAGCATTTGAAAAATAATGTCAAAGGCTGAATTATAATGTAAAACTATATAATTATCAAAACTTAAAAGTAATGATAACAAAACAATTGAATAAATAGGGAGGGGTAGATGGTAGATAATCGTTGCAATTATATTGTCCAGGTGTTTTCATTCTACGTATGTATGGCAACAAAACAATGGTGCCACTTTGTTTGTCATTGTTTACTATTTTGCGTTCTAATCTTATGCGTTCGATAATTTAAAGAACGTAATACCTCGAAAAAGACGACCCTAGCAAACTCAAAAAGATAAAGTTGGTCAACACGGAAGGTACAATATATAATGATAATCGTCTAAAAATCATAGATTCCACCACCGAATCTTGTGTAAAACGTCAGTATAAATACACATACATTCTCTCAAACTCAAACTCTCATTATGATTTTGAATTATTATTGTTTAGCGTGGAGAAATATACTATCGTATTTTATGCAGTGGTATTTTTAATATAATAAAAGTATTTTTTATGTGACGCAAGATAAAAATAAGTTTACTTGATTTAGTTTCTTAATTCAAATATCCTAGTAAAAGAGGCAGTTATACCAAACGGATATTGAAACTCATAATTAGAAAATAATCTGACATTGCAATGGCAAAAAAAGAAAAATACAAACAGACAAACAATAGTTCACAAAACAAAGCACACAAAACAAAAGACTAAGCAACATGAACGCCACCAATATTGAGGGTGATTTTATGTGCTCTGGACGAGTAAGCAAATGCTGTAAAGCCAAATAACAGATGAGGTAAAAGAGGATCAGAAAAGGAGAAATGTATACCAACGCAGAAGGGACTTCCGTTAATGGCGCAATAAATGTAGGAAATTAATTTTTAAAAAATCTATACAGTGCTAGCGCTATTTCAAGCAGGCAATATAGAGAATAACAAACAACATAAAGAAATTTGGGCTTTACTCAAATATTGAAAACCTGAAGTTTAAAATGAAATTCCATCTACCATGACTTTCAGCAATATGAATTATGATACATATCTTGTAAACAACTTTAAAAGATGGACGAAATATACCAGAAGGACAGTGAAACTCATAAATCGCAAATAAATAAACAACGTTATGGCTTTAAAATTAAAAGATAGACAAATAATAGTACAAAAAAACACAACATAGAAAGCAACACGAACCCCACCAAAAGCTTGGGGTGATCTCAGGTGTTCCGGGTGGGTAAGCAGAAATTGCTCCACATGTGGCACCCGTCGTTTTGCTCATGTTTATACAAAAATGTACAAACCCGGTTAATAGTCAGTGTTGGTTACATTCGTGATGAAAATGGAAATGGAGTCTCAGATCATTCAGTGAAAAGGTTCAAGTCAAATCTTTCAGATAGATCACAAAATGAGTGCTCAAGTAATACAGCTTCAGATTCTGATATAATTAAATATGGGGTTCCTCAAGGATCTAAAATCGGTCCCCTACTGTTCGTTTTATTCATAAATGATATAACGTTAGAGGCCTCAAATTCAGTCATTGGCATATATGCTGATGATTCAACACTTTATACCGATGGGATAGATAAGAAAGAGAGAGAAAAAAATAACTAAACCATGATGAAGACACTATAAATAAATGGTGTTTAAACAACAAACTGGTTATAATTTCTTTAAAAACACAACCTATATATGCTGGTTGGAAGTAATTAAAAAAGATATCTAACAGAAACTTAATATATCAATACAAGATGACCCAATAACATCTGTTGAAACACAGTTTGAACTGTTATCAAAAATTTAGAAATATCTAGAGTTTAGAACTAGAAAATTATTTTCTAATGCATATATTCTGCCCATATTTGATTGTTGTTGCTAAATATGAGGAAATTGTATCGCAGATGGATTTCTAAGAATTGTTAAGATGCAGAAAAGAGCTGCCAGGATTAAACTTAACGCACCAATACTAACACTTACTGCAAATAGATTTAAAGAGCTGACATGGTTGAATTTCAAATCTCGGAATTCTTATCATCAATTGATTCTTGTTGATGATTATTCAAAGAACAATGTTGTCCAAATATATAAAACCAACGATTCTAACGGATATTCTTCGTATTGGTTCAATAACATTATCAAACACAGTGTCAGGTCATTAAAATCGATATGATAGGTTTAAATATTCTAACAATGTCAATTTGTTTCACATAATAAAGTATTTAGTATACGAAATAAAAAGAATTAAAGATGATAACATCCCTAATTTCAGCTTTAAACCAACTTAATTACTTTGATTGATAGCTTAAGCAATCATTATCCTTGTCCAATCTCAATCAACTTGTTTTTATAACAAATAAAACTTTAAAAATCAATAATTCAAATTAAAAACTGTAACAATGTTATTTTAGAAATACAGAACAATTTATTATAGATGGATTCTAGCAGGATGAAAACATAAAACGTTTATAACTTTATGATCGATTGAAATTAGTTACCAAAGGTCTACATATGACTCATCAGTGACGCTCTGATCAAAATAGTTATAAAGCCAAACAAGTACAAAGTTGAAGAGCATTGAGGCTTCAAAATTCCAAAATGCTGTGCCAAATACGAAAAACGTCCCAAAAAATCAGAGAGTACTCTTAAGCACTACGGTAATGCAGCACAGTTCAGAAATTAAGCTTTAATCTAATATCTAGTTGGTATGTATAAAACTTATGAGGGCCCTCATGGGGTTTTTGATTATGTGATTACTTGGCCGTTTTTTTAATGATTATTTGATTATTAAGCCAAATATTTCATGATTATTTGATTACCTAGGACTGTATTTTTAGTTTATGATTATTTGATTACTAAAGATAAGCAAATATTTAATGATTATGTGATTATATTGGCAAAAAAATGGTGATTATGTGATTACTAGGACCCCCCCCCCCCATGAGGGGCCTCACTTATTCGTGTAATATTATATTTATGGATTTTCTTCTGAGACGTTAATACTAGTATTTCAGTATGTAACATATTCCACGTTTTCACGTGTAAATAAGAGTTGCAAAGCAGATTGAAAATAAACCAAATAAATTTTATTACACAACAATGTGTACAGTGTCTGATGCGTACATTATAAATCAAGTCAATTTGATGAAGGTAAATCAAGAAAAGCGCTTCGGATGCAAGAACTTGTTAAGCGTCTGTTGCTTTCAATTTTTAACATCATTGGGTCGATACCTCTGCTGGTGGACTATCAGTTCCCGATGGTATCATAGGCTCAGTAGTCAGTATTTCGGTACTGACATGATTTAACAAACTTTACTAAAATTGTACGTGTATAAATTTATAAATTATTAAGAAACTAAGGTTTCAACTCCCTCAGGCAAAGTTGGCTTTAGATGAATTTGGCTATTTACTTTAGGCATTTTTGGCATACAGTTTCGGTACTTATACATCTTCGGATTTCAAATATTGGCTTTGATCGTTCCTTATTAAGGTAAATCCAGAAAAGCGCTTCGGACGCAAGAAATTATTAAATATGTTGTTTTCAATCTTTTTCAATAAAATTGAAAATGGAAATGGGGAATGTGTCAAAGAGACAACAACCCGACCATAGAAAAAACAACAGCAGAAGGTCACCAACAGGTCTTCAATGTAGCGAGAAATTCCCGTACCTGGTGTCTAGATATAAGTTCAGACACAGTATAAAATCCAACGGAAAATTTAAAGTTCAAGCTTCATTATTTCATTCATATCTTGAAAATACAAACATTTATCAATGCAAAAAGATGAAGAGTTTCTGTCCATTTGACGAATGAAGTATAACATGAATTTTATAACATTATAGCAAACTCCATACAGAATTATCGTTCGGGTCATACTTCCCTTTCTCTACAAAGACGTGTAGCCAGATGTAACCACTGTTTCGGAGTTAAACATTTTATGTGTAGAAAAAAATGATATACTGAATGTCCTGTTTTCATGTATTCAACGAAATAAAATCTTAATACATCATTTACAAGTAAATGAGATTATTTTAATCGCATCATTGAAACCTGGATTCAAATTTTGCACAACAGACGCACGTTTGATGTACAAAAGAGTCACTTTATTCGCTAAAATCGAAATATTTTTGAGTCCAAAATAGAGTACGAAGATGCAAAGCATACATGTAAATATCAGAAATATTTCCGCAGAATGCAGCTGATTTTATTTTAGAAAGAAAAACAATTTGTTTGATTATCTGACAAGCTAGAAGTAATATGATCCTTTTCGATACCTATACAAATAAGAAAACATTATATACAATCACCAAACTTCTATACAACTGTACAAGTTGCTGCATATGTGATGATAAAAACTAATAACCAGAAAAAAACTAAAAACTCAGAGGAAAATAAAACTCAGAAAGTCCCTTATCAGAATGCAAAATCATAAGCTCAAACACATCAAACGAAAGGAAAAGAATGCCTGTACCAAGTAAGGAATATTGCAGTTGTTATCGATTTGTCTGATGTGTTTGATTTTTGGATTTTGCCATTTGGCTAGGGGCTTTCCGTTTTGAAATTTCCTTGTAATTTGAATTTATTTTTTATTTTACTTTTTTCATATTCCTGACTTGGCACAAGCATTTTATTATGTAGCAAATTGTAGATTAAACATTGTCTTATAACAAGCTTAACCTCTCACAGTATGGCAGTTGTACTCAATTCCATTATAGTGACATCAATATCCTTGAACGTTTCAAACACAAACAAGCTTACAATTAAACTCTGCATAGATTCATAGATAGCAGGATAAAAAAAATATATTTACGCCAAAAGCGCGTTTTGTCAGTGGCGCTGGAATCAAAATGTTAAAAAGGCAACACTGTTGAAAACTTTATTACAGGAAAGTTAAGGATCATTCCCTAGGGGAAATTCACAAAGTGCAGCAAATTTTTCATTACAGCTATGATGATCCCAGTAATATCCATGAGAAGAATGATGATTCCATTCCCCTTTACCTATACTGGCACAATGTTCCAAATAATGACTTTGGTGATGGTGCGATCCGTTTCTCCAATGGGAGTAGGTCAAACTAGAACCAATACTGCGCCAATACCATGGGCTGTTACCACCGTGCTTTCTATGAGCATCAATCCAATAGTGATAATCTGAAAAAAGTTACAAACAAACTTCGATTGAATGATTAATTGATTGATTGATAAGTGTAAAACTCCACTTCATGGCGGTCAGTTTTTATTGATTGCGAAAACCCGAGTGCTAAGTGGACCCTACGAACTTAAGTCGGAAATCTGAAACTCCTAGTTAAAGCAGATCTAAGTGTCATTTGCTAGATTAGTACTCAAAACCTCGTTGATAGGCTAATTATACAGTCGTTCGACTACTTAGAACATGCCACCACTGAGCCCTCCCACCATCCACCCCCAGTTATAATAAAAGCATAGATTGTGGCGATCAAAATAAAATATAGTGTCTCTGAACGATTTTCATAATTTATTGAGCTTCATGCAGAAAACGTGATACACGTACTTGCTGTCTGAGGCGACAAAGGTTAACGAAAAATTTAGAGTTTGAACCCTTATTATCAATTATGTCGTATTAATTAATGAACATCAACGTCGTAGTCTTATCTAGCGTATTTGCATAAAATAATGCGAGACAAAACAAATAATGTTGCTGTTTAGAACATATCAAAACCTAAAAAAACTTCAAAAAAATGTGGTTAAATGGTCAACTATTTTCCAAATATATTGTACCTTCTATTAGAAAACAAAACAAAAAATATAGGTAGTACGCAGGCAGTTCACGTGAATTTTACATGAATTTCACATGAAATTCACATGAAAAATTTCACGTGAGATTCACCTCAAACGAGCTTATACATGAAGTTCACGTGAAAATTTTCATATGTGAATTTCACGTGAAATTTTAAATAGAAAATAATTGGTATTTATCATGATTTTACTTAAATTTGAAAATTTAGATGTTGTTTGAATTAATTTATTTCATACATTCATGTGAATTTCACGTGAACAAAATTCATGTGATTTTCATGCGAGTTTCACATAAAATGCATGTGAAACTCACATAAACTGAGTTTCACGTAAAAGCTCGTTTGAGGTGAAATTCACGTAAATTTCACATGAGATTTACATGAATTTAAATTCACGTGAAATTGATGTGATTTTTTCTGCAAAACAATATATTTCATTCAGAAAAATGCATTTGATACCATTTTATAAATATATAAGATATTTTAAGGACAGATAATACAATAGTTAAAGGTACCAGGATTTTAATTTGATACGCCAGACGCGCATTTCGTCTCATAAGTGACGCTCAGATCAAAATAGTTAGAAAGCCAAAAGAAGCATTGAGGACCTGAAATTTCAAAAGTTGTGCCAAATACTGGCTTAGGTAATCTAGAGGAGGGGGAGGTGATCGGGTCCTAATTAAGAAATTCAGGACTTACAAACATGATCCCGAATTTAAAATAATTTAAATCCCGACACCCCGAAATTTAAAAAAAAAATGAATTCCCGGATTCCGAAAGGATCATTCCCGAAATCCCGAGTTTATAAACACAGGATCCGGGAGTCCCAATAAAGGTCCTCCCCCTCTCATTTATGCCTGGGATAAGAAAATACAACCTTCATTCACTCCATTGAAAGCATTTGCATGATGTGAAACACGTTGTAAAAAATGTGTAATATCTTCGTTTTCCCTTTCGCTGCTTATAATTGCAAGTCTGCTGCAATTTCTCAAACATTCATTCTACAAAAGAAAATAATTCTAGAAACTTTTTTGAAGCGCAACAATTTGGTCAATAAAAGTTAGCAATATTAACATAAATACGTGAGGCGAATACCCCGGTATAACATCTTATTCTTGCTTTCTGTTTCCATTGTTTTTTATCTGTTTTTATGATTAAGTATCTATCTGTGTTTTACACTGCTTTATTAATTTGGTGTTTAGTGCATTTTTGCTTTAGAAAGAAATAGGTTGGTGTCCCAGATATGAATTACCAGTATATATAATTCTATTGATAAGGCAATACATAACACAATTATATCAGATATGTGTCTAAAATTGCTTGAGGTATACTGCAGTCCCAAATCTTTAAAATATATCAACGTCTTTGATTCTATAAACTGCCTTTTTTAATTATCCTTTCGAATTACCTGAGTTCCTATAAGGAGTTACTATTTCGAGTAATAATTAAAATGCATGAAGCTTTTGCAGGACATATTCTTGCTACCACCGTCCCTCCGTCCGTTGTTTTTTCAAAGGGACATGTTTTTTCTTCATAAAGTTTTTGAGCGAAAACTTTATAGTATATTGTTTTACTTTGCCGGTGGGTGAAATAATGTATTCGAGGTACATGGTCCGTCCGGTTGAATGCTCCGATAGTTTCACTCAAGGAATTGTATATTTTGCAGAAGGTTTATACATAAACTAAAATTATCAAAATTGTACTGTAAAATCAGTCATTTAAGTGAGAACTAATATTCGTGGATTGAGGAAAAATTTTCGTTGATAATTTAAATTTCGCTGTTTCCACTGTCAGTATACAAGCTTAAGTCTATAGAAAATGTACAAGTCGTTGAATATTTTTATAACTTGTCACCTGTATGCACGAAAATTGGTATCCAATAAATAAAAATGAACCCACAGTAAGTTTCCAAACATGATATGTTGAACACTGTATTTAGTTTCCAGATTAAGATAGTGTTAAACGTCCTGTATATTGTTATTCTTACTTTGGCGTCTGTCCTAGTTTTCCATTTTCGGCCAATGCTGTAGCAACTGTTTCGTTCTCTAGAAAATCCAACAGGGCAACCATTTATTAGATCTGGATGACAACCTGTGTAGACATAAAATATCCCACATATAAAATAATTAAGACTTACTGTCTTATTCGTAAAATATGAACACTATAACAATGCCATAAATATCATGTCATTCACTTATTTATTGTAAAAATGTATGTATGCATTGTAGTTTGAACACCAAAAAGATCAATAAAAAAATAGAAATAAATAATAAGATGGGCGTTTTCATATAATTTCCGCTACTAGTACTAAATTTGATGTATTATCTACAAATAACAATTATTCCACTTAAACCGTGAAAAGTAAAATATAACAAAAAATACTGAACTCTCAGGAAATTTCTAAACGTAAAGTCCTTTATCAAACGGCAAAATCAAACGATAAAACACATCAAATGAATGGACAAAAACTGTCCTATTCCTGACGTGTTACAGGCATTTTCAAATGTAGAAAATGGTGGATTGAACCTGATTTGATACCTCTCAAAACTCCATTATTTAAACACAGATGCGTGAACAAAATGTCTCAAATAAGGGCATCACAACAACACGACCCCGCCAAAAACTAGGGGTGATTTCAGGTGCTGCTCCACCGGTAGCATCCGTTGTGTTGCTCATGTTATTAAAATAGATAGATTCTTGTCACTCAATTTATGGAGATTTTAAGTTTGTAATATGGTATGGGTGCTATATCTTGTCTCTCAATGTTTATAGTTGCATTGTTTGTTTGCTTTACATCATATTTACATAGATTTTTTATATTAAGTTATTTTCAGCATTTCAAATTTAATAATGACATCTTAACGATTGATGTGACTAATTATGAAGGTGTAAATCAGACTTAACACGTATAAACCTTTCAGAAATAAATATCAAAATGTGCGACTTTGACATTATCAAGCTTAAGTTAAGCGGTTTTTTACCTTTAAAAAATGTCATACCTTAATTTTTCTTGTTGTTTAATATGGCATCCATTATTACTGAAGTAGTACACATTTTAATTTAAGAGCCAGGTGAATAACGCCTTCGGGTGTGGGATTTTCTCGCTGTGTTGAAGACACGCAGGTGGCTTTCGACTCTTGTTTGCTGTTTGGTCCGGTTGTTGTCTCTTTGACACATTCCCGATTTCAATTTTCAATTTTATTAAGCAAATCGTTTATTGAATGTAAGAATGAATAATGGTACCTGTAGGCATTCCGAGATGATTGACATATACAGTTGAGGTAGAAGGAACCACAGTTGTTGATGGTACATAGTTGCCGTTGCAAAAGTTAGTGTCACAACATATCCCATCTATGCCCCGCGTCAGTAAGTTATTGCATGTCTAAAATGCGTAAAAAAGATATATTAAAGTATTGTAGATTCATTTTTTCTACCATGTCTCGGGAGTGGAAGAGATATGGTATTTTCGTGGATATTTGATTTCGTGGTTTTTCTGTTGGCTTATTTGAATGTCTTTCTAGTATCTTTCGCCCCTATTTTTCTACATACATGTACAAGCTGGGACAATTATAACGTTAGTATAAAAGTCCCAGATACAAGCCGTTAGAATATTTGAACTCCGTCGAGCATTGAAATTCGTTGTAAACCTATACCCATACGAAATCCACAAAAATTTATACCCAAAAAATAATAATTAATTCATAGAACCATAGAATCAATGAAATTTTAAATCAAGTATATGTATCAGTTTATTATCCATATATACGTGTGTTTGTTTCGATCCTGTAGGACCTACCAATATTTTGTGTGGTAAACAATCCTGGTCTTAATTTAGGGCTTTTCAATGTTACCTTAGAATTATATAGACTTAAGAAGTCTTTGATATCAAATAATTTAATCTTAAGTGAACAGTTTTTTTAGTGATATGTTATTTTGACGAAAGGTACAAACGAACTTAAAGGGAGCATGTGTTACACTCTCACGTAAACTCTGGAGATATATGTTTTATCCGGTAAAACAGCATTTAGAATCATATATATCTTTAAAAATCTAATAATATCGTAAATAAAACACTAGTTTGATACCTGAAAATATAGGAAAATAGATTAAAATATATCTATAGGATGTTATAACAAGTCTTGAACAAGGAAGGTCATTTTTATATAACATCTTGCTAAATTGTGACCCATATTTTTGGCACACCTCCGTAAACCCAATAATAGGAAGTTAAACTCCCGGGAAAACATTTTTAAAATAAGCTATTTTGTTGTTGTCCTTTTTAAAATGACATTGATTAAAATACCTCTTTTGGTGCACATCCAAGCTTGTATCCTCCGTGAAAATCAAATTGATGGGTTTCTACAGCAATGCACACTTCCTATAGCATGAAATATACTAGTATAACATTTATAAGATATTTTTTTTCAAATCTTAACTGGTTCGGTATAAAATATCAGGGTTTGCAACAATCCAAGTGCATATGGCTCAAAGAAAATAAAACTTATTCAGTCTAGTCGTATTTATTTCTGAAAGCTGTGCCCATATATAGATAATTTTTCAACCTCCATTTATATAGGCAGGTAAAACAAAACTTTGCTTCCAAACAACAAATCCTAGCTGAAAGGAATTAAATTGCTAAAAAATATAGTATTAGACTGGACGCAACATGTTTCGCATCATTATTTTGTTTATTATTAACGTTTTGTCTTAGTAAGATATTGTATGATGGAAGACTGCAATGCTTCATATTATCAATAAAGGCAACAGTAGTATACCGCTGTTCAAAACTCGTCAATCTATGGACAAAAAACAAAATCGGGGTAACAAACCAAAACTGAGGGAAACGCATCAAAACATCTCATTGGCATCACAACACTCAAAGATATACAAAACAACAAAAACCACTTGAATATTCAACAAATAAAAGTAAAATAACATTAATACCGAAATCCAAGGAAATTCAAAAAGGAATGTTTATTATCAAATGTCAAATTATAAAGTTGAAATACATCAAACTTATTGAAAACAACTGTCATATTCCTGACTTAGCAAAAGCATTGTCTTTGAAAATTGTGGATTAAACCTGGTTGTAAAGCAAGCTTAACCTCTTACGTGTATGACAGTCGCTCAGAATTCCATAGTTATCCACACATGCAGCATATGATAAACTAATTTAAAGCTTAGGCAAACCAAACATGAAATATGAATGTTCGGGGTCTTCTGCAAAAGGACAACAAAGGCCTTTTAAAACACCTTAAATGGATATAATGTATTGAAGTATAAAAAATATTTAACACGAGTTTTATCGTCATACCAATCCAAAACTTTTTCTATCACAAATCATTTTTAGTTTGGTGTTTTTCGTCAGATAAATGAATTGTCGGTAATCATTTCTTCAATGCAGATGATTATAATGTTCATTTTGGGAAAAGGAGAATGTTGTGTTTGTGATGATGATAAAATCAGTAGAAAGATTCACTGTATGTTCGAATTATGCCAAACAATCTCGATCAGTTATTCAAATTTTACTGTACCTCATCACTATTGCAATGGACTCTGCTGGAACAGTTTCCTGGGCTATTAATCGCCGAACATTGATAACACGTTAGCGCTATGAAAATAAAAGTGTTTTGTTACACTCTGTGTAAATATAAAACATCCAGTAATTTCTAATGAAGCCAAGTTAAATTCAAATGATTCCCACTCTGCATCGGTATTTGCTACAATATTACTGCCGTTTAACCATTTTACTAACCATCAGTGGGTTACAACGTTATTAAACTTTTTTAAGTCTTCAAAATAACTACAATTTACTTAGTAAAAACTGCATGATAACCGGCACCATTCGTTTTTATCTCGTTGACAGATCTAGATAGGTGTTATTCGTGTGTCTGCATGGTACAGTGTTATATAATACGTCTATTTACAATGTATAAGTCGTCTAATTTTTATTTATATTGATAGGTTATTACTGGCTGGTTTTATTTTGGTGGTCTTTGTACATAATTGATGAAAAATGTGTGCTTATTTTGTTATATTCCAGTTGTGTAAATATGTTCATGAAGTATACCGAACATAACATCCTGTCGATACGTCTTTAAATTTGTCGTTCTATTTTTCGCAAAGAATAACAAATACTGCACCGTCCGTTATGCTTGACAGTTTAAGCCTTTAATATACGTTTATAAACTGATAAAAGCAAAACTGACCAAATATATTGAGACATACAGACATTAGAAGGGAATTGCAAAGGAGGAAGGAACATATTCTACATTAAAATATCATTTTTCCCGGAGGTTTAACTTCCTATTGTTTAGGTGTAATACCACTAAATCATGGTACGTCACATCCAGTTGTATACGAAAGTAGGTCTAAAAAACATTCCCTTGAATTTGACAGTTGTAGAAAATTAACTTTGCAATACAATGCACTTAAATTTTTCTGAGTCATACACATGTATGTTGAGTGTCCGAAAGCATCATTCCTTTTTTATTTGATGGTCTTATAAAATATTTTGGAAAGTCAACGTTACATAGTTACCAAAGCAGGTAACCAGTAAATAATGGTGTAAAATTTGGGTTGTTTACTTCCGGTGATGGTTACTTTCTTACATACAATGAAATGTAGTGTGAAATTTTCACTGTAGCACTGGAAAGGATTAAACTTTATTCCTGCAAAGTATTTTTTGGTTGAAATAAAGGTAAATACTGCACAGTTTATTTTTTATAAAATGCCAATTTAACAAAGACTAATAGGGGAAAATCAATGGTGGTATAACACCTTTATTTGCCAGCATAACGAAAAATTTAAAACAAAAAGAGAGAATAGAAGACGTGTCGGCATGATACTATATTTGGTATACTCAATATAAATATTTGCACAACCGGAATATATTAAACAAAATAAGCACCTATTTTCAATCAATTATGAACTTAGAACCCTGCTATATGAGAGGTAATCCAATTCATAAAATTAATATTTATGTATGATTGATTCGACTCCTAGTAATGCATAATTACTATCCGAATGTTTTCATATTCGGATTACATGTAGGTATAAATAAACGAACTTGATAGTGGTATTATTAGTTAATTAGCTGGTTGACAACATATTTGAACTGCTCAAAATAAACCTTGACTAATAGGCCCCTTGCAACATGCGTTAGTCTGCTCCAACCTCGTTGTCAAGCTGTCAGAACCAAGCAGACAAAGGAGAGCAAGCAGTCTAATGAGGATTACTTGTTATTACGTGATGCAATGTATAAAATAACTATATCGTCAAGAATATCAATTTATATATCAAATATGTTTTTGCATGGCTTAAAGAATAACTTACAACACTTTCCACAGGTTGTAGGACACAATGTCGACACGCAAGGCAGATGACAACCATTGTTTTCGGCTAAATTTTGGCAGACGACTGTGTCTATTACATGACAATGTGTGCTGAGATGAATATTACCGTTAGTGTGAACTGAAATATATTATAATAGTCTATTACATGACAATGTGTGCTGAGATGAATATTACCGTTAGTGTGAACTGAAATATATATACTTTGTATTACAGAATGCTCTCTCCTGTCGGGCGTTGAATAATTATTTTCGATTACCGAAAATTGGTCGAACTTTTATGGTAATTTGTAAATGATCTCAAATTACCATATGTTATAGCAGGATCTGTCACATCTGGAGCAGAATCTGCTTACCCCTCCGGAGCATCTGAGATCACCCCTAGTTTTTTGGTGGAGTTCGTGTTGTTTATTCTTTAGTTTTGTATGTTGTGTCATGTGTGCTGTTGTTTGTTTGTCTTTTTCATTTTTAGCCATGGCGTTGTCAGTTTGTTTTAGATTTATGAGTTTAACTGTCCCTTTGGTATCTTTCGTCCGTCTTTTATCTTTATTTTTGAAAATAGCTTAATTTGAATAATCAAAATCAATCGATTTTTTACCGTCATCAAGATACGTTTGTTTTATCGTTTTGCAAAATAAAATACCGTTCAGCTCATTTAATGAGAATTTCTGATCGTCATTTGTCATGAAGGAGTTACCATTACGACCATCATTTAATAATTTAATAGTGGATGTAACGCGTCTTATGATTGGCTCACGTTGTTTTATTTATCAGCTCATAGATATAATTTTGTCATGTGACCATGACGTCATCAACGTTTTTTCATGATTTTCTCCGGTTTGAAATGGAATTAGGAATTGAATCATAAGAAATTACCTTAATATTTTGTCTGTCTATATGAAATAACATAAAAAATGTGATGCACACTGAATAACCCGCGTAGCGTGTTATTTTAAAGTTTTTTTTATGTTATTTCTTCATAGACAGAAAAAATATTACATTGTTCCTTAAATAATTGATTATTCGTAGTATTGTTGTACATATTAAAAGAAGGAGTGTTCAATATCATACCAAAGGGAATAGAAATTAGGAATATGTCAAAGAGACAACAACCTAACCACAGAGCGGAAATATCACAACCAAATGGGTCTTCAATACAGCGAATTTATCCCGCACCCAGAGTAAATCAAAATAAAAGTCAAAATATGCCATCGTTAATGACCCGACTATAGTACCAGAACTATATCCCTTCTGTTTATAAATGTTTCTTCAGATTGTGAGGTGAATGTCAACATTTTTGTGCTTTGTAAAGAATATTAGCATAAAAAATTGGATTTGAAATACCTAAACGTATAAGATGTTTGCATGTTGATTGTTACGAACAATGTCCTTGTACTGATGATGAAATTTAGTAAATGTTTTGACTAGTTTGTGATTTCAAAAATACTTGTGTAATGATTTTTCAGTAATACATATATTTCTTTCGCTAAAATCTAATATGTCGTTACATGTACGAGCGATTCTTACAAGTGGAATATAATACGATAGCATAAAATGTTCATTCCAAACAATAAAATAGTGTGTTCCACCTCTTTCACGAATAATATGGCATGTTGACGAATTAAAACAAAGAGATAACTCAGTTTTATTAAAATTAAATTTATCAATTGTTTTATCTGCTTACTCTTCCGGAGCACCTGAGTTCACCCCAGTTTTTTGTAGGGTTTGTGTTGCTGTAGTTTTCTATGTCGTGTATTGTGTAATATTTTTTGTCTGTGCATGTGTCTTTATCTTTATAAGCCATGACGTTGTCAGTTTATTTTTCATCTATGAGTTTGAATGTCCCTCTGGTATCTTTCACCCCTCTTTTATATACATGTGTCTCGGTTAATATAATAACGATGAAATGAATAAAACAACATTGTGATATTTCTAGATTTATCATTTGACTAATCAGATACCTCTTTACAAACTAGATGTGTATACATGAATGACAGATCTATAAGTTTGGAAATTATATCTTTTTCGACGACTTTTTAAACAGTCTGTAAATAATTTAATAACAAAAGGTGATGCATACCATGTTGTGCATGCGCAGTAGGCGCCGGTATTTTATCAGGTTCGTCATACTTGTTGCAGAGGTCTGTCGCACAGCAACCTCCAAACAAATCGACCTCCCGCCTGACATTCGGAACAGTACGGTTCGGAACAACGCCGTAAAGGTCTGTACATATCTATGCAAAAACAAGAAAGGACCAAAATGAAATTAGATATCATTCATTAAATAACTTATTACTGAGCGTGCGAGGGCTGTATGGCCAGTCAAGGTCGTACATGTATAAAACTTCCATCATCATAATTTGTTGATTACAAAATGATCAGTTTCTTTGTAGAATATAAGAATGTACAACTGTTGACATCGGTATGATATATAGTATGCTATTTAAAGTTTTAAATTTGAGGCATTATTTTTTTCGGTATGTTCGTTTGTTTGTCCGTTCATCCGTCTGTCCTGTGTCCGGTTAAAGGTTTTGGTCAATGTAGATTTTGATGGAGTGCAACTCCAATCAACGTCAAGATAGTACACATGTTCCCTAAAACGCTATGATATGATTTTTCTAATAATTAATGCCAAATTAGAGTTTTTACCCCAATTTCACAGTCCACTGAACATAGAAATGATACAGCCCTGGTCCATGTTAAAGTTTTATGGTGAAGGATGTTAGTGATCACGTTGAAGTCCAATCAACTTGAAATTTAGTACACATGTTCCCCCATGATATGATCTTTCTATGTTTATTGCCAAATAGAGTTTTGGTCTAAATTGCACAGTCCTCTGAACATAGACAAATAATACAATTGCTAGTGGGTCATACATTGTATGTGTACTATAGACACAGTCTTGATAAAAAAAAATCGTTACGACATCTGTAAATAAGGAGTCTTGACAATTTCATAGATGTTATATACTGTTCACATTTGTACCAGGCGTATAAAATATGAATGCAAGAAACCAGCAAACATTAACCACAACAAATTAAAAAAAAAATATTTCGAGATCAACACATGTTTTATAAAAATATACAACAGGCAATAAAATGTGTCAAGCCCAACAAATGGTCTTAGACTATATCTACAATAAAAACCAAAGTTGTGTCAAGCTCTAAATCATCCCGAGTAAACGAAAATTGTATTCAACTATATCAAAGTCATTCAACATCAAAACACTTCATTATATAGTAATGTACTATCATCGCTATAATAAAATGAGTATATAAACATGTACTTGCTGTATTATCTACACAGTTCAATTGGTACTTTTTCTCGAGCTGTGGTGTTACTGTTTGAGTTGCGATACATGCCTGGAAAGAAATAAAACTGAATTGTGAATATTTTTTTTTTCAAACCAATCAGTTACATTGTATTTGGTTAAATATTTGCAAGCTGTTGATTATTTTAGATTTTTTAGGGATTTTTAAAAAAAAGATTTGTACAGTGTGGAAGTCAAATTGAAAAAAGAAAACAATGCAAAGTACTACTACTGTTTCATCGTAAGTCATTCGGGATTTTTCATGTCAGTTTTTGTGAAATTGTTCCTTTTAAAATTGTTATACGATGATGACTGGTGTACCCATATTTTGACTATTTTATTTATTGTGTCTGTTTAGTTAACGCATCAATGTAAATATAACGGAATTTGATGAGACTGTCATCAAAGTGTCATTTAGTGAGAGGGTTAGCGCTATAAAACAAGGTTTAATCCACCATTTTCTACATTTGAAAATGCCTGTACCAAGTCAGGAATATGACAGTTCTTGTCCATTCGTTTTTGATGCGTTTTATTATTTGATTTTGCCATGTGATTATGGACTTTCCGAATTGATTTTTCTCTAAGTTCAGTATTTTTGGGATTTTACTTTTTAAATCTAGAAGGTATTGGCAAGAAATTTAAACCACTATCCTACTATATATGAAATTGGAATAACGTTTAGTACATAATGAAAGTTATAACTGACAAGTCAAACGGCTGCAAATTTTTTATAAAATTGAGACGTTTACAAGATACCAGAGGAACATTTATTTAACATTCCTAAGTAGAAAAATAAACTGACAACACCATGGTTAAGAAAGAAAAAAGAATCAACGATAAAACATTAATAGAAAAAACACAATATAGAAAATTAAAGACTGTGGAAAAAGAACTCAACAATAAGCTGTGGCTGATCTCAGCAACAGCACACATACACTTCATTAGCTAATGTTTCATTGAAGAAAAGCTGTTTTATTAGTTAAGGTGGTACCAAACACCTTGACTAAAATTAATTTGGCTTGTTTAATTTTCATTAAAGTTGGACAGCATATTTACTTTGGTTCAACCAAAAAATGAAAGTTTCAAAATACTTGAATCACACACTTCATTGGAAAGATTTCATCGGATAAATTATAGCAGTTTGACAAACATTGATTTTGAGATTTATAATTCCTTAAGGTGGTACCTAACACTACAGGGAGATCATAACTCTGTAAAATCAGCCAAACGTTTTAATAACGTTGTGTTGTAAAGAGAATGTTAAGCTTCTCAATGATCAAAATTGGTGTTTGTCAATCTGCTATATAACTAGTGTTATTTTCTGACAAAATGGTTGGTTCAAAATTTTTGAAATTTATATATTTTGGTTAAAGGATCAAAGTAAATACTTTGTCAAAATTTTATGAAAATTAAACCAGCCAAATTAATCTTAGTGAAAGTGTTTGGTACCACCTTTTAAAAACAATAGAACGTAATTAAAACGATAAGCTGATATTTACAAAGTTATCTCCCTGTAGTGTTATGTCCCACATTAAGTTAAAATTTCAATATTTTACCATAGACATACTACCACATTGGATTGTTTGGTTACACTCTGATGGATGATCGACATTTTCACACGAGAAACATTTCAGAGCTGAAAGGACAAGAACATCTACTACTAAACAATTTGATACACTAATTATAAATTTGCATACATGTAAAAAGCAAACAATTACAGTACAAACTGTTTTAAAAGATTACGTAGGTTAGAGCAAAAAAGTGGTCGTATAAGGGAGGTGCATGGTCTTTTAATGCATGTTCAATCTATATCAAATGCATTGAATGGGACATAAAATTAGTGGTCGGTTGTCTCTTTAATAAGCAGATTACGCTGTATTTGCAAAAACAAACATCACATAAGCCGTTGTATATTTTATTAGAATTTCACTAAAATAACCCTATTATCTAACATTTTCATATAAATCTTAAAAAAAACAGTCTGCTTTTTGTTGTATTTTATCTACCATAAACACAATTGGAATACTTGCATCAATATAATCACAAAATCGTGAAATCCATAATACATTGACGAAATTTTCATGGAAAGAAAAATATTTTAAACTCACTTCACTTAAAAACAGTTCATGCAAAATACCCATAAGAGAGTGTTGTGCACGAGTAAGTAGATTGATAGTAACATAACTCATCAAAAATGTTCATTTTTGTTACTACGTTTTTGATTGAGATAAGCCATTCCAATCGATATTTTATAGTGTGTCTTTCTATGGTGTGATGTTACACTATTGTTTTAGATAAGGGAGAAGATTTGGTATCATTAAACAGTCAATCCCGCTGCAATTGTTTCCACCTGTCCTAAGTCAGGAATATGATGTTCAAGTAGTTGTCGTTTGGTGATGTGGTCCATACGTGTGTCGAATTCTCGTTGGTCGTTGTTTATATAGATTCGACCGTTGGTTTTCCGTTTAAAAGATTTTACACTAGTAATGTTTTTGGAGCCCTATTACCTTGCTGTTCGGTGTGAGCATAGGCTCCGTGTTGAAGACCGTACATTGACCTATATAATGGTTTACTTTTATAAATTGTGACTTGGATGGAGAGTTGTCTCATTGGCACCTATACCACATCTTCCTATATCTATATGCATTTAGTTTGTACGTACGACAGCGACCACATGTTCTGGGACATAGACTTGATGTACAGTTGTCCTGACACATGTCTGGTTTGATGGCAGCTAGTCTCTGACATGCTTTTGTGCTGTGATCTTCACATACACTGGCAGCATAAATTACTGAAACTAAACACATCAGAACAACATAAGTATTATATTCACTAGTCGGTCACGTGTGTTTTGGAGAGTCCTTTGGCGGATCCCGAAATTGCATAAGGAAGGCCAGTTGACTGTTCAAGAGTGGGCCCGTTCTAGTAATGCTTCAATTTTTTCCATAATTTAAGGAGGGTCCCTGGCAACTGACCCTATGTTTACTTACCCCTCATCACCCCACATTCAATCTGTTTCTGGAGTCAAACACATCAGAACAACATAAGTATTATATTCACTAGTCGGTCACGTGTGTTTTGGAGAGTCCTTTGGCGGATCCCGAAATTGCATAAGGAAGGCCAGTTGACTGTTCAAGAGTGGACCCGTTCTAGTAATGCTTCAATTTTTTCCATAATTTAAGGAGGGTCCCTGGCAACTGACCCTATGTTTACTTACCCCTCATCACCCCACATTCAAACTGTTTCTGGAGTCAAACAATCTTGTGACAGTGTCATTGTTACTGGTAAAACTACCATTCTTAGACTTATGGTAAATGCCATTGACGATAGACACTATTTTTGTCGAGCCTTCGACTTCAGTCGAAAAAGCGGTGTCATCGTTGGCGGCGTCCACAAATATTAACTCTGTGGTTAAAGTTTTTGACATTTTAATAACTTTCTTAAACTACCTTTGATTTCTACTAAACTTGGACAGAAGCTTGTTTATGATCATAAGATTGTATCCAAAAGTAAATTATGTAAAAATAAAATTGCATTTTTTCCGTATTTAACTATTAAATGGACTCAGATTTTCTGTCAGGAAACAACAAATTCACTCTGTGGTTAAAGTTTTAAAATTTTAATAACTTTCTTATACTATTTTGGATCTGTACTAAACTCTGTCAGAAGTTTGTTTATGATCAAAAGCTAGTACCTAGAAGGAAATTTTGTTAAAATTTTAAACATGTGTAACTGTAAAAAATGGATTTAGTATTTCTTTCAGTTAACATACATACAGTTAAAGTTTTTAAAACATTTATTAGATTCATAAACTATCCTGGATTTTTACCAAACTTGGACAGAAGATTCTTACAATAAAACGATAGTTTTAAGAGAAACATTTTATTGATTTTTTCCCTCATTAATGTTAAGCCTGCGATCGACAGCAAAAGTAGGCAAGACACTGGGTTCCGCGGAACCTTTACAAATTTTTATGTATGCCGATCTGACTATACAATTTTAGTCCATTTATATGTTTTGGAGTTTAGTGTGATGTCCATTTTCACTGGACTAGTACATATTTGTATTTAGAGACCAGCTGAGGACCACCTCCCGGTGCGGGATTTTCTCACTGTGTTCAAGACCCATTGATGGCCTATGGCTGTTATCTGCCGTTTGGTCGAGTTGTCTCTTTGACATACATATATTCCCCATTTACACTCTCAATTATATGTGGTAGATAGTTTTCTCATTGGCCACCATACCACATCTCCATTCTGTTATATATTGATTTCTTTTATAACTGTTGATAATGAAGTAAATGAGTTCTTACCACAAACACTGAGAGTAAGTCCATAAATCAGTGTCATGATTTCTTTAAGGCATTGAAACTACTATCGTGTTAGAACAGTTATCTTGACCTTGAAGAACCTATACACCTACATACAGATTTCATAGAGAATGACCTTCGATTGTATTCATGTAATGCCTAAGTTAACATTGGCACTTACGATTGTCAGTACAATCTGATATCAAAGAAATGTTAATGCCATGTAAGGGAATATATACCAAACAGAGAACATTAAAGGTAACAAACAAAAACAAAACATTCAGTCTCAATATGAATGGGGAAGGAGTATAGGGGATAAGGGAGCTACCATTTGGCCTTTTTGGGGCTAGGATGAAATTTGAAAAAAAAAAGGCAGGAAAGGAGTTTTGGGTAAAAATAATTCCATGTTTCATTTGTCTACATTCAATTAAGTGCTTACGCCTTACTACAAGAAGTAAGTCGATTGCTTTAAGTGAATGAAATGTTTGTAAGATAAGCATGTATTATGTCTTGGTTTGTGTGACCTTGTTCTTGTTTTCAACGATCTTGATAAGTTTATATCACATCTCTAGTAAATTAAACCATGATCAAAAATAATGTAGCTATAGTATTATCAAATCACAAGGAGAGACATCTCAGCCTTTGCACTCTAGCCTGTTTTGGTGCTGAAATTAAATATTTGTTTTCCTCTTAAATACAGAGATTTCAATCAAATTAATAATGGTTTAAAATGATTTATGTTGGTCGATCAGATTCAATAAAAAGAACACAAGACTATTCGTTATTGAAGTATTCAATGTAGCGAGAAATTAGCAGCTTGGATATTAGCAGCTTGGAAGCTTGGATATTAATAAGCTGATATTAAAGAATGATGCTTTTAGGAAATGCCAGTATCTGAACGGGAAAGTATTTATAAACTTTGAAAAGTGTTGTTAATTTCTTTTCTCTCGACTGACGAGTTTTTATTGTCGTCTTGGTATCTATCGCTTTTGTCTCTCTTTCATACGTCATCGAACATAGATCAATGGGGCTTCAAAATATAAAAATATAAAAATAATCTACTACATCAGAAATGTAAATGACATTTTTTTATAACGGAGCTACGATTGGATTTTTATGGGGAGAGGGACTAAAATTCAGGACACAATTTGTCATCCTAGCTTCCCCCCCCCCCCAAAAAAAACACACCATCAAATGTTAGCTCCCTAAGAAAATTATAGACCGACGACAGGTGCTTACAATGGGTATGACCCACTATCTCTATACATTTTAGAAATATATACTGTACATAGATTTTAGGCTTATATTAATGTGATTTTTGTACAGTAACTGTTGGTCTCATGTTAATGAACTGTATGACTATTTACACAGATTTATATATGTGTGCCTTAGCTGATTAAAGTATACCTAAAATGAAAATGACCTTGATAAATATACACATGTATATAATATAAATGTGTAGAGAGTATTCAAATAAAGAATATATTCCCTGACGATGGCTAATTATGTCGGTTGGATGATTGTGTTCAATTGTTTAATGTTATGCTCTGTCGTTTATACTCAGAAACAGTACAGAGCAGGAGTCTACGCACATCGTGTTATCCAGCCAAATGGAACACACTCAAGTGTTAGCAGACAGAAGGCGTTAGATAATATGATGAAAAATATAGATATCTATAACAATGTAGCATCAGAAGCAAAGAATCAAGTAGGTGCTTTTATATTTTATCACTTTATGAATTATTAAGAATTTCAAGTCTCAACACAAAAAAACAAAGTCAACCTTGGATGGATTAGGCTATTATTTCTATGTCCTTTTTGTCACATAATTCTTCGGCTATTCCGGTTCTTATACATTCTTGCCTTACATATATTAGGCGTTGTTTTGTCCCGGAAGAAGGTAAATAATTTTATGTGTTGCTTTATATTACAAGTATTACAAGTTTGTATCTTTTACAAGTCTTAGAGCAACGTTACCGACAAACACTTTTTGGGAAAATAGTGATCATGACATTCCACATTATTCATTGTGTATTGTGATTGACACGCTCTGGTAATTAATTTGCAAGAGACTCATCAGATCATATATCAACCAGTAGATTAATTACAGCTTACTTAATATACATATACCGATTGAGCAAAATTTGTCTGTGTTTTTTTTTTTAATTTTTATTAAAAGAATGTATCTCATGCTTCCTTCCCCGCCAATGAAAATGTTTCTCCTTTGCTCTACCGGAAACGACCGCCCGATCTGCCATTCGGCAATCCTCGGTAGAATCCGCTACTCTCCTTCTATGAGGGTACGGAATCTGCCGAGTTGAGACGAATGCCCGATCTGCCTGACATTGCTTCCCCCGCTGATAGCATATACCAATGATTCCTTGTGTGAATTTGGTTATACTTTTGATCCAGGTTAGGGTTTATCAGCTCTTCACAGTTTGTATAAGGTTTTGGATTTTAAATGTGTTATCCATGCGCATCAACGAAGAGACAGTGATTGTCGAAATGCGCATCTGGTGTAGTAAATCTTGTACTGTTTATGTTATTGCAACCATTTTGTAAAACTTGTATTGTTAATGTTTTTGTAACCATTTTGCAAAACTTGTACTGTTAATGTAATGTTATTGCAACCATTTAGTTACTCATATATCTGTTTGTTGCAGGGTGTTCAAATACTTGTTTTTGCTGATGATGGGCTATACGGGAATGACTTTACAAGGCAAGGAATTGAACCGTATCTCGAATATATCCCCGACCCTACAAAAGACACGTGGAATCCATGTACTAATCCCCAAAAGTATAACAATAACAGTGACATTTTGTGGAACTTAAGTTGTATTGCGCAGGCCAATAACATTTACATGGTTGTTAATATGGGAAATTTCCAAACATGCAGTAAATCAAGTGATCCCAATTGTCCAACTGATGGTCACTATCAATTCAACACAGATGTTGTTTTTGACCACAATGGAACATTGATAGGCCGATATCATAAAAGGCATTTATACAACGAAGATCAGTTTGATGCACCAGTAGAACCGGAACACATATATTTCGATACTCCATTCGGAAGATTCGGTCTTTTTACTAGTTTGGATATGATTTTTAAGACACCAGCAATCAGTTTGATCGAAGAATACAATATAACAGATGTTGTTTACCCAGCATCTTGGACTGATACTCCACCTTTATTTTCTTCAATACAGTTCCACTCTGCATTTGCCATGGGAATGGGGATAAATGTGCTTGCAGCCAATCTCCAAGTTCCGGAAGATTCAATCTACGGTTCAGGCATTTATACAGCAAACGGTTACAAAACTTTTTATAATGATAAAAGTTACCAACCTAAACTTCTAGTGGCCGAGTTGAATTCAAATTACATAGAAGATGTTCATGACAGAGAGAAAACAGAGATAAATCGTAAACAAAACGCAACCTCACATTCAAAACACGATTCGGTTAAAAAGACATCTTCTGAAAATGATGAGCATGATACTCCATCAAAAACATCTGGAACTTTTCATGGGAAAATATTCAACGATACCTACACTATGAAAATATTAGAAAACTCTGGCGACGTTGTAACTGTTTGTGATAATAGTTTGTGTTGCGAATTTGACTATCAGATGATGGAAGGATCGGGAAAGCTCGTTGCTTTTGGCGCCTTTGATGGTCTTCATACGTATCTACATAGAATGTATTTACAAGTGTGCGTTGTTTTAGAATGTGCCGGAAGTAGTCCACAGACTTGTGGGATACCAACGGAAGAATCGAATTTGTACTTCCGGGAGTTTAGGCTTATGGGTAACTTTTCAACGAAATACGTTTTCCCGGAAGTTCTTGTAAGTGATTCCGGTAGAAAAACCTTGGCATCTGGTGCTCTATATGATTTTCATGATGAAGTATTAGAAGTTATTAATGGATTACGATTACCTCTAATTTCAGTGTCTCTTTTATCCCGAGACTATGCAAGAGATTAGGATTTTGTTCATTCGAACTTTGCGAGTCATCTCATACCCTTGTGTAATAATTTTAAGTGTTTTTCAGTATGTTCTTCTAAATTTAATGTGTATACATGCTATATATTCATTCAGTTCAAATATCATTCATGACAAAATGTCTGTATTTAGTGTTAAGTATGTAAAGTTTGTCAAGCTTGACTGAAATATATGTCAAACTTTCCTCATTTATTACCATATTAACCGAATGGGACTTGGAAGTTGGTGTTGGATATATTCAAATATATTCAGAATACAAACACCACAACAGCTCCCACTCAAATAGATGAATTATGCATTTATATGTATGCCCCACCTACGATAGTAGAGGGGCATTATGTTTTCTGGTCTGTACGTCCGTCTGTCTGTTCGTTCGTTGTACCGTCCGTTCGTCCGTTCGTCCGTTTGTCCGTTCGTCCCGCTTCAGGTTAAAGTTTTTGGTCAAGGTAGTTTTTGATGAAGCTGAAGTCCAATCAACTTGAAACTTAGTACACATGTTCCCTATGGTATAATCTTTCTAATTTTAATGCCAAATAAGATTTTTTACCCAATTGCACGGTCCATTGAACATGGAAAATGATAGTGCGAGGAGGGCAATAGTGTACTTTGGACACATTCTTGTTTTGTTATCTTTTCGTGTATAACGAACAACACAAGCAAATAAAAACACTAAACGCATGATCAAGTTTTTAATACTAATCTATTGTTCCGTAATTCTCTTTTTCGTATCCGGGATTCATAATACTTTGTTTATCTGACTTTTTCTGACTTATGGTAATATCCATTGTGTCTTGCAATGCAGTTTTGTTTGTTTCCGGTAAAGTGACAACTAAAATGGCGGACAAAAACATCATCCCAGCAAACGATAAATATGACAGACCATCAATCTTCTCACTCTAAAATGCAATATAAATTCATTTAGGGAGTTATAGTTATAGTTGATTTTTCAATTGGGGGAAAGGAGGGCTATAGGATGAAAAATTTTGTCCTGCCTTGTTTTTTTTGTTTTTTTTTTTTCACTCAATTTTGTCGGCCTTTTTTTATTAGTTTTTCCTGATTTTTTTACATAAATTGTCTTCCTGCCTTATTTTACTCACAACTCTTGTCCTCCCTTTTTCATCCAAGCCCCCCCCCCCTAAAAATAAAATGAAAGCTCCCTTATTTGTATGAAATAAATTAGTCTATCCCATCAATGAATCTTTTCTTACTCAATTCCCGACCATGATATTTTTTTTTACCGTATACCTTTTATCTATAGTAGCCCCATATATTTTCAGACGGGACTTGTTTTATGTAAATGAGCGCAAGCATAAATGCGAGAAAAAATAGTCCAATGCTAACTTTTTTTTTATTTTTTTCATTTTTCTATTTGACATCAAAAAACGGTTCATTGGGTTTGTTATCCAATATATATATCTATATTCACTGTACGTACATTTGAAAGACTTAGGACGAAACTTTGACTGATTTTTCTTAAAAGCTGCGACAGAATCCGAAATGTAAAAATAAAAAAATAGCATACCGCAAATACTAACTGTGGTGCCACCATAGCACCCAATCTTGCCACGGCGTTGTTTATGCCATATCCAATGTTTCTGCAAAAATAACATACATACAGATGTACATATATTTATCCTGCAATTTGGTGTTCTACTATACAGATACAGCCCTACAGATATCGCTATGCTGTATCTGTATCCTATACAGATATCGCTTTAAAGCTCCGCACACTACCGGACTGAGTATTGTATGAACCTGCGTGACCTCATAATAAGTATTGTAGTCGCATTCCAATGATGTATTAATTGCGAATTAAGGATTTCTTTTAATTATACGTTTGCTCGTTTTCAAACAGTTCTTTTAATTAGAGCAATAAGAAATAAGAATCACACCAATTTCCTGATAACATTCACACACGAACAGCAGTCTTTTCTACGATGACAACTATCAATTTCAAAACTTGTATGTGTATGATTGTGATCATGTCAATTTCAGCATGCATGTTTAGTGAATGTCGAGTCTGAAGCGTAGGACAACTCGTACACTCTTGTATCAAATTAGACAATGCTTTGTTATTTGTTTTACTGTTGAAGTTAGTTGTTATGATGTATTCTTGTTGACCATTCGAGATTCTTTTTGTTTGCGAACCCGTCTTCAGCTGAATCTGTGATTACTGTATCGTATTTATACTACACGGGTCTCCAGGGATTTCAAATCGGAAATAAATGCAAAACATGTGTTTTTGTGTCTTTCAAAACACAATTAATATACAGAATTAATTGCAGGATAAAGACAATAACTGTTTAGTGTCTTTGAATATCAGCTGTATTTGTACTGGGCTCAAAACAGGTGTTGTAGCTCGGTAAATTTAAAGCTCGCATACACCTTGTTTACTAGCCTCGTACAAATACAGCTGATATTTAAAGACACTAAGCAGTCATTGTCTATATAAATATCATTAGATAGATATAGAAGTAGTCTCCATAAGTCTTATGACAAATGATTTAAATGTACCTGTTTGGATTTCTTACTATGGCGAGTTCATATTCCGAACAGACGTTGCTGCGTATTTATGGGGGTACCTTCATGACGAATAACGGTAAAAATTCTTGCCAAATGACGCCGTTACGGTAATTTTTGATGCACGACGATAAAATGTACACTTTCTTTTAGACGATAAAAATATTGACTGATTTTGACGAATCACGCTATTTTTTTTCCAAAAATAACGGTAACGATAATTATTTGAGACCTCTGACGAATCACGATAAAGATATTTTGACGAATGACGGTAAAATTATAACCAATTTGACGCTAACGGTAGCCGAAAATGACCATTTGACGCCTGACGGTAAAGGGCATTTCTACCCACATTTATACAAACCAACTCATACGTCATGTACTCATGGGTTTAGTTGACGAATGAAAAAATCCAAGTGACTCAATTTTTATATCTCGGTCAAACCGAGAGTTAAACATGTTTCTAATGAGGGATTTCTATGAACTTAAACAATTCCAGTAACTTACCTTACTACAGTTGGATATAGTTCAGAGGTCAAAATCATCAGTGCAGACCATCCTGATGACACACAAAGCTTTGATGCTAACGCAAAGCCATTTACCAACTCGTCCTTATCTGACAGGTCTGAAATGAAACAAAAATATTGTACCACAGAGTCCTGTTTTACATGTACACATCTACAGTTGAATCCAGTTTGATTTAGCGATAGTTAATTCTACATATTTAACGGACAGACAAAGTTCTTGCCACAACACCTATTCTCAAATTTGGTTATAAGGCATTGAATAAAATTTGTAAAAATGCGCGAAAAATGTGAGAATGCAATCACTAATATGTTCAGACGATGAAACACGAAAGTTTTCCAAAAACCAGATTAACATAATTAAGGACTTTAGTTTTCTCGTACGAGTTGTTTTCTATTTGTCATTTCTGTTATTGGCCTTGTGCATAGTTAAAGGACATACGATGACATAAAGTTGTTATTTTCTGTTTCATTTTGGTCACTTTTGGAGAGTTGTCTCATTGGCAATCATGCCGTATCTTCCGCCAATTTGCGGCGTGGGACAAAAGCAAATACAATCGTTTCGTATTTGTTCCTGTTAAATTTTGACAAGCTTTAAAGTAATCATGTTAGAAAGAAAACTTTAAGATCATAATACTGTTGGCAACATCCTATCCTAGTATATTTAAATAGTAAAACCTACTTATATTTATAAATCTAACCTATGAACTGAATTATCCCAACAACAATGCCCATAGATCCACCAATCAGAAATAACATAAAAGTTGTCCACTTCCTACCAAGGCTGAAAATTATAATATAAAAGTTGAAACACTAAATAAAAAATAATCTGCCGCCATTCATTAATAAATTCTATCACACGTGTCTGGTTTGCTTTCTGTTAATGACTTCGATAATATTGAACTATTTTTTTTTTCTTGATTGAATTTTGTTTTATGATATACATACATAATTTGTCGACATGCCCTGTTAATCACTATATCAGATTCTAATATAGGATTGTGGGTAATTTCATTTTTTGTGAGCTAAAAATTGAAATTACGCTTTTGAAAATATCACCTCGAATATAGACGATTCTGCCGGAATCAATGAAACAGATGGAACCAATACAACAAAAATTTGACGCAAAACACCTTCCGTTTTGAAACACATGCGACGCAGAATATGTCTACCGTACATGAACACATTTGATGCAGAAAACGCCAACCGTACTGGAACACATTTGATGCTGAATATACCTACCGTACTAGAACACCTGTGGAATATGCTTATAGTTCTTGAACACATATGACGTTTACTGTGCCTACATTTCTGGAACACATGTGATGTAGTATATGATATGATAGATGATATGCCTACCGTAATTGGAGTATGCGATATTGGATATGCCTATTATACTAAAGCACATGCGATGAGAAATGTGCCCGAACTGTGCCTACCGTACAGGAACATGGACTGTGCCTACTGTTCTTGAGCACATGTGATGTGGAGGTGCCTTCCTTAATTGAAAACATTTTAATATTCAGGATATGCCTATCGTACTGGAATGTATATGATGCGGAAAAGGCATACGGTGTTTAAATAGCACGTGTGTCTTCCGTACTGAAAACGTGCGGCGCAGTTAATGACTAACGTATTTTCTTTAATAAGAATACAAATGTACTAAACTGACCAGTTTGCGAGATACCACACCACTATTCCTATGATATCCATAGCATTGATGAGAATCAGATTAACATAGAGATTTCCCGAGAGTTGTTGGACTCCAAATGATATAGCATAATATCCATATCCACAACTTAACCTGTAGACACAAAAAATTATGACATTATTATGATTCTTTTAAATATATGTGCTACAGATTACGGAATAAGTTTCCTGAAAGGAGATTTAGCATTCTTGAATGATATTCATTTATCTATAAATGGTACTTTCAATTGCAGAATTACCAACTAAATGAAAATTAATGCTAAGTTAATTAAAAGTACATGTACTTAACTTCAATGATCTTATTTGTTTTAATAAGACAGTTATATTCAACGTATATCAACCCAGTTGTATGCCTAACACCGAATCCCTGAAACGATCGCAAAAAAAAGTTTTACCCCGCCTTATGTTGATTGGTCAATTCCAAGTCAGGAACCCCGTCGGTGGTTTTATCATGGCTATCTTAATGTTTTAAGATATTTTTCTAGAATCGATGTTGATGGCAGATCTTTGATAGCTGTATAAACTATAGTGTCAAAATTATGAAAAGAACAGTAGACTCAGTTATTAGACAGCAAATTTGTTAATGTCACTAAATGGATAAAACCACGGGATTCCAAATATCTAACAAAAACTATACAAAAACCTACAGATAACACTTAAAAATCACTGGTTTGGGTGTATACAATGTATATGTTTCAATCCATTACATAAGAAATATTCAAAGCTTGAAAAGTACAAAAATATGACGACAAAGTAAACGTATTTATTATATATAACTTACCATCCAACTGATAATAGAACATTATATCTCAGTAAACGTCTATTTTTAATGACATCTAAAATTGTGTATCTTTTCTCTGTAGATTTCTGCTTCGTTACTTGCGATGCCATTTCATAAAAAGTTTTAAAATCTGGTGGAGGTTTGCCATTAATTTTAGCAATTTTTGCAATGACACTGTGTGCTTTTGCAATTTTTCCGTTCGAAACTAGCCATCTATAACTCTCTGGAACAAAACTTTAGAAATAAAAAAAAGGAAGGATATACTTATATCGAATCGTACAGTGAACAGTTTACAAATAAAAAGTAGATATAAGAATACAATAAAAGAATGAATATAAAAAGTAAAAACAATACTTAACTCTGAGGAAAATTCAAAACGGAAAGTCCCTAATCAAATGGCAAAATCAAAAGCTCAAACACATCAAACGAATAGATAACAACTGTCATATTCCTGACTTGGTACAAACACTTTTTTATGAAGAAAATGGTGTATTACGCTTGGTTTAATAGCTAGCTACATGTATATCTCTCACTTGTATGACAGAGGCATTGATTTCTATATAACAATACGGATGAAGACAACATAAGTAAAGATATAAGAATATATGGTAAATATACTCTCCAACATCCTATTGTATCTGAACTTTTAAACTTTTTTTCGAGTGTCACTATTGAGTCTTAAAGTTTTGTAGACAAAAGTTGCGTCTGGTATACAAAATTTTAATCCGAGAAATACAAAAGGAAGAAAACGTTGTCTTTTATTCCTCTTAATGGGGATACCGGTATAGATAGAGTTTCTTATACTTTAACCGTGTTTTGTTTCAAAAATATAAAAAGAAATGGAATCACAATCGTTGGAGAAAAATCTGCTTTAAAATGTGAATCGAAGTATTTAAATTACAAATAAATCCAACTTACAATATTGCTAAAATGAAAGGTATATTAGTTGCTGCAATAGCTAATTGTATATACTTCCACTCGTGTAACCACCAGCACAGACATGCGTAGATAATACAAAATATTGGCCAAAACGGAAGTGCTACTAACATAGATCTGTATGTCCGAGGTGTAAATTCAATCAAAAAAGTAAAATATACAGTTAAGTAAAACCCACATCCAATGCCAATGAAAAATCTAAAAACCGCAAACATTTCCCATGATGTCGAAAATGCTGCAGCTCCATTGAAGACCAACAAAATGAAAAGCGCAGCAAAGTACGTAAATTTTCTCCCCAGAACGTCTGCTAATTGTCCGGACACAAATCCACCGAATAAAAGCCCTCCCATTTGGATAGTTGTTATTGTGGATGCTATCCAGTCTTTTTCGCAAACCAGATCCCACTGTAATATAAATAAAATGTATGTGAGTAATTAAGTTAAACATGTGTGGATTTTGGTATCAAAGCATATTATATACATTAAGGGATTTAGTCGATGAAAATTTTTCAAAAGGATAGAATTTCGGGTATTTTCTTCTTTTTACTAAATACGTTACTACCTTGCCTTTAAAAAAAATCATCCTTACTCTTTCAATCAGAAAATAATAGAATTATATATCATGTAGTATTACGTTCTAATCTTAAACGATAATCAGGAGCTCGAAATTGACCCCCGTCAGGGGTCTGTATCAAGTCAGAAGCCTGGAGTTAGATGGTTGTCGGTTTTTTTTTATGTATGTCATATTTTATTGTTGTTGCCTACAACTGCTTACACTCACTTCATTTGACCCTTGGTGGATAGGTGTCTCATTGGCAATAATGCATACCACATCTTCTTATTTCAAACTGTCAAAGACATGAAAAACCGAAAAACGACCAATAAACAAGCAACATTATACAAAACACAAAACGTCAAGCCAAAGACTGTCACGATGAACCAACCTAATTAAAATATTGATCTCTGATTTTGTTATACTACATATGAATCTCATATGAAGTATATCAGAGATCAATATTTAAATTAGATTAATGATGAACCCCACACAAACCGGTATTTAGCAATGAACTCGCAAAACGAGGGTTTATCGGCATTTTCCTTTAAAACAAAAACTTGAAAATTGCAATAAAACAACCACTGAATGATAAGAAAAGAACCTTGTTTAAAAGCTACGCTAATATTAAGTAGTCTTAAATATTGAGCAATTCGCCTTTTCAGAATATAAAGGACTATGGGTAATCTTATTGTTCGTACACCAAAATAAAAAAATACCGTTCCGTTCTTGGTTGAATGTCCATTTTTTTCAAATTTTAAACAACTCACAACATTTTGTCGTGCGCTTTTGAAATATTACCCATAATGCATTAAATTTGGAAACTGCTTTAGATTCGGAAACTGCTATTCCTGTAAATATAGAAAGCTTACCTCACTGACAACCGTAGCCATGTCAGGGTCATAGATCTGAGACTGGCACATTACAGGTTCTGATGTATTGTATAGTTCACATGTCTTCATAAATGTCTGGTTAGTATAGTACTCTGTACCATTTACTGTAGTCCAGAAACAATGCCAGTCAGGTACTGCACCGCCAAACGTCATCATTAAAGTACTCCATGATACTGATATTTTACTACCTAGGACTATTGTGATTAGAATCCATTGAAAAAGTCCGAGTCCACCAACATCATCTAGTATATTCTCTAAATATTCATTTACATCTGAAGTCATCTAAAATATATGATTGTGTTGAAAAGATTGAATTGTTTCTTCTCATTTTAATTTAAACATATTTTTTTATAGTGGATTGGGAAACAAGTTATTGAAATTTATATTAATCCCTTTCTCATTTTGTTTATAATTAAAGCTTAGTAGTTTTATGTTTTCGTCATATATTACTATTACTTCTTTCTATTGTCCGGTTTGTCTGATCTCTAGTGTAGTGCCTCACTCTCTGATTAATCTGTAACTAAGTTATGACCTGCCCGACATATCTTCACAAAAGTCCTTCTTGTAGTACTAATTTATTTGTTCTCGTCCTCAAGTTGCATAAAATATTTGACACTTGCCATTACGCAAGGAAATACATTACTGACTATAGAATAAGTATTTTAGACCTCATCTTATATGTTAAATATTTATTGATATACCAGTTAAATTTAAGATATTGTAGGGATCATTTTCTTCATTAAGTACATCACGTTAATTTTCATAAATTTGGGTGATAAAAAGAAAACTACACCATAGAAATTTTAAGATAAATATGAGAATATAGCTCTAATAATCACTTTGGATCCCCCCACGCCCCCCCTTTTTCCACCTAGTTTTTGGTGGAGTTTTAGTTGCGTTTTCTATATTTGTTTTGTGTACTGTTGTTTGTCAGTTGGTCTTTTTCCCGTTTACCATAACGTTATTAGATTATTTCCGACTTAATAGTTGTTATGTCCCTTTCGTATCTTTAGCTTCTCTTTTTCTATGAATCTTCATGTTTTTACGTTCCGATATCTTCTGTAGTCCTAGCGGTATTTTTTTTATTTTAAGTACTTGCATTCTGGTGCTTTGCATTTGCAATAATTGTCATTTATCTTTAAGAGAATTGAGCTATTGCAATTTGTCCCATGCATTTATTTACATGTCCATTTTCTGATCACGTTTTTGTTGTAATTTATATCAGTTATACATTCGGTAGATGTGTACTTACATTGATCTAGGTCTCAGACAGTGATAAAGTATAGTACATTTATAACACATGAAAAGCTCTTTTCACGAATAATATTTCTTATCGGTCCTCTAGACGAATGTGCATTCCATGAAATATATTTGTTAAGCGTTCCATTCAAGAGAGTTAAGTCACGAGATGGTTAGTTTTAATTTGCATAAATATTTATTTTTATTTATGTTTGTCACCCGTTATGTATTATCACTACACCCTTTATCTTTGGTATCGCCATAATGTGAACTAAATAGATAGAAATACTGATATTTTAATAATCAAAAGATTGATTGATAGAAGTTATCTTTAGTCCAGTGGAAAATATTTCACGCACATGTATGTTCGGGATAAGAACTAACAAACTGTTATAATTCAAACATTTATTTATGACGCAGCAAAAAATCTGCAATCTGATTGACGCAAAATTAAAAAAGAAATGTTTTAGAATTAGAAATATTTGTTCCCCAAAATTAAAAAAAAAAAACGCCCCCAAAAAATCCAAATTTAGCGAAAATAGTGAAAAAAAGGTTTGACAATGTTTAGCAAAATCGCTGTTGAAAAATGTTGCACTAAAATCCTTTATTTATAGCATTTTTCAATTTTACATCCTCTTTTAATATGAGTAAGGAACGCTTCGTAAGAAATAAATTCTCGATGAACAGAAAAACTAGATTGAAATATTCGGTCAATAGTTATGCCCGCGTCACACTGTCCCGATTTTTACGCCGATGGCAACACGATTATGGAAATTTTCAAAATCGGGACTGATCGTATCCATATCTAGCTATTCGTATTGCCATCTTTAACCATCGTCGAACCATCGGCCACTTTTTCTAGCCTTCGGGGACAACTTCGGGAAGGGTTCTAAATTTTTTAACATGTTAAAAAATCCCCGAAGGTGCGTCCGATGTTGAGGGTTCGTATTGAGTTCGTATCACCATCCTCATCATCGTAATGTCACCGGGAATGCATCTTTGAACATCGTATTGCATTCGTGTTTCAATCGTTTCCATCGGGCAGTTTTGACATTACGATGTCTACACGAATGAATCACGAAGCTACCCGAAGGTCTTACGATTGCAACACGACTTCGTGAAGACCTCGTAATCCCGTCGTGTTGCCATCGAATAAAAGTACGAAGGCGACAAGATGGAACTACGACGGCAATAAATCCAGCTAAATGTAAGTTAATTTTCGCGCTAAAATACATTTAAAGTGCCATGCGCGATATGCACTGGTCAGTCTAATACAAAAGTTAAGGTAGACCTTCACAAAACATATGGAGCTCATATCATATGATTCTGTGAGAACAAGAAAGGCGACAGAGTTGTTTATATTAATTCAAATGGAACAAGAAGAGCAGCTATTACAGGCTCAGGATTTACTTTTACAAGTAAAATATTATTTTTTGTCAATTTTTCAAGTAACATAATGAAAATCATAAACGCGCCTCGTACACCAACACTGCAGGTACACGTATATATGGAAACAAACTTTTTCTTCGTATCGTCTGAGTTGTTGTCAGACGAATGTTTACTCCATAACCATTCTGTTTTCTATATGTCATATTTGCCGCATTTGTTGCTTTCCCCACAACCCTTCTGTTGTCTATATTATTATGATATTCTCCTGGAAAGAGCTCTGTTTGAATAAAAGGTCTCAACGAACCCATTACCTTACCTTTAAGATAGATCAGTAAACATGGGCATAATTATGGGTGATTATTTAGACTAGTGCACACATTTTACAGTTTATGTAAAATATTGGGGACAAATATGGACACTATATTTGTATATGACACATGCAGAAAATGGTAAATTGAATATGCATATTTGATACATAAATATTTTTTAGAAATCAACCAAAACATTCAGTAACTGGAAATACCTTTAATATGGTCTTTAGAACCAGCAGGTAAAAAAAATAAGCAACCAATTTCCTGTGTATTACGCTATTTAAAGGAGAAAAAACAAGTCCATCTGCATGACCTTGACCTTTGGCCTTGAACGTAAAAATGTCAGATCATTACAAGGAGGAACAATATACCAAATTTTTTTGAAGCATATTGGTTCAAGCCAACGGTCTTCCGTCTTATGATTAAACCAGAAATTAAATGTGCAATATAATATATATTCAATATTGATCAAACAATTTAAAACGCGTGATGCCTTCGGCATATAATTTAAATGTATCGTAAGCTGTACACGACGTCTTTTAGACATCGTATGGCCATCGCGCCATCATCGTAATCCATCGTGTAGCCTTCGTAATCCATCGTGTAGCCTTCGTGATCCATCGTGTAGGCTTCGGCTGAGATATGAAGCTTAAATACCCGTCTTCGGTTAACCTTCGTATGTCCATCTTTTGCTACCGTATATAATTTCGGCACCATCGTATAGACATCGTTATCCATCGAACTTGCTTCGGTCACTTTTTGGTATTTTAACGAGATCGGGACCAACTTCGTACGAACTTACAATTTTCGCATTCGGGTGTCCATCGTATATAAAAATCGGGACAGTGTGACGCGGGCATTACGATACTGCTGTTAGGTCAATAAATATCATAATGGCATATTTTGGTTTTAATATTGATTCAATCAGTCTTTGCATAAAAAATAAACCAGTTGTTCTTCTCATATATTTTATGATGGTATGATACTAAACCTCTAACGGGGGGATTGTGCTCGACTTCGCATGTGATAAAGGCATACTAGTCTTTAATCAGTTTAATTGAGGTCTGTAGACCTTTGATAATTTATGTATCATTGTCATTTTGCTTATTGTCTTTTGTTACCTCTTCTGACATCGGACTCTTTAAAAAGTTTTTAATTACTGTGCATGATGCTGGGTTTTTGTTTATTCTACATTGAATAGAGGTATATATAGGAGAGGGTTAATATGAGGAAAGCATGATTAATTCAGGAGCCTCTACCCTTTGTTAATCTTGATTGTTTTTTTTTTTTTTTTTAATTTATTATAATAAGTTCATTTAGATGTTTCGGAGTTTAGTTTGACGATCATTTTCACTGAACAAGTACACCTTTTTGTTAAGGGGCTAGCTGAAGCTCGCCTCTGTGTATAATATGTTCTCGCTGTGTTAAAGACACATTGGTGGCCTTGTGGTGTTTTCTGCTTTTAGTCGAGTTGTTGTTTCTTTGACCTATTCCCTATTTCCATTCTCAATTCTAGTCTTTGGGAAATTGTTTCACAGGGTTCCATACCACAACATGAAGGTTTGATCGAATTTGGGAGTTATGACCGTATCCGCTTAGAAACAAGGTCCCAAAAAGTTACGAAAAACAACCAATGTGTTAAACTTTGTTTAAATTACTTATTTCTGACAAATTTCATCGGGTGTTGAATTATCATGAAATATAGAGGTTCTTTCATATACTGATTTTTACCGTGTAATTAGATTTATGACCTTGTTTTTTTCCAGGTGCGTTCAAAGTAGGATGCTACATTAAACTTAGATTTATTTCAATAAATATACTGCGGTCTAAATTAGATTTTGGGCCTCTTTTAAAAGTGGTCTCATCAGGGTCCGAAGGGTCGAAAATCAAACTTTGTTTAATTTCAACTAATTAAAAAAAAATGAATGGTAAAAGTTTTTTTTTTTTTATTTGCTGATTGTTTATATTTGATCAATGTTAATTTTGCTCAAACAGTGTTGTCAATATGATGGAATTCAATGCGACTAACACAAGTGAGAGGTTTTATAAATTAGGTAAATATAAAGCCAGGCCGTTTAATCCAGCATTTTCTAAATATGGAAATGCTTGTACCAAGTCAGGAACATGCCAGTTGTTTTCCATTCGTTAGATGTGTTTGAGCTTTTGATTTAGCCATGTTATAATTGATATCAATGTTTTATTTTCCTTTAGAGTATTTGTAGGCTTTTTATCTTATTTGTTGTTTGTTTTTTGTTGTTTTTTTACATTAGGTGTTTACTTACCTCGCTTACAATGTTTTAGCTGATGAAGTATGTCATCCTTTCGGTAATATGCAATTGTTTGCTTATATTTCATTTCATTTTTAAATGATACTAAGAATTTTGCTATTAATATAGTAAATTTAGTGATTATTGGTCTGTTAGCAGCATTCTCTTTACAATATATTACTTCACTTCAATAATAATTTAAATTTTTTCCACATACACTAACACAAATTTTACCCATCTTGACATTTCTCTTCAAGGGGAAATAACCCAAACCACATTTTAATGATAATGCGCTGTAAAGTACACAACATTAATGTAGCATATTAATCTATTGTTATAAAAATTCATAATATCTAATAAAATTTATAGATTTAGCTAACAAAGTCCTTATATTTGTATAACGTAACATTCGTTATAGTGGGAAATTGTTACGTTAAATAGGCTACAATTAAAAATTGCTTGCTAGTCCCTCTCTGTGATTAATATTAGAAAACTCTGGTTAATTTCCCAATCAATCTATCATGAGGGGGAGAAAAATAATTCGACTTTCATTTAAAGTCTTTTTCAAAAATGATGAACGGTTCTTTATATTGGTATGTAATCATTTTAAATGTTTCAATTTTTAAAATTATACTTGTACATCAATGTTTTTGATACACCAATAACAAAAACTGAAATATATTGAATTGATACATTTTGTAATTATTCAAAATTATATCAGAAACCTATACTTAATTATAAAATAATAATTTAAACCTGTTAAAGAGAGACAATACTCGCATAACTTTTTTTCGAATCGGCACATAATACATAGACAATAATAGTGCATTGACTTGACATATCAACGAGTATTCGGCCCTAAACGGGGAAAATGCTCGGCACAGCCTCGCATTTCCCCGTTTCTAAGCCTCATCCTTATATCGTTGATATGTCAAGTCAATGCACTATTATTGTCTTTATACTGCAATCTAAAAAAAACATTTTCAATTGTTGTTTATTGTGTTAATGTTATTTATTTGATTTAAATATTGGGAAAAATCCCCCTTTAAAAAGGCCTTATATCACACAGACGGAGAAATATAAAACACGATGAAATGTACATCATTACCGCAATCAATGATGAACGAATTCGTTGCAGACTAAAATATCATCAATAAACATAAAACATAATGATTTATAGGTTGCAAACAAAAAAATATTAATAAGTGAAATATGTTTTCCCAAAAATTGCAAAAGAAACAAGTTTGAGTCGTTAAACGCATCGTTGTTTACATTGGAAACAAGAACAGGTTGAAGAGGTCGTATGAATAATTAAATATAATTTGGACAATTTCTATTTAAATATTCATGAGGAAAAGTGATATCAGGTCAGTGACCGTATATGGCATAGAAATATACAGTCAACGCATTTTGACTGCTCAAATAGAACGAGTGCAGTATAGAAAGGAATGTCACTCTTGCATACAAATGGCACATCGATATAATTAATTAACTGTGCAATCGTGCCTCACCTTTAATGACGATTCCAAATTATAAATATAACCAAAAGTTGTTTATCTATAGGATAGTTAAGACTAGTGAAAGCTAATCCACTGTAAAAAATATTTCTTTGAAATTTTTTAAAAATTCCTGAGAAAAATGCTCGAGCCACTTGACTTTCATAGCTTATTATTAACGTTTTTACACAATATTTTAATAAAGTAGTTAAAGATTATTTGCTTCTCAAAGTGTAAGACGCAATAAAATCGTGTGCTTGCATCATCTTACCCAAATACAGATTTAATTAAGTCCTGAACATTTCGACATTTGTTTGTTTATTTTTATCAATACCGGTTTGTGAACAAATCACATGTACATGTTAAGATCCGACTTAACCTATATCCCGATATCGTCAGGTGAATATGCTAATTAATGTCCCTTTTTAGAACAATTCTAACCACACATTCATCAATCTAATAAAAACAACACCCAAACACAACTTAGAATTACAATCCCAGAAAACACATAAGCAAATTCATGTAATTTCAAGCCACAATCGTTTTAACTTTCTTTTTTTTTTTAAATCTAAAAAAAATCTGATTTATTGCATTATTGCTGTTATAATGAATACCATTCCTACAGCATTTGACAGGGCACCCCTGTTTTTACTTTCTAGATATAAATTTATTCTGTATTTCATTTCCACTACATCATTTTCTCCTAAAATTGCTAAATTATTAATAGTCACTTCTAAATACTAACCAATAAACAATGACAAGAAAAATGAATTCCTTCGCATGACCCAAAGTCAAATTATGTTTTAAAATTTAAACGTTTGATGACAAATAAACCCCCATCACCATACTAATCCATCTGTACACCAATGTAGCAATATTCAAACACCAACAAATATGAATTATTTCAATGAAAGGTTTTCAATCAATTACATCTTAGATTAAATTCCTTATACATTGTATTAAGCGTTTTAAAACATAATAAAGCTTATAATGTCCATTAGAAAATGATTATCTTTATTTATTGGAGTACTTGGCCATGTTAGATTATCTGAATATAACCATGTATTTACATTTTGGACAGAGGCGGATTTAGGAGGGCCTAGCCGCCCGGGCCCTCCATTTTTGGGAAATAAATTGGTTGCTTATATAGGGAATCAATGAAGCGTGAACCGAGCGGGCCCCCTCTTAGGCAGTCAGTGGACCCCCAATTATGAAAATTCCTGGATCCGCCACTGTTGGATACTGGAGCGTAATAGTCTAACTTCATAATTACCAAGTCGTTAACCCACACTTATTTTGTTTCAAATGAAAACTTTAAATATTAGCTGGAAAAAACATGCTGATCGTATACATATATTCAAGATTGTCTCATAAAAAACGTTACTTTTGTATAAACGTAAATAATAGTTGCCTATACCCATAAGACAAATCTGTTGTGATAAAATTCAGAATGGAAACGGGGAACGTGACGAAGGCCCTACCAAAGTGCAAATAACATTTAAAATAAACTAACATTTGAATACTTATAACTATCTTCAAAACTGCAACTTACGATCTGTCTCCGGTAGCGACAAATTTACGGACTTTGCTTCTTCAATTTTCCTCAGAGTTCAGTATTTTTGTAATTTTACCCTTTTGCACCATAATAAAATGCTAATTTTATAAGAAATATTTTCATAATTCTGCAATCAAGGCGTTGATGTAAAAAATGTACAAAGATAACATTGTTACAAACATTTTCATGGAAATGCTATGTAATACAAATAAAATCTACTGGCATAACAATTTTTGGTTTGAATGTTTGATTTTTCATAAAGGTACGCGGTATTTTGTTATTGATTGAGGGCGGAAGGAAGGACCTTTTTACGAACGTCGTGTGAGGACCATTTAATTCGCGAGTATTCGGCAATGGCCAGTTGAATCATCGGGAATTTGTGATATTAAGATGCAGGAACGGACAAAGTTTTTCTACCGGATTGGCCTTTATTTTTTATTGGAATACGGTATGCGACCTTCAGCTGGAAAGTGTATTGGTGCTTTGCTTTTGCACTAATTGGCATTTCATTTGCGCTAATATAATAATTTATTTGCGCCAAAATTAAACATTTTATTTGTGGCAATAATAAAGTTAGCGGCATTTGCGCCAATGTGTAGTATATACATGTATATATTTGTGTGAGGGGTCAATGAATATTTGCCAAGTTCTAATTGAGTTTCCCTCTTTCAGAAGATTACAAAGCGTGGAAAATTTTGATAAATGCATTCTTCTTATAACAGCTGCTTTCTTTGACACTTAGATAAGAAATAAGATAAAACAAACGTTTAACGTTTGCGTTATATCGCAAATGTTTGCGTTATAACGAAAACGTTTGCGATATTTTCCAAAGGTTTGTATTATTTCGCAAAGGTTTGTGTTTATATCGCAAACATAGAAAGACATATATAAAAAAAAATGTGCGGCGCAAGTACTATTCCGTAGAAACAAGTGATTGATTATGTTTCATATGTTTCATTTCTCTGCATGATCTGTCGTGTATGTCGTATATTATTATTATATTTTACTATCATAATAATTCTTTTTATTAGTAATCTTAAAAATTTGCTTAAAAATCAAAGATGTTGTATGATTTTCAACGAAACAGAAATCTAACAGAGTTCTAATGACAAGAATGGCAGAAGTTGTGTGTCACCAACGACCTTCACCAATTGGAAAAACCTGAACCATATTGTCAGCTATAGAAAGTCCCAACATGGAAATTGTTAAAATATTTAAACCAGAAATTGTTCAATTTACGTAAAACAAATGTGACAGACTTGAACCAAGGACAAATCAAGAATAGGGCAGAAATCGACACTTTAGTTGGCGTCCATCCCTGTCCTATGTTTAAAGAGTGGAAGAACATCACACCAGAAGATTAAACAACTTTACACATCAGCTGCAAATATCATAAAATACTCATACTCAGCTATAAAAGACCTCGACATAGAAAATATGAAATGATTCAAACGAGAAACTCTTCAATTTACAGACATGGAGCAACGACAACCAATGAATTACATGCTCCTGACTAGTGCCACGCACATAAAGAATGTAACGGAAACTAAAAAATATTTGTGAGCGCTCATCACTGCCCTAATCTGTGACAATGGTGTAACAGCATAATATAACTTTGCACATTAATTACACATGGCTTACACAAACTTAGACACAAAGCATCGATATATGAGTACTCACAGTAACTGCAAGCTATACATAAATATACTACAGTACTCTTCTATTGGATTAATTGTAAATAAGGCATAAACTAACCGAGAAATGTACAGCCCGTAACAGAGTAGTGATCGAATTCGCGTTTCTTTACCGTCAGAATAAGTTACGTTATCGACAAACTTATTTCAGAAGTGACAAAATTTAATTTTCTTCATCGACAAAATATTTCATGTCCAACGTGTAAGTTTTCATTGTTTAAGTCGAAGTTTTTTTTAACACAGTAAAACATTTTTTATTATCAACCTCTGTCATTGGCATTTTCATTTTAACGGTAAAGGATCAAATACGGGATCTCCGAAATTTCTATCATTTGTTACGAGGAAATCATTATTCAATCGAACATATGACTTTGTTCATGACACATATTATGAAATACAAAGGAGTTGAAATGATCAAATACATTCGAACTGACGGAAACAAAAATACATAATCTAGAATGTGTGTTCTGTCATAAACAATGGCTTCGTCGTGCGAATCGACTGATCTTCTATAATCTAGAATGTGTGTTCTGTCATAAACAATGGCTTCGTCGTGCGAATAGACTGATCTTAGCTGTAGAAACAGTTGGTGCGACCTCGATAAAATCTTTATCAATTTAATATAAGCATGGAAGTATTAAATATAATACTTCCATGATATAAGCGATAAATATTCATGACTACAATGATAACGAATTTATCGGGGTCGCTTCCATCGTTTCTATAATAAACATGACCTCATCGATTTGCTCAATGTAGATATTATACTGCTTGCACTGTGAATATTTATGGGATTCAACACTGTAATAGTTTTTCTTTCGTCTAATACAGAATACCCCATATCTTTTCTTTTTCATACCTATCTGTTTATTATGTCCCCGGGATTATGTCAATCATACATTGTTGCAATACCGACATGCTTGTACTTTGTCACAGAAAAAAAACTGAAATAAATTTCCTTCATACATACATGTATATTTATATATTGGGAATTTATTTTTGTTTCCAAACAGAATTATAAGGTTATGTATAAGTGCCTCCGTTCACTGCACAATTGTAAATTGTCTTCCTAAAGACCAGCAAAAATAAATGGCACAAGTTCACGTAGTCATAAAAAAAGTCGTATAATTTACGTTATCGAACATAAAAATCAGAAATACGGAATATTATATGTGAATGGTTAGAAAATCCGTTTCCCCTACATGTTTTTAAAAGTCAAAGAAAATGTTTTCCCTGATACAAACGTTTTAAGAACCAGCTTTGTGTAACCTATAGACAAATTCGACTGGATATAAGGAAGTTAATATGACTTTGTTTAATCTGATTTGAAATTATCTTTTAGAACTTTTTTTAGTAATTGAGAACCTACGTTGTTTATGGGTAATAGGTGAAATGTTGCATGATCCCTCAAAATGACGGCAAGCGCAGTTTTCCGGACGATTTTCATTTGTACACTGCTAAAAACTGTCAGGTCCTGGCCATGGTATATTTTGGAGAATTTTTTTTTTACTAATTTTTACTAAAAAAAATATTCTCTGTGTGTGCCATTGCAAGAAATAGTTTTGCTCGTTATTTTGTCATATTAAAAAAAATTCTCAACAAAATTTTCCCGTTTAAACTGTGCTAGAAAAAAGTTTGGCATGTGAAACGGACGAAGACATATTCTAACAGAAGTACAAATACCAGTTTTTCTTTTATATATTTCTTTTAGTTTTGGGTAAAATTGTAAAGGAAATAATACTATCAAGACGTCCTTCCATAAATCTTTTTTTTCTGTTCTGACTTTGAAGAAATGACTACTGTTCGCCCAATCGAAATGGTTCATGGACATATTTTGTTTCATATTATTAGAATTATTTTCAATATTATCGGTATTAAACTTGATTATCGACACATGAAAGTTTTTCAGCATTGTCAATCTTTTTAACGTTAAAGTACCAATAGTTCGGTCACTACTCAATTAAGTTTGTCGATAACGTAGCTAATTTTGACGGTAAAGAAACATCAATTCGATCACTTCTCTGTTACGGGCTGATGAAGTTAACATTGTCGTATCATTTGATTTACTTTTATGCAGGTATAATACCCATTTCTGTCATGGCATATTTTGACTTAATCCTTAAAATCTGACTATGAATTGTTTTGTAAAAAGCAAAAAAACAGCATGCTAGGGTGTTGTATCTATACCATGAGTCATGCCGCCAATTAATTTAAACTCATTCCAATAAATGTATTCAATCAACCTTATGAAACCAATTATTACATTGCAAAAGAGGGGAGGGCGGGTGATAAGTAAGTACAAGCATTCTACCAAGGATCACATAATCAAATTAATAGTGTTATGCCTTGAGTTAAACATTTATACTATATTTACAAGTTGTATTTTACTATTACAAATACCATAATGTAATGTTTATGTGTCCGGGGCATGGAGGTTGATTCAAACTACATGAATATATAAAATACAAATCAACAAAATGATTTATTTGTAAAGATCACATGAAAGTTATTTCAACAGCTCTATTTTTCACAAATGTAACCACCACGATAACTTCCATTATCACAAAAGACATCATGGAATATATATCTTTCCGTAGCATAGAAGAACATACAATCTTGAGGCGATGCAAGAGTTCCATCGGGTTGTCCTCCACCGAAGGCGTAGTAGGTCATTTTTGTCATCTGTCCATTCTTAATCCACCTCCAATCACCACCGGGTATATATCGATTGATATTCCTTCCTCCAACGTAATAGTGTAGACCTGTTTGACATTGACAAATTTAGTACACAAACCAACAGAACAAATCTCAATATTTGATAAGATAATTGTCAAAGCACGAGGTTTGTTCTTCAGACGTCAGTGCATAATAATGATACAAATGTAACTCATACATTGTATACTAAAAGAATATTGGTATTTCTTATCTTTTCTTTTATAAAACTAGACCATATGGTGTTTTTTCCTGTTGCTTTTTAGTATTCTGTATTTCAGATGTGTTAGTTGTAGCTGCATTAACTCGTTTTTTATATTATAGGTACACAACTATTCTTTTTATCTGCAATACCATCTATCAAATTTCACATTTGACAATACTAAAACAGTAATCCGATTATGGAACCGGCCTTATGAATACACAGCCTTCTATGTTTTATACAACATGGCATTTTCAAGAGATCTGGATAACGGAATTCAAATCTAATTATTAAGTCAAGTATAGAAACTAAAGTTCAAATTATCGTTTATATTTGATGCGCTTCCCTCGTTTTTGGTTTGTAACCCGGATTTGTTTTTTTCTATCGATTTATTAAGTTTTGAAAATCGTAATACTACTGTTGCCTTTATTTATAATAGTTATATTTATTTACCTTAGTTGGATATTTGCATGCTTAATGTGTGTAACTGATTTTTTCCTACCTGATTTTTTTTGCGTAAGTTCCGCTTTCATTATCATGGCTTCCTCAAGGGTAAATGTGCAAAAAAGTTGAAGTTTAACATAATTTATAGAACTAGAAAAGAATAAATCATTTTAATCGTGAGCGTTGTTTTCATCGTTGAATATGAAATTATAAATCTTTCAACTGAATAATTGAAAGACGCTATAAAAATAACAACAAACGAGGTTCCTCGCTTGTGGCATGCCCATATATTAGTTGGGAGAGTAAACTTCATCAAGTGCTGTATGTCTGCAGGATTTTCTTCTTTATTCCTATTTTTATTGGTAGTGAGTGTCTTTATGATTTGTAAGCCTTGTATATTTTTTTTTCTTCATCTATACTAAACCATTTCAGGGGGAAATGTTTACAGGTACATATGATGCCAAGAACGGTTATGTAGACCCTATATGGTAAATATGCACAAACAATCTAGTAAATAAATGGTATGGTGCACATTTAGAAACACTATGTTGATTGGACAACTTTATAATGATTCATAGAAGATGTGCTATTTTTATCAGCGATACAACTTTAAACCAGAGAACACGTGACGTTAAATTTTACAACTCAAGGCCACCGTGTGACAAAAATGACCAAAATCTTTGTCTGTATCAATAAAAATGTTACACAACGCGTCTTCTACGAGGGTATCACCAGCCCAGTAGCCAGTACTTCGGTACTGGCATGAAAATACGGATTTTTTTGTGTTTACTTATTAAAATTTGCTGTTACAAAATATTAGATATTATTATAAATTAAGGAATGTATCTCCCTCATGCAAAGCTCTGATTCCTTTCACGAATTTGGCTATACTTTTTGGACCTTTTGGATTATAGCTCTTCATCTTTTATGTAAGCTTTGGATTTCAAATATTTTGGCTACGAGCATCACTGAAGAGACATGTATTGTCGAAATGCGCATCTGGTGCAACAAAATTGGTACCGTTGATTTTATTCTAAGAGGTCGATTTTATTAATGTTTGATTATATAAGATATCAAAAAATGTGCTTTTTGTTCTGTATTCTGTAGGAGTCGCTGTTGACACTGGATTGTCTCCCTTGAGGTTCTTAATGCCCCACATAACGTTTCTTGACGTATGCCTAAATATAATAGTATTTTGAAGGTATGGTTTACAACATGTCGTCCACAAAATTTCCACCTGGACATAAAATCACATAATTGAAAGAAAAAACAATTAGATATAATGGGATTCATATAAACAAACAAAAATCTCCGACTAGTCTAAGACACCAATATTACACATGACCAGCGCATTAATATACTTTTATTTATCCACGATCAATGCTTGTTAAGTTACGTTTGAATTCAACCTTAAAGGTCAGTGTATATGAAAGGAAGATGCATCAGTACCTATCTGTTGGTTAGTTATTCATACGTACAAATGCTTCATCCCCAGACACCATGTCATTACTGATGAAGTAACAACCATCTCCTATCCTCACGTAAGGTGATTTGCAATTATCTGTAAACAGAAATAAACAAAACTTTAATGAATTCAAAGGTGAGAAGATATTTTCGTCGTCTTACTTTTAGAAAACGTTCTATTGGAATGTATACAATCTTATTTTGTTCTTTTTATTTTGTGTAAGTTTGGTTCATATGCTTTTTGTAGTATGCCTATACAATTTAAAACATAAATATCAAGTCATAAAAATGTTCTAAAAGAAAACATTTGGTTAAATTGGTTGTGTTGTTGTTGTTTACTATAATGTTTTATATGTCTCTGTATATATATATCAGTAATCACTAGCTACTACTAGTAATTAAAAATGAGTAGCACGCACACACACATTATCATCAAACTTTCCAATATACAATATACGTATATTTTCAGACAATGTACATATATTGTGTTTATCCTGAAATTTCTCTCAACGCTTGAAACTTTAGTTATTAAATCAAAATCATTGTCTCTAATTTCTCAGAGAAACCGACATAGTTGAAACACGGACCGCGAAGAGGACCCCAAAATGAATTGGTTGGGAAACAGAAATATTTATATTACCACTTGCTCAACGTGGAAGTTGGGTAACAGGAGACTTTATCTGTACAAGTACAAATAAAGCAAAACATTATTTGTAAACCTATTATTTGTACAATAGTTGGCTAATTGCAGGATAATCCATTATACATGTATTAAACCGTTATTTTATTATATATATTAGGTCAGAAGAAAAACAGCAAACTCTTTATAAAGCCATATTCAATTGAAGTAATGCCAATGTAATCATTATTTTATTTAGAGTTTTGACACTTTCAGAAATGATGTAATCATTAATTTAATTTAATCGTACAAATGACAAATACAATAAAGTAATTGGACCCATGTCTGCATGTGAATAATTTATAACAAGCAGTCTTACATACAATTGCCCCATTATGTATCATCTGTTTAAAATCATATTCAAATTTCAAATATTGTGTTAACTTTATTAAATTGAAAAAGTAAATGATAAGGGGTTATAATTACCTGCTAAAACAGTGTTCAATGCCATAGCAATGCAGAACAACAGAATTGTAATTTCCATTCTAAAGTCAGTATGAAGAATAACTTTCTACGGTAAAACTGAAAAACAAAATAATATACAACTAACTTCAAGACACAAAATTCAAGTTATAAGTATAATAAATGCTTCGATTTTGTTTGTTCAAAGTATTTGAATTAAAACAGACTCATCTTTTTAGTTTGTGTAAACTTGATCTCGATAGTTTTAACCTCGATATTTTAAAGTATATTTTGTGTTACTTGCCTGATCCAAATAGTGCTTTACCGTGTTTTACTTTCCAGCCGATAAGTACCGACTATTTATCAAGCTTATTCAGGCAGGAAATACGCACAAAATATTTTAAACCACATTCATCAAGAACACTTCATATAGTTTTTTTTTATGCTAACAGTAACAAAATTAGTAAAAACTATATTCTAAACATGTCAAACAAAATAAGACGCATTAAAGTAACATTGGAAAAAGGTCAATAACCAAAGCCTTTTAGGACGTGCTTTACTAATATACATCCTGTAAAAATGTCGTTATTTATTTTTATCAAATTATAATAAATTTTCGTACGTAAAAAATAATGTTATACATGTTAAAAAATTGAGGATACTTTCTTAAATTCAATATTTTGCAACACTGTTTTTTTTTAACTGAAAAGACAAAATATTTCTCAAGGACATTTTTAGTGCAAAAAAGAAACCTTCCAGGACCAAAGAAGGATGATGTAAACAAATTATATAGGAACGTATGGCCTTTATCAATAAACAATTTTAATCCATATTGTACAGTTATAATAGAAACAAAACATTTACAGTCAAAGATATACTCATGTCAGCATATAATTGCACCCTACAGTACTCTTAAGTATAGTGAAGGTGTATATAATAATATCTCGATTTGTTCGATTCGATTGTTTATGTAACAACGTATTTGATTTTAACGAAATTGTACTACAAGCTTAACCAAAGGAAAGTTTGATCGAATTAAGGGGATATGAACGTATCTACATAGGAATAAGGTGCTTAGAATTGGTAAAACCAACCAACGTGTTATACTCATTTCAGTCTTGTATTACAACTCCAGTTTCCAGTGCTAACATGGAGAGAAACAGAATAGTCCATTTATTTCTGATTTTATTTTACTGGACTCAATTATTTCTGTTTGATTATAGGTTAGTGCTGAATTGAAACATATATATAGATTTTAAAAAAATCATCTTTTTGGGGATATCAATCCAGGAAAATGGAAGGATATCATGTTTACCGAAAGTGGTGCGGCCTAGTTTAAACAGCATACAGAAAGTAGAAAAAAATGTTTTGACTTCAGGGTTACGTAACGTTGTATTCTTCGTGGCATGACCCACTTTTTTTCGATTAAATTCCAATTTCACATTTGTACATATACATGATATGAACATGATTTTTTTTTCTATGTGGCATTTTTTATTTTTTTTATTTTCTAAGATGAGCTGTTTTGCATGTGAGCCTATGGAGCAGTCAATTACCAGACTGCAACCTTAACCCTACCGTGTAATTAGACCTTTGATTTTAGACCGTGTTTTAAAGTGCGTCCGAAGAAAGATGCAAAATTAAAATTATATTGATTCCATATACTGAAATGTAAATTAGATTTTTGATTTTGGGCCTATTTTGAAACTGGTCCAAAGGTGAAAAAAATCATTCTGATTTGAATAAAATTAAAAACTGAATGATAGAAGTGTTTAATTGCTCACACATTGTTGTCAATATAATGGAATTCAATGCGACTGTCACACAAGTAGTAGGTTTAGCTCGCTATAAAATCAGGTGTAATCTACAATTTTCTGCACAGTGAAATGCCTGTATCAAGGGGTGATATCTTTTTGTGCAAAAAATGAACTCATTTGCGCCACAACTTATTTTAGCCAATGCCACTTCTGAGCCACCTTATTTTAAAATCTATAGGTATAAAAGAGGGACGAAAGATACCAGAGGGACAGTCAAACTCATAAATCGAAAATAAACTGACAACGCCATGGCTAAAAATGAAAAGGACAAACAGACAAAAAATATTACACATGGCTCAATATCTTTAATTGTTTTTACATAGGCGGTAATGGTAACGTTTTTTCCTGTAGCTCAGTCCATATCGCAAACTTGGATATGTATGATAGCTCGTTTCGAAGCTGTGACATTTTTACATATGTGGTTAAATTTTCGGGGTACGAAGTGAGATTGCTTTTTCCGTAAATTAGCAAACCCCGAACATCCTTTTGTGATGCGGCTCCTTGTGGTCAAATATCCCCTTTTTAACACAATAAGTTCTTTGAAAATTTAATACTTTGAACACATTCAATAGCTCCATAGTTTTTACACATTTATTCTATGTTCCTCTACTTTCCTAATCACCACAAATAATTAAGTTCAGTCATTTGTTAAAAATAGAAACATGTCCAATATCACTACACAGAGATTTTTTCTTTACACGTGACTTTTGAGTTCCTCATTTCGAGGCGCATTAGGGATGTTGTCCCACATGACACAACATAGAAAACTTAAGAATAAACAACACGAACCCCACCTAAAACTAGGGATGATCTCAGAAGGGTAAGCAGATCCTGCTCCACATGTGGCACCGTCGTGTTGCTTATGAGATAACAAATCCGGTAAATAGTCTAATTCGGAAGGTCACATTTATGAAAGAGAAGGGGGTTGTAGTTACGACGTAAGGAACATATCCGATATCATTTGTGAAACGGTTATTCCATAACGGTTAACCAACTCGTGATGGCGTCCGTAAAATTTGGAACTTTTGATTTAATAGCTTCCTTGTGAGCAACAACCCTCTATCAAGAAAAATCATGATAGGAAATGCAAGCACGGGAATATTGAATCAATTGGGAGATATATACATCGCATGCAGGTGCTGCTGGAATGTTGCTACTTAGAAATGGAAAGTTCACAATTGAAAAGCTGAAATCATCTCTTTTGTGGTAAAGTTTTGTTTCAATCGACCCTCATTGTCAATTTCTAGATGTAAGTCAAGATATGAGGCCGACTTAACTGTATCTGTTGTATTCTTTATCTCTAGTTCAATGGAATAGATGCGTTCGACATAGTCACCAAGGTTTTAATTATTCAGTGAAAGAACATCATCTCTATAGCGGAAAGTAGAGTTAAAGGATATTGATAACTTCTTATCTTTCTTCCTAAGAAGTTCCTGTATGAAGTCAGCCTCATAATAATAAATAAAAACAAGTTGGCAAGAAGAAGGGCATAATTCGTTCCCATTGGAATGCTGATAGGCTGTTGAAAAACACGTCCTCCGAACGGAACAAAAATGTTGTCAATCAAGAAATCAAGCATCTTGATAATGTCAGTTTCAGAGAATTTTTTGTTTGAATCAGAGTGATCCTTTATAAAGTAGGATTTATACCTTCCTAAGACAAGATACTTGTATCTTCGTTGGCCATTCTTTTTTATGAAACAAAGCAATACTAACACCTTCAATTAGTCTTTTAGTTTGGAATTTGGAATACTTGTATAAAGTGTAGAAAAGTCAAATGTTTTAATACTATTACAAGATGAAAGAGAGTTAGATTGTTTGTACTCTAAAAGATCTTTGGAATTTTAAGTATCAACATCTGATTCACGCCACCTCTAGAATAGGCAGTTTCACAATAACTTTGAAGCCCGTCTTTGATTGCTGATAAAATAGATGTTAATAATTTAAAAAGAGGGTTCGCGGAGCACTTGGAAGACAATAAACCGTTGTTTGTAAGGACTCTTATGCAGTTTGGGTATCCAATGCAGTGATGGAAGATCCAGTTCATCATGTTTGGTTGAAATTCCAAAGGAACATAGAACAGACCTATGATTATCCAGGATTTCCTCTTTGGTAAGTGTCGTGAGGTTATATGTTGGGTTTCCAAGTGAATTGTCAAAACCTAATTCGTTTATCAAGTAGTTAATGTAACGAATTTTACACACAAAAACGATGTTGTTTGTGGCTTTATCTGCGGGGACAACAACATATTTGTCATGAAGGTAGGATAAGTGTTTTGCAACATTAGGGTCTTTAAAGATTGACGTAGCATGGGCATTGATAGACCCATTCAGTTTCTTAATTCTTATTTGTATCAACGACATCACTGCCTTAATCCATTCAGAAAGAGTGTCTACGTCTTCCTTCTCACGCTTAGCCCATTGCCTGGCATAATCCTCGACTGAATCCATCAAATTTTAAAGTTGTATTACCAATTGATGGATTTCGGCTCACGATATTTGGACCTTTCGCTAACACAATTCGTAGGGTAGTGTTATTAACAATGTTGAGGTCACCGGTAAAAATGTGGCTAGCCGGATTATATGTGAATTAGGAAATAGCACAAGTGCAATCAGGAGGTTTAGACTTGAAGTAGTCCATCCTGAGATTCTGCAAAACGTGTTTGTATTTGAAAATTTTAGTTGCAATAGGTTTGGTATAGATATAAGAAATGATTGGTACAGACTGGTTTTTGAAATAAGAAGGAATTTTCGATTGAACTAATTGATAATGAAGGATTTTGCCTAAGTTGACACCATCGAGAACCTTTGTTGGCAAAGGAAATATTAGGGAAAGATCTTTTCTCTTTTTCATCTTTTCCAATGCGGACTGGCTTGAAAATTCTGTGACTTGGAATATCCGAAATTATAGTTGTAAGGTTGTATTGGTTTGAATGAGGGTTTGTAACAATGGTTTCCAAACATAAACTGAACAGAGAATGAAGTTTTGAAAGAGATAATGAATAAAGCTTCGTGCGAATGTGATGAATACCTAACAGCTTGTGTATAGATGGCAGCAAGTCATTAATAGAGACATCATGCAGAGTAGGTGATGTATAATGACGATGACCATGACTGTGTCTATGTCGAAGAGTAGAGTTAAAAATATTCATCACATTCACCAAGCTACACGAAGGACTAGATAGAATACCTACACCATAAATTTTGTCATTGCAACCATATGGTGTCGCAGTTTCCAATTTTCTAATCCAGTAGTCCTCTTTTTGTCTACAGAGAGGAATTGCAAGATTAGGACTGTTAGAACTATGGTATATTTTTTCGATAATGCGTACTGTCATAGAAACGATGGAATGATCGGGCTGATTGAATTGCTGGTAAAGAATGTCGTTAGCATTGAGGTTAATTAATGTCTGATCTATGACCGCACATAAGTTTGTTTAGCCTTCCTTTCGTTTCATCGACGTATACCAATCCGCAAAGGTTGCGTAAATAATCCGTAGACGACATTAATCGATTTACAATTCAGATCATCGTAACTTCTGGTAAAATATGACTTCTTGGTCAAATTGCTAGTGAATTCAGCATCTGTTATTAAAATTTCACAAGTTTTGCAGCCCTTGGTCTCACATTTCGAAATGTGTTGTTCTGAGTCATCAAAATCCAAAATGTATGTAAGGAGAACTGAACATGGCTGTATATGTGTAATATTGCTATTTTCACTAGAACAATGATCTGAATGAGTCATGTTTGAGATATTTGTCATGTCTGGTAATGAGGTTACACCTGCCATATCAGACGACACCGTGTCCATGGTGACGTCTGTTTCGGACCTTTTTATACTGGGCGACGTCCGAACCAGTTTCCTGTTTGATCTTCGTAAGTTCATGCAATTTAAGTTTTGCTATTTGCGCGAATTGAATAAACTCATCATAGATACCAGGACTAAATTTTGTATATTCACCAGACGCGTGTTTCGTCTAAAAAAGTTAAAAAGGCCAAATAAAGTACGAAGTTGAAGAGCATTGAGAACCAAAATTCCTAAAAGTTTTGAAAAGTCTTCTTATTGCACCAAATTATGAATTTATTTATTTCTATTTATTTTTACCCAAAACAAAGTTAATTATCATCTTCGTTTATTAGTAACATCTCGCCTTAGTTGGTAATTAGTAACATATCGTCAAGAGTTCTGTGAAATTCGGCTTGATTTTTTTAATGAGATTGGTACAGTTTCCTTCTTTCTCTGTACTTGGATTGAGATATTTCAAATAATTCTTTTCTAAATTTTCTTCGTCAATGTTGAGGAATTCAAAATAATTATTTACATATTAGTTGCTTTTCGTTTGCATGTTGTACCAAGTCAGGAGTATAACAGTTGTTTTTCATTGGTTAGATGTGTTAGAGCTTTTCATTTGCCAAGGACTTTCCGTTTTGAATTTTATCTAAGAGTTCTGTATTTTTGTTATTTTATTTGTTGCTTGTTGTATGGTTTTTTTTTTTTAACATTAGGAGTTACCTCGCTTACAATGTTTTAGCTTATTAATTATGTCTTATCTTACAGTAATATGCAGTTGGTTGCTCACATTTCATTTTAAAATGTTACTAAGAATTTTGCTAGTATAGTTATTGTTATAAGTGATTATTAATCTAGATTATAAGTCTGGTTGAAATTTGATTTGTAACTGAAATAGAAATAGCATTCTCTTTACAATATATCACTTCACTCAAATCATTTTTCAAACTTTATCCACTTAAACTGAAAAACAATTTTCTCCATATTAACATTTCTCTTCAAATGGAATTTACTCAAACCCAATTGAATGTATTAAAACACACAACAATAATGTCACCTTTTGATGTCACTTTTTAGAATAATTCTAACCACAAACCTAATAGAAATAACATCCAAACCACTTGGAATTACAACACATAAAACACAATTTTAATTGCATGCCACAACTTCATTCCATTTTATTATCCTATTTTGCCAAAACTTCAGTTCATTATGATATAAATATGCAATTTTTTAATTCAGATATATAATTTTATTCTGCATTTCATTTCCAATACATCATTTTTTCTAAAATTGCTAAATTATTAATCATCATTCCAGATTCCTTAATGCTAACAGGTGAACAGTGTCAAGAAAATGAGTTTCCTACCTTTTCCTACCACCGAAAGTCACAATATGTTTGAACAAGAATGTGTCCATAGTACACGAACGCCCCACTCTCACTATCATTTTCTATGTTCATTGGACCGTGAAATTGGGGTAAAAACTTTAATTTGGAATTACAATTAGAAAGATCATATCATAGGGAACATGTGTACTAAGTTTCAAGTTGATGTTACTTTAACTTCATCAAAAACTACCTTGACCAAAAACTTTAACCTGAACTTCGCACTATCATTTTCTATGTTCAGTGGACCGTGAAATTGGGGTCAAAACTATAATTTGGCAGTAAAATTAGAAAGATAATAACATGGGGAACATGTGTACTAAGTTTCAAGTTGATTGGACTTCAACTTCTTCAAAAACTACCTTGACCAAACTTTTACCTGAAGCGGGCGGACGAACGGACGCACAGACGGACGGACGAACGGACGGACGGAGGCACAGACCAGAAAACATAATGCCTCTCTACTATCGTAGGTGGGGCATAAAAATTTAATCATAATTTACATCTATATGAACCCCACAATGTAGCGATATTCAACCACAAAAACATATAAGTTAAGGTAATGGAAGGTTTCCTACCAATTACAGCTTAAACTTAATTCCTTTATGGAACATTTTTAAAACCTGAGCTAATATTGTCTATTAGTTAATTAATAAATTAAATTAGATTAGCTAAATCCAACCATGTATATACATTTTGGATATTGGACCTTAATAGCCCAATTTCTATTTTTTTCAATTCATTGACCACATTCGTTCTGTATCATACCATGCAGACATCATGCACGCTTAGGCATTTCACATTCAATATGTTATGGCAATATTCTTTAAAAAGCACAAAAATGTCAGCATTCACCCCAAAAGCTAACCAAACCTCTAAACAGACTTTTTCGGAAAGGATATAGTTACGATACTGTTGTCAGGTCATTTAGGATTAAATATTTTGGTATTAATATTAATTCACTAATAGGGTCTTTGCTTCGGAAAAAAAACACTATTATTCTAAAACCAGTTGTTGGTATGATACGGGTTAATATGTTCATCCCATATACGTTATGATAGTATGATACTGAACCCCTAATTGGTGAGATTGTACTTGATATTCATATGATGAAGACATAATCTTTCAATCCGTTAATAAGGTCTGGAACTGGCATGTCAGTAACTGCTAGTAGTCTTTGTTAATTTATGTACCATTGTCGTTTTGCTTAGGTTAACAGTGCGTATTGCTATGTGTTTCTTTTTCTGCATTGAGGTATAGGGGAGGGTTGAGATCATCTAACAAAACATGTTTAACCCCGCCGTATGTTTGTGCCTGTCCAAAGTCAGGAGCCTCTGAGCTTTGTTCATCTTGTATTGGTTTTTTTTTTTTTTTATTTCAGTTCATTTATATGTTTTGGCATTTAGTGTGACGTCCATTTTCACTGAACTAGTACACATTTTTATTTATGGTTCAGCTGAGGATCACCCTAGGTGCGGTATTATCTTGCTGCGTTGAAGACCCTTTGGTTGCCTGCGGCTGTTGTCGTCTCTTTTGTCGGGTTGTTGTCTATTTGACATATTCCCCATTTCCATTCTCAATTGTATGTGTCAATTATTCAACCATAGAACTCGGAGAATTATTCAAAGTTTGACTGTATTGTCCATACTTGCCCCACTGTTGAGATTTCGACCTCTGTGTTGGAATCAAGATTTGCCATCTTGGACATTGGGCCCCAATAATCCAATTTCAATTGTTTCAATTCTTTGACAATATAATTTTTTGTAGACTCGGTAACTAAGTGTTGTCAAAGGAAAGGTCAAACATGTATGTACTAAATTATATTTAATACATATAAATAACTAAAATAGAAACAGCACTTTGCAGAATGCTATACTGTAACATACAATCATAATGTATGCAACTTTTGTATAAGCTTAAATAACCGATGCCTATACCTATTAAAGACAACTCTTTTATGATAGAATTAATAATGGAAACAGGGAACGTGTCGAAGATACTGTTACAACAACGTGACCAAAGCGCAAATAAAAATGTAAATAGACATAATTGTTATTTGGATGGAGTGTTGTCTCATTGGCACTCACACCACATCTTCCTATATCTATATAATATCTAATACTCTAATAACTTTGAATATATTCAGAACTGCAACTTAAAATGATCTGTCTCTAATAACAGCATATGTGTATCAAGACAAAATACCGTATTTTATAAGAAATAATTTCCTAATTCTGCAATCACGGCGGTAATATAAAAAAAATATAGATAGATAATATTTTTTTTACACATTTTCTTTGAAATACTATGTTTCGCATCTTTTGAACAACTTTTTCGTTATGAGTGAAACTTCTAAAGCTCCTTCATTATAATATAACAGAACTGTAAAGAATAACACAAACGTGTGAAAATTTAAAAAACTGTTACAAATATTACTTGTATATTTTAAACAGACAAAACATTTGTGCGTATATCATGCCTAAGCAGTTTTCGTCACTTTTGAACAAAAACGCATGCTACAAGACATTACGCGACGGAAGCAAATACCAAATATCTACAGACAATCAGGCACGTGTTGACAAACACAACGATAATCTCGCGTTAATTCATATATAAGAAGCATTTATCTTATACTAATTTTCTCAGCAATTTCATTTGTCATGTTTCTCTGACATAGATTTATACATTTACATTGTACAAGAAAAATCAATCATGGATGTATTTTTTGGGGATGTTGCATTACTAAATTTGTGTAAACAAAATATTTTATTGTATAAAGATAGTGGTATACTTTATTTTGTGGGCATCTTAATAGATGCTGGACTATCACTTTTTTCAAACTTAGAATCATATATATAGAATTATTCTCTTCCCAGTTTTAATTGTATATAAAGGTAACTTTGTTGGAATATGATTTTTTGTTGGTATATTACAAAGTTTGAAACCTGAAATTAATATTTAATTGTTGTCGTTTGGGTTTTTTTTTTTTTATTTTTGTTAGTTGTATTCTACAAATCTAAGAAAAGAAAAGAAATAAAAAGCAAGAAATATTAATGTTGGTGCAATATGTGTATTTTCTATGCATTAATTTTAATGTTTGAATTTCATTTTGCGATCAATAAACGTTGAAAGTCCTTTATTTCAATATATATTTTAAAGTAAAAATTGAACATAATAAAATAAAGAGTTATGTCCGGTATCATTGTCGTTCCTTGTTTACAAAAAAAATATACGGTGTTAATATCCTTGACCAACATGTTTCATTTACTTCCCCATTATTACCACATAAAAGCTTACAAAACACAAACTCAAAAAGACTTAATTATTTCGACAATTACAAATATTTCGTCAAAAGAATATTTCAAGTAAATTGAAGATGTAAAAATTTCTCTATTACCGTTTTCCAATTTCTTGGCTTTTGAATTTACACAAACGCAAATCTTTCACATTCTTACGTTTTGAATTTCATAGGTTCTTCGACAATAACATGTCATGGACTATTATTCTTTCAAATGAAGCGGAAATGTTTAACTTGTAAAATGTTTTTTCAAGTCCCAATATCTCATATTGTAAAACGATAACTGTATAAAACGGCGGGAATCTGTCAGCGCTCCACGTGCTAAATATGTCTGTTGCAGTCGACCATTTATGACCGCGGTACTTCATTTCAAAAACAGCATTGCAAAACTACTTAATAATATTTCTTTAAAACGTAATTATTATTTTTTTCAAAATTTAAACTTTTTAACTGATGTTTCACAGAAAAAATAACTATTGAGAAAAAATGTATTTTTTTGTGGGAATCAATATTGGAGTTTTTTCTTCGTTACTGGACATAAAAAAAATATGAAAGGAACTTCATGCGGTCGTTGTCTGAAAATCTCTTGCCCTTTCCCAAAAATTAAACCTGTCACAGCAAAAGTTGTTGTTAAATTATGATATCATAAACCGAACGATGTCTTTTGACAAAACCAGGAATATTTATTTAGATACAAACATCGTAATCTTGTATCAGAGACCTTAATTGTTGACTCAGTAAACAGTACAAATGTTTCGTACCAGACAATAATCACAAAACAGAGTCGGGTTTCATTTTAATGAAGGACGATATCTTGTGCGTCGTGTCGCTCTGCTTCTGAAGAGAATTATCTTGACTGGTTCCCTGTTGTTTGCTAAACTGTTGACAGGACTGTCAAGTTCTGTAGAACCAAATTATGTAAAACGTACAAATGATTGGAACAAGACATTAAATGTAAAGTGAAAAGCGTCAGATGAACTTCCTTGTCTTCATGAGGAAATTTCAAAAGCTTAATCTTATCTGATAAAGAAATGTACGAAGTTCATTATGTTTATAAATCCTTCATAATACTCTTACTTGTGTCGAAAGTTATATATCAACCTCTTTACTAACCATTATCAAAATGTCTGAGGTATTTTTACCCTGGACAAGTCAGGTAGAAATATCTAAACAGAAAATATCAATATTTTGCGTTCATTTATATTGATCAATGTGCACATCATTTTTATAACAATTTTATATATACATCTGACAACATGTCGTATACCAAACTCTGTGCCTTCCAACTGAATGTCTGCTTGATATGATATGAATTGTTGTTAATAAAAATAAAAATTGAGAATTGAAATGGTGAAAAAGAGACAACAACCCGACCATAGAGCAGACAACAGCTGAAGGCGACCAATATATTTTCAATGTTATCGTCTGTTTGGTCTCATTTTAGGTTATTTCACAGTTGACCGTACACTATCGTCTGTTCTGTCACATTTTAGTCTATTTTACAATTGACTGTTAACTATCGTCTGTTTGGTCTCATTTTAGTCTATTTTACAATTGACCGTACACTATCGTCTGTTTGGTCTCATTTTATGCTATTTCACAATTGACTGTACACTATCGTCTGTTCTGTCACATTTAAGTCTATTTTACAATTGACTGTACACTATCGTCTGTTTGGTCTCACTTTAGACTATTTCACAGTTGACTCTACACTATCGTCTGTTTTATCACATTTTAGTCTATTTTACAGTTGACTATACACTATCGTCTGTTTGGTCTCATTTTAGACTTTTTCACAATTGACTGTACACTATCGTCTGGTCTGTCTCATTTTATGCTATTTTAGAATTGACTGTACACTATCGTCAATGTGTTCTCATTTTATACTATTTCACATTTGACTGTGCACTATCGTCTGTTTAGTCTCGTTCAAGGCTTTTTCACAATTCACCGTACACTATCGTCTGTTTGATCTCATTTTAGGCTATTTCACAATTGATCGTACACTATCGTCTATTTGTTCTCATTTTAGACTATTTCACAATTGACTGTACACTATCGTCTGTTCTGTCACATTTTGGTCTTTTTCACAATTGACTGTAAAATATGGTCTACTTGGTCTCATTTTACCAATTGTATGTACACTTTCGTAATACTATGTTTGATCTTATTTAAGGCTATTGGATGAAGGAAAGGAATATGATTTATGCGTTTCAAAGATATAATAGCTTTCATTAATTTCTAATTTCAATTTGTGTCATTAGTGGACATGTAGGTGAAGTAACTTTATACCTAATCCTTTTGTTGGTCATATTATTAATATTAATCCACAGTATGTAAATATCAAAAGCAAAATTAATCTTTGATTGGTTGAGACTATTCCACGTGATGTTGAACAAAACTTCATATTCCCTTCTGAGTATATTATTCCCCTTTGGAGTTAGGGAGCTACCATTTGATTTTTATGGGGGGGGGGGGGGCTAGGATGAAAAATTTTGTCCTGCATTTTTTTTAGCTGTAAACTCTGTCCTGCCTTTTTTTTTCACTCTAATCGGTCCTGCCTTTTTTTTTAGTTATATCCTGACCTTTTTTTACCTAAATTGTCGTCCTGACCATTTTTTTCAAATTTCATCCTAGCCCCCCCCATAAAAATCAAATGGTAGCTCCCTTAGGACTTGCAACGTTGTGTGACGTTACGCGCGGTTAATGTATAGTGAGTTTTTCTTCGACTTGTTTGTTTTTGTTCCCTCTATTCCCCTTTATACCATTAAACATTAGCCTATACGATGATTGAATTGAGGCGCAAACATTTTGATTTCATCGCTTATGGCAGTGATTGGGTATTTGGAACAACAGTGATGTAGGTATAAATCAATGACAGAGCAACCCCAGAGGCGGATTTAGGGGGGGGGGCAAGGCCCGGGCCCCCCTTTTTGGGAAAAAATTTGGTTGCTTATATAGGGAATCACTGAAGCGTGACTGGAGCGGGCCCCCTCTTAGGTCAGTCAATGGGTCCCCACTTATGAAAATTTCTGGATCCGCCACTGAACCCATCATCATAGATAAAACAATAACAACACAAAGAACATGGAGAGGGTAAAAATGCAGTCACAGAAAATAGAGATATAGATTCTAGCACTGCAACAAGTGTGTTCCGATATTTTACCACTCGAGACAAATAAATTTTAATATCCAGAGCGCGAGGCTTGCCGAGCTTTTTAAATAATAAAATTTAACTGTTGAGAGTGAAGAAATAGATCTCCAAAAATAAACATGACTGTTTAGAAATTCATTTCTTCAAATAATATCAAACTTTTAGTGTTTTTTGTTTGTTTTTATCAACTATCAATAAGCGAATTCCAAGAAATATTAGACGCAACGATTTTTTATAAGCATCAACCACTCAATCAATATACTACTGGTCATGGGTCTAATGAGCTTATCAATGAAGAGTACAGGTTACCTACGATGACCTATAGGTGTTAATTTATGTGTCATTTTGGTCTCTCGTGGACAGTTGTCTAATTGGCAATTATACCACATCTTCTTTTTTATATGTATATAGAACTGGTTTTATTTACAGTGTCACCGCCAGTTTATTTGAGAAAATGGAAAATTCTTACAGAAAAATGTTATTTGTGATTCCAAAAATAAATATCATGTATGCTCCGGTATAAGATTCTGGAGCCGAAATAGCCATCTCCAATATTCAAATGCATCTTTTATTCTCATTCCCGATTGCACAGTTTCCTTGCAAATTGTAAATACAAATAGCTTATGTTTGTGAGATTTGCTTATCAACTGCCAGTGACGTTTGCGTTGACTTATAATTACATAATAATTTTAAACACATAGAACTAAAAAAAAAACAAGGTTCAAATTAGTACACGATGAACAAAATTGAGAATGGAGCCGGGGAATGTGTCAAAAACACAACAACCCGACCATAGAGCAGACAACAGCCGAAGACCACCAATGGGTCTTCAATGCAGCGAGAAACTCCCGCACCCATAGGCGTCCTTCAGATGACTCCTATAAACAAATATATATAATAGTTCAATGATGAATGTTTACTTGTTTTACGATCAATGGTTTCTCTAAAATTATTTGCAGATTAAAAGGTGAGCCCATAGAGTACCATGGTATAAAGATATTGTTATAAGTTTCTCCGTCTTGAGAATGTGAATCCATCTGAAAGTGAACGTCCTATCGGTTATTCGGGATGTATAAATACGTAGCCACGTCCGTTTCCTCGTATATAGGCAAAGAATCATGCAGCCCAGCACTGAGTCAGCCGTAGTGACTTTAAGTATCATTGATGGTCATATGGTTTACAAAACTTCAAATTTTTCGAATGGTAAGGATGTTATACCTAGGGCCGTGTCAATGAAAGTATCCTACGATATGTCCTAAGATATGTCTTAGGACATTATTTAGGATGGTCTTAGGACGTGTCTGAGACATGTCTTAGGATGTAAAACAACGCTATCTTAGGACAGTCCTAACTACGATGGTCCTAAGATCATCCTAACACATTTATCTAATCGAAAAAAGTATGTAGAGATGTGAATGGCCTTTATTTTATTGTATTTCAGTATATACGTAAAGGGGGGAGTATGACTCTTATTTGGAAAACCATTTAAAACGCAAAATATACGTTTAATGTAATACTAAAAGCTATGTTATTAAATATGATAACAGATAAAAATGAATTTCTTACGTCAAAAATAAAAATAAATACACAAAACTTGGTTAAATGCGATATTCGTGCTGCAATTTTAGTATACGAACTTGTTTAAAAATTGTCATTAGGTCCACTCGATTTGATTTGTTGTATTGAATTAAGATTAGTTAAAAAAGAAGTCACTTATTTTCCACATTAAAATTATAATTGCATTGTATGTTCAAGTGCAAAAATGTTGTATATATATGAGAGTTTTTTTAAAGCTTCAAAAAGAGCAGCAAAATTTATTTAGGATAAGCGTAAAACCGTGATATCGTATAATATACTTTTTGGAGAGAATACAAATATGTCTTAGACAAGTGATTTTTGTTAGAAAAGCAACTTCACCAAATGACTCCGCAACATCTCAATGTATTTATACATGTGAACCAAATAACTTCTAGAAGACACACACAAAGTTCTTGTAATATGCTTATCAATAAAAAAAAATCAAACTGAATACTTAGTCTATAAACGCACTTTGTTGATGTCAGGAAGTATTTTATGCATCAAATTGTTTACAAATTGATTATAAAGTACCATAATTGAATCTTTAACAAATATAAAAAAATATTTTGTTTAATTAGTTTAATGCTAATAACAGTATAATAGTTGTATAAGTATTGTTCTATTATTGAGTTTATGACATATTTGTTGTTTTTATTACGTTTTATGACATCGTAACTTTTAGGACTATCCTAAGACACCTATTTGTATATCCTAACTTTAGGACCAAATTTAGGAAATATCTTATTTTAGGACACCTCTGTTATAACCTGACGTAGGACTACGACGTGTCCTAAGACCATCCTAAGACACGTCCTAGTCCTATGACAGCTTCGATGACACGGTCCCAGGAATATAATACCTGAGTCCTATTTGACAAAATCTTTCGAAATTTTGAGTCCTCAATGCTCTTAAACTTCGTATCTTATTTGGTCTTTTTTAACTGCTTATATATTAGTGTCAATGAAAGATGAGTCTTTCCTCTGGCGTACACAGTTTAAATCTATGATGAATAATTTATCTGCCCGATAAGGAATTCTTGTCAAAACTCTGTACACGAATCTGTAACTTGCTAGTAGTAAAAAGAAACACAAAGCATCTTTCCAATGTGTCCCTTTTTTCTGCCAACCTAATTGTAAACGGTTTAATGCCACTTTTAAATTATCCCACAACTGTACATACAGACTGAATAGTTTAATGTACACATTATTTGTGTCATAATAAAATAAAATAAAACTACTTAACTTTGTAAACTAATCAAAATAATAAAACTGTGTGTTTATTTCAGGTCGAGAGAGAGAGTCTATTTTTGTTGCAAAAATGCCTTGAAATATTTCTATTTTATTATTTTATTATAATATATGATAAACATGATACCTAAATTGCCATGTTTCTTTTTGCCATGCATATGAAATAACGGTTTGTCAAGAATGAAAGTTTCATAGATAAACATTCGTCACATTCGTCAAAGATATATATAAAAAAAAAAAAAAAAAAAAATGACAGTGCCTCTTTGCTAGGATGAAATCATTGAACTATAGGAAATTATGTACATTATTGAAATATAATTATATATATATATATTTTCTCAATCTGCCTTTACTATATAATTCGGTTAAAACTATTCATCTTTTTTTCCCAAATATTTAAACTTAACTTAATTATAAATATTTCATTTTTTAAAACCTATCAACATTTCGAAAATCAGGTCAACAAAGCCTACAAACGTGACAATTTTGTCACCGATAAAACTTACTACATCTAAATATTTATGCGTCTTTTAGATTTGATGTGAACTCTTGACACATCCACCATATATTTTCTGTTTCCCGGTGATGCCACCAAGGTTGTAATGACTTGGGTCAGGAAACCAGTCTCTAGTCTGGGATCACTGCCTCTTTCCTATCTTGGTGATCATTTCAGGGGTCAGAAACAAAATGTGATTAATGTATTGAAATAAATAACTTTAAAATAGTCTGTTTAATAATATAGCGGAGAAAGTTTTATAAGAAATTAATTGATTTATATCAGAAAAATTTGAAATTTTATTTATTTTTCATGCAAGCAAATATGTTTTTCAGGTTCAATATTTTTTACCTTAAGTTAATTTGCATAACTTTTTGAAATTTTGGTCCTCAATGCTCTTCAGCTTCGTATTTTATTTGGCATTTTTAAATTTTTGGATTCGAGCGTCACTAATGAGTTTTTTGTAGACGAAACGCGCGTCTGGCGTAAATACAAAATTTAATCCTGGGGTGGTGTTCCCGAAGCTATCTTAGGATTAGGACGTGTCCTAAGACCAACTTACGACAAGTCTTTGTCCTAGGTCGTGTTCTCGAAGCTCTCTTAACTTAGGATATATCACAGTTTTCGTCCCAACTTTAGGACACCTAATTAGGTGTCTTAAGATCATCATATCTTCATCCTAACTTTTTGCATGCTTTTTTCTCAATTTTTTACGTGAAGATGAACATGAAATGAAACGCACCATCAGTTATTAACTCGTATACAGAAATTGTGCATGATTTTAAACTTTGAACTTCGTGTTTTACGATACGATGACACTACGAATTCAATATTCTCATTTCAAAACAAATTGTTTTCCAGTTTAAATCACTATCCTTTTTGATATTATTTTATAATTACATTTAAAATCATGCATTTAATTAAATACATGTTATTACAAAAATTTCGTAAACAATTTTATCATATGGTTTCGTCTTTAATAAATGTTTTATCAAACAACTACTTTAACTATTTAGAATTTCGCACATAGGATATGTTTATGACGTCTTAACATAAGATGTGTCTGAGATAGCTTCGAGACACAACTTTAGAGTGGCCTAAGTCGATCCTAAGTCCATCCTAAAATTGGTCTTATCTATGACTTAGGACGAATCTTAGGATACTTTCGAGAACACCACCCCTGGTATCTATTATGAGTATATTTGTCTATAATTTTTAGGTCTCTTTAGGTCATATACAGCTCCTAACGACGCTGCCAATCTATACATTCCTTGTCCCGTATGCATAAAACTTACTTAAGTTAGAAATCCAATCTTAGTACTACTTTATCGTTGGATATGGAGAAAAATATGTCCGTTCGGAACAAATCTGAACATAAGTAGCATTATGCATACGGGCCCTCGCTTTCAAATGCTAAGGTTTGAGTGTTCCTGATGAAGGTAGAAGCGATTCGGACAAACGAAATGTTTAAACTTTTATCCCAAAGTACTATACATATATATCCCAACACCGGTGTAAGTTTTTGAAATTACTTTTACTTATTAAGATTCCGTATTAAACTTAATTAAACTTAAGGTCCAACATATCAACATGGAACTGTTTTAGCCTAACGGAGGTAAACATCTTTTTTCTTCAAAGATGTTTTTCCTTTATTTATTTCCAATTGGGTTTCTTTTTGTTACAATTTAAATAAGTATTGCTGCTCCGATTATTTGAGGTCGTGCGGCAAATATTAGAACTAAGCAATTGTATATTTAAATCGCTTCAATATTTTAAAATAAAAGTTAAGGTTAAAGTTGTGCGGCAAATAGTAGAGCCAAGTAATACTTCAGTTTTTAAATTATAAGTTCAACTCACGCGGAAGAATTGAAAAAAAAAATCTAAAAGTATATATCAATAACGTAATAAAAAAGAATGTAAACAGCATTTTTTGTGAATTTCAAGATGTCTTCACATAAAAATTATAGTGTGGTTTATTAGAAATATTTGTTCGCCACAAATTATTTATTTTCTAACTTCTATCGTTAAAAAGCTGGTGACATTTAATGATTGAATTAATGCAAAAATATAATTCATCAATTTTCAACGGTATCTTATCAGAACTTGGGGTGAAAATTTGTGAAAATTCACAGAAAATGGAAGTGTTTATTATTACTGACTGCTCTGTGTATCAGGGAGGGTTCATTGTGGGGGTTGGCCAGTGTAAGCTGTCAGAATTGACACTTCTAGATGATTAATTACTTATCAACATGCATTAACGTGAAATTGCACTGCTCCCCAACGCTGTTCTCGTTACTAGTTGCTATTAAAAGTTGCAAGATAAAAACTTTTAAAAATTAGAAATTTTGTGATGCATTTGTTCATCTGCGAATTACCAGAGAAACGCACTCAAAATATAGAGTGAAAAACTTTAAAATTATTCATTTAGAGCAGTTGTAGAAGTGAAACTTTTCAACCAATCAAAATCCAGGATTCCATCCCTTTTCATAGAAGGATGGAAAAATTGTCAATTTAGAATCTATTATTTATAGTTTTATTATCAGTAAATACGTAAAACTATAGAAAGTTGTTTTTAACTGATTTTATTGCAAGAAAACCTCTATGGATGTAAATGTACCGTTTTCGACCAGAGCAAACGCCTTCAGTATAGCTTCACTTATGTCGGGTCAGCTTTCGGACACTTTTGGATATTCAAATCTACAGAATGGAAATGAATATTTCTTTGATTGGAATAATCCTGGATATGGCATGAAAAATATGGAAGGTATGCAAATTTTATTTTATATATCTGTTTATATTTAATTTATACCTACGAAATTAATATATTTAATCATGAATTTTATGAATGGGACATATATTGATTTTCACTATTTAAATATCATATTAACTATGACCTAGAGTGAATTTTTAAACATTTGTTTTATCTAATAGATGTCCACATACGATAATATTTATTTATGTAAATTTCTTTCAATGATGAAAAGAAAACAAACAGAAACAAACAATAACAGTTTATGAATGCATACTAAATTAATAGAAATAAGTGCACGAGAATTAAAAATTCACCTTTTCCATTCCTTAATCAATTCAAAACGTTTTAAATTATTTTAATTTGGATACCAGAAAAATATAGAACATTTGATTTAGAAATAATTAAACTATTTCCAATATACGCTGAAATAATTTTAAAAACTTATTTATTTGCCGGATCATTTTTAACTGCCTTCTGATAAACCATAATTCAGTTTGCTAGTCTTTTAATGATTTTTGACCTGAAAGTAAAACAATGTTGAGGTCAGTAAAATATATGTCGGTCCTTAATGATTTTTTTTCATCTGTCAGAAAGAGCGGAAACCGTACATATGAATACTTCATTGCAATACTTTTTTTTTTACATTATGCATAATATTTTACAATTTTTAAAACAATTCAATATTTTACAAATGTATCTTTGTGTGTAAAAATCCGTTGCATTTGTCATAAATAAATAGAGAGATGTATATGAATTCTGGATTAAATATTTGCATCAATTATATAATTTGCGGGTGGCAAACAACTTAATCTAGTTAAAAACCGCTTAAAACTTCTAGTTCAACGCAAATTACTTAACCATACTAAACGGATGAGGAATTCGCTACTATTAATAACTAATAGTATAAATTATTTTATAATTATTACAGATTAAAGTAACATTATATATATACGTAAATTATTGCACACACAGAGTTATCTGAAAATAAAGATTTCATTTTGCAACAAGTGTTTTCCTTCGGAGACTGCGAAAACATTTTGGAAAAATTAACCTTTCAAACTTCTTTTGATCTTTATAATGCGATCTGTGTTGGCTGCACGTGCGTTCTGAAGATTCTATTACTGAACATTATAATTTGTACATTTTTAATGTTTTAGTTAACATTTTACTGTTTACAAACAGCGTAAATATGTTGACATAACCTTAAAATAAATGTCTAATAAAGAGTGTGTAAAAGCATCAGTGTACAGTAAAACTTTTATAGTTAGATATACCCATCTGACTTTAAAACCGATATTTCTATGTCCGTAAAAAAAAACCAACGAAAGACCAGGCACGTGTTATTGTAACCCTTCTTCGGGGGTTTTATGCAAATGGAATATTGCACAGGCACTTGTCTCAAAAAAAAAATTTCCTATATACCTTAACTTGTCTCAAAAAAAAAATTTCCTATTAACCTTAACATTAAGGTATATAGGAAATTTTTTTTTTGAAACAAGTGCCTGTGGAATATTGTCCTTTTTTTTTTTATTGTATGCGTGAAATAAATTGAGCTCGTCCTTTTAATAAACATTTGTGAGAAACTCGTGCAAAATATTGAAATGTATCTACAAGTAGTTATATATACGGCCGATATTCATTATTAGGATTTTAAATTTCAAAAATGATATTGTTCCAATTGTTTAATTTCATAATGGGTTACGTGACGACACATTGAAATTAAATAACATTTTATATTAAAGTATACAGAATAAAATTGAGAATGGAAATGGGGGACAACAACCCGACCATAGAGTAGACAGCAGCCGAAGGCCACAAATGGGTCTTCAATGCAGCGAGAAACTCCCGCACCCGGCCCCTAAACAAATATGTATTCTAGTTCAGTGATAATGGACGCCATTCTAAACTCCGATTTATACACAAGAAATTAAAATTAAAAAGCATACAAGACTAACAAAGGCCAGAGGCTCCTGACCTGGGACAGGCGCAAAAATGCAGCGGGGTTAAACATGTTGTTTTAGAAAACTACATTAGATTCAACTCGTAATAAAAACAAATTCTACAAGAGTTTATTTATTATATATATATTTATATATATACAGAATGCATATATTGTTTATTTTCAACTTGTTTAACACTGTATTTCTTTACGCCCAGTTTTTGATGGGGTTCGTGTTACTCAGTCTTGAGTTTCCTAAGTTGTATTTTGTGTATGATTGTTTGTCTGTATGTCTTTTTCTCTTTTCTCTACATTTCATTAATAGATTTGAATCTAGGGTATTTAAGTATACCATCATCAATTTGCTTTAATTCGGGTGCTTTCACATTGATGAATTGAATTCGCAAAGATAAAAGCGCTCCATGAAAATTTGAATGCAAAACATTAATACAAAAGTTTGTATACTTTGGTACTAAAGTTTATTTAATAAAATGGTTTTCATGAAATGAAAAGTCAAAATAAACTTTACTCGATTTACGCAAAATTTCAAATATTTGATTTTGAGTGAAATAAACGTAATCCTCACCACCAAGTTAAAATTACTGCTGAAAATTTATTTCAAAAAGTCATGTCCCCAACAGGCTCAATAATAAATATTCTTGCGTCTCTTTATAGATAAAAAAAAATGATTTTCATTTAATTTCATTTACAACAGTAAACATGCTTTTCATTGGAAATTAACTATAGTATTGAACATGTTGAAATATTGTACTCGTGCGATACATTCATTTCATTGACCTTATTTCATTTCAGCGTGTCTTCTTCATGCCGGAACCGGAAGACCGTTTTATGAACCATTGAGATACGAAGGGTTTACGGACAGTTGTACAAGGGTACCAGATACAGATTGTGAGAAAACACTCCCATCAGACTGTATAAATTCGTGTAAATCTGACAATGAAAGTTTAGGAATTGAAAACGATGGGAAAGAGCCAAAGAAACCAATCCATTTAAAATTAGCAAGTGTACAAGTTCAACTTGAAATGAAGTCATTGTGGGACGAATTCGATGAACTCGGCACGGAGATGATCGTCACCAAAGCAGGAAGGTAATATTTAGTCAAATCTTAGAATTTTGTCAATCACGAATCATGCTATTTATATGAGCAAAAGAGAAATTAAATGCACAGAAAACACATATTTTCAAATGGAATTTGTAAAGAACAAGGATTTTCCCTTCCCTTTAAAAGATATACAAATTTTTCTTCGAAAACTGTTGAAGATGAGATTCACTTTCTTTTTTACAGCAACAAATTTGGAGAGGATATATGTTATATGCATGCAGCTCTGCATTCAAATGAGCAAAATTATCTGTAGACAAATCAAAACTAAGGGACTATTTTTTTACTGAGGAAAATGTAAATTTTCATAAAATAACTAACAATTTTATGAAGCTTGTATTGACCAATTACTTTGGAAATTTTAAAATAACTGCAAATTCAGAAATTATTGCGAGGTGTGTTATGAATACGAATAATGCGACTGGGTGAATATAGTAATGATAAGAACTGGCATTCTGATATCGGACGCATACATGAAGTTTTTACCTGAAATTGCAATGCTTAAACTCGCATTATAGTTCAGCCTTCAAAAATCGCAATAATGAATGCACACAATAAATTCTGAATTTACAGTATGTTTAAATCTAGGAAAATTGGTTAAGTATTGGTTTTGTCGTCGTTTAAATATATTAATTTCTATGAGATGCCTGTATTTTTAAATACGAAACAGGTTTTTTTTCTGTATCATTACCATAAAATTGAGAAAGAACGGGGAATATGTTAAAGAGACAACAACCCGACCAAAGAGCAAAAATTAGCCTAAGGCCACCATTAGGTCTAAAATGCAGCGAGAAAATCCCGCACCCGGGAGTGTACCTTATCAGGCCCCTAAATAAAATTGTGCATAAATTTGATGATGATCTTTATGAAAAATAACAGAAAACAAAACAAAAACAAAAAAGAAAAATATCAAGCTAACATCACTCAACATCGAGCTGGTAATTATCGAAATATTCTTTCAGAAAGCAAATGATGCAGTTTTGATTGACGTCGAAAATCAAACAAACGTTGCCTGACCTTTCCTCTCGCCACGAGATACGTGCGAGTGTTGACAAGGAAAGATAACTATTCAATCACAAGCATGATAACATGTGCAAACTTAATTACATGTGGTCAGTTACTACACCTTAAGCTAGCGAAAGTGACCAAAGGTGTAGAAACCCTGTAGTGAGGTCGTGTGATCGCTGTATTTCCAGTGTTCTAATCTTTTCAGAAAAAGAAAACAAATATTTTGTCTTACAAAACGTTCCCTCATAACTGAAAGATCGTAGCTTATTTTTGACATTCTAAATAGCACAGAGGGGCTAAGTTATCTATAACACAAGTTTCTACAATTTTCTTAACAAGGGAAAGCCTGTACCAAGTCAGGAATAGTTATGACAGTTATTTCAATTCGGTTGATGTGTTTAAGCTTTTGAATATGCCATTTGATAAGAGACGTTCTGCTTTGAGGTTTCCTTGGAATCCGTTTTTTTAACCTTTTTTAGTAAGTGTATATTCTACCGAGCAAATTAAACTAGACCGGCTAGCAAGTACACGGAAAATACTTTCTTTATTTTATTCTAAAAGGTTTTTTCTTGAGTGTATGTATACAAATGTGCATTCAATATATACAGATATTAAAATAAATATGAACATACATTACCTGACAAATGGACGGATATTGGTTAAGTAATTGAATGTGAAGTGTTTAACACTACTAACAGCACTACTGTGAGATTACTATTACATTGAAGTTTTGGGAGGTGGGTTTCCTGGTATAGAACTTGCGCCTTCTGGCTATTTCGTGGCGAACTGTATTTATTGGTGGTGAAATTACAATATATCTCCCTCGTGCACTCTGATTCCTAGTCCAAATTTGGCTCGGACATTTTTTTTTATTTTAACAGCTCTTCATGTGTCATGTGTACTATTGTTTGTCTGTTTGTTTCTTTCATTTTCAGCCATGGCGTTGTCAGTTTATTTTCGATTTATGAGTGTAACTATCCCTTTGGTATCTTTCGTCCCTCTTTCAATGTTTGTGTAAGTTTTTAGGATTTCCAGATATTATGGCATCAGGCACTACTGCATGAAGACACATTAATTGTCGAAATGTGCATTTAGTGCAGTAAATAAGTACCGTTTATGTTATTGTAAGCTAGCAGATGCCCAATAAATCGCTTGCAATTGGTCAAGCGTTGAAACAAAGAGTTTTTAAATTTCGCGGGCAGTAAGTCGACTGAGCATACCGTTAATGTTATTGGAAATGATTGTACTGTTTTATGTTTTTAACAGGTATTTCTTTCTAGTATAGTTTTAATCCCCTTATATTCTGCTTCCTATTTCAACAAATAATTACTGTCAATCACCGACAGTAACTACCCATATCATATTCAGAAACCCGCAAGTCCTCGTGGTCAAGTACCAGAGACAAATATAACAGACAAATGTCGGATTTGTGTTTTTGACTTCATTATCTAATTTATATAATTGTTTCTGACAGTTGACGCTTTAACAAGATTTGACACGTCATATAAGTTTCCCAAACAATTTTGATGGATCTATAAATCCAATATAGTACAAATTACTGGTTTATCTTATCAAATTTAAAACCTCTAATTCTCAGCTCCCCGCTGTGTACTTACATACATCAAACCTAGACACGATGTAAACGGCTTCGTTGGAGGAATATTATCATGTCAAAATACAACTTCTGAAAATACGTTAAGTTTAATTCGAATCTATGGCGAGTATTCAATTTTGAAACTTATCTAAATAGTCTGTATTTATACGTTGGACGTAAAGTCAGAGCTTAAAAGGGAAAATATACGAATTTCCTTTTGTATGAATCTACATCAATAAAGTTCGTTTTGTTTTTGTTTATTTTGTTGAGAGTTTGGGAGCATAAAGGACATGGTGTATGGAAAAAAGGGGGTATATAAAACTATATTTATTTGTTTTACCATACCATCTTTATACTAGTGTGAATCTCATGAATGTTAACGCCGGCTAGCTTCACACTAGTCATCTTTATTATAGTCCATATTTTATACATAATATAATGAAATGAGTAATAAGTTCTAAGGCTTCTAATGTTCGAAGTGCTGAACTTATATTAGAATTTAAATATAAATTGAGGGTACTACAGCCAAACGAGAAGATGAATTGAGAACCTTACAATTAAACGTGTACAGACTAAAACAATAAACTTTGGTTTTATAAAATATATTAAATTTAAATATATTAAGTGTCCAAAAAGTTATATATAAACCTTATGAGAATCATGTACATTTTATATGATCAGAACTGAAAACTAATTATTGTTATTAAGTATATTAATTCACATTTTGTTTAATATCTACGCATTTAATTATATAGTTTCCTATATACTTTAGTACAGACAATTTTTATACGACCCCAAAAAAATTTTGGGATCGTATAATGGTATGATGTCGTCGTCTGCGTCGTCGTCGTCCGAAGACACATTGGTTTCCAGATAATAACTTTAGTTTAAGTAAATAGATCTTTATGAAATTTTTTCATACAAAGAAATTAAGACAGTATCAAGATTGAATATTGTGACCAAATTTGCCCCCACTGTTCATGGTAACGGGTTCAACCACTGGGGTCGTATAAAGCTGCGCCCTGCGGAGCACCTAGTTTATTAGTAAATAACTATAAACAAATCTTTCCTTATTTGAGCGATCTGGAAAGTTATGACAAAGAGAAACAAAACACGAATGTTCAATACAAAACAAAGAAAATTTTACAAAGTAAATATTTTGTCTTTTGGTCTTTTGTGAAGAGTTGTCTTATTGGCAATCATACCACATCTTTTTTTTATATATAAACAAAAAAGGGGGCGTATATGTAACGTCCAAGATATCCACTTTGCCATTTGTCATAACAGTTTCTGCTCAGTCTCAGAAGTAAACAGTTTCTCTCGCGAGAATTTAATTGTTACTAATTGAGGCTTTATGAAGTCAAAAGTCACAAGAGGCTGCGATAACCTCCAAGTAATTGAGTGTCAAAACTGCAGTAAATTCAGAAGTTATGACCAACAAATTACGGTACGGTGTAATAAATATACATCGGCTAGTGCCACTGTCAAGAAGACGGTGAAAGATGAAAATTTAGTGGTGTATTATTGTACATTGTATACCTGGTGTTTAAAGTGGCAATCTCGGCATCAACATATTTTACCGAGCCTCCAATCAAATACAAAATCATGCACACAGAGAAAAAAAAATACATGTTAAAAACTGGCTAATCTTATTCAATTTACCATTTGCGAAACAACAATATTTTGAGGTTTAATCATTTTCACATATCTACGTTTTCTTTTCGTTTTTGCAATAGAGCAATTTCAATATCCTATAAATTGTCTGATTCTTTTACTAATTAAAACTCAATACTTTCTGCATTTGTTTATGCCCCGCTGTGTCGGAAGGGGTATTCAGTTTTACCCTTGTCCATCCGTACGTCTCAAAATTAATTTACCGTGAGTCTCTAAACTTACAGTTTTCCTCAATCAGATGTTACGAAACTTATAATACAATGCTTATTACTATCAAATACAGACCAAGTTCGAATTTCGATGGCGTTACTTTCACAATTCTAGAGATATTCTTTTGTAACTTGAAAAAAATGCTAATTCTGACATTTCCACAATCTGACTATAACACACTAGTTTGCCTCAACCAAATGTCACGAAACTCTTATACAATGCTCTTTTCCTACAAACACAGACCAAGTTCGATTTTGGGTGGCTCACTTTCACCGTTATCAAATTATGTCCTTATGTAGTTTCTGATCTTTGCCCGGTATATTTATAAGCGGGGGCATCTGTGTACCATGAACACATTCTTCATTTATTTATATCATATCTCTTAATTTAGTTTCCGTTTCAATAAATTCTTGAATTTATACAGGGACAGAAGGCACATTTTGAAAATAAGCATTACTTTATTTTTTACTTGTGCTTGAAATCTACCCGTGTGAAACGATGTCTTAGTTTTTCTTTTGTTCTTTCTCATCTTTACCCCTAATGATCCTTCATTTGTCATTTCACAAAACAGATGTTTTCTCTCCTTTCATTTATTTTTTCTTTCCAAGAACTTGTCATAGAAAATTTTAAAAGGTGCATGATTTCCACCCAGGATTTGTTTTAACTCAATTTTAAATGTTTGTACAAGCATATGCGCTAATGCAGAAATCCGTCTTTCAAAATCTCTATATTGTCCCCTTCATATTATGATTTTTGTTGGTTTATTAAATGTTGTATCCTATACATTTTGTAGTTCCATCAAACTATTATGCAACTTTTCCGTCTAGCATATTTCTTCTGTCTTTCATATCTTTTAGTTAATTTTTTGCCGAAATAAAGTTTAAAAAGGATCGAAAGTAGCATCATAATAAAGTAAAAATTAATATTTGTAAAAGGATATCAACAAAATCTTTAATATTTGTTTAGATTTTTGAACAATCAGTATGGAATTATATATTTTTTTTCGAATATCACCTTCTAAAAAATTACTCTAAATTGCGACAAGTCAAATCACTCTCAAAACTTGTTAGAAACAGCAAACGTAGAGAAAATTAATATTTGTGCGGAATTATTTGAAAACGTTTTAGAATATTTAACGTCTATTTCATTAGGATAATTTCTTTTATAGATTTAAATGAATATGATTTTATTAATGCGTGTCTCTTCATAAGAATTTTAACAATATTTTCATTTGCTTTTAAGATAAAATTGTATAAAACTATTTGTTTGAATAGAAAAAAATATGTATAGTCTGAAATCGAGTTTGGCGACAAGAAGGGTTGAATACCAAATGGCTCTATTCTATTTTGAAATTTTATTTTGCGTTTATTACGATTTAACCACCAATTTCTCAAATTCGTATTTGAAAATGAAGTAAAACAATGTAAATACGTAATAAAATAGATAATTATATAGAAAATTACTGCATGTGAAAAATTAATGAGATACTTGAAAAAATAAAAAATACAATTTAGACTTTAAATACCAAGTTGTAATATTTCAAATTGACTTTAAAACCATGTTCCATGTATGATAACAAACAAAAAATACGGTAAATCGCTGGATGTAAGAGTTAAAGAATTTGAAAATCTTGATTAGGGGAAAGATTTAGACATATCAACGTCTCGTGTCAAACGAGATTCAACCATCTATCCTTAGAGAAAGTTGTGTTTTATTTAGAAGATTAAACTGATATAATTAATTATGGGAGACGTTTCAACTGATTAATGGCGATCTTTGAGCAAGATAACCTTACCCCACAAAGATGGAGTTTTTTTCACGAACGAGGCGCACGAAGATAATATCAGTGGCACCGGAACATCTACTATAATCTGATGGCAAAATATTCAGTGCATTCTTATTTTTGAAAATAAGCCTGTTAGTATAAACGCTTTGTTACATATATAGTAGAAGGGAAATATACATTATAATAAAAAAATTATAAATGAACGTTTATGGAACGCCATAGCTGTCTTCCGTTGTTCATATTTAGTATATGCTGTGATTATTTAATTATTTTCAACTTTATCTATTATATATTTGATAATAAACGTAACATCTTGGTACGAATGAAGAAATTACTGATTTGTTATACGTTAGCAAATCTTTTAGAAAGAAAATATTTATGCTAGGCTTTAGTTTTATAAGTTTTCAGTTCGTATTCGATTTAAACTAGTTGTTTGACAGAACGCCGCTTCGATTGACATTATTGTCTTGCTTTTTTGATAAATTCTGATATTTACAATTGTTTCTTGTACTATGTTCGTTTTTTGTTTATAGCAAGAATAGACTTGTGTTGCCAAATTGCTGTTCTCAGATTTATCTTATATAAATACTTATATATTTTGTCAACTTGAATATCATAGCCAATTGTTATAATTCCGATGAGGAACAAAAAAGATCCATCCAATCTGTTACTGAGTAATAACTCCACAAATTTAATGAAAACCGATGAGATGATTGCATTGCAAGCTAGGTGTAAAAACGAACCCGTTTTGAGCCTCACTATTATTATATCGGTTTCAATATGCATCGAGCTGGTAACAGAATGTGTTATCATTTGATAAGGATATACAAAATTTTAAATGATAAAAATTCTAATTTGTTTGAAAGAGATCGTGCTTTCTCGTAGAAGCGCTTGATTTTTTCGTTACACTGAGTGCGTATTTAGACCCCCTACATATTCATATCTTTATTTATACAAACATTTATATTTATTTATAAAATATCTTGCAACTAGATATCACAGTGCAGTATTTCCCAAATGTTATGAAAATGTTAAGTTTAGTAAGTATGTTTGATTTGATTTGATTTTTGCAGAATTGACTACTACTTTATAACAAATGCCAAATTGAAGAACAAATTATACATATTGGCCATCTTTTCAATTCATTTTAATTCAATATCAAGCACTAAGTGCACATATATATCAAAACGTATGCTGCATATACAACCAATGTTTATGCTACTTTTTATTTAAGAATTGAATACTCTTTTTTGTAAATTTATTGGGGTGTAAAAGCGTTGACCGAAGTACATTGTGTATGAAGCGCGGAAGCGCTTCATACTTAAAATGTGCGCACGGTCAACGCTTTTACAACCATATAAAGTTACAAAAAAAGCATTCAATACTTATAATTACATTTTTACCTATAGAATCATGAAAACACGCCTTTTATCAAGTTTTTACTTTATTTACCTGTGCACTTTATTGTGGGACCTCGTGTCATCATGAATGAGAAGTTTTATTGAGTGATACAACTGCTTAAGGAATAACACATGATGTGCAGTTAGCCAATCAGATTAACGTATTGTAATGAAACATACATCTAATGTAATTATTATAAAATGAATAAAACCTCATGTAAGTGGTCGACAGATTAATAGAAATATGATCACCTAAATTTGGACGCTAAACACTCTAACTGGTCCTTGGGTGTTTTAGATGTTATAATGATATTTTCCCTATCCAAAAACATGGGTCGTTTGAAATACCACACCCTTCACCTGCATTTTCGACCCGCTCTGAATAACCTTTCTTGTATGCAAGACTTCAGTAGTTATATGTTCTCTTCCTAAATATTCATGAAACACTTGTCAATGAACGTTAAACCAGCAATATCCAGTCAGTCTGTAAGATCTAAGGAGGAGATATATTGAACGTCATGACATTGTTTATAGATATACAATGCATCACTGCATTTATATTAAAGCGACCGCCATAAGATCCCATGTGTTTGCATCTGCCTATTCATGATTGCATGCACAGTTTATTCCGCAGTTTATATTAAGTTTCTATGGTGACATGTATCACCTGTCTTGTCCTTTGTTGTCAAATCTTTATCTGTATTGTCAGTTTGATCAATATATATTTGAATATATGCATATTTTTGGGTATACGATAATGATACAACAATCCAACGACGAATATAACCAATTGAAGTTTTGTTGTGTCCTGTAGTTTATTGATGACGGTCGTCTGTTTACCCATGTTCGTCTGTGGCGGATCTAGTATTTTTGAAAGCGGTCGTAATAAATAAAAAAGTGACAGTATACATGTGTGAGGCAAAACCAAATTTTGACAATATTACGCTTACAGTTTAATAAAACGTCATATAACATTTATTTTTATATTGATCAAACGTCCTGTACGCCATCTTCACGCTATATCCTTGATCCGCCACTGGTGTCGTTCTTCTCTCCTATTTATAGTCTTTTATAAGCATTGTTGGTTTCTTTATTTTTTATTTTTGTCAGTTAAAAAATAACTATGACATAAAAATTATTTAATTTATATTTTTTATATTTTATTTTTAGGCGAATGTTTCCCACATTTCAAGTACGATTATATGGGTTGGACCCTATGGCAGAATATATGCTGATGATGGACTTCATACCGGTTGACGACAAAAGATACAGATATTCATTTCACAGTTCTAGCTGGGTAGTGGCGGGAAAAGCTGATCCAAATATGCCCGGCCGAATTCACGTGCATCCTGACTCGCCCGGCAAAGGAGCTCAATGGATGAAACAAATTGTATCATTTGATAAATTGAAATTAACAAATAATCTGCTGGACGACAATGGCCACGTGAGTATAGCAAGTTTATGACTTGCCATTTTAGTACCCACTATATGTAATGAGTAACTTTTTGAGCTGCATGTATCATAAATTCGGCATAGATTCACAAAATCATATGAATATAAAAAAAACCTAAACTCTATCAATATGGTATAATAATAAATAATATAGAAGTGGCAATTTCGGGAAATCTAGGTACACAAAAATAAGCATAATTATCAGTGATATCACCTCCCGAAGATATTCACCGCTGAAAACGTCGCGTGCTTTTACGTGCATGTATAATTATTTTAAAATCGTTTGGTGCACATGCAGTTGATTTTGGTAAATAATATTTCTTATACATGTACATACATCGGTACTTTATGTATCTCGGTATATCAAATATAACAATTATTGACTTTTGTTTTGGTAAATATTTGATTTAGTTGACTTTTGAAAAAAACTTGTATTCACTTCGGCCTTTGACCTCAGTGAATATCAGATTTTCCAAAGTCAATCAAACCACATAATGTTATTTACAACGTACCCCACCAAAAGACAGTAATTGTATATAATATAGAAGTGGTAATTCACAAGAAAATTGGTTGATAATATTTTCAATAATAAAGCAGCTTTGTATTTTTCTCAACTCATTACGTAATAAAATCAACTAAATAGAGTTAAACATCTGTAACAGCAGACGTCAATTTTTAAATCGGAATGCTACATTTTATAGTTCCGTAAGGTTCCGAAAGGTTACAGACATCTGTCATGTTTGTCAGGATATTTGTAGAATGAAAATGTCAACAAGTGTTTGAAATTTTACTAGTTAATGATGTGTTATTTCAACATAGGTATGGAAAGTGTTATATAACACGTAAGAGAAAGAGGAAAAACAGCAAATAAACAAAGTATCTTTATTTTAAAGTCATTTACTATTTTATAAATATCTTGCTCTTGCGTCTAATTTTAAAATTCGGGGACTTATTATTTATTACTTTAGATCTACTAGTAAATTTAATATTAAGTTAACACTTGTGGAAGACACTACTAGGCTTAGAACTAGGTACTTGAGACGTCCGTTTAATTCTTCTACTAAAGACTCATTAGTGACACTTGAATCAAAACAGTTGGACACCGATGGCAGAATGAAAAGTTTACTTGAAAAATATAAAAGACCAAATTCCTATATTCCTAATACGAATAAAGCAAACGTGCAAGGCTTGGGGAGAGACTGACAGTGATGTAGCCGTCGAAATAAGGGAAGGAAAATAATTGAAATTGATTCAAATTTAAGCGTAAAATAAGTCTTTGTTGGAGAGAATTAAAATAAGCAAAAACATTTAAGAAAAAAAAAATCGACAAACCATCTAACTTGCATGTGTATTACTAAATATGACTGAGTTGCAGTATCAAGTCAGTGCTTTAAATCTTGACAGATTTTAATAATTTGTGAAACCAACAACAGCAATAGTTTTTAATTACAATAACTTCCCGACCTTAGAACCAAAAACAAACATGACCACCGCGTTTTTTGCTTTGTTTTTGTTTCTTGTAGATTTTACTAATTGACATGTTTTTATATGCATTGCTGTATAAATCATTACATTTGTCATGCCCAGGCCCTTAAATACGTTTACCATATATATTTTATTTGACACGAAAAGCAGTTTCAACATGACGAAAACAAACGGAAAGAAAAATTCTATCCTGATTTCATGGAGGTGGATTCAGGAGAGTTAGTATTCAATTTCAAAATTTCATTTCTTATTGAAAATTATCATATAAACATACGATTATGATCAAGCAAGCAATAGCTATAAAGAAAAAAGAAATAAAAAATGCATATAAAATTGGAATACGCTCCCCTTTTAAAAGCTTTGAAACGCCCCTGGCCACTTACATTGAAATTTAAGGGGTTTGGTAACAGTTGACACACGACCACAAGTACCACTGTATGATGTCAAAAGCTTTTAATTAAATTAAAAAAAATATGAATTTGATCAACCCATTGTCGATTTAAATAATAAACAATTGTAAAAGTTCTCCAAAATAATGCCTTGTTTTCAAATCGAGACTTACAATGTAATATAAGCTAAAACAATATTCAATCAAGTAAAAAAAAAAACCAAAAAACACAACCCACAAAACATATATTTTTGAGACAATCTTTCAAACATGTTTTGAGAAAATCTTTCGAACATGTTTTGAGAACACCCCCTCCTTTAACAGTGAGAGGTGTATATTATCATTAACAAGCCCTTTACGTGATCCCAATTAAATTGATGTAAATAAATCGAGACGAATATGATGTGCACGTTGTTCTGAATGACAAGTTGTTAATGGATAATTAAATCTGTACGCTGCAGTTAAAATAAATTTTGTGTTCGGAGAAAATAAGTTATGATACTTTTTACGGGGTGAATGCACTTAATTTGCAACATGCTGGAGTTAAGTTGCGCTATAGAATTGCATAAATTTCAGTGCATTTCCTTTAAATTAGATTGCATGTTAACAAATGATTTAAATTAACAACACTTGATGTTGCTTTTTCTCTCTCTTTTTATTTCTTTAAACAAACAAATCCAGGAGATGCCATAAATGTTTCGTTTTCGGAAAAAAATTGTGCCACATAAAGATAAGATAATATTATAATTAGTTTGTAATGGGTAAGAAATGTTTTAACCTTAACGTTTTTTCCCCTTTGCAGATCATTTTGAATTCGATGCACAAATACCAGCCTCGATTTCATGTAGTTTATGTAAATCCAAAATCAGAAGATTGTTCGAATACAGAATGTTTTAAGACGTATACCTTCCAGGAAACTAAGTTCACTGCAGTCACTGCTTATCAGAACCACAGGGTGAGTAAAACATACTCTTTTCACTGAACTAGTACACTATTTTATTTAGGGGCCAGTTGCAGAGGACCACCTCCGGGTATGGGATTTGTTATTTCTCGCCACGTTGAAGACCAATTGTTTGCCTTCGGCTGTTGTCTGCTCTTTGGTTGGGTTGTTGTCTGCTCTTTGGTTGGGTTGTTGTCTGCTCTTTGGTCGGATTGTTGTCTCTTTGGCATATTCCCCATTTCAATTCTCAAGTTTATCTTGTTTAAATAAAAGTCGTGCAAGACATTTATTTTGGGTAAAATTAATGTTGATGGCTATATATCCACTGATTTTGAAGAAAAAAAAACAATAATTGTCATTTCGGCATCCGTTTTGGTTGTGTGGATATATAGATATAAACAGTCACATCGGATTTGAAAACTGTAATTCAGAGTTGTTTCCCTTTGTAAAATTATCTTAAATAATTGTAATCTGACCAATGGGAAACTGTAACTCATATCTCTGATTTTGGAGGTTTTCCGCGTAGCGAAACCTTGGTCAACCCTACATTTCATTCGCCAAACCCGGTCAAGTCAGGAACTATATTTCAGATAATGAACATGGGTTCCAATAATAAATTCCTTGACATACAGGGTATACAGTTATGTTGTTCGCTTTGCTGTCTGTAGTGGGAACAGCAATGAAACTAAGGAGAGCAACAATAATATAAAAGTCATGATTTAGACCTAGAAGGAAAAAAAAAACAAGAGGTTTATTGTGTGGATTTTAAGTAAGGTCAAACCAACCAAGAAGACCCATTGATGGGTATAGTATGCCGCTAATAATATGCGCACTTTAACAGAGACACGTCTTAGTAGAGGAACCAGTTTATGGCAATATTTAATTGATTTTGCCTCGAGAAACTATCTGAAAGTTGTAGAGAATATAGTTCCCGTATTTTGAAAAGCATATAATTTCTTTTTTCTAGATCACCCAGCTCAAGATAGCCAGTAACCCATTTGCAAAGGGCTTCCGGGATGTCGACCCGAATGAATGGTAAGGAATGTGTGTTGGTTTTATTTTTATAAGGTTTCATTGACGTAAATTTTGTGATTGACACTAAGCAGTTACTGTTGATGTGCGAATTTCTATACCATCCAAGAATATTGAAAGGCGAGTCCTTTTGGCAGTAGTTGCGTTAACGTATACAAGACCGGAAGTACATGCTAAATGTATTCATATACTGCACCAAGTAAACCGAAAACGAATCAATGAAATACCCCATAAGTAAATTCTAAATGAATTAAGACAATGCACCAAGTAAATGAATCGTTACACCTCAACATCAGATGAATACAACGCACTGTCTCCGGCACTCGTTATGACTTGCCAAATGTATGACACATTATTGTTTTAAGGAAGCGGGTGTCAGACGTTACTCGGAATAGGAACACTTGTTCATATAGCGTAGATACTGAGAAATATTAGAACGCATTGCTCGATACAAACTTGAGACAAGTTAAGCGAAAAAGTACAATGTAAAAAGTACAAAATATGAAGAAAATTTTATCTTATCGCGGAATCATTATCAAGCAAAAGATAATTTTATATTTATTCTTCTTTAATCTTATAAACTTCAACTTCATGAAATAACATACACACGTCATTTTTTTGTAGTATGGTAGATGTCATTTCACATCTGAATCCATGCGGAAGACCTCGGAATCATCACAGACCTTCGAGTATGTCACAGAACCCGGATGGAACATCAAGAAAACGCCAATGTGATAAATGTAAGAAGATTGTATATTTTATTTTACGTGATAAAGAATAGTTGCAAGAAAACACACGAGTATCATTCAATGAAGACAAATTAATAACATCATCAAAAACACACATGATGAAAATATTACACAAGAAATACCTTAAGTCATTCATTCTAAATCCAAAAGTATCAAAATGATTCACATAAGTCGGTACTAAAAAAATCGCTACAGATTACACGTGCCCCTACATAGTAATATTCGAATTGAAAAATAGCCACACTTAAACGTAAACTTAAAAGTTTCAATGTACTGGACCAGTATATGAAACTACAGCTAATGAGTGAGGTCATAACAGATCGCGAAAAAATATTAAAACAGTTCAAAGTGAATTAAACGCTACAAATGTACTGATACTAAAAGTTGTAAAAGTGTATGTTCAACAGACAGTCTGACCTACTTGACTCGGAATTGTCACTATTTACTAAAAAGTTAAATTAAAGTTGAAGGTGGTAGCTCAGAAATACATGTAAGCCATTGAACCCCTGATCAATGACTTTCCCGTAATATCTAAAATTCGTCTCTAAATATTATTTATTTATTTTCCAGCTTCATCCGAGTCCGACGAATCACAGCTTTCACCAGCCAGTATGAACAATTCAAATCTGTCAATGACATTACGACTTCCTACACGGACAACTTATCCTGATCCGTACAATTATATGTCCTACCCACATGACACATATATGATGGCAGCAAAGACACGCCCCTCTCCGTATCCCCGGAACATGGACTATACTTCATATCATCATGCTCGGATGTCAATGAAGGAAATATATCAAGGAACGCCCGGTTCTTGTGGATACAATTATTGATTCTCTGTGATTTTCTGTTAGTGTAAATATCAAAAATATTTGGTGCCATGACCATGCGGATGAATGTTTTATGGAGATGTGCGGCATGTAAAAAGTGTGAATCTGATTTGTAATTGTTTTTATTTGTAATAAAAAAAGTTAATGCTTCTGAATTATATTTGTCAAAAAATGAAGCATAATTTGTATATATTCTGTTCGAAATTCATAAATCGATAGAGAAAAAACAAATCCGAGTTACAAACTAAAACTGAGGGAAACGCATCAAATATAAGAGAACTACGACACAACAGAAACACAACATTAAAATGTAACATCCACAGAGACAAACTATAATATAACAATGGCCATTTCCCTGACTTGGTACAGGGCATTTTAAGATAAAAATGGTGGGTTGAACCTGGTTTTGTGGCATGCCAAACCTTCCGCTTAAATGTCAATATTAATTATATCATTAAAATGACTATATTACATGACAGGACTACAATACAAATAAATGGGTGAAAATATAGGTCAGAGAAACGTCTGTTGACCTATAGATCTGTATATTTCATTCTTATTTCGATTGAATTATATCAACTTCTCAATAACCAAAACGAGGAATACGTAATTACTCCGAGCTACCACACGATTAATAGCCAACAAATTAACAGGTACCTGGTTAAAAATTATACCACGTGCTCATATATATATATATATATATATAGATACACTGATTTTAATTTTTGTACGCCATACGCCCGTTTCGTCTACAAAAGACTCACCAGTAGCACTCGATTAAAAAAAGTTAAAAAGGTCAAGTAAAGTACGAAGTTATAGAGTAATTGAGTACACACTTCCGATAGGTTTTGCCACATACATCTAAGGTCTTCTATACCCGGGGTAGATAATCCTTAGTATTTCGTGAACAGTTAATTTATAACAATTACCATAGCAATGATAATTGATGTAAACACAAAAGTACTTACTACTCAATAATCTTTTTGTTAAGAAAATATCATAATCTCATTTGACAACACTAAGAAAAGTATTTGGGTGATATGTGGACTACCAAACATATTAGACATGCAGTACAAAAGACCAAACTAACAATTTACACAATACTCCTTTGAAAAACGTACAGACAAAGACAAATTACACGAAACAACAGGCCAAACAACACATGCTCCAGATTACGAGCGCACATCACCACTTATAGTTTAGCAACTCTCTATATCATGAGACCATAAGTTATAAAAGTTAAATACACTATTGATAAAAACATGCGCTATGGCGACTACCTCTTACTTGTAAATAAAAAAAAGATGGCGCATAATTTGTAAAGGAGAGAAAATATGGGCTCGCCACTACAAAACGTTAGTAGAGATAGTCGAAGCTATTTTCGGTTTAAAACTCTCGCCCAAGAATACAAAAATACCACAAATCTCATTTGTACTGTTTTCTAGTGGTATTCGAAATTATACACTACATCTCCGTCATTCTAATTATATGCATTATATATAATCTTATAAGAATAATAAAAAAAAGTTATTTTCTCTACATATACTAGTTAATCTGATCCTAGTACTAGTATTCTGATAGATTTCTTTTTTGAGTAATTATACGTATTCCTGGTTTTGGTTATTGAGAAGATGTTATAATTCAATCAAAATAAAAATGAAATATATAGATCTAAGGTCAGCACACGTTTCTTAAAAAGATTAGTCTTCCTATATATAAAGCTCTAAATCGCTCTTCTCTCGAAAAGTTGGGAATACATTTTAAAACAGGTCTACCGTAAACAGTCTAAAACCCCGTTTTATCGGAATCAGTTATCGTTTGTATATGGTTAAGTTTTTCTGTTTACTAACATTGATATGTAAGCTGGACACTTCAGTCGACAAACTCTTTTGTAAACTTAAATGACTCTTGTATATGTTAACTGTTAGATTACAGATTGAAATGAATCTTATGTTACATTTTCGAATGCGTACTAACATGAGAAACACGATGGTTGCCACGTGTGGAGCAGAATATGCCTACTCTCTACTAAGTTCACTCCCAGTGTATATTAGGCTTCATGTTGCTCAGCATTTTCTTTCTATGTTGTGTTTTGTAGACTGTCTTTTTGACATGTTTTGTTTCTTACCGTACCGTTGCCATTATCGGTCGACGTATGAGTCTGTGTTTGTCTTTCTCTTTTTCATCCGTTTAAATTGATCAACAGTGATGTTTTGGACTTCTTTTTGTTGTCTTCGGCGGTTGCAAAATTCATAGAGTCAGCTTGAATACTAGTTATGTTTTTTATGTTTAAAAAAATATAGAATCATTTTCATAACAACGTGGACAAGACCATTTCATGGCGCGCTCAGTTTAATAATTGACTGTGTCAGATTAGGTGAACGTTCGTCTGTAACGCCCACTTGTCATATCGTATGTGTTATAGACATCTAAACTGTGGGGATGCCAAAGGATCTAAACGTGTAAATAAAATATTACGAATAACTAGCAGAGAACAGAACATTGTGTGTTATTTTAAATGTTTAATACTTACACTTTCTTTTTTTCTTCTCGTTCACTTGCACGTACTTAACACTTTTATTCTATAAAAATCCCCATTGGAAGGCCTCTGACAGACTGAGTGAGCGTAAACTCACTGTTATCGATAGTCGATGACGTTAAAGGTAAATGATTCAGTATTATTACCAACATAAGTATTGCGGTTGTCCATGCTGTTATGAAAAAGATTCTATGTGCACAGTGAAATTCCAGCGTTTATTCATCACGATAAATTTTGAAATGACTAATAGGTGGTCTGTATTGACGCCCAGTGGCAAATATTATAATAAATGCACGTTCAGAGCGTTAACATACAATGTCAATTGAATATAGTTATTGCTTTGTAGACGGACACGGTGAATGTTCGCAAGAATCTACATGTCATATTCAGAAACCCTATACTGGATTGTTAACGATGACGAAGTGCTATAACTGAAAAGTATAGCCATTCGCAAGCCTTGACAATGAATCTGCAATGCGCAAGGGAGATTATTTCTTTGATTTCAGTATGTTTTTATATCAGTAAAACACTATGCCTGGGTTTTTATTATGACATTATCAAAGTATTGGCAACCCATGGGAGTAATCATCTTTTACATTTGTTTGGTTTCGAATTCCTTTTATTTTAAGACGTAAATGATATTGTTGAATATTTAGGGGCCTCCGTATTTTAAATAGTTCACCTACTGTGTCACTGAGAACTTTGAACACCGCACGTGGCTTTTGCGTTCGACTAAAATGTTAATTGAATTTGATTGCCAGTTTGCTTCATGTCAAAGATTGGTGGGCGTCTCCGGGTACTCTGGATTCCTCCTCCAATACATATTGGCTATCACGTAACAGCCAATATTTCTAGATATAACATTAAACACCAAATCAATCGATTATGTTATTTCTGTTTTTTGGTCGGTTGTTGTCTCTTTGCAACAAAAGTAATTCCCTATTTCCATTCGTCTCTTTATCACTAAAGTTGTGAGAACTTCGATCCCCGCACATGGCAGGTGCGTTTGACTCAAATCCTAATTGAATTTGATTGCAAAATAAAATCATTCCCCATTTCATAACTCAATTTTATAGTGTGGAATCACTTTATAATGCCTATTAGGTAAAGCTTGATGTTTTAGTGACTTTTACCACCCGTATAGGAATGTGCTGCAGTACAAATGACAAACGGACAAATAAACGACCAGGCGCCATCGACGGGAGACCACACTCTATGAAGAGACAAGTTATGAATATATGCATCAATATGTTTCAACTCTTCTTACGTGACACGTAGATACTAATGAACCCCACAAAATGATTTCTAACATAATTTATGTCTGTTAACTATTATGTAAACATCCCGACGCTTTTAAATACCTTACGTAATAGAAACGGACATCCATTGATTAAAACATAACAACGCCAAGATGTCAGAAGCATAGACGTATTTATAATATGGACGACATCTATCAGAAACACGCCATTCAAAAACAACCATTCTGCAAATTAAAAGGAAGAAACACATTCCATGCCAGTCTTGAAGTACAAAAATATTTATATAAACGGTGAATATGATGGGATTTAAAGAAAAATGACGAATGACGGAAGGTGTCGAGGGTTAATTTCATGATGAGCTACGAACCGCTTTACGGCAGAAATAAAACCCATTTACGGCAGTTAACAAGGAACGTGATGAGTTTATTCTGCCGTTTCCTCTAACAAATTAACAGTAGGTGTAAACAGAAGATGTGGAATATAAACAATCAATTCGCTTCAAAATGTGCTCATGGCTATGATTTAAAATGAGAAATGTTTCTTTCCCATCCAGATGTAACGATTCCGGGATCTGTTTTCTGTGATAAGAACAATGTTTATATTTTATACGTATCAATTTCAAATCATAAACACCTTGATCAACGGTAAAGGATGCGTTTACTAAACATTCTAAGCAGCTGGTGCTAAACTTACTTTATATATAGTATAGCACTTAGAAAAAGTGAATTGAAAAGTTTACTGTAAGCATTGTACAATATTTAAGCAAGAACTGATATTACTTGAAAATCTACTTAGCAATTGTATACTTTCGACATAAGGGCACTATTACAAGATCTAAGATACAAAAACTGATGTACGAAAACTGATATATTATGTGTATACATTCATTACATGTTACAACTTCGGCAGTTCTTATGTCGGAGTAACCATCATGTTGCTTCATATTTATTTCTAAATAGAAAAAGATCGACTTTCAAATTGAAATATTTGTTTAATTTCCAAACTGGCAAAATTTCATGATTGTTTAGAAACAAACAAAATAATAAGTTGTAATGCAATAACAAGGGAATTTTAATATTTATGCATTGTTATTTTGAAAAATCCATGCATATGGCATACTAAATTATGGATTTTGCTAAAAAAAAAGTCGTCTTGTCTTTTATGAAAAAATATAAGAAATCATATGCAATCGATGCTGCTACTTACTGTAAAAAAATACAGTATTTTGAAATACATCGGCGTAAACATACTAATAAAATAATTTTAATTTAACTTGTAGCATCAAATTAAGGGTCGAATCCAACAGTAAGATGAGCATTAAGTGGATTTAGAAATTGAAGATAAAAAGCATGTATGACTAAAAATTAATTTGTTTAATCAAATACTCTGACAAATTATAAATACGTATGTTATTTTAGTAGCGTTTATTGCTGGTTTGAATCGAGTGCCACTAGTTAGTCTTGTGTAGACGAGACGCGCGTTTGTCGTACTTTTTTTTTATAAACATTGCATTTTGTCTAAACCCGGGTGACCAATATTGCAAACCTGATCCTAGGATAAAGTTTGATTTTAGTAAATATAGTCAGTCAAACTTTTTAGACTTTTCTGTAATTTTGTTATAATGTGTCCGAAAAGTAGTGCACTTCGCCGTTCTCATTGGGATAGAGCAGGTGCGTTTGTTTTTTTATTTTGTATTTATTTTCTAAAAGATATGCACTCAGAAATAACCCTGTATTTAATATTAATTTATTATAGTACTGGAAAACCACAAATGTTTGCCACTGGACTTTATAATCAAACAACAATGAATCCATCTTAATAAGAAAATAAGGAGTTATTATATTATTCCGTTTTAAGAGTCTATGTTAATATGAGAGAGGAAGAACAGCAATAAAAGCAGTGGCGGATCCAGAAATTTTCATAAGTGGGGGCCCACTGACTGACCTAAGAGGGGGCCCGCTCCAGTCACGCTTCAATGATTCCCTATATAAGCAATCAATTTTTTTCTCAAAAAGGGGGGGGGGGGGCGGGCCCCCTCCCCCCATAAATCCGCCTCTGAAAAGCACTGTTCCTTTGCATTCTGTTTGTTTTGTTGTGCATATACTGATAATGTGTTATGGATGAATACCCCTTATCCTTTCTTATCTATTATATTACAGTAATTTTCAATAAAACTATAAATAAAACTAAATAATTAAACAAAAAATAAAAGTCCATTTGAGGTGGGACCTGGAAATAGGAGTTACTGTATCTTGGTATGCCTTGTAAATTTAAACAAATTATGTGCCATGAAATAAATAGACAAAACTGAAAATAAATCTTCACAACGTTGCGATATCGTCAGTCGCTTCTTGTGAATTTGTTTTTATTTTTCGTAATATGGCAACACACCACAGAAGTTAAATAACACGGGCTGCCATTGCTACACATGACAATATAGAAGCAATAATAGATTCAATGCATGAATTTGTTTTTATTTTTCGCAATAGAACACCAAAGAAGTTAAATAAAACCAGCTACAATTTCTTCATGGCAATATAGAAGCAATAAAAGCTTCATATGTTTCGCAATGGAACACCACAACACAGAAGTTAAATAAAACCAGCTACAATTGGTACATGACAATATAGAAGCAATAATAGCTTCAATGATTTTATTTTTATTTTTCGCAATATGGAACCACAATACAGAACTGAGTTAAAACAAAACAGCTACAATTGCTACATGACAATATAAAAACAATAATAGCTTCAATAATATTGTTTTTATTTTTCGTAATATGGCACCACAATAGAGAAGTAAAATAAAACCACCTGCAATTGCTACATGACCATATAGAAGCAATAATAGCTTCAATGATTTTGTTTTTATTTTTTCGCAATATGGCACCACAATAGAGAAGTTAAATAAAACCAGCTGCAATTGCTACATGACCATATAGAAGCAATAATAGATTCAATGATTTTATTTTTATTTTTCGCAATATGGCAGCACCATGCATAACACAGAATTTAGATGAAACCAGCTGCAATTGATACATGACAATATAGAGGCAATAATAGCTTCAATGATTTTATTTTTATTTTTCGCTATATGGCACCATGCATAACACAGAAGTTGGATGAAACCAGCTGCAATTGATACATGACAATATAGAGGCAATAATAGATTCAATGATTTTGTTTTTATTTTTCGCAATAGAACACCACAACACAGAAGTTAAATAAAACCAGCTCCAATTGCTACATGACAATATAGAGGCAACAATAGCATCGATTATTTTGTTTTTATATTTCGCAATATGGCACCATGCATAACACAGAAGTTAAATAAAACCAGCTGTTATTGCTACATGACAATATAGAAGCAATAATAGCTATACAATGATAGGTATGTACACTTCGGCCATCTGTCGATCTGTAATGACAACTCGGACAGGTCGAGATAACAGGTTAACGCTGGACAGTGCAGTGGTTATCTCTGTTGTAATTATTCAGTGAGAATCTTTAATAGATTTGTGCAGGCAGATTCATTCTTGATGTGCTAATTATCTCGCCGGTGTCAATCATTTTTTACATTTGATTGACAGGGGTTTAAGATGGATGTGCTTACTATTTATATAATTGCACCAAAGCACGTTTTCAACACGTACATATAGATTCCACAGAACTAAACGTATAACTTATTTCAATGAATGATTTCACTGTATTCTAGGTACTGTTGTTTGTCTTTTGGTCTTTTTCTTGTTTTACTATGTCATTGTCAGTTTGTTTTGTTTTTTACTGTGTTTTACTATGTCATTGTCAGTTTGTTTATTACTATGTCATTGTCAGTTTGTTTATTACTATGTCATTGTCAGTTTGTTTTGTTTTTTACTATTCATTGTCAGTTTGTTTTGTTTTTTACTATGTCATTGTCAGTTTGTGTTTTACTATAACACTCACACCACATCTTCCTTTTATCTATTGTTAGTTTTTTATGTGTTTTACTATTCATTGTCAGTTTGTTTTTTTACTATGTCATTGTCAGTTTGTTTTTTACTAGCCATTGTCAGTTTGTTTTTACTAAGTCGTTGTCAATTTTTTTTACTATGTCATTGTCAGTTTTTTTTACCCATGTCATTTTCTGTTTGTTGTTTACTATGTCATTGTCAGTGTTTGTATACCGCATGTCATTGTCAGTTTGTTTTTCACTATGTCATTGTCAGTGTGTGTATACCGCATATCATTGTCAGTTTGTTTTTCACTATGTCATTGTCAGTGTGTTTATACCGCATGTCATTGTCAGTTTATTTTTTACTATGTCATTGTCAGTTTGTTTTTTTACTATGTCATTGTCAGTGTGTGTATACCGCATGTCATTGTCAGTGTGGTTATACCGCATGTCATTGTCAGTTTGTTTTTTACTATGTCATTGTAATTTTTTTTCACTATGTCATTTTCAGTTTGTTTTTTGAGTATTTATTGTCTTTCTTTAGAGTTCTTAATGTTGACCTAAAATTCCCCCGTGGGAGAAAGCTTGTAATTTTGACCCTGGCATATGTTTGCACTATCGGAAGCATACAATATATTTTATGCAGCAAAAAGTATATAAAAAACAACAAAGGTTATTATTTGTTTTAGCTTTATCTGTTTCTGTTTCGAAGATTACAGAATTTAGAGCCAATGTTATGTTTTTTTCCTTTAAAATGTGATATATGTAGTGTTGAAACGATCGTTTATTATTCGTTTCTGGGTTTCCTTTAATCCTTCAGTTGGACAGCAATATTAAATGTATAAATTCGGAAAAGTCTTTAAGATCTTAATTCCATGAACAAACAACCAATTAAATATCTCCACATGGTATATTCCGTATAAAAAAAGAAGATGTGGTATGATTGCCAATGAGACAACTCTCAAAGGGAGACCAAAATAACACAGAAATTATCAACTATAGGTCACCGTACGGCCTTCAACAATGTAGAGGGGGTGGCACAAATAATCTTAGGAATTCATGGCCATAACATTCAATTCGTAACTAATTTTGTTTCAAAAGTCGCATGTTTTAAACTAAGATATTTGAACAAAATTAGTTAAGAATTGAATGTTATGGCCATGAATAATTATTAGATTATTTGTGCCATCCCTCCTTTCTACGTGTACATGCTTACCTCATAGCCCCCCTCATAGTGTCGTTATAAATATTATACACACACGCTTGGTCACAGTCAATAAATTTTTCATTTGTTTTTCTTTTCTGCATGTGAATCATCTTAAAAGTATGTATGTGTTGGTTTTTTTTTTAATCGCTGTATATTTTTCTAAATTTAATATAGACCAAAAAATTTTAAACTTCCCGAAGTAAAAAGTCATAAAATCTTTAAACTTCTCATTATGTACAAAGTCATAAATAGTGTATGGTTTTGCGGTATGATTGTTAATTTTCATTATTTTGTTTATTTTTGGACTAAACTGTTTGACATACGAAAGTATGGTTACCCTATAAAGGGTGTAAAGATCCAGACAAGAAGGGTTTATTCCTAAAATTCCCTTGAAACCATTACATTTCCCCCCAGTTTACCAGTTATCATTTATTTTCATTCAATATTCAGTTATTTTCTAAATCAATTATAATTGTTTAACTTGCCGGCTATTTAGAAGAAAATATCTTGTTTTATTACAGTCATGTTCTCATATACACAAGACTGTGATAAGATTAAAAACTATTTTAATTTGCTCACCACTTCATGGAATTAATTGTTTAAAGTATACGGTCTACTTTTCATAATAAATTACATTAAATAACAGAGCAGCAATTATACATTATTTTAGATAGTTTAAACATATTTTATTTTCAAAGTAGCAAAAGGGATTGGACACAAGTTACATGTATAACAACATTAGTTAGGTAACAGTACAGCAGTAAATTTTATCAAAAGATTCAACGATTCATTAGAGGTTTGTGATTTACAATAAAATCACCATGACATTTCAATTTTATGGTAAATAATTACCACTGTCCAATAATTACACGTCTATTTATTACAGCCATTCCTAAAATAATGATACATGTCATTACAAAATCTATAATTAATCTTAATTAACATGGCAAACCAAATAAACAAATTGGTCTAATAGCAGACGACTATGATGTGGCACCGATCAGTTTCTGCACGGCAGCAGGTCCGCAGAGAATCGAAATTATTATCTCAGGCACATTTGGATGCATAAAAAGTTTTATGCTTTGTGTTAACGAGTATATTATGAAATGTACCGAAGAAAAGTGAACACAATCAATTTAACTAGTTTATGAAATTGAGAATTATCTTCACAGCCGGAGAAAATTAAAAAATATTTTATAAATTAATTACTAATGCCTGAGACATATATTCTCTGCTAATGCCAAGTAACATCTAAATTATGAACAAATCCATTCGTTTTTAATACAACATTTTATAAATAATAATAAAAACTATAATAATAATTTGAAAAAATATAATTGATAAATTAAGTAAAAAAACATTATATTTTTCTTGTATATTATATACTAGTATTATATTGATACATTTTATTATGATTACGAGAAACACAAAACTAAATTAATTTATTCATGAAAAATAACCTCTTTTACAACAAAGAAAATCAGCCAGTTTATATCAACAAATTTAACACATTTTTCATCTTATTTTTAATGCGAAAAGCTACGTCACTATTATAATGAACAAATACTTCTTTTATATTTTTCTACTCAAAATCGTATTCATTAATAGAATTTATGTTTATTGCAAAAACACAAAAAGACATTTCTGCTTACTTAATATTAACAAAATTTCTAAACAACAACGTGCCGATGACAGAAAAGAACTCTGGCAATGAATGCGGAAAATTGAATAAAAACAATAACCAAAATGTAACAGGCTCGCTTCAATAACCTCCTCTTTTCGTATGAAATTAACCGTACAATTTTACTATCATTTGGGAAACAGTAGTAAACTTGTGTTACACTTGTTGAATGATGAGCAGTTAATAACTAACAGGGATACATTAACGTAGACTGGTACCGCCAATTATTGTCAAAAACCTCTTATAATCGTGTTAACTTTCATATTCCTGTCATATATAATTGTTAAACATTGCTGTGTGTGCACAATCTTATTAGAAGAAAACTGTTCCCGTTGACAGATATTACTACTAATGTAATTTGCCAGAAATTGTGAATGTAATTGTTTTACGACATTGTTTACGACAACATAAGTAAGGGAGATTTTTTTATACATTTTTAGTGAGAAAATTTTCTACGTCTTTACATATATATTTGTAATATATATACCTGTAATATCTGATATTTGACAGAGCATAATTAAAACAATATAAATGATATAATTTATTTTGTAATTTTTATAAGCATTAGCAATTTTCGAGAAGTTTTTTTAGTTTCTAGGTAAACATGATGCGCATAAAAATCCATAAACAATATGCTGTTTTGTCTTTAAACTTTAAACCGGGACATAATTATTAAAATTGTGTTGCAAAAATGTTTGCTGTAAAAGAAATAAAAAAATCTGACGCTATAGAGAACGCAAGGTCAAATGTAATCATTACTTTTAAATCATGCCGGAAAAACACAAACTTGACAGATGAAAAAGATATATGTATTGTTTATATTTGTTTTAACCTGTCTTTTACAGATAAAGCAAGAAATATTTGATACGAACAAAATACTATTACGATTTAAGATGAGATTGTAAGGCAGAACATATTCTAAAATTTAAGTTTCATTCGCTATGCCCGTTTTTTTTCTTTAGTGAAAAGTCAAAAATTAATTCACAAAAATACCGATTTCAGAGGAAAATTCAAAACGGAAAGTCCCCACTGAAATGGCAAATTGAAAACATAAAGCTCTAACACATTAAACAAATGGATAACAGCTGTCATATTCCTGATTTGGTACAGGCATTTTATTATGTAGAAAATGGTGGATTTAACACTGTTTTATAGCTAGCCAAACCACTCAATTATATGACTGTCGCAGTAAACCATAGCAATTAATTCAGTTCCAATCTACACAACAGGACCGAACAGTCGAATACACTGCATCAGTCTAAAACTTTTTTCGAATTGATCGAATTTTGGATCTACTATATTATTAATAGTTTGTTTATATACCAGTAAATGTGCACTATATTAAAAAGAATGCACAAGGAAAGTTTAACAAATGTATTTACAATGTGAAATCTCCATGTTCAATCCAAATTTCGGTGCATAAAAGTAGGATTGTTCACGATCTGAAAATTTGAAATTAATATGGTGATTTTATGTTATATCTCTGGATAAATACCGAATATGTTATTACCCCCACGAATACAAGGGTCATTCTGTTTATTATCGATATTGTACTATTTTATCTATTTTAGTAGATGCATCTTTTATTTTTGCCAGACATAATTCTACGAGCAGCCGTATCCATTCGGTTAAATATTTGCAACGAGTTATAAGACCATAGTTCGATCGCAAGCTGTGTAAAAGAAAATAATTTGCTCTCCCCAACACCCAGCCTTTACGAGTAACCGAAAAGACTGGTCGACTCGGAATCAGAATTATGTATTTAAGTAAAGGATAGTCTTTCCTGCATGCGTTATTTCAACTTAATTGCCAGCTCGAACATTTAAGGTAATATGCTCATATCTCATTGACATGTTATCGTCCTGAGTATATTATACATGTATGATATTTATTGTTGGACATTAATTATTGATGAACACTTCTGTGAGAACTTCTCTGTCTATACCTTTAGGTAGCAGTCTTGTAATTGACTGCTCCATAAATTATGCTTACATGGAAAGCAGCTGATCTTTGAAATTTTTTAAAACGTTTTTGTTAATGTGCATATCATGTATGATAATATAAATAAATGTTTCAATTCAGCATAAACTAAATCAAACAAACAATTGAGTCCAGAAAAAAAAATCAGAAAAAGGACTTAATTTATTTCACTCCATGTTTATCACTGGAAACTGGAGTTGTAATACAAGACTGGTACCTTTTATCTGATAGCAAAGTCTTTTTACGTTCCTAGTGGGAAACACATACTCAAACAAGGCACTACTTGTTGTTTGTTTCTATTGTACATGTACGTGCATAAATCAACGTGTTTATTATTTTTTTCTCTATTGTCCAGTCGCAAATATGTAACGCCTATTACAGAAGTTATTACGTACACACTTTATTCGTTAGTAAAATTTTCAATATTTAGGGCACTGCAGAATGTATATTGATATTTTTACTGTCAATGGAAAACTTGAGTTAGAAAGGAAACTTACATCATAAAAGTATATTGCCAACTTTTCAGATCTGTAACCCGAATTTCCTTACGTTCTGAAATCAAGGAATTTACTAAATGTGTATTCATATATTCACCTCATAAAGTCTTAATTCAACAATTAACAATGCAAAGACTCAATAAATTGTTTTTAGGAGATTTGTGTTTTTTTGTGTAGACTTCATCTAATAAACATAAACCTTTGAGACTACCACAGAAGACTGCAGACGGTCATACAACCCGATATAATCGATCATAGATACATATATAAATAGATAGCGACCACGTGCAATTGGTTTTTCTAGGTCTGTTTGATTTCATATTGTAGATTAAAGCTTATGTTTATCATTGGTTTTACCTGAATAAGTAAGTTATTTTATTTGTGGATCGAATCAGTCAACCAAATGATTATTAAGGACAATGATACGAACCTATTGACTGGTTTATACAGATCTGTATGAAGGGAACAACAATTGTGTTGTCCTACATGTTGCTCGAGGCGAAGACGAGGACAATAACTTGTATCAAAGGGTAAAAAATATTGTTATCACACTCATAACCAGTCATTAAGTACGTGTTTTATTATTCTGAACAAAACAACTTTCTAAAACGTCTACATACACCACTTGTAGAAGAAAAAGTCGCATAAGCATACACAAGATGAAAAGTAAAATCACAAAAATACTGAACTCAGAGGAAAATCCAATCGGAAAGTCCATTATCACATGGCAAAATCAAATAACAAAACACATCACAAACGAATGGACAAGAACTGTCATATTCCTGACTTGGTACAGGCATTTTCAAATCTAGAAAATGGTGGATTAAACGATGAACCATCAGATTGTTGTCCGGTGTGTTATTTGGCAATATTTTATTACTGTTATCAAGACCAGAAATTCTTATGTAAAAAAAATATGCATGAAATAAAAAGTAAATGATTTATTAATAAATAAATGTTGCAAATTTTGAATAATGTTGCGTTGGAACTTATTCCCGGAATTTCCACCTTCGGCGGGACGTTCATATCTTAAAAATGTTTCTAAAAGCAACAGAAAAGTATCAAATAAACTAGAGCTACAAACCAACATTTATTTGATTCATCAACAGTTTAAAATATTACAGAATCAAGAATATTAAGGAAATCCTGAAATCTACTTTGGTATAATTATGTTGTGTGTAACTAATTTCCTCTCTAATTGAGACGATGTTGAAGTTCCACATTAACGAGTTTGCAGTTGTGAAAATACACGGCAGTGTCATTATTTATATACTGCTAAACCTGATATCAATAACTTTGTAACAACTATGTCAAACATTTCAACGTCTGTTTTACTCACGTATGAAACGTGGTTTCCATGTTGTTTTCTGTAACGCCATGTTTAGCGCGCATGCGTAACTGTAGTTCTCGGTGGTAGTTGTCTTCTGTTTCCGCATTCAGTAACGGTTCATTGGCTTCCGATATGCCGTATCGATAGCGTTTGGGTGGTGTGGAAGGTAATCTAACTTCACTGTTATGATATTCTTTTCAACTGCAGAAACTGATTAATAAAACAGATATGATTGTGCATATTCAACGAAATGTTCTCAATATTTTAAACAAAAATGTCAAATTGACGAATTTTCACACATTTGTCATTCTCTCTGCGATACGTTAAGTAAAGAATTGGTTTTGAAAATGTTGAGAATTTTTAAATCACAGCGGGGAAATTTCTGTTAACAACATAATTTGGTACGTGTGACTTCGCTTAATCTAAAAAATACAGGAATAGTTGAGAAAATTACATTAGTTATATTATGTTAATTGTTTTAAAGCCTTCATGTATGCAAATCTGCAAATCTGTATAAAGGCCATTTGTAAATAATTTATGTCCTGCATTTTCGATATTTTTTTCTCATAGGAAAATATTAAAATTCTAGTAATGAAGGTAACTGTTGATCTGAATTTCTGTGTCATTTTAGTCTCTTGTGGAGAGTTGTCTCATTGGCAATCATACCACATCTTCTGTTTTATATTATCTGATTTCATTTGATATAGGATATAACACGTGGACAGTTGTCGGAGTTGATGTTTTCTATTTACACATACAGTCCACAAATGTTCTAACGTTATTCCTTTCAACTTATTTTATATCATTTGAACAATTATTTTATTGATAACTTCAATGACTTCTATTATATACCAGAGTATGACTTTTGTCACTGTGTTTGTGTTGGTAGGACAAGTTTCAAACCATGAATTCATTTGAAACCATTAATGCCGCAGGGGGATCCAGCATCCAAAACTTTTAAAAATGGGGGTGCATAATTCCATAACACGGATTATATACGACCGAGCGAAGCGAGCCAAACAATTTTACACGATTTTATGCTACAATATCATATCAATCTATGGTCAATTACAAAAATTGTGTTTGACTATCAAAGGATTCGCCTTCTACATACCCCCCTTTTTTCATCCGCCGCATGACCGTCTTAAGATAAAAGTATATACACGTTTCATACCAGTAATAATTATATATAAATGAATAATTAAGTAAGTCAGTATAACATGTAACAGCACAGAAACAATGTTAAGTCAACATACTTTTTGTCGGATTGAGAGAAATTAGCAGCTATAAGACTTAAGCACCAAACATTGACTTGCATGCGCATATATCGTCCAATTATTACATGTGCGTTGTACAAAGTATTTATATCAGCAAATTGTAGTAACAAGTTGAATTTTTAACATGTTTATGTCTATTTTTTTACTCTCATTGATGCTGAAATATTACCGTATATTAAAAGGGTTTAAAAAAACAGATTTTGACAACTTTTTGATAATTTAACAAATAATGAGTCAATACATATGTTCTTTGAAGCAACCTTTTGCAAAAAACATTTAAGACCTGCTTCAACAGTAACACGTAGATCTGATGACGATTTCATTTATGGCATATATTATACATTTGGGAAATTGTTAAGTTTTAGGCACATTATAAAAACCGTTAATATCCAAATCCTGATAGATTTTAACTTTCAGATTTTGCCCATGTCATTTAACTTCTGGGAAAATTGGTTGTACGCATATTGGTACCAGACATCATTAGATTTTAAAAATTATATAAAATAGCAATTTGTATTTGAGCGTTCGTAAAACTGCCTAGAATGAATATTTCTGTCTTCTTGATTGCTGAATTGATTGTCAAATGTTTAAAGCCACTTTCAGCACTCTTGGTTGGATTGTTAGATGTCCCTGATCGCCCAGGTTTATTTTTGGTGGAGGAAATCCAGAGATCCAACAAATTCCGACAGGTAAACTGGCAAACAAAGTTGGGACAGTACGTATGCATAAAAAAAAACAGAAGAAGAAAATATTAGATCGTGCATGGGACTTAATTAGATTATTTAACAGTGTGTGAAACAGTACTTCGTGCATGGAGGTTTATGTAGCGTTAATTGAAAATTATAAATGATTATTTTGTACTACTTGCCAAAATAATTAGATAATAAATAAAAAAAATAATAAATTTTAAAGTAATTCGCATGTGAAAATTTAAGAATATTTAAGTGGCTTAATTTATCTAGGTGTAAATTGAGACACATTGGAGACAGTCACGGCAAAATCTGAAACGAGGCTCGTGAAGATCAAAGAACCAAACGCGTAACTGTCAGTTTCCATATGAAATACACATCATTGCCTTCAGGGGTTATCTAATCTTTATGCAACATGTACTAATGTCTTTTTATGCAGCAAACTTTTAAACGCATCAAATGGAGGTAAAAGATCTCCCATGTGATAAAATAAATGTTTTATAAACGAGTCTCATGTCCTTGGTTTCATATATTCTATTAATTATTTTTTTTAATTTAAATTTGAAAAAATGTCGCATTTTTTATGTGAAAATTGGTAAGTCTGGGATGTTTGCTGCTTTTCTCTCTCTCTTTTATTAGATGATGTATAAATATTTAGAAAAAAGGTCAATGCCCTTAGTTTTGATGTTTAATTTTATTTTTTCCTTTCTTTAAGTGATCGTAATATTTTACAAACACAGAAAATGAAACTATTCTTTTCTTTTCTTTCCCTTCTAATTTTATTTCTGGCAGTGTAACTTCATATTGTCCCCAGTGGAGTAAAAAGAAGAAAGTAGTCATCATTTAGTTGCACTTTTGCCTTCTCTTTTTGACTCAAAAGTTTGAGCTATCGATTACGTTACTGGTTCCATTGCTATCATACATATTACAAAGTTCAAATCTTTGGAGATTTATCATAAAAATTAAATTAACGTCCTCATTCCTTGAAATAATATGTCAAAGATCATATTCCGAACATTTTTGAGGCTATATTCCGAAAAAAATCTACGTTTTATGTCAAAAGTGGTCGGTACTCATGACTAACTTTAATCTGTCATATTCGATTAACCGTTTCATAGATGAAATCGGATATGTTCCATGTGTCGTAAGTACAACCCACTTCCCTTTTCATCACGAATGTGACGTACTGAATTATACTATTTACCGAGTTTGTAATAACATGAGCAACACGACGGGTGCCAAATGTGAAGCAGGATCTGCTTACCCATCCGGAACACCCGAGATAACCCCAAGTTTTTGGTGGGGTTTTCAATTGTTTTGCTTAGTCTTTAGTTTTCTATGTTGTGTCTTGTGTACTATTATTTGTCTGTTTGTCTTTTTATTTTTTAGTTATGGTGTTGTCAGTTCATTTCCGATCTATGAGTGCGACTGTCCCTGTGGTATCTTTCACCCCTCTTTTTTTCAGCTAGGCTAGAGAGCAAGATAACTGGACTCGTTGACAACTCTAAATAGAAATAAAGAATGTTGTGTTATTTGATCAATATGAGAAATATATTAAAGACAACTTTCACTGTTCTATGGACACATCTCAGACTTTCAACAGAGTCAATCAGACTGTAAAACCTCTCGGTCTTTAACAATGAGAAAAACACATTCATGATAAAATGTGAACGAATTCAAACGAATAAACCAGATACTAGTAATTTATATATGCTAAAACTATAAAACAAAAGCAATTAATGCATGCAGCAACCACAAAATCCTGACGGGTACAAAAAGCATGTAGCGCAGTTAAAAAAATAGTCCGTGTGCATAACCTTCTTTATTACCAGAAACAGTGGTGTAACAGCTACACAGACCGCAATTTCAGTTGGAAACAGCTTGCCTCATCTGATTGACATGAAGAACAGAAACCAATGACACAAAACCAAAATAAGCAAAGCATGGTGCTCAACCCATCTCTTATTTAACAAAGCAAGAACACGTACTAACATTGTAAGTGTAATTGTGTGGGTTCGTTGTCTATAGTGGTCAAGAACTATGGCTACAGTGTTGAAGGTGTAATGTTAAATTGTGATTCGGGGCGCCTCGGTTGGTCAAAGTTGCCCCCGTTTTTCTTCGGTTTGTGTCCCCCCCCCCCCCCCCCCCCGACTGATTCGGGATTCTCTCCGAGTACTCCAGCTTCCTCCACTACAAAAACAAACTCTGACCGGTCCTTGCGCTCCCTTTGTGCTTGGAAGTCCTTGTAAACATTGAGTTAAAACAAATAGTGTCACATCTCCATTAATCCGGATAAGGAATGTACACGGACTCCACTGTACCCTTGCAGCTCTCGAGGAGTGTTCCGAAATCGGCGGGATCTACGTAAATACATTGATCTAAAATAATAACTTTTTGTGATTTTGCAGTGACTGAACGCTGCGATTAAACTGATTCTCCATGTTTATTGTTTGATTGATTGCTTTTTTAGCTCACCTGGCCTAAAAGGCCATGTGAGCTTTTCTCATCACTTGGCGTCCGTCGTCGTCGTCGTCGTCGTCGACGTCGTCGTCGTCGTCGTCGTCGTCGTCTGTCGTCGTTAACAATTTTTCAAAAATCTTCTCCTCTGAAACTACTGAATGGATTTGAATGAAACTTAGCATGATTGTTCCTTAGTATATCCTGCACAAAATGTGCGCTTCGATTTTTGATCCGTCAAAAAACATGGCCGCCGTTACTTAAAATAGAACATAGGGGTCAAATGCAGTTTTTGGCTTATATCTCAAAAACGGAAGCATTTAGAGCAAATCTGACATGGGGTAAAAATGTTCATTAGGTCAAGATCTATCAGCCCTGTAATTTTCAGATGAATCAAACAAACCATTGTTGGGTTGCTGGCACTTAATTGGTAATTTTAAGGAAATTTTGCTGTTTTTGGTCATTATCTTGAAAATTATAATAGATAAAGATTAAACTGTAACAGCAAAAATGATCAGCAAAGTAAGATCTACAAATAAGTCAATATGACCAAAATTGTCAATTGACCCCTTAAGGGGTTATTGTCCTTTAATGGCAAGTTTTCACAATTTGTTCATCATATTTGCTAACTTTAAAAAATCTTCTCCTCTGAAACTACTGAATGGATTTGGATGAAACTTAGCATGATTGTTCCCTAGAGTATCCTGCACAAAGTGTGCGCTTCGATTTTTGATCCGTCAAAAAACATGGCCGCCGTTACTTAAAATAGAACATAGGGGTCAAATGCAGTTTTTGGCTTATATCTCAAAAACGAAAGCATTTAGAGCAAATCTGACATGGTTAAAAATGTTCATTAGGTCAAGATCTATCAGCCCTGAAATTTTCAGATGAATCAAACAAACCATTGTTGGGTTGCTGCCACTTAATTGGTAATTTTTAAGGAATTTTTTCAGTTTTTGGTCATTATCTTGAATATTATTATAGATAAAGATAAACTGTAAACAGCAAAAATGATCAGCAAAGTTAGATCTACAAATAAGTTCATATGACCAAAATTGTCAATTGACCCCTTAAGGGGTTATTGTCCTTTAATGGCAATTTTTCACAATTTGTTCATCATATTTGCTAACTTTAAAAAATCTTCTCCTCTGAAACTACTGAATGGATTTGGATGAAACTTAGCATGATTGTTCTTTAGATTATCCTGCACAAAGTGTGTGCTTAGATTTTTGATCCGTCAAAAAACATGGCCGCCGTTACCTAAAATAGAACATAGGGGTCAAATAAAGTTTTTGGCTTATATCTCAAAAACGGAAGCATTTAGAGCAAATCTGACAGGGGTAAAAATGTTCATTAGGTCAAGATCTATCAGCCCTGAAATTTTCAGATGAATCAAACAAACCATTGTTGGGTTCCTGCCACTTAATTGGTAATTTTTAAGGAATTTTTTCAGTTTTTGGTCATTATCTTGAATATTATTATAGATAAAGATAAACTGTAAACAGCAAAAATGATCAGCAAAGTAAGATCTACAAATAAGTCAATTTGACCAAAATTGTCAATTGACCTCTTAAGGAGTTATTGCCCTTTAAAACCTTTTTTCACAATTTGTTCATCATGTTGACTTACTTTAAAAAATCTTCTCCTTTGAAACTGCTGTATCAATTTCAGCCAAACTTAGGCTAAATGAGTTTCAGAGTTTCAGAGTATCTAGTATAAATTTTATATTACATTTCCTTGTATGTCAAGAAACATAGCTCCTATGGCTAAAATAGAACATAGGAGAAATTGATTTTTTTTTTGGCTTTTGAAGAGAATGTAGGACGATTTAAAGAACATTTAAATAAATTGAAAAGCCAAAATAATCATTGATGAGAGATTAAACCAAAAAAATTCAGGTGAGCGATTCAGGCTCTTGAGAGCCTCTTGTTTTGTTTTTAACGCCACTGACTTTCAGGGAGGCTAGGATTGGTTAACGTATGAAGCTACGGCGAACCAAAGACAATCGACAAGAAAATTGGCAGCCATGTCAACTAAAATCGCAGTCGAACGCATCTTGCTACGTGCGTGGTTCGAAACCACAACCACAGTGTTCACCGGCTAGTTGTCACTGTTGATACCACTCGGCCATATTATATTAATTTGGTGCACATTAAAACAGTAGTTATAACATAAAGGATGTACTGTTCTTTATACATGTACCATAATGTGCTGTTCATTTACTGTATTTGGAGGAATAAATGTTTTATATATGTTAACTTAATACAGGTCTAATTTCTAATTCGCCATTTCATTAGAAAAATCTACTACACGGTCACACAACTAACATTTCATCAATTCGTTTTGTTTTATTCGATTTTTCTTTAAACAAATATATATGCTTACGTACTTATGACCATATGTTACATAACATCAAACACACAACAATATGTACACAAACGTCATGAAAAGTTATTGAACAAGCAAATCGGTATATTTCATTTAATTTGAACGGCTCGGGTGACCCTTCTTGACCCGAACGACGTAGAGGGTCGGGTAAAAGGCTCACCGGACCCTGTAGATTATGTAATAACAAACCGATTTGTTTTAATTCAATATATTTTTTAACACATGACACAATCCATTGACCTGAACGTTTAGAAATATTCTGACAATATGAAATCCACGACTCATGAAGATGTTTGCTCGTATGATAAACATAGGTGGAAATACATCTATAATTAGTAAAAGGTTGGTAGCTTAAACATTATTTACTGTTTTGATATTCAGGCTTTCTCCAATTTTCGCTAGCATATGGTTACGATCCACTCCCTCTCCTCTGCACAGGAGGGGGTTGGTAGAAACCCATAGCTAGCAAAGATGGCTTTGAATTCTCCTAAGTGGTTACACTATTTGGAGAATTGAGATTTAAAGGCACATTTTTTATCGTTTTTGATAATTTTTATATCAATTCGTGACGATTTAGAACTTGACATATTGATTGTATATATGTTGCCCTTTATATTTTCTTATTGTTTTCGCGTTTGGTTCCTATCTTATTGACGTTCATCACACTTCTAAAAGTTCCATTTGATGTACTTTTAAATCAGTTTATGACATATGACTGAGAGGGTTATTGAGTTTAGATTATAATTGCTTATCTTTCTGTCAAGAATTACCCACGGGAAGATTAATCGTAGCTAGATGTACTTTTATTTGTATTGCAAAGTAAACTAAAACAAAAACGTTTCCATTTTCAATCTTCATTCCCCACAGTACCCCCACCCCTTTTTTCACCTGTATTAACTTTGAAGACATGTAGTATTTGTTTGATCTCAAACTTACTAATATATCTCTTACTGTATTGTTTTCCCTGATTGCTGCATACATTTATTTAATTTAATAGATATAAAAAGATGTGGTATGATTACCAACGAAACAACTCTCTATCCAAGTCACAGTATGTAAAAAGGGTTTACTATACATCAGGGTGAGACAGGACAGTCTTAAGAAACAAAAATTGCTTTAATTTTTCAATCTTTATTGGAAGATTATTTAGTTAATTCATAGTAAAACGTTAAAAATGATAAAACATACAGCAAGAAAAAAAATTGTAATGTACTAAATTAAAATATAGTACATGTACTAGTATTGGCATTGTTTTAATGCATAAAGCCTCGTGTTGTTTGTCTTTTTGTCTTTTTATTTCAAAGTCATTTGAATAATTCTGCAGAATTTCATTTTTCAATATCATCCGGGTCCCTCAGGCGCGGATCCAGAGGGAGGTTCCGGGGGTTGGCCGATCAATGCATTTGAATGGGAGCATATAGCTGGACCCCCCCTTTACTCTGGGTTGGGAACCCCCCCTTTTTAAAATGGCTGGATCCGCCCCTGTCCCTATAGGAAAAAAGATGCAGAAATATCTTACTTTTAAGGGGGGCGTCCGTATGGTTGTACGGAATGTATAAATACGAAGCTAGTAAGGTCTGTATAGGGAGTTCAAATCTTAGCATGCCTTGTGTACTACGTATTCTATGCATTGAATATCCATTGCAATAACACTTTCAGGAATAAATACTAGTAGGTGAAGTACTAAATGTTTAAGGCAAAATTTCTGTCAATATCCAAAATCTTTCTTTTCTACTGGGCCTTATAAGTATTATTTTACTTCGTTAAACCTTTTTTACGAAGCCTACATTGGATCCAGTGGCGGATCCAGAAATTTTCATAAGTGGGGGCCCACTGACTGACCTAAGAGGGGGCCCGCTCCAGTCACGCTTCAGTGATTCCCTATATAAGCAACCAATTTTTCTTTCCCAAAAAGGGGGGGGGCCCGGGCCCCCTGGCCCCCTCCCTAAATCCGCCTCTGGGATCTACACTTTAATTGTCTTGCACATGAAAAGCAATAGTTATTTGAAAGTGTACGTAAAGTAATTGACAACACTTTATTGATCAGTCGCTTATGACTCTAGTATAACTTAATTAAAACGATTTTACAGGCCACGGGAGATAATTCAATATACATTTTCATTTTCTGAAAAATTTCCATAATTTATGGTTTACGAATTAGATTTCAATTGATAAATTTGTTTTTCTGCGTTTTATCGCCACTTTTGGGATATTTCGTGGTGGGCAGTTTTTATTGGGGATGAAGCCGGAGTGCACAGTCAATTAAGATTGGAGTCGAGTTCGCCAGTACTAGCGGGGTTCGAACTCGCAACCTCAGTGTAACTGTTGACTGGCTAGTGAGACCCGATTCGTGAGTTAATATTTTAGGATAACGTCTAAGAAAACAACATTGTTAGATTGTTAGTGACTATATTTACAATAATTATTACACAATATTCAAAAAGCTTAAGGATATAAGTATACTTGACATAGTACTGATTGAAAACAGCAAATCCCGCACCTGTTCTCGGACTTCAGTTGGCCCCGTAACACAATGTTGTACTAGTTAGATGTTATTCTGCATTGTATCATACAAAAAAAATATCCCTTTTTCAACTGAATTTATAGTAAGTTTTTTATTTGTCGAACTGTGACACCACTGTCCCATGCATGTTAGAGGGAGGATTGACCGTTTCTTTATGTGTCAGCCCCAAGTCAGGAGCCTGTAATTCAATCTGTAGTTCATGTCCGTCATATATTTGGTTTATATTTTCTATGTTTGGGCCATTAATAACCGACTATACGGTATGATTTTTTGATGTTGGTTGAATGGAGTATGGTTTGCCTACAATAGCTTAAATCTACTTCATTTCAACTATGGTAAATAGTTGTCTCAATGGATAAAAAAACAGTTAACACCCACAAAACGCAACTTTGCATGAGAGAGTTGAAACCTAAGTTCGATTTTTTAAATTTCTTTTCTCAACATTTCATGTGGGTAAATCTATATCAATCGATCGAAATATTAAACAGACAAGCCACAGAAGGCTTACATTATGCCAGAAAAACAAACGAAAGTGTTTGTAATCAGAATACAACAGTCATGCATGTTGAGAATAAAACATGTAAAAGATACCACGAAAGCAGCTTAGAACAGTAATTACAGTTACGCTCGAAATGCAATGCAAAATCCATTTTATAACTAGTTTGTCTGTCTTTTTTTTTTTTAATTCAATGATTTTCATCAAACCTTAAGTGGGACAAGTTGCAGGGGATTTAGAAATTGATTACAATTGATTTATTATCCGTTTCTTCAGTAATCTATTTCACCATCTAAGAAGATGAATTTTGGAAATGTAAATCTGTACAGGTAAGAACATTTAATTAAAAAAAACAATTATCATTTGTCTTTGCTGTCAGCGGTATATCCGTTAAAAAAAGGGGGGGGGGGGGGTAGGAGGTTTCGAGAGTTGAAAAAAATACCTTTTGTTGGCGATTAATGCACTTTAATGAGGGGAATTTATAATGGCTTGGACCAGCACCCTTTTAAGAAATGTCTGACTTGATCCACCGCTAGTTGTTAAGTCGCTTTACAATTAAAATCTATAATATTGTTTTATTGCTATAATAATTGGTCTCGATTTATCGAGTCAAAATGTCGATATGTAATGACATTGTTTTACAATTGTATATAAATTTTAGTCTCATTACATTTTGTAATTATACAATACTTCTGTTGCAATTTCCTCAAATAAGAATAAACTCATGAATAGTTTGTTGGTCTGTTTTAGCCCATTGAAATTTGATTTAATACCCTAAAACATGATATGAATATGTCTTTCCAAAAAGTTTTTCAAAAGACGCATGTTTTCCGCATTGGCAAGCTGTATGATATCATTTAGATATACACAACTCATCAAAAAAACCTTGTGTTTCTTTCCTTTTCTCATAATACAAACACCTTTATATATATATAAAAAAAAAGATGTGGTATGATTGCTAATGAGACAACTCTCCACAAGAGATTAACAACTATAGGTCACCGTACGACCTTCAACAATGCGGAGCAAAGCCAATACCGCATAGTCAGCTATAAAAGGCCCCGATAAGACATTGTAGAACAATTCAAACGAGAAAACTAATTATCATGTCTGACCAATTTATAGATTGAACATACAAGTTCCTATAATGGAACATTTTGCTTTGGAAATCCGTTATTTTATGAAATAACTTCACTTAAAATAAAAAATAACTTCTCTTAGTGGATATCCTGACCTGTATTAAAAAAATTCGATCGTTACAAGTAGTGAAGCACTCCGTGATCAGATCAAATGGCCGAGTTGTTTCATAATTTGATTTTTTCTTACCAAAAAAATTAAGTATAAGGGGCTATGTGTCTTCTTATACCAATGAGTGTTACAAGCTGGTATTTAGTATTAGTCAATGTCAACAGCTGCCTTCATTCACTACCTGAATTTTCTTCAATTTTCCAACAGGATTTTTAATTTTAAGGGAATCAGTTTCAAATGCTTTGAATTCAGTTTTAAAGGTATCAGATAACACATATTGTATTTGCCTGCTATGCATTTTCTATGTTGTTGTTTTGGCATACATAGGGCCGTTATTTTTATGTCACATTTATGGGCATTATGTTTTCTGGTCTATGCATCCGTTCGTCCTTTCGTTCGTCCCTCCGTTCGTCCATTCGTCCGTCCCGCTTTAGGTTAAGTTTTGGTTAAAGTTTTTGGCCGAGGAAGTTTTTGATGAAGTTGAAGTCTAATCAACTTGAAACTAAGTACACATGATTTTCCCCTATGATAATATGATCTTTCTAATTTTAATGCCAACTTAGAGATTTCCCCCCATTTTTCTCGGTCTACTGAACATAGAAAATGAAAGTGCGGATGAGGCATCCGTGTACTGTGGACACATTCTTGTTCTCTTTTGACTTGTTTTACATCTTGTGACCCTGGGTTGTGCTGATTGCTGAAAGCTGTACGTTGACCTGTATTTGATAACATCCCTGTCTCTTGATCTATAACGGAGTGGTGGTCTCACTAGAAATCGTACCATGTATGTTTAAACTCGTATTGTAAAAAAGCTGGATATTTATCGAAATTGATACGAATGAAAACGAATGTTTCCACTGGACTCATATTTACAATTAATTCCGGAATGCTGCATGAATCAATGCAAGAATGATACACATCTGTAAAAGAAGCAAACATATTTTTTTTTGGTTTGAATCACACGTGTTTTTAAGAAATCTGCTATCAGCTTTAATACCATTCCCGATCACATGAGATCACTCTCACTTTGGCGGGGTTCGTGTTGTTTAGTCTTACTTTGGTATGTTGTGTTATGTGTACTGTTGTTTGTCATTTGAAAGTTTTATTTTTATTTTTGCCATGGCATTGTCAATATTTGTTTTCAACTTCCATATGAGTTTGAGTATCCATTTGGTATCGTTTGCCTGCCGTTTTTCTTATACATGTTTACAATGGTTTATTCCTTGAATGCCAACATCCTTTGATCTACCGACAATTTACCTGTAAAATTATGTTGGCATTCGAGGAATAGGTGCAAGAAGTTATCACAACAAAAGTGGATGCTTTTCAAAACAATTATTCTAATTAAACAGAAAAGTAAATTCCAGGTAGTTAAATCACATTGAATTTCATGTTTGTAAAATTGTTGAAAATTCATTTGTTTTGCTGTAACTGCTTGAACAATATGCTCTTCTCTAAAAATGAAACTTTGAAATTGTTGCATCACTTAGTCTAGACTTTGATGTTTTTTTTCACTATTTCTATAGTTTTGTGTGCTGTGATTTTCTCCTATTTTATTTGATGGAATTTCTCCAAACTTTGTATATTCTCATACTTTTTTCATACCATAAAAAGAAGAATATTTTGAATAATATGTTATTTGTTCGCAGACAGAGAACACAGAAAACAATACTTATAACATAAGTAAACATAAAAGCAGATTGAAAAAAGCACTATAAATCTTCATATGTGAATATTGTAGAATATTTTATACAAGTAATTTTTATTTAACAGTCTATTACAAGTGTAAAATTAAATTAATTGTTCAATCAAAAAAGTAAATATAGTTTATATTTACTAATAAAATATTCAATATGATATGGATTTAGATAAATCTCTAATATCCTTTTTCACTTTGAAATAGTTGTATTTATCTAGAAATTCTTATTTTTTTTTAAATATGTCTTATGTTAAGAAACATTTCCATTTCCAAAATATTTTTTTTTAATAAAAAAGTAATAAAAATATTTTTATTTTCTTAATTCTTTAAAATTCATGATAATTTTAACCCCAAAATCTACTATATTTTCTTATCAAAAAGTGATAAAATGTTGCAATTTTAGCAAGTTCTCTAATTAAGTTTTATATTGAAATACTTATAAAATCATTTAGATATATAGTTATAAAAACACCTATTGTTCTTATATAAACATCTATTGAAATATTTTTGTTGGCATTCAAGGAATAGGTAACATATAAAATGTTGGCATTCGAGGAAGACACGTCGCATCTTGTTCCTTCAAAAAGTACTGACAAACGCTGAGCTTTATTTTTGGGGGATTTTTCAACAGTGCAAATTTAGGGGGATACCTACTCTTTTTTTATATTTGTATGAAGAAAGCATGCATAATCATGTATACTTGTCGCTCCTTTAAATAAACTTATTCTAAAAGGTTACCTATTCAACACTGTAATAAGATCATTGAATATTGTTTTTATTGGTATACATATTGATTTTGTTATCAGTAAATTAAAAGCTAACTAAATATTACTAGTATGTTATATACATATATATATTCATGGATCTACAATCTGTCGATACCTGTAACTTGGAATTGCACAAGGTCATGTTTTTTTTTCTGGCTGTTTATGACGTCTTTACGGTAAATCCATTGGATGTTGGATGTGTAAGGATTGATAGTTTAGTCTTAGATGCATGATTTTTTTTATTAGTTGTTTGTGCCTTTGAACTAGTTGTCAGATAACTACGAGGACTCTCAGATCTGTTCATTGTGTCTTTTTGTGTCGAGATGTATAAGTACCCGGACACGTCCACTTGTATTTTGTCCATCTGATGAGTTAAGTCTTTTTCAACTGATTTTTATAGTTTGTTCTTATGTTGTAATGTTATACCACTGTCGTCGGTTAGGGGAAGGGTTGGGATCCCGCTAAAATGTTCAACCCCGCCACATTATTTATGTATGTGCCTGTCCCAAGTCAGGAGCCTGTAATTCAGTTGTTGTAGTTTGTTTATGTGTTTCATATTTGTTTTTCGTTTATTTTTTTATATAAATAAGGCCGTTAGTTTTCTCGTTTGCATTGTTTTACATTGTCTTATCGAGGCCTTTTATAGCTGACTATGTGGTATGGGCTTTGCTCATTTTTGAAGGCCATGCGGTGACCTATAGTTGTTAATGTCTTTGTCATTTTATGGACATCTTGTGGACAGTTGTCTCATTGGCAATCATACCACATCTTCTTTTTTATATAATCAAATTGATAGCAAAGTCCTCTAAACAAACATTGATCGACAACATTAGACAAGATAACAGATAGATAATTTGTCTCGAAAATAATCCCTTAACCGATATAAGTGGTAAATAATCATTAGAATTAAACTGAGATATTGACAATATTTTAGATCTCCATGTACTGTTCACAGACTTTGCACTGACAGTCTGAAACATACCGGAAATAACCAGTGTTGCTCACTTCCGGAATCAGTGCTGATAATTTATCTTTTAAAGTAAATTTGCATAAAATATTGAGTTGTTTTTCAATTTAAATGGAACCATCGTGCATCAACTAAATTGATGACATCAAATTAGATATTCGGGTGATGTTTTTGAAGAATAGATTTATTATTTGAGTAAATCTGTGTTGGGTTAATTATTGTAAAATTTCATGTTAAAAATTAAGCAGGCATAAAAATCCAATTGCAATATCCATTATTTCTTTTCAACTGAGAGAAAATGACATGTGGTTAGTAGGAATTATTGACATTCTTGAAAAAAAGATGTGCTTTTATAAATAAGATTTTAAATACTGCAAAACATCGATAAATACTGGGGTTTTTTTGCGTGCATATGTGTAGAATAAATATTTAATATCAGTTGTTTAATTTGGTATTTTGTAAGTTATATCAAATTCCAATAATAATACTTGTAGTCTAACCATTCAATATGGTAGAGAACTCTTTTTGTCAGAAAATACTGTCACACATCCAAACAAACTATATATATCCACACTGATATGTGTTCACACTTTACGGGTGTCATTCGGTTTAACGAGAGAAATGATCGTGAACGAATATCTAACGGCGGTCAAGTATTGGGAGACAATCGTGAAAGTTCTAGTAACGGATCGTGAAAGACATTTAATCGAGAAGACATATGAAAGGTCAATAAATATTCTAATTTAATTAATTACACAGACAATTTAACGACAAAATAAAACTGTCTGTCAAAATGGTTCAACAATATGATCAGTATGTGAGAACATCCAGTTTTAAAAGTACATAGTTATTACAAAACAACAAAAGGCAGATTGCTTCTCGATATTTCAATGACATAAAAAATGTAAACAAACATGATTTTTTCACAAATTCGACTAGAAAAACTACTTTTATCCGAATAAGGGCATTCGATTTGAATTAATCAAATGGTTCTCATAAGTATTTAGTATAAACATAATCTGAAACTTGGTAAATAAAGAATTATTTACACAAAAATTGATTTTTCGGATCGTGAAAGATCACGTACCGCATTTTTGAAGATCGTGAAAAGGATCGTGAAAGATCTGATGCTACGAAGATGTTCAAATTTTTCTTCTTCAATTGTATCATAATTAATATTTGTTATTGGTATTGAGAAAAGCTAGATAGCTCAACATCCTCAATAGGTTTAAGCATTTCAAAGTATTAATATTTTCAGAAAATGAAATGTAAAATAGTTGGATGACTGTAGGATGAAGCTTTTTATAGTCATGTGGAGTACTCACTTATCACGAGTTATAGGATACCCACATTTTGTATATTGGATCCTATAAACTACATGTCCGTCAGACAGGATTCACCTGACCCCGAATTTGCCTCATTTCATGGATGAAGATTCATTTTGTGGTCAAGTCCGTATCGCGGATTCGTTAAGCTTTATGATAACTGTCTGTTGTTATGATTGTAAGATGTACATTTTCGACTTCTGCAACGTTTCAAATAACATCGAACTCATTACCATGCATCATTCGGCAATGTTCGTTTTATGTTGTTTAGCCTTTTGGATATATACCTGTATGCTATAGCGCCAAGGTATTTCGTGTATGGTGTACATGTCTGTCTGCATGTTTCATATATGACCATGATGACTTCAATTGTATTTGATATATTGCATAATAGTAAGATGTCTATGTCTAGCTGTCGGTCAGGGTTCATATACTTTTGACCTTATGTTCCGAATTAATTGGCCAAGCATAACTTTAACATTTGTCAGTTGTCACTGTAAGAATAGGAACACATTTATTTGGTGTACAGGATATTTGTAGAGATCTCTATGGCATGGTATTCCGACCTTGAATTCTTTTTATGAACCATTGACAATCTTAAGCGCATTTGACATTTCTAGTAAAACCGGCCTTGATATTATAGACGGTCAGCAAATATACTATCATAAGTAAAGCAGACGAGACATTACAGCATTTGTCATTATATAGTCTGTAGTATATGGTTAAATCAATCCAGATCTGCGTTGTATACAAAGAACTTAAGAAAGTACTGTTGCACAAAATGTTGGTTATCGTTCAATCTCAAATTACTCATGAAAGATGCTGTTTTACTGTAATTTTTTGTTTGATGGATATCATTTTGGTTTAAACGTTGCATATCAATATTGTTGGCTAAATAGTGTCGGTCTGCCTGAATTGCACTTGACCGATTCTAAGAGCTGAATCTTTCACACTTATTAAGACACGTTTTTAGTTGTTGTTTTTTTTTTACTTTCGAGGTAAAGTGTTGAATAGAAAAAAATAATAGATTTAATGTTTATCCTTATCAAAATAGTTACAGGCTTCAACCAGTTGCAGGTTTATCAAATGGTTAAAGAAATACAGATTTCTGATAACTAGTATAAAGTCTGGTCACGCATTATCTTTCACGATCAAAATAATACGTTGCCTGATCTTTCACGATCAAGTTTGATGGAAATTCAACAAATTCAAGGTTTTCATATACAAATTAATGCTTTTAAGGGAAGAACATATTATAAACACTGGACACTTTTAATTTGCAAAACACTCATTTGCAAATCCGCCGCCGCCTCAAACAAGAGCTACAATATCATGTATATAACCAAAATGTGCGGAATTACATGGGATTCAATAATTTCATTGGTTTTCTACAGTTACTTTCATATTTATTTTGCAATTTGAATTATAAAAACATGGGATTTTCAATATCCCATGGGACAGGGCAAAATCCCATGGGATTTACCATTATCCCATGGGATTTTGGTTAAATCCCATGGGATTTTTTTTTGTCCCATGGGATTATTGTAGTCCCATGGGATATTTGTTGTCCCATGGGACAAAAAAATCCCATGGGATTTTTAATATCCCATGGGACAAATTAAAATCCTATGGGATTCTAATTGTAAATATATAGATATAAATAAACAGTAATGTGTATGTTACAATGTTTTCTATTTGGTAGTAAATTATTATAAGATGAATCTTTTTAATTGAATATCTTTTTTTCTTGGGAAATGTTAATTTAGCATATTGTTCTTTAACTGTTCAAAACTAAACTTTTAAACAACAAAGCAGATAATGTAAGTATCAATATATGTTTATTCATGAATTATAGAATACTTTCTTGAAACACAATTATTTGCCATTTGAAATCAATAAAAACTCTATTGTTAGGCTTAACATACTAGTAGCTATTTAAGTAAATCTATTTTTTTCACAATATCCCTCAACACAAAACATTAATAGTTTCTTATCATCCAGCATTGTTTGATGGTATAGTCCACTTTTTGGACATTCAGCACAGAACTTTGACATTATTGTGGTTTCAATATTTTTTTGAATTTAAAAGAACTTCAAATCATTGACTGAGTGATGAAAATAATAACTGATCCAACTTTTGTCTTTGAATTGATTCTGGTCTTGTTTCTATGTTTTCTCCATTTATTCTAGGTGGTGAATTTCAATCCTTCTGAAAAAGAACCAATAAAATCTAAAGTAATGGATTATACAAAATTGTTTTCATACATGTAGCAATAATATGATTTTCAATAAAAATAGCTATGCGATATGGATTTTACTGATTGTTAAAGGTTGTCCAGTGTCATCAGTTGCTAACGGCCTACATCCCTTGGTCTCTGATGGAGGGTTGTCAAATTAGCAATATATACCACATCTTCCTATTCTAATACCATATAACAATCAATTAATTTATTCTTCTTTATAACATTTGGGTATTTTCCCAAGTTATATACATAATATATATATACTGTAAATTCGGAATTAATGCGAGTTTTTTTTTTATTGCGAAAAATGCAACGGAGTTGTAAACGCAATAATTTATATGGATTAAACAGGATTTTTCTCAAAATCGTAAAATTTAAAATCGCATTTAAGTCTAAAATGACAGAATCGCAATAATAAATGCACCCAATAATTTATGAATTTACAGTATAAAGATCAATGTTAAAACTTTAGACAAGTATAATAACATTCCATTATTCACAAGAATTTGCAATATATTATACAAAATGCAGACAACAGAAACAATATTTCTTTAAGCTTTTGAAGTTCAGACAGATTTCAATTTGTGTTTTATTTCAATGAAAAAATACCTTGAACATATTGGAAATTATAACATTGATACAAAAAATATATGTATGTTTTATCCTTATTTTTTGTGTTGTTAGCTTGCTGTCTCATTTTAATATACATTTAAACATACATCAATAATCTTCTTCTTTATTAAAAGTAAAATGGGATATTTTTGATTTTGATATCCCAAAACATTATAGTTGTTCCAGACCATATCAGTATTCGGATGTTACTTTTACGGTCCAGAACTTACAGTCCCACCATATGTGTACAGTCAGACCATTTAAGTATATTTGTACTGTCTGGTACCAGCTCGACCAAACCTGTGTTTTTATTTTAACTGCAATTAAACTTTTTGTATTAATCTATTAAAGATTTCAGTTATGTTGATCTGTACTGTACATTTGTTTGTAATAAACTTGACCAACTTCTTAAAATTGGGCAAACTGTATGCGTACAGTCCAAATACTTGTTTGTTCTGGAACATAAACATGATTAACAAGCATTTGGCAGGATGTCATGCTAAAATCCCATTAATATTAGTACTAAATTTTGAGTATATACATGTAAATCCACAAGTTACTTACTGAAATTCATGGTGAACACTCACCAAAAACTTACAATTTAGAGGAAAGACTGGAAAGATGAATGCACTAACACTATCAAAACAGAGCATAAAACTTACCGAAAAACAAGATGTTTTACATTTATCCAGGAGCAGGATAATTGAAAAGTTGTTTTTTTCTTTCTCTGCTGTCCATCATATAACCTTTGATTTCATTCATGCAAAATATGAAAATCTGCAAAGGTAAGACCTAGAACCTCAACTTATCCACATTTTGAATTTTGAACTGCATACTTGTCCTTTTCATCTTGCTGACAACCTAAACATAAAAAAATGATAAAAACATAATTCTAGATTGACTTTGTGTTTTTATTTTTGTTGGTACATGTACAAACAATTTTCCCAACTTTAAAACGAAAACATCATCACCAAAGAGGAGGTCATACTAACCTCCGAAATATTTAAACAAACCGAAATTATTACTTGATTAAGATCTTGTCGTAAATTAATGGCATAGATACTCTTATTTTTGAAAACTTGATGTCTATTGCATACTTATATTCCTTTGTACGAGAGTATGCATATTAAGATGGACTCCATGGACTTTAATGTAAGCATGATTAATTTTACAGTCGCTGACAGTTTTTCAGCTCTATGTGTACATTTTGAGAGAATCTTGCAATACTGTATATTCTGATATTCAGAACTTATTGTGAGGTTTTTATTAATACAACTGAAAGCTGTATCTCGTTTTCATTTCTGATACATATTTATGAGCTGAAGACCAGTGCCGATTTTTTCTCACTGCATTGAAGACCCATAGGTGACCTTCGGCCGTTGTCTGCTCTTTGATTGGGTTGTTGTCTCTTTGTCAAATTCCCAGTTTCCACTTCCCATTTTATATCATGTATGCTGATTTTTCTTAAATTACAATATTCAATCATGCAATTTTGTCCATTATTGAAAATACGATAAGCAAAAATAAATGCACAAAAAATTTAACATTGTTATATATGTAAAAGACTTTTTTTTTAATTCAAAACAGTTGCCTACACTGTTAATTTCCTTGTTTGATTTCATATTTTTAAAGCCTTTATAGCTAGCTAGATGGTATGCCGGGGCGGATCCAGCCATTTTAAAAAGGGGGGTTCCCAACCCAAGACAAAGGGGATGATCCTATATTCATTTGATTTGTTTTATTGTCTCATACAAGAATATATATAGTTTGACGGTGGGGATCAGGGATTCACCTAACCACTGGATGACAGGGGATCTCAACCATTTAAAAGTTTCTCAAACATGTGGGGGTGGGGGTGAACCTATATTTCCTTTTATTTGTTTTATTGTTCTATACAAGAATATATAAATATGGTTTAGGGGTGGGGATCTTGACCGTTTACAAGTTTTCAAACTAGAGGGGGTGGGACTTCACTTTTATTTTATTTCATTATTAATTTTATTGTCCCTGACAAGAATATATATGGTTTAGGGGTGGGGATCTGGATCGTTCACAAGATAATAGCACATTCTCAAATTGAACAGAGTGGTGAAACCCCCAAAAACCTCCTTTTAATTTCATTTGATTTGTTTTATCGTCCCATTCAAGAATATATATGGTTTAGGGATGGGGATCTGGACCGTTTACAAGATAATAGCATATTCTCAAATTGAAAGGGGTGGGGATTACCTACCATGGACTCCCCCTCCCTTCTTTCTTCCGCCCCGAAATACCTTTTAATAAGCCCCAATGCACAGATAGTTCACAGTATTTTCCCTTGATTTACACTAAAGAATATACACTATAGATACAGGTGTAATTTTTTTTTAAAAAGATAATACAACTGAAGACCACCATGACCACAGTGGTGGATCCAGAATTTTTCATAAGTGGGGCCCACCGACTGCCTAAGAGGGGCCTGCTCCTGCCATGACTCAGTGATTCCATATATAATCAACCAATTCTTTTCCCAAACAGGGGGCCCTGAACTCCTGATCCCCCCTTTTTTTTTCCTCATTTCAATCACCCTGATATAAATTTAGTTTTATCACTTACAATAGGAATGGTTTGAATTCCCCAATAATTCTTATATACCATTAATATCAACATATTTCTTTTTGATAAATGAAAGGCAAAAGTTTTCTAAGGGTAGAAATGGATAGTGGGAAGCTTTCAGATTCACACCATGCCGGTGGCTGTGTTCAAAGTGCTGGGTTTTTATTACCCTCGTTGTTTGCGGACTAACTATTTAGGCCAGTGGTGGATAATAGTGTGCGTGCATTAATCTTCTATACCTTCTTAATCATATATTCAAATACTGACGGCAAGTGTTGTAATGATGTATCAATGTCTTTTTGAAAATCACCGTGCTATTTACATGTGGGATCGAGAATGCAGGGGAAGGAAACTTGTCAATTATGTTTATTTCTAAGCCAAAATAAAATGAGCCGCCGTAAAATTAACCTTGGGTAATAACAGTGCATGTAAGGCTCGTCTCGGAGGGGTGTCTTTTTTCTGTCTTCTTTTTTTAGTTATATTTTTAATAACTTACACTTTTTTCCATTATTCTCTTTCTTTCGCTATTCTTTATTCCTTTTTTTTTCTTTGTCCTTAATTGTTCTCTATTCTGTTAATTAACATCCATACCCTCTTATGTGTATGTGGACTTACTGTAGTTTATTTTTTAGTTCTGGCAGAGATATTAGATACAATATATATGTCTCTGGTTCTGGTATACGATAAGTCAATTTCTTTTTCATGCAGTGTCATGAAATATAATGGTTTTATGCATATCAGCCAAGATTGTGCGCAACATTTTAATAAACTATTCAACACTATATACACGTTTAATGTGAATTTTATTAAAATCGATGAAGAACATGAATTTGGCAGCTAGTGCCCCTTAAACAGGTAAAGTTCAATTAACAAATTCTGATCTACTGGCATTCAACACCAAATTACTTACTTGCTGTATATTGATAAATGTGATTGTATATTGTCAATACCTCAACATCGAGAATACGTCATGTGAGGTGTTGGTCGCTACGTTTGATTGCGGCTTCGAGACAGAGAAAAACATCCAGGTAAAAAGTGTAGAATTTTGTTTTTAAAAATTTGAGTTGTAAATTTTCCTAAAAAGTACTTAATTCCGTTCATCTAGTTGTAAATTTTCCTAAAAAAAGTACTTATTTCCGTTCATCTATTAAGGGTATAAACTAAACTGAACAAGAAAAGTATTAGTAAACAGACAGAAAGTCTGACGTTGAATTAATTATTTTACAATTAATTGTTTAAATATATGAGAGAATGTTTTAGGCGAATTTTTATATGAGAGAATGTTTTAGGCGAATTTTCTTTAATTACAGATAAATGTATTTTAGGTTCAGGAAATGATTTATTCTTCGGGTACGTCTAAACAACTGCTCAGGACATACAAAGTGCACTCAGGACCCATTACCGTAATCATATCTGCACACATGATGGATGTTTATATTCGTTATACGCTTCTTATTTTAGAGTTAAATTTTGGTAGAAGTTGAAATCGCAGGGGCGGATCCAGACATTTAAAAAAAGGGGGGGGGGGTCCTAACCCAGGGCAAAAAAAGGGGGGGTTCAACTACATGTCCCCATTCAAATGCATTGATCGGCCAAAAAATGGGGGGTTCCACCCCCCCCCCCACCCCCCCGAACCCCCTCCCCCCTCTGGATCCGCGCCTGAATCGAACTTAGATAGATATGTTAATTCTTATAAAATAATGAGGGCACGTGTCACTGATTACACAACTACTGAGCCATGAATTATCCAATCAACAAAATTGATTGGATTATCCAAGGATTTGTATAGTATACAAATCCTTAATGGATTATCTTTATTGTTTTTTAGGAATTGTATTGTTTAGTTCAGTTTTACCTTTAACATGAATTTGCATATAGAAAAATAAAATATATATCTCATTCGATGTGCTTTTTCAGTTTATTTTTCATGATGACGGGTAAATTAATTTGTTGTGTTTTGCAGTTCACGAATAAAGAAAATTATTTTATAGTTGCGTTTTTTTTCTGTAACAAGTTCGATTTTTGTTTTTCAGTGTGATTCTTTTCTCTCTCTCTATCTAAATCAAGTTTTTAAACAAACACAATGTTGACTGAATATCAAATTTTATGACATTTGTATATCTTTATTCTCAACAAACCATTATACAAGAGAAGACAATTATGTACAATTATATTCAGTTCAACCTTAACGGAAATCTGTGCACGAAGACTTAGTGTCAGACCACCAATTAAAAATCCCTATCTGTTCAACCAAATTTTGCAATTTTCACAGCTTTCTAAATATTTTACCTTAAGTTTAACTTCAAGGAAACCAGGTATATCCTGAATTGTACATGTATCACCTTCCTACATGCCAATTTTCAACCAATGTTTAAAGTCTTGTAATAAATTTCTGATTTTGAAAAGACAGGTACTACCAAAATAACTCCCGGTTTTCTGGAAATCTTAAATTAGTGTACTATGTAGCGCATTAATCCTGAATTTTTAATGCAAACTCATAGACAAGTGAATTTTGGCTCAAAATGGTCTTAATATATTTCCCTTTCACCAAAAGTTTCATTTCTGCAAATTTGTTGGTTAGTTTAAGTAAACAATGACATCAAAAGCACTATTTTGTGTCAAAGTAGGACTACTTTTACATACGTTCTAAATTGGAGGGAGTAATTGGTGGTCTGACACCTTAAACGGATTTCGTGTCAATAAACTGTCTTCGAAATAGTCTTTCTTTGTTAATGTTTGTGTCATTTTGGTCTTTTTTGGATAGTTGTCTCATTAGAAATCATACCACATCTTCTTTTTTATAATTTCTCGCTACTACAATCTAACTTACATATTTTTTTAGAAATAATTATACCCAAAATATCATAATTTAAAAAAAAAACGGAGACGAAAACGGAGACAAGTTCATTTTCAGAATTTATTTTCGCATTGAAATTCGTTTCAGGCTTGTGAAACTGGACAAAACGACTTGAATTAGAGAAAAAAAACTTAATAAAAACGGATTTCTTAAAATATTCGTATAACTCAAAAATAAAATTCCTGGACAAGTTCGATAAAAATGAGAAATAACATCTAACTACATGTATATGAGTTTGATTGTTTGAAAAGTACGGCTTTTATCGTTTAGAACGGATTCCATATACAAAACTTTAATTAATATAAATTCTTTTAAAGTATGAACATTTATTTCCCTTTTCAAACTCGTGCAAAGAATTAATTACTGGTCCAGGACATGATAATAAAATTAAGAATAAAACTTAAAAATTTATGGAACGAAATTTTAATAAAAGACGAAAATCTTAAAACATCGTGATATTCATTCTAGACGTCACAATATTACTTCCCGCATGGTCACACTGTACTAACAACACAATGTATAAAACAACAATAAAGATAATCCAATTAATTTTGTTGATTGGATAATTCATGGCTCAGTAGTTGTGTAATAAGTGACACGTGCCCTTATTATTTTCTGTGAATTACAAATGTAACATATCTATCTAAGTTCGATTTCAAATTCTACCAAATTTAACTCTAAAATAAGAAGCGTATAAAGAATATATGCATCCATCCTGTGTGCGATGACTATAAAGGGTCCTGAGTGCACTTCGTATGTCATGAGTGCAATCAGGAGGTCCTTCAAGCGGTGTTTAGGCGTACCGTTATTCTTCTGGAAGCTTCTTTTTTTTTATCAATAACTTTTACACAAGGAAGGAGACATTTTTGTTTTTTGACAGCATGAACCCCAGTTAATGAGCAAACACAAATTAAGAAGGAAAATCGTTTACAATTAAATTTTATAGAAGGAAAAAGGGGGGGGGGGTAATAAACAAATTTTATTTACGCTCACATACTTCTAAACAGATTTGCATATGTAAGCTCTCTATAGATAATGTTAAATTATTTCAGGAGTTTTGAAAAAAAGAATATATACAGTTTAATTTCGACTAAAATAGTGATTCTTTTTATAGATTTGGTACCTCAGTTTCGACTCAACATTTCATTTTGAATTGTTAGATGGCAAACTCTTTAGGCGAATATTGTATCTGTTCTTTATTTAATTATGGTGATATTGGCGATAATATTCATTATAACAAGGCCTTGTACAAATCCTTGATTATAGAATGTTTGGCAATATAAAAAGACGAAAGTAGACAAACCCTAATTATGCAGGGTTTCACAAGTTGATCTCCAAGCGGCCCACATTTAAAATATAATAAGATCTATATTTCTCAACGTTTTCAAAATGAAATAACTTGAATTGAAAATTTCCCAACTGTGAAAATTTGTTATTTCTAAACGTCTTTAATTATTATTTCGGAAAACAAATTGGCATTTGTAAATAACATTAACGTTTTGGAATTCTAATGCAAAAGACAGTCGATTCAAACTGAAATAAATTCTTTAAAGATGGTTTGATTTTTTCAGAGACACATATATTTATTCGTGAGGCCTCGTAATCGTTTATATTCACTAAAAGCACAGTCGCCTAAATATTTTATATGGCGAAAAAATTGCGAAAATTGGGGGAAATAATATATTTTTAGTAGCATTATTATTTTAAAATCTTAAGAGGTTGCTTGCAAATTTAACTCTAAAATGAGAAGTGTATGACGATCTATAACGAATATATACATCCATCATGTGTGCAGATACGACGGCGACTATATAGGGTCTGCCATGAGTGCACTTTGTATGTCCTGCATGTGTGCACCCAGGAGGTCCTCCTGAGCGGTGTTTAGACGTACCGGGGAAATCTTATCTGATTCAGGATCAATTCATCGGTTACCAGTGATTCTTTTTTGCTGACATTCTGAAAAAGTATACTGAAATGCAGTCGACTTTAGCGTTTGATAGTTCATTGATAACATTTTGGCGTACAACAAACAAACAACTTGTTACGTCTCATTTCATTGGCCGAAAGATTTAAATACATCAGCAATGTGAATTGACACAGGCGACCGACAATGGAATTTACTATGTTACTACGAACGTAAAAACAATGATTTGTATAGTTTACAAACCTTTGGTCAAAAGAAATAAATAAATGTTTTGTTAACTTCAAATAGTGGGGTCGAAATATTATACTGATATTTTGTTTTAAGTAATATTCTAAGTTCTTTGCATGCAGCAACTCAATTATCTTGTACCCGGCATGATGAGAAATATAAGGATAAAATAAAATACATGTGCCGCTTTTATACGGATGAATATATGAACCACTTTTAATTTCTTTCATACTGACGATAGGTTATAATCATAACAATGTCGTAGTCACTTACAATAAGTATCTCACAATACTGATCCATTACAATAATTAATCAGGGGTTGCACTGACATTCCCTCTTTAAATTTATTATTTTCATGCTATAAAACATACACACAGTACAAAAATGTAGCTATAAGCGTACCATAAACGGAGGAAATTGTCCCCCAAAGATAGAAACAAAATAACTTTAATCGTATCATTGGTGCACCTGAATGAATTCAGTGAAGGCAGGTTGTAATAAATTGAAATGTTACATCGGCGAAGATTATTTCTTATGCATGTGTGGAACTAAATAGTAAATGAATACTTGTGAGAAATCGTAGTTTATAAGGAACAATTCTCTTGTTTGAATTCGGGGCCATTTATAGCTGACTATGCGGTATGGGCTTTGCTCATTATTGAAAGCCGTACGGTGACCTATAGTTGTTAATTTCTGTGTCATTTTTTGTCTCTTGTGGAGAGTTGTCTCATTGGCAATCATGCCACACCTTCTTTTTTAAATATAAATGTACTGTTTTCGATTTTAAATGGATGAACATTTATCCTTCAATTTTATACTGTAAGAATAGAGCTGCATAACATTGTTGAACTATCCGCTAAAGTATATATGTAGTATGTATTCGTATTTAAAATGAAATACAAAACGAAACGTGTATGATAAACTGATAAACAAAATATCAAGAAATTAAGGATGACTAAATGCATGTACAAGAAGAAACTTACCTTTTTATCGATACATTTAAATGATTTAATGAATAAACACTTTTTAAAAAACTGTTTGTTTCTTTTTACATAGATATAGGAAGATGTGGTGTGAGTGCCAATGAGACAACTCCCCATCCAAATAACAGTTTATAAATGTAAACCATCATAGGTCAATGTACGGCCTTCAACACGGAGCCACTGAACAACAAGCTATAAAGGTCCCCAAAATTACTAGTGTAAAACCATCTAAACGGGAAAACCAACGGTCTATAAATATTTACAATATATAATTTACGTTCGTTTTTCAACCGAGAATAGCAAAACCTAATGAAATATATCGTTGGAGTTTATAAACTACATTTAATCATCACCTGTGCCATGATTGGCCATCTCCGTTTTTTCTTAAGAAAGCATGGTTGGTTACATGTTATGAATTTACTTACAATTTCGGGATTTTTTTTTCTTCAAGTAAACGGAATCAGAAAAAATCGCTATCCTATGTCGAATACATAAAACTTGGAAAAGAATATGAAGTGTTTGTAGTAAAGTACGGTTTCATTTTTCAAGTACAACGTTAATTCATCGAGTCCATTGAGGATCATTGAGTAAAAGAAAATGCAGGATAAGCAACTTGGGGAGGGGGGGGGGGAGTAAATGAAAAAAATATCTGAATAGAGTTTTTTTTTATCCTACATTGATGTCGTCACTTGATCTAGAGGAGACATTTAATTTAAATTGAATATTTAGATGTGAAAACTGTTAAGATTTTAAAGTTTAAACTTAACTACCAATTGCAGAAAACTATAAAACCAATGAATTTCACATGCACATTTATAAAAGCTAGAATTGTGATTGGAATCATTTATGAGAATACGTCGATGGAAGCTTTAAACGACCTTGACCAGATACGTGAATATTAATCAGTCCATTCAACGTTATAGTACGTGTGTTCTATTTTCGAAGGTGTGAGGTCGAAGGTTTGAATTGACCAATGGAAACGATCGTTCCTTAGAGAGTTAATCTAATAAAGTTTGTTTGACTGATTACGTCGCACTACCTTTCGCTAAGCTAAGCCGCATATGAGTGTATTGTGTAGTCCCTGTGTAAGTGTTGACTCTCAACTTGCACATGTGATTTTTTAACACTCCCCGAACTTCTGCAAAAAACAATTATTCAGTTCACTGATTTAGATGGAAGGTAAACGAACAGAAAGTCACAGGACATTCCGACAAAAAGTCACAGGACAAAAAGTCAAACACATGTCAAACTCAGGCCACAGGGGCTTGTTTAGTGGGTCAGACGAGGTTTTACTGTCAATGGCGATCGCTATCCTATGGCTTGTTTAGTGGGTCAGACGAGGTTTTACTGTCAATGGCGATCGCTATCCTATATCGCCATTGACAGTAAAACCTCGTCTGACCCACTAAACAAGCCCCTGTGCTCAGGCATAAAGTAACAAAGTTGATAGGATAAAAAGTCACAAACAATTTGTTGACAATTGATTGAATATAAATGAAAAAAGATTTTGAAATATCTTCTTTTTATTACATATATTCATTTTTAATTTTAGGAAATTGTTCATAATATAAAAAAGAAGATGTGGTATGATTGCCAATGAGACAACTGTCCACAAGAAACCAAAATGACACAGACATTAACAACCATAGGTCACCAAACAGCCTTCAACAATGAGCAAAGCCCGAGGTAAAGCCCATACCGCATAGTCAGCTGTAAAAGGCAATCATACTATATCTTTTTTTTTATATTTACATGTTAAAAAATGCGAGCAAATGTAATCAAAAGCTGCACACAAACGTAATGATTTTTGTGCGCAAATGTAATGGTAATGTGCGCAAACCTAATGCACTGATTTATTTGTTTTTAATAAATTTTAATTTAAAGTTGCTACATCATGTTCATGTATAAAACTTCAAGAAAAATTCAAAAAGAGTGTTTTCTTGTTCAAAGAAAAATAATCTCAAAACTAAATTGTGACTTTTTGTCCTGTGACAGTGTGTGACTTTTTGACTGTGACTTTCTGTCCTGCATTCAGATTGAATAGGGGAGTTTGGTTGACCCCGCCTCCCTCTATCTGAGACTACTATCTCAGTGATGAGCTTTATGTTTCATGTACAAATGTATTGTGCTTGTCATATATGTATGTCGGATAAAAGCTCTACAGACCTTTTTAATATGTTGTATTGTTATATGTATAACCGACAATAAATAAATAGCCCCTAACAAGTAAGAATTAGGTTACTTCTTTTTGTTTTGACATCTTGCATGGGTTTTTATAGCCCCGTATTAAAATTATGCCCCCACTTCAAAAAAAGGGGGGGTATACTGTTTTACCCCTGTCTGTCCATCCATCCTTGCGTCAGTCAGTTTGTCCGATGAATATTTTTCGTCCCATTTTCCTTAGGAACTACAATAGAAGGATTTCTGAAATTTGGTTTCAGGGTTAAATAAGTCAGCTATACCGTGTGATGCATTTTCAGATTCATCACTCGACAACTTCCTGTTTTCCCAACACTTGTATGATTTTACACATGTTAGCCAAGTTGAAAGTTGAAAACTAACAACCTAATTTATGTACAAAAAAATTGAAAAACAGATATGTTACACATAAACAAACGACAATCACTGAATTATCGGATCCTGACTTGGAACAGGCACAACCATAACAAATTGGCAGGGTATAAGGAACTTTGAAAATATTTAGTTTTTGTGGTTTGGTCTATTTTCCGGATACTGTAAGCAATGAGGCCACTTTATTTAGTGAATGAAATAATTGTAAGATGCACTTAGCTGTCTGTCATATTTTATATGAACTTGACCTCATTTTCATGCATGGTTCATTGGTCAATGAAACACTGCATTGTTTTGTCAGTTTATCATATGTTTAAAGTTACAGGTAGATTATATTTGGTAGATATGAAACAATTGTAAGGTGTGCATGTCTGAATGGCAGATTCATATATAAACCATGACCGCATTTTATTGTTCTTTGGTCAATGATAAGTTTTCTTGGTTTTGTCATTTTATCAGGCCACATTTAAAAGAATGTCTGTTTCCCCTCCCCCGGGTCTACCCTTTGTAAACAGACCAGGAAGGCAGGTTTTTTTTAGCTCACCTGACCTGAAAGGTCAAGTGAGCTTTTCTCATCACTTGGCGTTCGTCGTCTGTCGTCCTGCGTCCGTCGTCCGTAAACTTTTACAAAAATCTTCTCCTCTGAAACTACTTGGCCAAATTCTACCAAACTTGGCCACAATCATCTTTGGGGTATCTAGTTTAAAAAATGTGTGGCGTGACCTGTCAAACCAACCAAGATGGCCGCCATGGCTAAAAATAGAACATAGGGGTAAAATGCAGTTTTTGGCTTATAACTCAAAAACCAAAGCATTTAGAGCAAATCTGACAGGGGTAAAATTGTTGATCAGGTCAAGATCTATCTGCCCTGAAATTTTCAGACGAATCGGACAACCTGTTGATGGGTTGCTGCCTGTGAAATGGTTATTTTAAGGAAATTTTGCAGTTTTTGGTTATTATCTTGAATACTATTATAGATAGAGATAAACTGTAAAAGCAATAATGTTCAGCAAAGTAAGACCTACAAATAAGTCAACATGACCAAAATTGTCAGTCGACCCCTTAAGGAGTTATTGCCCTTTATAGTCAATTTTTAACAACTTTTCATAATTTTTTGTAACTTTTTTAAAAATCTTCTTCTCTGAAACTACTTGGCCAAATTTAACCAAACTTGGCCACAATTATCATTGTGGTTTGTAGTTTAAAAAATGTGTCCGCTGACCCAGCCTACCAAACAAAATGGCCGACATGGCTAAAATTAGAACATAGTGGTAAAATGCAGGTTTTGCTTTATATCTTTGAAACTAAGACATTTAGGGCAAATCTTTCAAGATTTAAATTTCCATCAGAATAAGATATATCCCCTCTCAAATTTTCAGTTGAATTGGACAACCTGTTGTTGGGTTGCTGCCCTAAAATTGGTGATTTTAAGGTAATTTTGCAGTTTTTGGTTATTATCTTGAATACTATTATAGATAGAGATAAACTGTAGACAGCAATAATGTTCAGCAAAGTAAGATCTACAAATAAGTCAGCATGATCAAAATTGTTAGAGGACCCCTTAAGGAGTTATTGCCCTTTATAGTCAATATTGAACATCTTTTCGTCATTTTTGTAACTTGTATAAAAATCATTTCTAAAACTACTTGGCCAAATTTAATCAAACTTGGCCACAATCATAATACTAGGGTATCTATTTAAAAAAAAAAGTGTCTAATGACCCCGCCTACCAACGAAGATGGCCGACATCAGTAAACACATTAACAGGTGAGCGACACAGGCTCTTGAGAGCCTCTAGTTTTTTTTAACTGGATGTGATTGTCATAGCATGGTCACATGAATGGTTTGACTTGTCCAGTCCAGGCCACTTATCAGTTGTTTGTGCTCAATTTGAGTATATTTATTTAGATTATCAATCCTTCTGCTTTCAAGCACTTTCCAAAAATGGAAACAAATTATTTTCAGGAAAAAATTAATTTCGATTTTTTGTGAAAATAATTTTTTGACTCGGGCGCTTATTTTTGACCCGTGTGGGGGGAGGGGAAACAAACATATTTTTAATTTTGGCCTTAGATTTTTTAAGCATAGGTCTACTTGTTGTATGGAATGACTACAAGGTATCAAATAAAAAAAGATGTCTGCCTGCCAAGGTTAATTTTACTGTGACCTCATATTCATAGAATAATGATAATATTCATGATATTGAACAGCAAGAATGATGAGTAAGTTGATGTTATATACAAATAAGACAAAATTTTCAGTTGCCTACTAATTATGTAATACATGTAGTAGTTATTTTTGTCATTAAATGATGTTTACCCTTTTATGTGTAGGGCAAGAACATGAAAGATAAAGGGGAAACTATAAACAGAAGAAATTATCAACAAAATAAGATTTACAGAGGTCTACAAAGCCTAAATGGTAAGTCCACTGTTATAAAAAATTTTGTCCTTGAATAATAATTAAATATTTATTAAAATAAGATGTGGTATGATTAAAGATAAAACTATCCATCAGAGTTCAATTTAGTGGATGTAAGCATTGTAATTATTTATTAGAGGCCATTGATGACCTGTAAGTAATGAGAAAACCCATACCCTATACATGTTATAGTAATCTATAAAAGTCAACACTAACCAAATTTGAAACAGAGCATCAATTCAAACGTCAAATATACCAGACTAATTTATAAAAACAAAAAATTATGAAAAATAAAAATGACGGGTATGAACCAACATCAACCACTGAACTATGTACAAGCTCCTGATATTAGACAGGTATAATATGGCTGGGTTGATATAAAAATAAGAAACACTTAGCAGTCTGATTTCCAATGAGACATTTCTCCAATAGAGATCAAATGACATTTAAGGAGGCTCTAGGGTATAACAATTTCAGAAAAATGTTTTAATATTTTTTTTTCATAACTCAATTTATTTATATCTTTATCATATGGTACACCAAATCATTCAAAACAATCAATTTGGTTTGGCCCCAGATGACTTTTAAAATGCATATATCATTGAAAAAGCTCCAAATTATCTGCCTTTGGTGCAAAAATGCCATTTTTTGGCATTAAAAATGTAATATCTTATTTAACTCAACGGTGGCCTATATTTTTTTATTATAATTTTAAATAAGCTGTACTTTAACTAAACTATTATAAAATTTAAGCGATTTCTGTAATTTAGTACTTGAATATTTAAATGAAAGTTTATCATATTAATCATAAACATGATAAAATAGCCATTTTATTGATCTCTTCACTGATAATTTTTGAGTTTGTGTATTTGTAGGTCAGAAATCTGGATTTTCATGGTCATCATTCACAGATCAATACTGAATGGAAAACTTAAAGCTGATATTTTTCTCCATAGTGCGACTTTTTTATTAATTTGAAATGGAACATGTTTTTTCCTACATTTATTTGAAAGAGGAAATTTCAACATGATGACTATAAACAAAAAGGAGTCATATCATCACGATCATTGATGCACAAGAACTTGATCATATAAATACAACAATGTAATTATCAATTGAAAGATGGAACGAATGAACAAGATATTAGAATGTTGTTGTCTAAATAAACTTGCTTTGTCTTCTCATTTGAATCTCTCCATTCAATAAAGATGTACAGAGGAAGATCTTTGAAGAACAGATTGAAAAAATGTTTTGTCTAAGAATTGCAGGAATATTCTAGTGAATGAAATTATTTATTGACTTCACTCTTATATAGTGGACTGAATAATTGTACATAGCAAGTTGTGAATAAAGAAAGCAAAAACTTTAACAAAAAGTGTTTATATTATAAATTTGCAAATATAAGCATACTATTATGTACACCACAAAGTTATATATAATTCAAATCGTTTGCCTATACAAGTATTGCAATGAACCTATAACAAAGAAAATCTTACCTCATGAAAAGAGTGAACTATTCAGTCAGAATATGAAATATTTTTTCAGTTCTATTTTTCATAATAGAATAAACAAGACAAAGATTTCAAAACAATATTTTTTCATTTATTTAGAAATTTCATCATTTTGTTTCAGTGAAAGAACTTTATTCTTTGACTGTAAAATATTATTATTATACATTCCAAAATAAGAATAATCTTTATTGTCATATAAACAAATAAAAAACATGTTTGTGACAAAATTTAAAAAAAATTATATATATGTATATATAAAAAATATAAAAAAAACTCGTATACATTTAAAACATTTTACTACCAAACAGCATTCATTGTAACATACACATAACTTTATATTTATATATATATATTTATAATTTTAATCCCATAGGATTTTATTTTGTCCCATGGGATATTAAAAATCCCATGGGATAATTATAGTCCCATGGGATTTTTTTTGTCCCATGGGACAACAAATATCCCATGGGACTACAATAATCCCATGGGACCAAAAAAAATCCCATAGGATTTAACCAAAATCCCATGGGATAATGGTAAATCCCATGGGATTTTGCCCTGTCCCATGGGATATTGAAAATCCCATGTTTTTATAATTCAAATTGCAAAATAAATATGAAAGTAACAGTATAAAACCAATGAAATTATTGAATCCCATGTAATTCCGCACATTTTGGTTGTATACATGATATTGTAGCTCTTGTTTGAGGCGGCGGCGGATTTGCAAATGAGTGTTTTGCAAATTAAAAGTGTCCAGTGTTTATACTTTAATTTTACTGAACAATCAGATACACAAAAGATTAAATTTCAAATATATCATAATAAACTGAAATATGACAATTATAGGTACATATATAAAGTGTGTTATTTGTAATTAATTTCATAGACATGCATTGCGCCTTTTGTGTTTTTTTCATAAAGTACTGCATATTTTCTTTATCTTATTTCACAGTTATGATGAGGAAGTTAAACCATTTTGACAGACATAATTTTTTGTTCGGATTTGTTCCGCGTTTGAAAATTAAGCGATTTTTTCAAAGATTCTGAACTAGAATTTACATGAAATGTCTTTCGCGATCCGTTACCAGAGCTTTCACGATCGTCTCTCAATACTTGACCGCCGTTAGATATTCTTTCACGATCATTTCTCTCGTTAAACCGAATGACACCCGTGCACTTGTAGTATAATAAAAATTTAAATTCAAAATTGATCAGGAAAAAATAGATTATTTATTTAGCTTTATGGACGTATTGTAAAAGCAACACATGTGTTGTGAAATAGTTTAAGGTTTAACTTTTAATACAAATAAATTATTGATTTGAAGTTCTTAAAAATTCAGATAAAGCGGATTAGGTACAAATGTAGCAACATAAATTCTTTTCAAATAAGTAGTGATCGAGTGGAATGATTAAATGTTTAATATATAAACAATTTGTATATTAAATTAACAAGTTTTTATGTATATATGTTTGTAAATTTCTCATAGAAATTAAAAGGAATACTGTTTTATCTGGAAAAAATACTTAATGCATTGAATACCTATGTAAGTATTTTTTTTATTGCATGTTTCTTCTTTCTCGTTTCTCGTTTTTTTTTTTATAGATTAGACCGTTGAATCCTTTTTTAATATATTTTGCACTGGTTATGTTGGACCCTTTAATTATAATTTGCTGTGCGGTGTTAGCCAAGGCTCCGTGTTAAAGACCGTGCTTTGACCTATAGAAATTGTTTACTTTGATAGTAGTTGACCTATCTAAACAATCTATCTACATTGGTATAAATTCTTTTACAATTTTCCGATTAAAAATTTTGAAACTATACAGAAACTAAGGTTTCATAACCATCAGGCAAAGTTAGCCTTACATGGATTTGGCTATTGTCTAAGTCCTTTTTTTGTTGATACTTTATAGCCCTTTATGACAGTTTACAATTCTTAAATATTTGTTTGTTTGTCATTATTTCATCCCATCAAACTGAGCAAGCATGTGTTGACAAAAATGCTAATTTTATTCAAAATGATTTTTTGGCAAACTAGGCGGTACTATGGAAAGCGGCATAACTCTTTGTCCTTATTCGGGAGAGAAACGCAAATACCAAGTTATTCCTTCCCCTGATCATGTTATATAATACCAGAAGGCGCTTCAGTTGCAGTTAGAAGTGGCAGAAAAATTTTAAAACTAAAAATTATACTTACCATCCCTCCCTGGATACAAATGTAGCTAATTCGGATTTTTCATTATTTTTTAACCAATTTAAATTGAAATATTTCATTTTTGTTTAATAATGGGTATTGAGTATTCATGTTTTATTTGGTTAAACAATATGTCAGTGTTTATATTCGAATGTAACACCAACTCTGATGGGCGAATGTAACCCCATCTTTGATGGGATGGGTCAATAAGGTTTTGTTATTATAACCATATATGTTGTTTATAAATATGATTTATTTATTTCATTAAACATGTTTTTATTGTGTTGCTTCTTCGTCATTTTAAAAATAAATGACAGTTTTCAATTCTTAAATATTTGTCTGTTTGTCATTATTTCATCCCATCAAACCGAGCAAGCCTGTGTTGACAAAAAGCCCTTTAACGTGTTCGGTCGTTATGCATCATTGGTTATCAAATATTCGGCTTTGAGCGTTTCTAATGAAGGCAAATCCAAAAAAGCGCTTCGGACGCATGAAATTACAACGTATTGATTTCATTTTTTTTTTACTTTTTACACATTGTGACGTGGATGGAGACTTGTTTCATTGGCACTCATTACACATCTTCTTATTTCTATCATCTCCTCTATACGAATTAACAAGAGAATACGGTATTACCTGACATTAAGATATACTTTATCAAACATTGAATTAAATTTATTATAAGACAATTTCATTTCTCTGAATTATGTTTTGTTAATATTTCATAAATAAATGTCAATGTTATTGCTATTTTTTAAGGTATAAATCATGGATATATAGAAATCTAATATGAAACTCCATTACATTATACAAGTAAGCTGACATCCCGGGTAATTTTACATTTGCGAAAGTAAGTACATAATTTTCTTACATCTGTGAAACTAAGTACAGTCGTGTATATCTGATATATATATATATATGATACTACGCACACGTGTGCCTGACATCTGCTAAACTACCTACATCTCTATCTGATATCTGTGAACCTAAGTACATGTATAAATGTAGTTGATATCTGTTAAACTAAGTACATGTATATCTGATGTCTGTGATATTAGTTACATGTATATCTGACATCTGGGATACTTAGTACATGTATATATCCGATGTCTGTTAAACTAAATACATGTATATATGATATCTGTAATACAAATTACATGTTCATCAGACATCTGAGATATACTTAGTACATATATCAATCTCACATGCGTCTTTCGAAACTAAGTACAAGTATATCTGACATTTACGAGACTAAGAACGTCTATTTAGCTGAAAATTGCTTAACTTTAGTACATGAACATGTATACTAGTATTTGATATCTGTGATAAAAAGTATAAGTATATATCTGTTGTCTGTTCTATGGTCGAGTTGTTGTCTCTTTGACACATTCCCCATTTCCATTTTCATTTTTATCTGACATATGTGATATTTAGTACATGTAAATCTGACATCTGTGGTACTGAGAACATGTATATTTGACATCTGCGAAACTACGTACAAGTATATCGGATACCTGTAAAGCTAAGTACATGTATAGCTTAAACCTGCCAAACGATGTACATGTATTTTGTATGATATTTGTGAAACTAGTTACATGTAAATTAAAATACCTTTTTTTGTGTGAAATCAATAGTTTTTAATTCAATAGTATATGAAATACGTTCATACTAGTTAAAGACATCATTTGTAGCCTTTGTAGTTGTTATTTAAAATTTCTTTTTTTTCCAGAATAAAGGCATCTTTATATCAACCTTTATGAGTCAATGATCTACCAAAAATGGAGAAAGACGTACTTGTTGTGTTAATCATGGGAATAACAGTCATAATTGTGGCTGTATGGATTTCTGCTGATTTTTGTGTATACCGGAAGCGGAAACGTGATGGACGTGAAAAGAAAATTTATAAATTTTATCATTATGGGCGACGTAAAAGACTGGCGTTTCCTCAAATAAAAAACACAGACACTATTAAAAAACAAGAACCTATTAGAGAAACGAAGAAACGTCCTTGGAAAAATTTGATGAGTCTTTTTCGTCAGCAGAAAACTCTTAATGCGTCATCGAAAGTTGGTCATTCGACGTCACTACACAAGACCAGTACATCAGACATGACGTCATCTGGTGTGAGTGACTGTATATCTGAAAACAATCATTCTGTTAGTATTGATACCATATCTGAGGGGATGAACCAGCAAAATGAGACAAAAAAATTTAAAATATCAGAACCTATTTTAAAAAGAAACTCTATAACCCCATCGGACATACTAACTCCGAACAGAATGGCTCTTTCTCCAATAGAAATGCAGTCGGTATTCAGTGTAAAGGAGGATGCTTCTTTGTACTCCTCGGATTTTGACGATCATAATTTGTCAAGTAAGGTTTCTAATTCGAGTGGTTCCTCGGTTGTTGGTTCTTTTACTACAATGAATGAATTGGAAACAGCAATATTGACAGAAAATAAATCCTAACGATGTGTGTGTTCATATGATATAAGAAAAGGTTTCTAAATGTAAAGAATAATAGGGAAATATCAAAAGAAAGATAATACGTTTCCTAAATCTGCAATGTAAATGACATTTCCTGTGCCATTAGGAATGGTACGGGAGTTCTCGCTGCATTGAATACCTATTGGTTGCCTTCGGCTGTTGTCTTTGTATTGGTCGAGTTGTTGTCTCTTTTACACATTCCCCGTTTCCATTCTCAATTTCAATTTCTAGACATTAATGGAGTTTATTTATGTAACAACGTTCGATCATTTATCACAGACACTCGTCTACGTGTTACTGTATAAAAAAGATAATTGCATTTGAGAAAAATTAAGTTATTAAACATGAATTTCAGAGTAGCAGTCCGCTATGTTCAAGCTTGCAACTGAAACATCGACAAAGGTTGTGACAATTGAAAAAAAAACTACAAAAAATACGATCCTTCATTAAAATTATATTTTGTTGTTCTCAGATACCTATCAAAACAGGTATGATTTCCGTCGGCGTGTTCAATTTTATTCGTCATAACGACTAGACTCGAGCTGGCAGCCGCTCTTAGCAGCCAATCAAGAGAGCAGCCAGCTTTAGTCTGGTTAAATAACGACCATTAGATTTGGAAAACAAAGTAATTTTTACAGAGATATACAATAAACGCATCAAAGATGTATAACAGGATTAAAATGTTGTATTCCAGGCGAGCGTTTCGTCAGCAAATGACTCATCAGTGACGGCTCGAATCAAAAAGTTATGAAGTCAAATACAACGCAAAGTACAAGTCTTCAAAAAACATTTATTTTGGTAAAATAGAAAAAATACATATTCAAGACTTTTAAAACTATGTTAGGCCACACCAATTTGATTTCTTGTTCGACGGACCCGCCCGCACCTATTTTTTTCAAAACAGATTTTTTTAATTTTTTTTATATTCCCGCTTCCCGCATCCGGAAATGTTATCATGTCCATTTCCCGCACTGTTTATTTTTGTAAATATTATAAAAAGATATCAACATTTGTTTTTAAAATCACAGTCTAACCTGTATATAACGATTTCAAACATAAAAGCACCCCACCACACTTTGTAAATATCTGTGAGAATATTTGTTTCAGCATGAAACCTATTTATCCAAAGCGGGAGTGCTCCGATATAAATTTATAACAGCGGAAATACCTGTAAAGAACAAAAAATTGGTTACTTTCCCCGTTACTTATATTCCCTATCAAACAATGTTCGTTGTTAGAATAAAGTACAAAGAACTTCTGAAGGATTTGCCTTCAACTGCAATTATATTGTATGCTGGCGAAACAAAACTATCCATAACCGCTGCATGTTTATGCACCTGTCCTGATTGATTGAGGGGCCTGTCGTTCAGCAGTTATCGTTTGTTGATGTTGTTCATTGGTATTTTCCCGTTTGGATATATACATGATATATAAATTAGATCGTTGGTTTTCCTGTTCGAATTGTGTACGCTAATTGACTCAACAACTTGTTTGTTGTTATAAATTTTAATGCTGTTGATATTTTGTATGTTTAATATGTATGTATTTATGTTTATTGTGTTTATTGTATTAATATATGTTGGTCACAAACTGTAAAGTTTATATGGCAATAAAATATTTGATTTGATTTGATTTGCTATAATTTTGGGGTCCTTTATAGCCTGCTGTTTGGTCTGTATCAAAGCCCTGTGTAAAAGGCCGTACTTTTACCTGTGTTTGTTATTATCAGGTTGAGAACAACCCTCCCTCAGACAAGGGGTCATTTTACTGATGTAGAAAAGAAAATAGAAATACCAAGGATTTGTATAGTTCTTAGATACAAAACCTTTGAAAACTTAGAATTTTGTACTCAAAAAGAGGAGAGTTACATCATATTTTAAACAACTTTTTCTAAAAGAGGGGCCCACTTATCTTGAATAATATTAAACTGTTAAAGTAAATGTGTTAACATGGTTAAAGTCCAGGAATATTACAAAATTCTTGGACATGTTTTGACCATTTAATACCAGATAGATATATAGTTATTTGAGAAAATATGAGCCCTTTTGTACAAACAAATATATTATAACTTATATTGATCCCTCATAAAACATGTAAAAGGGATATTTATAACATTAAGGGGTTGTCCCCAAACTGATTATGACTTGGATGGAGAATTATCTCATTGTTAGTCACACATACATAGACCAGATTTAATTATTTCTTGGTGAACAGGGAAAAAATACTTCAGAAATTAAAGAAATGTCAAAGTACAAGTGATAAATCAAGCTTTAATATTGTCAAAACCTACCATTTTATGTTTACAAAAAAAAATTATAATCGCTCGCCTTTACTTTTCAAGCTTCGCCTCAAAAATTTGCAAATTAAATATTTTTTTATCAAAATTTTGAAATCGCTCGCTCGCCCCAAATTTTGGAGTCCAAAAATCCGTTGAACAAGAAATTTAATTGGTGTGGCCTGATATATGTTGATAAGGTATCAAATATTTTTCACTATTGGGTCATGAACATGTCAAAAGTTCTAGTAAATACTTTTAGAACAGGAATGTGAACAAAGGTTTTACCAAAAATTGTGGCACATTTACATCTTTGTTAACACTTCTAGAAGCAAAATATATTTTTTTGGTAAGAGCAGTGATCATTGTAAGTACTAGCTTTATTTAAAGTATTTTCAGAAGGATAAATCTCTTTAGTAAAAATACTGAGGTCGTCATTATTGAAAGTCAATATATCATCCAAATATCTAAAAGTGTAATTAGATTTTGTTGTTTCGAATGGTCTTTGCTAAATGTAGTCATAAATTGTAACTCATAACAATACATAAACAGGTCACAGTAAGTATTGCACAGTTAGTTCCCATTGGTATTCCGACAACCTTACGGTATACAGAATCTTCCAAAGCGAATAACAGTTCGGATATATACCTCTTGATCTTTTTGTTGGGTTTTTATGTTGTTGTTTATCTACTTATGCTCAGAATTTAACAATGAAGGAATATACTGAATGAAAATAAAGTGGTACTAGTAGTTCATTTTCCCGGATTTAGGTTTGGCCTTTTGTAGGTGAATGAAGTCAACTTGGGAGCGCTAAGATTGGATAATAGGGTAATAATTACAATTGGTTTATTAATGAATAACTCCAACTGTGTAACTATATTTATCGGTAATTTGGGCATTTTTCCTTTGATGTGTACTCGCTTATGTCAGTATCAGTGTACTGTCCTTGATATGAAAATTATTGGGTCAGTTCGCAATTGACATGCGCTAAAGTAGTGCGGAAGAATATGTTTTTTTTGGTAACCAATGAAAACGCGTTACGTCACGCATATCATTAACCGCTTTGCCGGAACTATAAAGTTATGTCATTCTCGCAACTAATGTAAACAAATCGAAACATCGTGTTACTTCCAACGAAGACAAAAAGTATTTAAATAAAATGCTTCATGATACGAAAAAGATATTTTCTTTAAAATTAAACACCAAAAATACTTATAATTAAAAAAAACCTAAATAGTATTGTAAGTCACGTTCTAAAAAAATCGTCTGCTTTCATAAACATGGATCCCTACTCTGCCGTCTTTAACGAATATCTTGACCCACTATACTTGGAAGACTATGAAGTTCCACAATTTGATGTCCAATATACACAACCACAAATTAATTATTACACCTTTAAACCAGCTAAAACCCCCTCGCCAATAAAACCAAATGAAAATAAAGAAAATGAAGTCAATATTACTGAAACTGAAACCCAGCCACAAACATTACAACTCCAACAAATACCTGATCTAGATTTCCTTGATGATAGTTTTACAGCACAAATTTCAGAGCTACCAAATTGTGATTTTGAAAAGTTTTTAAGCAATATATCTGAAGAAAATCTCAACAGTATGGCTGAACAAAACGCAAAATTTCACAGTAGATTTGTTACAAATGATGAAAATGAAAGGGCAACTTTTATTGAACAAAGAGAAAATTCAAATACCATTAGGAAAATGAACTCAGCTGTTAAAACTTTCCAACAATATCTTATAAATGTCAAGGCAGAATTTAGAGAAATACATACGATGCAACCGCAAGAGTTAGACCAGTACCTGCAAGAATTTTTTGTAGGTATTCGGAAAGAAGTAAAAGTAAACCAGATGCTCCGCAGGGCGTAGCTTTATACGACCGCAGAGGTTGAACCCTGAACGGTTGGGGCAAGTATGGACACAACATTCAAGCTGGATTCAGCTCTAAATTTGGATTGTGATTAAATAGTTGACACAGCATAGGTTTCTGACACAGAATGAATGTGTTCTAATGAACTTAAAATTTTTGTTTTCTCTTAGAGCAATTCACTATGCTGTTGAATATTAATCCTCTCAAAACTAGAATGTGTCCTCAGTACACGAATGCCCCACTCGCACTATCATTTTCCATGTTCAGTGGACCGTGAAATTGGGGTAAAAACTCTAATTTGGCATTAAAATTAGAAAGATCATATCATAGGGGACATGTGTACTAAGTTTGAAGTCGATTGGACTTAAACTTCATCAAAAACTACCTTGACCAAAAACTTTAACCTGAAGCGGGACAGACAGACGGACGGACGAACGAACGCACAGACCAGAAAACATAATGCCCCTCTACTATCGTAGGTGGGGCATAAAAATGTTTGAAGAAATTTTCTTTTTTATTTATGAAATTTCAAATGAGAAAAATTGAACCCAATTTTTTTAATCACATCCCCCTTTCCCTTATTCCAAAACTAATCTCAATTAAAATTTCTAATGGAGTTTGCAACAATAACTACTCATTTAAATACATCATAAAATATTAAGATGTAAAAAAAACTGCTTGTTATCACTGAATGTTATTTATTATAATTTATCAGTCAGAGTTCACGAAAATGGTCGGTCCTGTCGGTCCTATCGGTCAAAATGAGGCTCGGACCAGTATTTTGAAACCTAGTGCCGGTCCTGATGACCGATGTAAAAACGGCCGTTGTAGTTCCTATTTTATCGGTAATTAGTTGTACGCAACTAATTCCAATATGTGTTTACATCGGTCTTCAGATGTACCTGCTGCTAATTTCCGGTACTGGTTTCCTGTTATAAACAAACTGAAACTTATGGAAACCGAAGTGCCTATCTACACGTGGCCTGCTAAATTTGTTCTTGGCAAACAATCGGCGATTGAAATCTTAGATGGAGTTAACAAATACTAAGAAAATGATTCATTTGATGAAATAGATAGTGAAGATGACTTTAATTAAGAACAATCAGAAGAACAGAACTGGTCCTTCATTATCAATTTGTTCGTAGCTGTGAAAAATAAAACAAATAATAATAAAGATATTTTAGGATAAAATATGTTATTATTTTTATTTTAGGATCAAATTGACAGATTTTTTTAGGACTGGCTAAAATTTTGTAGGACTGACAAATAATCTTGCTTTGTCGGTCCCATGACCGACGGGTCAAACGAAGTTTTCGCGAACTCTGATCAGTTGGTAGTAAAAAGTGAATATACATTGTATATTGTATATAACAAAGATTTAAGTTGATTCTGGACAAAGAAAGATAACTCCAATTAAAAAAAAATCTTGCTATTGCACAATATTTTGCAATTAGATATTTCTTGCTTACTATTCTGGACAAAGAAAGATAACTCTAATTAAAAAAAAATTTGCTATTTCACAATATTGTGCAATTAGATATTTCTTGCCATTGCGCAATACTGTGCAATTGAAAAGACTTGCTATTGCACAATACTTAATATAATAATTTTAGATCCTGATTTGGACCAACTTGAAAACTGGGCCCATAATAAAAAATCTAAGTACATTTTTGGATTCAGCATATCAAAGAACCCCAAGATTTCAATTTTTGTTGAAATCAGACTAAGTTTAATTTTGGACCCTTTGGACTTTAGTGTAGACCAATTTGAAAACAGGACCAAAAATGAAGAATCTACATACACAGTTAGATTTGGTATATCAAAGAACCCCATTTATTCAATTTTTGATGAAATCAAACAAAGTTTAATTTTGGACCCCGATTTGGACCAACTTGAAAACTGGGCCAATAATCAAGAATCTAAGTACATTTTTAGATTCAGCATATCAAAGAACCTAACTGATTCATTTTTTGTCAAAATCAAACTAAGTTTAATTTTGGACCCTTTGGACCTTAATGTAGACCAATTTGAAAACGGGACCAAAAGTTAAGAATCTACATACACAGTCATGACAGTTAGATTCGGCATATCAAAGAACCCCAATTATTCAATTTTGATGAAATCAAACAAAGTTTAATTTTGGACCCTTTGGGCCCCTTATTCTGTTGGGACCAAAACTCCCAAAATCAATACCAACCTTCCTTTTATGGTCATAAACCTTGTGTTTAAATTTCATAGATTTCTATTTACTTATACTAACGTTATGGTGCGAAAACCAAGAAAAATGCTTATTTGGGTCCCTTTTTGGCCCCTAATTCCTAAACTGTTGGGACTTAAACTCCCAAAATCAATACCAACCTTCCTTTTGTAGTCATTAACATTGTGTTTAAATTTCATTGATTTCTATTTACTTAAACTAAAGTTATTGTGCGAAAACCAAGAAAAATGCTTATTTGGGCCCTTTTTTGGCCCCTAATTCCTAAACTGTTGAAACCTAAACTCCCAAAATCAATCCCAACCGTTCTTTTGTGGTCATAAACCTTGTGTCAAAATTTCATAGATTTCTATTAACTTAAACTAAAGTTATAGTGCGAAAACCAAGAAAATGCTTATTTGGGCCCTTTTTGGCCCCTAATTCCTAAAACGTTGGGACCAAAACCAACCTTCCTTTTGTGGTCATAAACCTTGTGTTAAAATTTCATAGATTTCCATTCACTTTTACTAAAGTTAGAGTGCGAAAACTAAAAGTATTCGGACGCCGGACGACGACGACGTGATAGCAATATACGACGAAAAATTTTTCAAATTTTGCGGTCGTATAAAAACAATAATGACATTCAAGAAATTGAAAGAGAATATCAACCTGGAAGTCTTGATGGCTTTCAGTCAATGATCAACAAACACCTAAAAATGAAAGAATATCCATTGGATATCATGAGGGATGACCAATTCAAGAAATCGCGGGATTGCTTAACCGCTAAAAAAAAGCATTTGAAACAGCTAGGCCTTGGAAACCATCCCAATGCTGCAGAAGCTTTGGAGTCTGAAGACGAGGAGGAATTGTACAGATCAGGGGGTTTTGGTACTGATGATCCGGACAGTTTGTTAAGTACAATTTGGTATATGAATACCATTCATTTCGGACTACGTGGTTCTCACGAACATAGACAATTGAAGTGGGGAGATTTGAAACTGGAAACTGACAGAAATGAAAACCAGTGCTTAAGCTTCAATGAAAGACTAACTAAAACAAGAGATGGCTCAAATACAAAAAATACAAGAGCATATGCTCCTAAATCCTGGAGCAATCCCGAAGATGAGAGGAAATGTCATATATCAACATATCTAAAGGTCATTATTATCAATATATTTCAGTAAAAAAATTATTTGCCAAGGTATGCATACAAAAAAAAAACATTCATAAATATCAATAACTCAAAAAATATATACATGTATGTTATGTGAATACAAATAAGACAACTAGTCATCACGTAAACCACAAAAATCCAATGAACATCCATATCCATTAAACAGCAAATTTAAATCAAGTAGAAATTACATGTACATGAAATGACCTGTTGCCACGTCCTATTACTCAAACCAATACATTTGAAACTCCATTTATTATCAACATATAACTCCTTTGATGAAAAATTGCAATCTATCCAGTAACTGAGAAGTACTACAATCAAATATAAATGCAGCACATAAACAGTAACCAGGAAGAATTGACAATTGTAGAAGTTTGACACAAACTTGTGAAAACCATTTATATTCAATGTTATATAATTATGCAACCAAAAGAAAATTTAGAAAACTGACAATGATTAGATTTCAAACTTTTCATTCATTATAAAAAATATATGTGGTATGATTGCAAATGAGACAACTGTCCACAAAAGACCAAATGACACAGGCATAAGTAACTAACTATAAGTCACCATTCGGCCTTCAACAATGAGCAAAGCCCATACCACATAGTCAGCTATAAAACACTGCCGTATGACATTGTAAAACAATTCAAACGAGAAAACTTTCATTGTTGTTTTTCTATTACTAGCAGATCTGTGATACATGTAGTGCAGACCAAAAATGTAAAGGTGTTTACTGTAACCTTATTTTTATCCCCTTCCATTTCATTTTTTACTGTTTTTGATTCAAATCACTATTATAATAACACCTTTGATCACATAGTCGAATGGAAAAAAATTACTACCAACCCTCTTTTTCTCAGCTTGTAACAGTAAACACTTATACTTTTTTGTTTGGCCTAAAAACCTGATCCTTATTTGGAAAGCTGTGACACTCACAGTTGAAAACAAGCACTAATAAAGAAACAATTTTGCTCCCAGTATAAAAAAAAAATCCTTGTCACATCATTGTTGTACAAACATTATTATGTGTTATCGTAACAATTCTGACAAGTACAGAAAATCTAAAAATACCATTAAAATTATTCTTTATGAATGTCCACTTATAAATATTCCTTCTTTTTCAGTATCATAGCAATAGACCAACAGAAACCTGCCAACCTGATTCACCTTTCTATTTAGGTGTCAACAGATCTGATAATGCAAAACATTGGTATAAAAATCAACCTTTGGGTGAAAAATCCCTGAAAAATTTAATGAAACAAGCTGTGGCTAAATCAAATGTTGAAAAAAATAAAAAATTGACCAATCATTCTGGCCGAAAAACTGCCATTACAAGACTATTGGATGAAGGTGTGCTGATAACTTCGGTACAGCAACACACTGGCCATAAGTCAGTTCAAAGCTTGAACAATTATGCCAAAAACAGTCTTAAGACCCAAAAGAAAATGTTGTCCATCTTGTGTCGAAATATATCATCTACATGTACTTCAACCAACACCAATGAATGTACTGTGTCAACTCTCACTGCACAACCAACTTGTCCAAATGAACAACAAACTGCACCTGTCTCAAGTTGTAATAAACCATGCCGGCCATATACTGCAACTAATGAAAATGAAACTGCCGTTCTTCCAATTCAAGATAAGACAATTTTTAATGTACAAAACAATGGACAAAATGTTGCCGATAATATGGACAGCTCAAATACAAATACATGTAACAATAATTTTCAACAGAAAATGAAAAATTCTAGCCAAATGAACTATAATCAACTTTTTCCAGCTGGTACTATAATTCAAGGTGGAACTTTCAATATGTATTTTGGACAAAACCCACAAATGGCACAACCTGACAAAGAAAATGATCCTTCTTATTCCAAACATTTGAAACGCAAGAGAAAATTTGTTATCGAATCTGACAGTGATGATGAATAAAAAAATTGTGTTATAATTAGGGACCAATATTAGTTCTGACTTCTGTTGATTTGCAAAAAATTTATATAATTACTGAATATTGAAAATGAAATACCAGTTAAGAAAGTTTATTTTTATTTATATTTACACTGAAATAACTTGTATTGTGTTTTGTTTTTTTTGTGAGGGGGAGGGGGACTATCTAAATAATAATATTTTCCAGTCGTTTAAAAATAACATTGGGGTCATTGCTTTTTTGAATAGTGACCTTATTAGACTTTTTAAAAATGTGATGAAATCTATAGACTATAGTGGCTAGCCATTTTGTAAATACAAACAATAACAAGGGAAGTATGTTTGCCTCTCGTCTGATTTTTTAATGCAAATGTTCAAATTCTTAATTAAATTATCTTTATATTATCGCCGTAAAAGTCACATGTGTACATTTTGGAGGCAAAAATGCCGATGGGGAAGTAGGTCAACTCAAAGTGAAATTTTGGCATTGTTGGATTTGAACGTGATATTTACTGAATAAAGGTTGCTATGTTCACTTACATTGATGCTCTTCTTCTTTTTAATTCATATTGTTCTGCATGACATTACCGTTCAATGGATAAAATCTTGTTTTTCTCTGAAGAAAATCTCCGACAGCTTCTTCCATCTTGTCAGCAAGGCAGTTTAAACTTGATTGACGTCACGCGCCAAATGAATGGGCGACGCACTACTTATAAAAATGCGCAGTAAAATAGTGCCAAAAGTTATTTGCTTATTAAAACAGATTTTTGATATTTTTTTTTTACAATTTTGATAAATTACCGATAAACAGAATAAAGGCCTTTTTGTTTTTGATACTGACTTTATCACGGCGAATATCAGGCTCGCCCTTCGGGCTCACCTGATATTCGCCGTGATAAAGTCAGTATCAAAAACAAAAAGGCCTTTATTCTATATTTACAATGTAAATTTTGAAAGCCATTGAAATATTTTTTGGAGAATTATTCGAAACGACTTCAAACTTTTCATAAATTTCATGTAAAATGACTATGGCATTAAAAAGCTCCGTTGGAATATGACCATGGTTGTATCTGACTTCAATTTGTTAACTAGAATACTAAAGTACTAATACCACTTGTAACTGTTTTTATTATGAAAATTGGTAATTTGAGAATGTTAGTATTAACGGCTATAGAAAAATAAATAGTATACAGTTTTCCCTGAAATCCGAAAAAATACTACCGTTTTCCCTAAATCCAAATCGAGCACAGCTAAATTTGAAATTTAACCTAAATTTACCACAGGCGATGAACCGTCAGTCCACTAGGTTTTTATGAATCAAAATTCACTGATCCAGAGTTTGAAAGTAATTTAATTGGCATGACGAAATCAGTGATGTTTTCTTATACTAATTTGGAAAATGCGACAACCATGTTTAGGTTCCACTGCAGGGGCGGATCCAGCCATTTTAAAAGGGGTCCCAACCCAGGACAAAGGGGGTGGGGGGGGGGGGGGGTCCAACTGTATGTTCCCATTCAAATGCATTGATCGACCAAAAAAGAGGGGTTCTAACCCCCGGACCCCCTGGATCCGCCAATGGACTGTCATTTTTAAACAGTTTTTGCCATCCATTACTAAGCTATACACATTGTATTTACTTACTTTTAGTTCGGGACTTTGTTTATGAAATCAAAAAGTTAATGTATATGTTAATTCAATTCGTATTGTTGCTTTAAATGAAAACAATAAATAAAAGAATATTGATAAAATTTTGAAATCAAATAGGTACATGTAAATTCAAATGTCATCCAATACAATATCTTTGGAGTACCATGTTTGAAATTGTCACGCGATCTGCAAAATCTGGATAAATATTCAATTTTACTGTTGTTTTTGGAATATTTTGAGCATCTGAATTAAGAAGATGCAGATCTTATCTATTGCTTTTGTCCTGGTACTTGTACAGGCGGCTCCAATAAACGGACGACGCCTTAATCGTGATGTGCCTGGTAATGTAAATAACAACCCCATATTTTGGATGATTATCAAACAGTTGGACAGACTGGAAACGGCTCAAAAGCAGCTCCAGGAAAAGATCTCGAGTCTTGAAAGTGGTCAAGAAAAACAATTCAGCAAAAGTTTAAAGAAAATCGTAGGTGTGCAAAACCAACTGAGATCCCAGATTCAAAAAAATAAGGATACCATCAAAAGTTTGAATTCCGAATCAGACAAACAGAAAACAATGGTGACGTCATACAGGAGTAAGATGAGTAAAGAACTTTCTGCTCTTACGAAGAACTTGGCAAAGATTAGTGTAACGTGTAAGTAAACAATGGTCGATATCTTCCCACTGAAAAACATATGTATGATAATGGCATTTTGTTTTGTTTTAACACCGAGAGAAGAGGAACGTTAAACATGAGTAAGAATATTGCGTAATTTGTACATCGCCATTTTCTGAAGAAAAAAAACATACATGTATTTGGTATTTTCACTTAAAACGTTAAACTTTGTATTCTGTTATGTAAGTGAGTTAACTGATTATATGTACATGTATTTATTTTGGTAGTAAGACATCTACTATATTATGTGGTGCATTATAGTATTGATATATGTTACCATGAGTATGAATCAGAATACCTATAAATACCAAAATACCTACAGACACAATAAGTAACAGTACAACAGAAGAAGAAACTATAAACATCAGTTGAAAAGTGTTTAACTCATCAGATCGATACAAAGCAGAAAATGTCTAATACGAAAACACAGACTGGATGTGGCAGAGTATTTAAACATCAAACAACAAAACAGAAACCACGTAAAGTAAATGTACCTGGGTCATATCTAAATTTCATAACTCGGTAAACAGCATTCCCGTAAAAAAATTAAAAAAATTCTCAAAAATTCATTTTCATCTGTATGTATTTTGATATGGTATAATTTAGAAAAGGTTTTAAGTCATGTGGTTAACAAAGCCCTGCCTCAATAAATAATTACGCTCATTGAATACAGACACCACGGGCATAAAGAATAGAATGAGTTGTGATATATAAACTCTAACACTGTCTAAAAAAAAAAATATAGTTCCCACAATTGTATGGAGGTCGAAATCATTGAATTCAAATACCATGTGATAATATTATAATTAATCAGCCTCCAGTGTACAACACAATGAGTACTTACAAAATTTCTTCTTTAGGGTTGATGTTTTACTATCATACACAACAAAATTCTGCTTACATTATAGCCCTCCATCGTATTGCACCAAAAAAAGGCCTTTTATAATTGTTTTAATATTTATAGCCAAAGGACCTGTATTTAGTGGTGCCTTCAAGAACGGTGGACTTCTAAGACTTTACAGTGATGAAGTAATTAAATTTACTGCAGTGGACATAAACAGAGGCGATGGTTATGATCCTAAAACGGGAGTGTTCACAGTACCCAGACCCGGAGTTTATATTATTTCAAGCACTTTGAGATCATACAATATAATCCGATTTCATTGCTATCTATGGAAAAACAACGAAAAACTAGCCTTTCTTTACGGAAGTAATATGAATACTGGTACCGTCCATATTGTCAGAAAGCTGAAGAAAGGGGACCAGCTGTATATAAAACATATGTACCGTAGAGCTGAAAATGAGGCTATACAAAAAGGACGCACATCTATGTTTTCTGTTGCGTTTTTATCTGATGATTAAAGATAAAGTTTTATTACGTGCATATATCTTTTTTATAACATAAGATGTGTTATGGTTGCCAATGAAACAACTCTCGGACCAAATTGACCTAGAAGTTAGTTACATGTATGTTACCATGCATCATTCAACAATGACCAAAACCCATACCGCATAGTAGGTAATGAAAGGCCACAAAATGAGAAATGTGAAACATTGTAACCGAGAAAAAATCGGACTCATTAGCATACAAATCAATTAATATAAACGAAAAACAAATAAGACATACAACAACAAATGATAATCAATGCATAATCCTCTCTATTTTCCACAAACCTAAGACAGCGGTGAATCTCCAAAACATAACAGTGGCGTAGCCAGGATTGAAATGATGTGGATGTTTCGCCGAGCGGAGCGATGCGAAAAATTTTTGGACCTTTTTATGCAGATTTTTTTTTTAAGCACATGTACTCACTCACAATCAGACACTTGTTAGATTTTTGTTTAAATTCAAAATACCCACCAATTCCTATATTTATATTTTCCACCGAATTTTATTGCTTCCTCGAAACTACAATCATTCAAATCATAAATATTTGATGTAAAAGTTTGCCACCCAATCTTATATATGACATATCAAAAACGGCCCCATTACAGCGGCACCTCTGTGTAATTAAGGAACTTCGGAATATAGGAACTGAAGTGACTCCCCTTTCCAGGATTTTGAGTCTACAACCTTGTGTTTTTGATTCTTGATTAGTTAGCAAAACGCGTTGCAGGAGACATAAAAAAAATACCGGGCGTCGACCGTCCGGTCTTGTTAGCACTCTTAGTCATGTGTACAATTTTTGCCAGATTTAGTGAAACTTATATTATCAGCAATGTCTTTGACACTTTCGAAAATAAGTCGTAACCAAATATTTTTAACCAGTTATGACCCTTTGTAATATAAATTGTAATGGAAATCCCATTTCGTTTGCTGTGAAGCTTTTATTTCTCTTAAGATATTGAAAATAAAAAAGAAAAAGAAAAAACAAAGTGTTTTTATTTTTAGTTATTCCCTTGTTCCTTGCTCTTTGATAGATAACATATGACGTGTAATGTGCATGGCGGGGAACATTGGATCTTTGTTCATTACTGATTGAAAATAAAATTAGTATTTGGACTTAAATAGAAACGGAAATTCATAAGCCTAGGAATCATCACGATCTATTACAAATTGATTTTTTGTATCACGTCGTTCAGCATATCACAAGAAACGATATCAGGATATATATATGGTGTTTTAGTTGTTAATTGTTATAGACAGATGAGAAGCCATCACTCCACTAGGTTCAATTTCAGATGAAACATGTCCACGGGTCTGCGTATCATCATCCTCTCCGCTTGCCTTAGCCGATGACGTAGACTTTTTTTTTACGAGCAAAAGTTAACTTCAAACACTATTCTACGATTGGACTATCTTGTTTACATAAACTAAAATTATCCTAAATGAAAGACCAGGCATACTGCTTCGAAAATGAATGGGTGTTATCCTCATATCCTCAGTCGTGTTACATTTGGATACATTCGAGTTGAACTGCTGCTATTTTTGTTTGTCAAAATGATGTGGATGCTTGAGCATCTGAGCATACATGCAAGCTACGCCACTGCATAAGCACAAACTATAAGAATCAGTTAAAAAGTGCTTAACTCTTGAGATCGACACAAAGCAACATCAACAAAAGACACACTTTACAGAATTGAGCGTACTCGCAGTTACTCAAAGCTAGTTCAAAACCAATAAGTATATATGTGTATTACAATTAATTAAAATCACGTATCTAAGACTACAGATCTGAATAAGTACACATCCAACTCCTAATGGATTTTGTGTAAAGACGTCTTTATTAACAGTCAGAGAGAAATATGTCCTTTGCCTTGCCAAAATGTAGGTATTGAAATGTAGGACAGTTAATATACATATGTGTACATGTATAGCAAAACTTGTAAACCAAATATTTGAATCTATGAAAGACTTTAGTAAAGGTATTGTGCTTGGCTTTCATATGATGAAGACACAATTATTCAATCAATTTAATTGAGGTTCGGAGCTTTCATATCAGTAACTGCTAGTAGTCCTTTCTTTCTTTATGTATATCATTGTCTTTTTGCTTAGTTCGTTTTGTTACCTCTTCCGACATTAGACTCGGAATTCTTTAAACTGAGTTTTACTGTGCGGATTTTGTGTATTTCTCTATTCTACATTGGCTGGATGTATAATGGGAGGGTTTAGATCTCACAAAACATGATCAACCTCGTTGAATGTTTGCACTGTCCCAAGTCAGGAGCCTCTGGTATTTGTTAGTCTTTTATGTTTTTTTAAATTTTAGTTTATCTATATGATTTAGATTTTGTTTGCTCTTTTGTCGGGTTGTTGTCGCTTTGATATTGTCACAATTTCCATTCTCAATTTTATTTTGTAATTTGTCGTAACGAATTTCTTGACCAGTTACGCTTTGGAGTTTAGTATGACATCTATTTTCACTGAACTAGTACACAATTTAATTTAGGGGTCAGCTGAGGACCACCTCCGAGTGCGGGATTTTCTCACTGTGATGAAGAGCTATAAGTGTCCTCCAGCTGTTATCTGCTCTTTGGTCGCGTTGTTGTCTCTTTTGCGTATTCCCCATTTCCATTCTAAATTTTATGTATAGATTACATTGATTTGAATCCAAAACATCCCTACAGACACGGACATTGCGAACGCCTTCGGATATATATGTATACCACGTTAAATGATTCTAAAGAAAATCATTGTTATACAAAAGGACGGATTTCACAATAGGGAACAAACAATTTACCTTCTGTTTTAAATTGATGTGTAGAGTTTCTCGTGGAAAATTATAAAACTGAAATATCTAGAGTTAGGCGGATCCAGCCATTTTAAAAATAGGGTCCCAAACCAGGATAAAAAGGGCAGGGTTCAAACTATATGTCCCCATTCAAATGCACTGATCGGCCCCAAAAAAAGGGGGTTCCAATCCCCGGACCCCTTCTGGATTCCCCAATGAGGGGTATGAAAGGGCAGCTATTGGTGTTTATATTACTAGTTGTTCAAAGTAAGTCCTTTGGAGTTATTTTTTAAGTATATTTAGAGTATTAATGAGTTTTTACGATAAATGTCATCAACACAACAGGTGAGTGTTGTATAATTTATCAATTAAATGAACTTTTGCCGTACAATTTTACTCACATCAGTACAGGGAAAAGTCTGTTACCTATAGGAATCAGGGCCGTAACTAGCCTCTTCAAATAGTGAGGCAAAATATATCGCCGAGCGGAGCGATGCGAAAAATCTTTGGCGAGGGGACTGGGGCCGCCCAAGCCCCCCAGAAGCTCTGAGAAAAATAACGTAAAATCGAGCATTCTGAGCGTTTCCCGGACTCTTTCTGACATTGAAACGCAACTAATTTATAGCTTTTTGTTTGACAATATTCTGGTCTGAAAGCAAAAACATAGACTCATTGTAATTTAAGACTTTAAGGTTTTATGGACAACATTAAAAGACCGATATGTAGTACAAAGCAAAATTCGTAATTCTCATAATCATTAACGGATCTGTCTGTCTGTTTTAGTCTTGTATTGTGCTTAGACTGGTGATATTTTTATGTCTAGATTGAAATATAGTGACAGTGCAGTATTATGCTTTAAATACTAGTACTGCTTAAGTCGACACTAGGACCCATGCATGCATCTTGACCCTGTTTTACGGTATTAATGATTATTTTATTGTTAAAGACCTTTTAGCAACTTTGACCAAATGAATGATTATTTGTATTTTTTTATGCATTGACTTGGTGTGCGATTAGGTTTCGTGCACAATTACTCCATATTCCTTTATTTTCTGTAAAAGGGTCTGAACATGACTTAATGCAAGTTTAACCCATCAATGGAAATGGTCATATGGCAATACATTATTGCTTTTTTTCAAATTATTTGATACCAGAAAATTGGTGACCTTACTTTAATTTAAACCATGTCAGCTATCTAGTTTTATCAACCAAAAGAAGCCAGTTGTGAATTCTTTGATATCAAATTCAATTCTCCATGCAGAAACGACCCTTTTTTTCTGTGTCTTGTATATTCTTAAAATATTTTCTCGCACAATATCTGGACATCGGCACGGATGATTCTAGGTGTTTTCAAATGGGTCCCTTGAACACCAAATTGGGAATTTTTATTCTAATTGGGAATTTTTTAAGCATAAAATCTAAGTCGAAATAACATTATTTACCTGTAAAAACGGAAAATGTATATTATTAAGTTTAACCTGTACACTGGTGTTCATGTAAGTTGTAACAGTTTGAATAATTCTGGATGGGCTACTGTTATTACATGAATATCATTGAACATGATGCACTAGTCTATCATCTTAGCTATAGTCACCTAGGCTTATTACAAACACATATATTTCAGCTAACATAAACCACTGAAAAAATCATTCATCGGTTATTTTTTCAACAGAAGGTTATCTCTATAAATTTACCTTTATTAAAATGGATTTCAAATTGGACTCGTCAATTATCAAATTCAGAAAAGCAATTACAAAAGTCCATATACTCAATTGATAAGATATTTAAAGCATGAATCAGTATTCTTTAAAATTATTTTGAATCATCTTCAAACCTTTTGAAATAGTTCCATAATGATGACATCGTATTTCATGAATGGTCTATCATCAACATTATTTTCAAAAAAAGCGCTCAAACTTTTGTCTTTTGAGGAAATAATTTCTTTTACAAAACAAGTTTTCATCATATCATATAACCGGCTCTGCTGGGCGATCTGCTTTTACGAGATCGGCGCCCATTAAACTTTATCCATCAATGTTATATCAAAATTTGAATTTTCTCTCTGCCGAGGTCTGCTTTGACACCTCTTTTTATCAATCTGCTGGGCGATCTGCTTTTAAAAGATCGAATACTCCTATAACATATTAATCAATTGAATTCGGCTGATAAAATTGTTTGCCACATTTTGACTGGCATAATTAAATCGTTGTTAATAAAATGCGATGTAAACAGCTAGCATTCTTATCCGGATTTTAAAACGTTTTGACAACAAACTTTGAAAAATTATAGTTGCCTTAATCGGTTTCAGAAACTTCTCCGAAAATATCGATTTTTATTTTATTTTCCTGAATTGGGAATTCATTTTCATGTACATTTTTTGGGGCCGCTGGCCGATTTAAGGGCCGCTAAAAGGGCCGCTGAGCGGCCCTAAACTATATAGTGGAATCATCCCCGATCGGTGGGCATGCAACATTGCAAAACCACACGTTTACAAATGAAAATCAACACTCTGACTATTGTCATAAAGTAGGACAATAAATGAGCAAAAGACAAACCCGGGACACAGAAGTTCAAACAGCAGACCATCAACTCCGAAAACTAAAAGTAAAACAGAAACGTAGATCACGAAATACATGCAGGGGCGACACCAGCGAGTGAAGAGAACTTGCTTCTGCTTAGACACTTTCCGTGAAAACAATTTGATATTTAGACAATCTTTTGTTTCATTTTTTTGAAATTTCTAACATGAGGCATTTGCCTCATTTGCCTCAATGTAGTTATGGCCCTGTGAATACCTTCAAACATACATATTAAAAATGAGAAAATTTACAGCTATAACCAATTGTATTACACCTCCTGTAAGTATTTATAGTATATAACCTTAGTGTTTAGAGAAGAATGTAAATATATGAATAACGGCAAAACGTGTGCATTCAGATTTCTAAGCGACTACCTAATTTGATAGGAAAACTTTTGGTCAATAAGACTGTCTTGGTGACAAGTTAGTGAGTTGTGAAGGCTTGTATATCTTACCATGATTTCCTTGATAGATGGTTGCTGATCACAAGGAAGCTACTAAATCAAGAGTTCCAAGAGGTTAAGTTGAAATATTTCATTCATAAATTATTCGGACACCATTAAATGTTGGTTGACCGTTATGGAATATCCGTTTAACAGTTGATATATTCCTAATCAGTCAGGATTGATCATTCTTCTTCGTAAAAATTATCTCCCCATTACGCCAGTTCATTTTCACAATCGTAGAAATGGAAGCCATTGTAGGGATGACGCGCTGCCAGTTTTGCTCTTGAAAACCGATAAAATCCACATACCACCATTACGATCCTTTTATATGTCAGTTGTTTTCTAAAAGACAACTGTATCTACTGGATAATGAGCATCAGTTAATGATCTTGTCTGCATTGATTCAACTTAAAATTATTGTCTGATCGGTTGTCGGGTGGAATTCTCGAAAATTCTTAAACATTTAAAAAAATTCTAATTAAATATTTCGTGGAAGGGCAGTCTAAAATTTTCAGTGGTTGAAGATTATAAACCCTTAGTTAGTTATCACACACAAAAAATATATTTTTTCGAAGATATGCATTTTTATCATCCAACTTAAAAGACTGTCGTCAAGTACTTTTAATAAAAACAATAGCTATTCGAACACACCTACTCTGTTTTGGTAACTCATTAGATAGGTATTTCACTTGACCCATATATTTCATCTTTTCGTACTGTGATTTTTTTATGTTGTAAAGTCAAACTGTAGCTTTGATATATAAAAACGATAGAATCTGAAGCGAGATGATATATCAAATACTCTTGCTTTGGACGTTTAAAAGACAAATTATAATATACACCTCAATACAATTGTTACCCATTTTCGGAATTCTTTAATAATGGAAAGGGCAGACGCGAAAATTACTGAACTACAAGATAAATATGTTCTCCGTCCGTGGTAATTTAAAAAAAAAATCGGAAGTTATGCATTTTCTACATCCAACATGATAGATACCCATGGCGTCGACTTGATATCTAATTGTTCTGCATTACTATGTAATAGATAAATTGAAAACTTATGCAAATGGTGTTTTTAAGATAAAACACTTTGTAATTGAGAAGAAAATTATCGTTTTATTTGTTTCTATTAACTTTAAAAAAAAAATGTGTTACTATAGTAAACATTACAGTAAGCATTTATCGCCTTCTCTAACAAAGAGCTTCGATTCTTTTGTTCTATTTTATCTGGGTTTCCGCCTGTAATGTCGTTACTACAATCTGGTCTTTCTCGAATATGACCTACAGAATTCAACTTATAACCGGGTTTGTACCTACATGAGCAACATTACGGGTGCCACATGTCGAGCAGGATCCGCTTACCCTCCTGGAGCACACAAGATCAATTCTAGTTTTAGGTGGCGTTCGTGTGACTCAGACTTTATTTTTGTGTAGTATTGTTTGTCTGTCCGTCTCGTTGGCAATTGTACCTCAACTTCTTTTTGTATGCTACAAACATTTCTGGACAAACGGAAAATACGGACAGACAAAATAGTAAATAGCACAGGTAAAATATAATCTTGATGTTCTTATAAACCAATTTTGAAACATAACATAGCCATCAGCAGTCTAACAATGAATATTATTGCATAATTATTTCAAGTAATATTTGAAAAATCCACCGGTGCCAAAATTGCAGGATTTTCTTCCCTTCCGGAACATTTGAGATCATTCCAGGTTTTGTTGGGTTACGTGTTGCTAAGTTTTTTGTTTTTTATGTTATGTAGACTGCTATTTGTCTTCTCGCCGGTTACCGTTATTTGCTATGGCTGCCTATGTCGGTTTGTTTTCGACCTCTGAGTTTGATTGTTCCTTTGGTGTCGTTTATCTCTCTTTTAAAATGTTACCTTTCCTTGCTAAAGTAAAGACTCGTACTGTCCATGGAGGATTTTATGTACAGTTAAAAATAATGTTGCCAATATATTTTCGCGGAAGCAGAGTTATACGAGTTAATCAGATCTGCACACACTTTTAGATAATCGTGTAGCAGTTTTGTGATTGTGTATGGCCGGGTAGAGATCGAAGAGTGGTCTAATGTGGTCGCTAAGGGATCGGGTATTGGTCGAGTTTGTCTGGGATAAAATAAATACACAAGTCGCAGTTTTTTGGAAGCGATCGGGCATTGGTCGAGTTAATCTGGAAATGATCGGAAATTAGTCAAGTAAAGGTTGAAATGATCGAGTACTCTTCCGTAAAAGTTTTGTATTTCGACCAAACATAATCTCTACACGATCCTTTCCCGATCAATTCGACGGCTACTCGACGAGTTCTCGATCTCTTCTCGAGTGACATGCTTCTCGATCCTTACTCGAATGTTTTTGACACGTCAAAAACTCTCGGGTAGAAAGACAGATCGATGACGAGCAAGGTAGACTATCCCGAACATTCTTGTCGATTGAGTCAGACCAGTCTCCCAATCACGTTATTTGTCTTGATCGGGATTGGTCGAGTTGATCTGATCGGTAGTGTGAACCTAGCTTTAACAAAACTATATTGTCACTGTTTATTTCAACTGTACGAAAGATTGAGTCCGTGTGTGTACGTTTACAAGGTGGGTGAAAATTAACAAAAAGATAAAAAAAAAAAAAAGATATAAAATTCAAAGGTAAAAAACAAACTGACACTGCCATGGCGAAAAACGAAAACCGACGAGAAGACAACATAACACAACACTGAAAACTCTAAACGTACCAACACGAAACCCATAAAAAACCTAGGACGATCTCAGGTCCTCCGGAAGGGGAGTTTATCTTGCATTTTGGCTACGGAAGATTTGTCATAATGAAAGTAATTGTGCAATAACACTAATATTTAGAAAGCTAATAACTAGTTTAGCCTTCGGAGTGGGTTTATAAGAATATCACGTTTATGTTTTACCTGTATAAAAAAAAGTATTGCCAATGAAACAACTCTTTACACGACACCAAATGAATCAGAAATTAACAACTATAGGTCACCGTTCGTATGGTCAAATAAAATTAAAAATGGAAATGGGGAATATGTCAGAGAGACACCGAATCGATCAAAATCACAGCGAGAAAATACTGCACCCGGAGCCGAAGCCGGGTTTCAGCTGGCCCCTAGATAAAAAATGTGGACTGGTTCATTGAAAATAAAAAATTTATACAAGACTACAAAGGCCAGCGGTTCTTGAACTGGGACAATGACACAAATGCGGCGCGGCCTAAATAAATGTTCACAAACAATCTTTATTTTTTTTACGCAATTTTACAAATGATGAGAAAAATGACAAATGATTTTTCTTGATAGATATATGTTAACAGTTTCAAAAAAAATCTTCCAAGGAATTGACATTCTACTTTGGCCAGATTTTTGGGGAAATATGTGACAGCTTAATCCCCCTTTTCAAAATGTTTTAGCAAATACATGCAGGTTTTTGCCATGGATACACCAAAAAGAAATTATCTTCAAATATTCAAATACTGGATATAAAATCTATGGAAAATACTGATTACATACATAAGCAGATATATGCTACATACAGTAAGCTTAATTTGTAAGGAAGCAGGGGAAAAGGGGTTATAAAATTTATGTATATTGCTATCCAACTTAAGTACCAATCCGGTAACAAATCTCTGTTGGTGGTGTCATTTTTAGAAAGAAGTTTTTACTACCATTGGGATCTTCCTTGTTGAGCTGATGTAAGTCTCTCATTCTGCCCATACAATTGTCGCCGTGTCAGCCACTGCCTCACTTAGACATCTCGGTGCCCAATGTTGTCTACGTCTTCTTGTTCGTCTTCTACTCTATTAACCTGTCGCTCTGGAGATCTTACCACCTTGCAAACACATCCTGTAAAGTGCGAATCCAGCTAGTTCATTTTCACTATCATATGCGAGTATATCTATCATGTCTATTGTAGAATAAAGGATCAAGGGGAAACTGCATTTGTTTACGTTTTGAAAATACCAATGTAATTGATTTGAAGGTAATTTTCAACATATTTTCATTGTGATATGTCTTTTTAATGTACAAAAGCATTATTCTTCAAATAAGTGTTATAAAAGCAACATAATATAGCATATCGATATTGAAAGCGATCCATTTTAACTATAGATGCGATGAACTATCACTACTCTGATGTGGAATTTTCGAAAGATGCGAGGATTTTTTTCCAATGACATCTTTAAATTGTTTAAATTGTTTGATGTACTGTGTTATGCCGCAAAGACTGTATTTGTTTTTCCTCCACACTTTAATACCTGTAAAAAAGTCAATATCCTGAGATATCCCTAACGTATTTTTAAACAATGTTGAATTCTGATATAAATAGAATCGCGGCCGGTATTACAGATTGATGAATTTTGATATATATAGAATCGCGGCCGGTATTACAGATCGATGAATTCTGATATAAATAGAATCGCGGCCGGTATTACGGATTGATGAATTTTGATATAAATGTAAATAGAATCGCGGCCGGTATTACAGATTGATGAATTCTGATATAAATAGAATCGCGGCAGGTATTACGGATTGATAAATATTGATATATATATAGAATAGCGGCCGGTATTACAGATTGATGAATTTAATACTAATAGAATTGCGGTTTTTCGGATTGAGGAGTTCTCACTGATATAAATAGAATCGCAGTCGGTCCATAACAGATTGAAGAATTATCACTGATATTAATAGAATCGCGGCCGGTCTAATACATACCATTGACATACGTAATACGATTATTTATTCTATTTATTCATTCCGTCCGTGATGTCCTATTAAAAAAACCCGAACTGAATATAAGATAGGTAAATACCTGTAAAGTTTTCATTGATTATTTTTACTAAATTCGTGCTTTTCAATTGAAATGCTATTCAATGTTATAAGGCAGAAAATCACTCTTCTTTTTCACTTTGGGTTCGTGTGGACAGTAGAAAGGTATTGAAATCGACTATTTATGAATTTAGAAATATAAGCGTTGTTTGGTTTTTAATTGACGTATAATATTATATTGTTATAGTTAAATCAGAATAGATTGATGTGATTCATTTCATTTCACATCATCATAATCATATACTAATGAAGGATACTTGTTATCCGAAATTTTTATAGATACTTATATTTGAAGTTTCTTTTTAACAGACTTTCCATTGATATATACACACGGCATACTCAGATATCTCGTATTCCAGTAAAAACAATTTTGAATATCAGATGCGTTTCTCTTTATATGAAATGAAAAACATTTGAAAATACATGTTGAGTGAATCCGTTTTCTAATATGAACAAGTACGTAGATTGTACTTTAAATATGAACTATACCTTGGGCTAACCAACCATACATTCAGTATATTCACCAAGTTCATACGGAAAAGATTTTGACAATCTAGGTTAGATTGAAAGTATTTGACCATATATATTTAAATCATCTAATCGTATGGTTGTATAATACGTTTGATTCTCTGACGTGTCAATTAGTGTGGGGTGGCTGGGTAACATAAGAAATCAGAAAGAAATTTGGATCCTTCTTATGTTGTTCTTTTTATCTTTTTTTTCACTTTTTTTGTAAAAAAAACTGCATACTGCGTGAGTTAACTTAATTATTTGCTAGTTCTTCAAAAAATATTTTTTAGCTGTAACCTTAATTTGGTTCCGTAATATTTTGATACACTATACATATAATACGGAAATTTAATATTCCTGTCCGTCTAAACTTATGATGTTTTTTCTCATTAACCTATAGCTGTACAATGTAACCTATGGGAGTGCAACTCGAGTATAAATCCCAATAACCGAAAATTATACCATAGCTATCCATGGTATAATTTTCACAATTATACCATGGTTTTGTTGTATAAGGAATTCAAAAGAAAAAAATGTCAGGACCTGGACGCGGCCGCCTGAATTTTTTGATAGAAGCAACAAAGTTAGTGTGGGGCCACTAAGCTAAACTGCCCGCTTTGCACCAGCTGAAATAAATGATTGCTTAGGGTGGGAATCGAACCCACATACACCAACTCTGTTGTCCTATATTTTAAATGAACCAAGATTCGCTCCTAGAACTAACAAAAAAAGGTTAAAAAATATGTTGATTTTCGGAAATTAAATGGTTAACTTTCTATAGGCTCAACTGTACAGCTACATTTACATGAATCACATCTAACCGTTTGTTTGGCAAGGCGGTTTAGTTTTTAGGTGATTTTTTGGGGGGATGGGGGGGGGGGGGGGGGGGGAGGAAGCACGCGCCTCCTAAAGAACATTAAATATGGTAAACGGATAATCTATTTAACAATATTTTCAAATGATGGCATGCTTTACCCCACACCCACTTTAAAAGTGTTTGATCCACACCCGGTTTATTAAACACTGCTGACATTTAGACTTTTCATGAGGCTATACTCTATGTTTGACCGTTAAAATTAGACAACGTCTGTTTACTCTAAACAGGAATATATATCTAACATTGTTGGGTTGATGTTTAGACGAGTTATATATATATTAGATATACTGAAGTGATTTCTTTTTTTTTAAATTATATCGTCGCATGTCAATGAATTTAATCGAGAATATTTTGAAATCCCATTTAATTAATGTACGCCAAAGCAAGGGTGGATATGACCTTTATCGGCACTCCGGGATCGGGTGTTTTTAAACCCGGGATTTCGGAATTGACACTTTCGGGGTCCAGGAATTCTTTTTTTTTCGAATTTCGGAACCTCGGGATTTCGTGTTTTTAAGCCTGGCATTTCGGGATTTCGTGTTTTAAAGCTCGGGAATGCGGGATCAGGACTCCCTCATTGACTTCTGGTTTAATGTTAAAAGTGGCATAATTCATACAAACTCTCAGACAGATTCTTGTGAAGTTAATTTCCTCAAAATCATTAATTTAAAAAAAATAAAACATTTAGAACATTTTTAAAACAAATAATAAAATTAAAAAAACCTACCCTTTGCAGTTCAATTGTACGTAAGTTTGGGATTGCAGCGGTCTTCCAAAATATCAGAAATCTGTACTAGAAAGTTCTGGTGTCCTTATCCAGAACATCTTTAACAGTTTTTTCGCTACCACTGTAAAGATGCACCCATCGCGGTCAAAAAATATTTTCAAACTGAATACCCGCTGCTTCTGAAGCCCGCGCTTGTTTTAAAAAGTAGGCGGAGCCTTAAGTGTAAGGTCCGAAAAGGGTTATTTTACAGATTCTTATTTAAATGATTTCGATGTAAACAAACAAAAATATATGAAATACACATTTTTTTTTACAGCGAAAGATACAATAGGTTAAAACAGATATTTCATATTTTTTGGAAAGTTTTGTGGTGTTTCGTAAATTATACCATAGTTTTTGTTGAAACCCCTCGGCAACCTCACTCGACTTCGTCTCGTGAGGTTAATGCCGGGGTTTCAACAAAAGCTATGGTATAATTTACGAAACACCACAAAACTGTCCAAAAGATATGAAATATCTATAACTTAAACCGCAAAAATTAACATTTGTGTTTAATCCATCAGGTAATGAAAACAAACTTCACCAAAATTATGACCAAATAAACAATAAAACTTCATATACATGTATTTCTATATCTTATTGTGTCTTTTTTATATGTAAAAATCGATCGTAAAGTTACTGGGTAATAATTTTTGGAAATGATAGGACTTTTTTTTTTAATCGGAACTCATAATTTTTGTTCCTATGCCAGGAAATACAGCAACTAAACGTCATATGTCAAACGTTGACGTCATTCAAATTGTGACGTCATGCGAGGTATGCGATACGGGTTTTGCCATGCGATACGGGGTATGCGATACGGGTTTAGCCATGCGATACGGGGTATGCGATACAGGGTAGGTGATACAGACTGGAAAAAAGAACCTTTATTAGATATACAAAATTGCTGTATTTTGTACTAAACATATGATAAAGTAATTTTGCATATGTGATAAATAGCCTGCTGTTTAATCCATATCACGCAACTTTGATGCGCACCCTTTATCGCATACCCTTTATCACACCCCTACTTTTTTTTTTTTTTTTTTTTTTTTTTACATAAAGTCAGTTTTGGTTTTTTTTTATGTGACGTCACGAACGTCGAGTTTTCATATTGTATGTGACGTCACGAACGTCAAGTTTTCATATTTTTGGCACTCTAAATGCAACTATGAAAAATACAAAACACACAAATTAATACAATAATAAACAAAATATTTTTAAAACAACAGCACGCAAATTGTAAGGTAACCCAGGTGCTTCGGATAAGTAATTGAGCAGTTCTTTTAATGCCATTGAAACAAGACAAAAGTAGAACTGAAGGTAACTCAGTGCTATGGATCAGAAAACAGTTCATATAATATAATACTCTTCTGTTGAAATATATGATAAAGTGTATAATACATGGCAAAATCCGTATCACATGTCGTATCACCCTCGACCAATATCATCCCTCGGGCCTAAAGGCCCTTGGGCTGATATTGATGTCTCGGGATGATACGACATATGATACGGATTTTGCCATTTATTATTCTCTATGTACTTACGACGGAGATTTAGCCTCAAGCTATAGTACTTATGAGGATGATCATACTTATGTATGTCTTTTATCCAGCGACAAATATTACATACTAGCATATATTAAGGATGATGAAATGATAATGATAAATGCATATCCCTTTTTATACATGCCCAACACCTAGAGCAGCATTTTCATATGCTTAGGTATTAACAAGAGAGCGTAACCACTATAAAAACACACTTGTCTTTCTACGAGTAAACCAGCCAGCCTGCTACCAGTCAATCCCATGTACAAGTATATAATTATGAATATAAGAAGTTTTGTTCAGTCGTGTAACACCTTCACTGGTGATCCTGTCCATGGAACTGTGGCATAGTTGTCACTTTTTTTATATATATACCCGCAAAGCGAAACAAAAAGGGAAACTAAAAAATTCCGCAAAATCAATCAATATACGTAATACTTTAAAATCTACTTCTATTTGGACAAGTTAGAGTACAAAAAAAAGTCACGTAAAGACTGAAAAATGTAACAACTATGTAAATTGGCATTTTCATTCATTTTTAATCAGAGATACTTGGGGACAGGATATTTTTTAGCCAATTATTATGTACTATAAATTGATAGTTTACTATCCACAGTGGTCAATGTTTATATGCGGATTATTAGTTATCAGTTGCGAATCAAGTACACCTTCCAAATTACAATCTATATAACGATTGATGTACATATGTATTTACATACATTATTTTCAATTACAATATTCTTTTTTTTTAATGTTCGTTGACTTTCATTTGAAAGAAAAGTGTATGTCAACTATTAGAATTTAAAAAAGTACAAGATCTGTATTATTTTTTTTTTAAATATACACTTCCCGTTGACGTATGTTTTCCCTATCGAAAAAAAAAATCGGAGATGGTAAATTAAGGAGACTAACTGCAGAAGAAGCGAGTGTTTGAAATGATGCTTAATAAAGTATGATGCCATCCCAATTATCAACTTTAACAGAGACGCATTCTGATTAACACTTTGAGTTCACTTTTTCTGAAATTGCTAAAAAAAATCGATCTTATAATAAAAACCCACGGAAGTTAAATATTATAAAACATTAAAAAACGAAAAGAAGAAGAGACATTAATCTGATAACGACAAACAAAAGCAATAAAAAATATCAAATAATGAAAGGTTCATTAAATTTTGCAAAAGTATAACGGAAAAACAAAGTCATGGTCAAAACCATGAAAGACAACTCAAATGAATCGTATGATAGGTAAAGATGCGTATATATACGTGGTCTTATGACAGTGAAGTTTAGGCGGGAAACTCAATAATCACGTGATACATAAAAATCATGATTTCTTTCGTTTTTCATCATCTTAGAAATATTTGATGTTGATAAAATTTATTACGAATGGGTATCATAGTTTAGAAATACTTAATTAAAACCTGAATAACGCATTTAACATAATAAATTGGTTAGCAATAACCGGTCCCGTTACGTGCGTACGTCGAGTTAGGTACGTATGTCATTTTATTGGAAATCTCTAATAAACACTGATCAAGGTAGGTCTAAATTCCGACTAGGATCGCGGTTTTCAGAGTGATTTGAGTTTTCGAGTGTGACCACTTTTTTCGAGTGAACATGATAAAAAAATGTAAACAAACAGTCTTCTTTTCTAACAAGACGTTATTTTTTGTTTAAAAGTTAAATTAAGCTAACAATGTTTTATTCAAAAATACAGAATAAACCATTTTGATACACATTCCAATTTAAATGTCGAAGAAAATGCATACACGGAAACTATATTTCCTTTGATTTACAGACACTTTACACAGATTCTTGTAATTGCATTGAAAAATACATTTTTATACTAAATTAATATCTATATGTTAGGGTTTTTCGAGAGCAGTCCGGGTTATTCGAGTGCGTATGTGTTAAATGAGCTTAAATTGTTATGTGTCAGTGTATTAACGTTTAGAAACAGTTAAAAAGGTTCAAATTAAGTACTTTTCAAGGCAGGAAATCAATGCAATCAGTTTGATCATGGTTTACTAACTCTTACATTTTATATACAAGTATCGTTCATTTGTATATTATGTATTGTTGGTTCTTACAGCATAACAGTTACAATTAAAAACCAATTGTTCAGAGAACAATTGAAGGTCTTTCCACCAGTAAATATCTATTTTGATATTAAAATATTAAAAATCAGTCTAAAATGTCAGTTCCTATGGCTTTATGATGTATAGATATGAATTTTAACCAAAGGTCATAATCTAAAACGCCAAATTTACCTATGACCTTGACCTCAATTTCAAGGTCACAAACTGAGGGTCTCAAATCAAAAGACCCTAGGTCTCTAATATGTATGGTTAATAAGTAATATCACTTTACGCATAATTTTAGATGTGGTAGGGGCTAAAACTCCCATTTATTGTCTACGCACCCTTTCAACCAAAATTATTATGTTACGACATGTCGCAACTAACAATTTAGTAAAAATAATTTGTCGATATCTGATAAGGTTAATGAAAATGAGTGAAAATAAGCCAAAATCAAAATTTAGAATATGACCTTGACCTTTGACCTTGACCTAATTTTCATTTTTTTGGACCAAGGACCTTAAATCAAAAGACCCTAGGTCTCTATTACCTATGGTTTACCAGTTAGAAATGCATATTACTAATATCAAATGCAAAAGGGGGAATAACTCTCATAAGGAGTGTTCATATCGCTTCGGTTAAAATAGGACAAATCATGCGAAGGATATAACGAGCAATTTTATAAAATAAATTTGTCGCATTTTTCTACGGTTACGGAGGAGATGCACTCTGATGATAAACAGTGAAAGGGGAGATAACTCTTACAAAGAAAATGGTTCGCCTTAGCAGGGTGAAATTTAAAAGCGCATAAACTATACGATACCATATGAGAAATATCTAAGCGACATATTGCGAAACAAACATTTATCGCAAGAACAAAATTTGGCGGAAGAAAAAAAAAAAAAAAAAAAAAATAATAATAATTAAAAACCAATTGTTCAGAGAACAATTGAAGGTCTTTCCATATCAAAGAAATTTTGATAAGAAGATAGTTGTTCATACTGATACGATAAATAATGGTTTAATCATATTTTTAAGTGATATAAAGGAGATAATATGCTACTTCCGGTGAAATGAATGTCACTTCCGGTCTAATATGATAGCTTCTTTCACACTGATTCCAAAAATATATAGTTTCTATATACTTTTGTATTTAGAATGGGAGATACATGGTCACTTCCGGTTTGTTGGAAGTCATTTTTAGTCTTCAGTAATCAGTTTATGTATCTATATGACAAAATATATGGATTCTGAGTACTTTTATACGAAAAAATTGCAAAAAAGGTTACTTCCGGTTTTCTCAAGGTCACTTCCGGTAGTCATTTTTCAAGGTCATTTGTCATCCAACCTTTTGCACAAGGTCAAATGCCATTAAAATGCACTTAGTTGAAGTTATAATCAAATAACCTCATATCAAGACATTTCAGGGGCACTAACTCCTATTAGATGCTATTTAATTGTATCAGACCAAATGTAACATATCTTCATAACTATATAGCAATCATTTTGCACTTGTTCTTTAATATGTACCTTTTCAAGGGTTGGAGAAAATGCAAAAACATGGAAAATTCCGAATTTAGAACTTGACCTTGACCTTTGACCTTGACCCCATTTTCTAATAAAGGGCCTACGGATCTCAAATAAATACATTCCAGGGTTATACGGTTGACGGTTTATTAGTTAATAACACATATTGAGAAAATAATTTTGTAAAGGTAGATAACTCCTATAAAATTTCATCGAATCGCTTCGCTCCAAATAAGCCAAATTTTCCTTAGGATGTAACGAACAATTTGTAAAAAGAATTTTGTCGCTATCTTTTTTTGTTACAAAGGAGATGCACTCTGATGATAAACAGTGAATAGGGAGATAACTCTTACAAAGAAAAGTGTTCGGCTTAGCAGGGTTAAATGTAAAAGCGCATAAACTGTACGATACCATATGAGAAATATCTAAGCGACATATTGCGAAACAAACATTTGTCGCAATATCAAAATTAGGCGGAAGAAAAAAAAAAAAAAAAAAAAATAATAATAATAATAATAAATATAAAGCAATTGTTTTGAAAACAATTGTTAGGCAGTCTTTCCCCTCTGATGAATGGATAATTGATTTTTTTTTATTGATTGATTTGGAAAAGGGGGGGGGGTATTTGTTTATTTGTTTGTTTGTTTGCTTTGGTATGGGGTCTATATTATTATGTTACCGGAGAAGTGTCATGTTTAGTTTGGAAAGTTTTTCTTTTATTTTAGATACAGCGCGCGCGCAAGATTGAGGAGACATCACGTGACGCGGGTTTATATTAAGAAAAACTTAGTCTTTTTATTTCTTTTTAGGTCGGGACCTTGAACAGACAACAAGTCTAGAGATGGAATGTACACAATGTAATTTCTTTTGTCATTGTAGGAAATTGACATTTT